>NC_083106.1:3155000-4355000 GCF_949774975.1 Lagenorhynchus albirostris | reverse complement strand
GGTGGTTGACTGAAGTCACTAGCAGTTAGTGGCTATAACATAAAGCAAAGTTAATTGCATAACAGGAGGTGTTAATCCGTGACCTTGGGGCCCAGCAGCATGGTTTGCAGATTCACAGAGCTAACCTGCTGGTCAGTATGAAACAGGTATCTTGACTACAAAGTCCATCAAAACACTGACATTTACATGCCTGGAGGAGCAGGGATTTTGTTGTAAATGCTGCTTAGTCATTGCTGGAGCCCAAACAGTAAGCACAGAGCTCAGCTACGTTGCAGTCTGCAACTTGTTCTGCATGCATAATTAGAATAAAGACAAATTCATGTCAGTCTGCTCAGAGAGAGTGCGCATGGACAAAATTAATTGTTTAGTTTAAAAATATGAAGTGAAACTTGGGTAGTTTAATAGTAAAATGGCATTATGAATCATTCCACCCATCAGTATATATAAATCTAGGTATTAAAAGCCAGTCAAATTAGCTTTTAACTAATAAAACATGACACATTGTCATGATGCTATTAATTATTTTCTGTAGAATATTTTACTGTGTGTCTATGAATATTAAATATTTTTCTATTACTGAAGAATTTTGAGCCTTTCATGTTCCCTGCTGAAGTGGCTTTCTACAAATTGTTTTACCATAATTTAAATCACTATTGATTCCCTTCAAAAAAGTACAGAGCAACCTCTGAAGAGAATGAGTGTTTGGAAATTCTGCTACATGATTTTACTGGAATTGAGGGTAAATATCCTAAGTGAACAGCATTTCTTATTCAATGCCCTTAGCAATTTTATGTTTCTTTGAAGCAGAGGAATATAGTGAAAAAAATAGATACAGGTTAGGGAATTTGTTCTAAGAGTTATCAGTCATGTGACCTTGGTCAGCCCAATTAGCCCTCATTGTGTTTGTTTCCTAATCTTTAAAACTAGGAACACATTTGCTTTTCCTGCTTCATATATAAGGATAAAGGAGATAATTTATGTGAGAGTACTTTACAAAATGGCTCTGGAAATGTACGGTATTTGTTCTTTGTATAGTAACACATTCTGTAAGTGAAACACCAGGGCTGTGTTGGTCTCTGTTAATGCCTAATGTCTTCTGTTTGAATATGTCCTGTCCATAAGTGGTCCTTGAGTTTGCTGTAGGAGAGGTGCTTGAAAGATAAATAGATTTGTGGGCAATAAGGCTTAGCTAGGTGTGTGCTGACAGATAGAATTCTTGCTGCAGAATTACGGAAAACTTATCTCCTAGAGGAATAAAGATCTGAAATAGTCTTAATTTAAAAATACCATTAAAACACGTTATGATTTGATTTTTCTAAAGTAGCTAAAGTTCACTGGTAATCATGATCTAACAATTTTACTGATAGATAAAATTACTTTTCTATTGAAAATCCTGTTTCTAGGAGAATTGTATTAAGATGTAACTAAAATAGATTCTTTTTTGTTCCATTAATGAAGGTCTGTTCTATAGGATCAGTTTCTTTAAAATAAATGGATTCAGGAAGCAGACATTTAAGAAACAATTATTTAGTGCCTATCTATTCCATGCAGTGATGAATAAGACATGAGATTGGAATTCCAGGATTTTATTACACCTTAGTTCACCTACTCAGTTTCTCTACAAGGGTTTCTAATTCAGTAAGATAAAGGAAATCATTCTAGCAAACCTTCACAAGGGTCCTTTTTTTGTAACAATAACTGTAAGAAAGAGAAGGTCCACTTGCTACTCTAACTTAAATGTCAGTGTCTTCTTGTCCTTTGAGATTCACATTAAACTGGCTCAAATGTCCATTCCTCATACAAGGGGAAGCTTAATGTGCTCCTAAGATTTCTGGGGATTCTTGGAGAAGTTTGTATGTTTCCTAGGCACTTCTGATTTTGAGTTCTTGCTTCTGCTGAATTTGTTCTGTATTTAGGTAATTTCTGAAAGCATAGCATGCCTATTTTCCATATATGTTATCTTGCATTAAGTGCTCAAACTCTTTTATAGACTTCTAGTCTACTAATATGAGTATTATAACAAATTTGTGCTAAAGTTTCTGTGACACAAGAAGGTGTTTACACTGAAGCACTGTAAATGATTAAAACATTGAATTAGACAAATCAATAACATTTCTGGAAGAAAATCTAAAAGACCTTGTTTTCCTGATGAGTTTTTACATATAACACCAAAAGTATGATCCATGAAATAGAAACGTTGATAATTTGGACTTTATTAAAATTAAAAACTTCTTTGACAAAGACGCTATTAAGAGAACGAGAAGACAAGCTGCAGACTGGAAGAAAATGTTTGCCAAACATATATCTGATGAAGGACAGGTATTCAAAATACACAAACAATACTTGAGACTCAACAATAACGAAATAAACAAATTAATTAAAATATAGGTGAAATATCTGAAAAGCCACCTCGCCAAAGAAGATATACAGATGGCAAATGCAATTATGAAAAATGCTCAACATCATATGTCATTAGGGAACTACAAATTAAAACAACAATGAGATACTACTATGCACCTCTTAGAATGGCCAAAATCTGAAACACTGACTACTTAATTGTTGATAAGGGTGCAGACTAACAGGATGTTCTATCTGTTCAACTATCTATAAATCTAAAACTGTACTAAGAATTAAACCTATTATTTATTCTTAAAGTCACATGTTTTATGATTCCAATTATATGACGTTCTGAAAAAGGCAAAACTATAGTAATGGTAAAAGGTTACTAACTGCAATGGGTTTGGGGTGGAGGAAGTTGAATATGTGAAGCACAGGGGATTTGGGGACAGGATAGTGAAACTATTTTGTATGATACTATAATGGTGGATATACGACATTATGCATGTGTCCATGATAAAGCTATTTTCCATGAGGAATGGGTTAACAATTCTGATACTACTATACTTGTACACCACAGCTGAACAATTAAGTAAGTTGTTGGTAGATGGTGAGAGCCAGATTTATGAGTGTCAGAGTGGAAATTTACAGATACAAAAGAGAAGGAGGCTGGAACCGTCTATGTGATGATGGGTTAGAATTGGAAACATCAATATGAATTCATCTTTAGCTTAATACAGATCTAGATGTTGCATACAGAAATATCTGTAGAGTGGAGTATATACATGGGTTAGTATACCTACATATATTTTCTTCCTCTGTCAGCTGAAAAGATGTCGAAGCAAGTCATCCCAGTAACAATGAGCACACCTAGCACTCACATCTTTGTCTCTAATACCTTGATCTAATAAAGGAAACCCAGGCTTCTTAGAGAAATTGCTGATGCTAGGCCTAGGGCACGAAGTATACAAGATGAGCCTGAAGCATCTTGTGGTGCCAGAATACAAGGATGTGCTCAAAACAAAACATGAACAACAACCAACACAAGGGTGGGTGTATGTCAAAGGTACACAAGAACCAGTGGGAAGAACTCCCAATGGACGAATCTGGAACAATTTGAGAAAGGAAATAAAGTGGTATTGGATTATAACCCAACATATAAAATTGATATTGATACTGATGTAAATAAAGGATATAATAAATAAATAAATTCATGGGGTGGAAGAGGCAAAATCCCCCATGCTTTGATAAATTTATCATCATTTTATTAATTTGTATGTATATCTTAACATTAGTAAGATACTAATGATAGGGTAAAAAGGGTGTGGGATATATGGGAACTCTGTATTATTTTTGAAATTTTTCTGTAGAAGTAAATCTCTTTTAAAATAAAAAGTTTATTTAAAAAATTGAATTAAGGATGTCTTTCACTGATGACTTCTCTGATATCTTCCATTCTTCTAGCATTCTCCAAATTTTCTCCATTTTTTCCTGCTGTCTTCTATACCAGCTTTATGCATTTGTAAAGTACAATGAGGAGAAATTATGTCTTTGATTATGAGCGTGGGTTTTGGAGTCTGACTACCTGTTTGACTTCTAGCTCTGCTGTTTTCAAACTGTCTGACCCTGAACAAATTATACGTCCTCATGAGTTCCATTCCTCATGTTCAAAGTAGAGTTGATTTCAGTATCAAACTCGCTGTCTTTTTCTTTTTTTTTTTTTTTTTGCTGTCTTTTTAAAGACAATATTTGTATAGCTCTTGGCTTATGGTACTAATCATCAGAAGATTTTTTTCAGTTTTCTACATTAACATAGATGCATCATTACAATTTTTATAGACAGCTACTCTAAGAGTTTGCAGAGAGTCAAGGACAGGACAATGATAGTAATGCGTAATGTGAAAATTCAAGGAAAAGACAAAGCAACTATTTGATGTAGAGATAATGGATAATAGGATCCCAACATGATTAGGAGGTTAAAGTGCAGTATTTTCCTGGGCTTTCAAGCAGCTCCACATCAAGTTTGTTATCCAGAGGGCTCTGCAATAATGATAATAAATATCAGACAAAGAAAGTGAAATCTTGATTTAAATAATGTTATTTTCCTTTTCCATATCTCCTTTCTGCTTGATATTAATCTCATGAAACTTTAGGCCACTTGATACAGCAGAAAGACCACATCTTAAAAGTTGCAAAATTACAGTTAATGCATGACACTGTCCATAATCCAAAGGTCAGAGAAGGCTTCAAAAATTCCCATCACCCTCTAAAGGAGTTTTCAAGAATAGCATTTCTGGTCTCACTACTGGGCTCTTCTATTTAAGATTCTTAGGTGAATTATTTTTCTTTCAATTCCATATTTTGGTGGACAGAATTCTAAGATAGCCCCAAAGATTCCTACCCATATACTCACAGGACTGTGAATGTGATGGGGTTTCACTCTCATGAATAGAACTATCCAATGGCAAAAATAAATAAATTTTGCAGATGTAATTAAGATTTCTAATTAATAGACTTTGAATTAATCACAAGGGAGATTATCCTGGGTAGGCCTGACTTAATGAGGTGGACCCCTTCAAGTGGGTCCAGGCCTTCTCTTAAGGGAGATTCAAAGTGGTAGAGACATTCCTCCACTGGCCTAGTGGAAACAAACTATCATATTGTGGAGAAGTTTGCCCGGCAGGGAATGACAGGTGGCTTCTTGGAGCTGAGGTCTTCAGTCTTACAACTGGAAGGCCCTGAATTCTGCCAAGTACAATGGGCTTGGAGACCTTACATCTTTGTGGCTAACACCTTGATTACAACCTTGGGCAGATGGTGAGCAGAGAACTGAATTAAATCATATCAAGACTTGAAATGGGCAGCTCTTACTTTGGTCTCTTGGAGCCCAGAGACTCCATGAGAACTTTGACGACACTTTTCTGAACATCATGTAGAAAGTAGTTTTCCCTAGACCATGGCAGTGAGGCTATCTTTCAGCCTCCAGAGCAACCAGCTTCCAGCTGAGCATCACTGAACGACTGTGGTACATACCATGTGGAGCAAAAGAATCACCAGCTGAGCCCTGCCTGAATTCCTAACTCATAAATGATATCAAATAAAATGGCTGTTATATTAAGTTACTGAGTTTTGTGGTGGTAGCTGACTGGAGCGGGAAGCTCTACTTAAGGACAAAAGCAAAATAAATAAAAACACACACGCACACACACACAAAACCCTTTAAATGAAAAATTAGGGTATCAAATTTTCCAACTATTATTGTTGAGCTGTCTAATTTTCCTCTCAATAATTTCAGTTTTTCTTCATGTATTCTGGGGTTCTGTTTTTGGAAGAATATGTTTGTAACTGTTACGTCTTCTTGATGGATTGACCCTTTTACTGTTACATCATTTGCCTCACATAATACATTTTTTTTCTTAAGGTCTATTTTGTCAGATATTACTGAGACCAGTCTAGCTCCCTTTTGGTCATTGTATGCACATAACGTCTTTTTCTATCCTTCTACTTTCAAACTAGTATTTTTTGTCTTTGCATCTAAAGCATGTCTCTTATAGACAATGTAGAGTTGGTTTGAATTTGCTCCAAATCTTCCACCCTGTCTGTTTGGAACCATTTAAAATTGTAAACTGAACAAGAAGTACATTTTTTTTTTTTTGGTGTTGGATCTGTTGTACATTTCCAGGGAAATTTGTTAAAGGAGAAAGTGTTATCTTCTTATACATAGAACATGCTTACAAACACAGTCAGACTTAAACACTACAGATTCAAATGGCATTTTTCGAACAAGAGCCTTACCTCAGAAGTGAGCAGATGAGCTGAAATGCTCAGCATATAGATGGGGATGGAACAGTCCCTGTTCCTGCCAGGTTTGAGCTCTTTAGCCCATTATTTCAATCATTTTTATGACAATTTCCTTAAATCCTCACCCCATTATTCTTCCACTGTGATTGCCCAGGCATGGAGGTGTCTACGCCACCCTGAGTGTGCACACCTTAGCCATGCTGGTTATGTCACATCTCTGCTTCCACCTGCCACCTCCTTTCCCATGGCTTCACCTCCTGCCTCAGGAAGAAAACAGATGCTACATTTACTGGCACCTCCCAAAGGGGTGGCAGCTAGAGATTGTGTGTGTGTGTGTGTGTGTGTGTGTGTGTGTGTCTTTCTTAACAAAGGGAGTGTTATACTTTATAATGTAGGATATAACTGACAGCTAAGTGTAACTAAGATTAGCCTAATAAGGTATTGTATTTATATAAAACCAAAAACCCATATATTTTGTTTTTAAAAATGTGTCTTGTTAAAAGAAAAGAAAGCACCATCAATAAATTTGTCTTTATTCAGAAGTAGCTGTTTATAAGGGAAATTGGAGAATAATGGTTATGGGTCCCTTAGGTAGACAACATGTGTTCCAGGGGTGAGTTTTGTATGCCTGGAGGTGACTTTGTAAGTTAACTGAAGGAGCTGATCTTCCTGTGTCATAACCCTTTCTGTTCAGCCCAGGATGTTATTTGGGTTCTGGAAAAGGGCTCTGCACCAGCTCCTGTGTGAATAGCTAAAGTAAATATCTCAGCCGATGTCCCTGATCACTGGGAATAGATGGCAGCAGCCCTACAGGCACTGCACTGGGTCCTTTCCCCTTCAGCCATGGTGCTGCCTGTCACTGAGTCTCTTCTGAAGGCTGCCTGTTCCCCGTGTTCCTAGACTCACACCCACCGAGGCACACGTGATGCTCACAGGCACAAGCTTCTTCCTGTTAAATGCCCAGCCTTCTACACCTTTGAGGGCTTAAGGAATTTAAAATTTTAATAGTGCAACTGGAAGCCCCTTTTACCTGGTGGAAAATGAAAAAAAAAAAATCAATTCCAAGCTCCCAGGCTAGTTTGGCTGGAAACACCTCACTCCATAGAAAAATATCACTTTTTGGCAGTTCATTCTGCCTCAACTTGATAAAACTGGAACTATGTTAACCAGAATAACCTAAAGGGTTAATATTGGCCAAGAGAGGAATTTGAGAAAACCTTGGTGGCCGAAGCAAAGAAGCAGCTATTATTCTCTGGAACTTGTCTTGGTGACATAAGGAGGCAGAGAGACTGGGTCCCCACAGGTTCCATTTGGCCTCATTCTCTGCCAGACCTTATTTGTGACTACAGGTCCTGTTGATCAGTGGCTTCCCTGGGACCATCATGATGCCTGGTTGTGGACCTAGAGGAGCACTTATAAAGAAACTCAGGCACATCACCTCTAGCTCTTCCGTGGCCCTACTCTGTCAGCTAGACATGCCCTGAGGTCTTTTCCTCAGACACAGAATGCATGGTTGGGACTACATACCTGCCACTGAAAGGGGCTTTGGCCAGAGCTCCATGTCTTCTTCAGCCCTGTGTGTCCGCACTGTAACAGGCATGCCATGATGATGCCTTTGCTTCTCTCTAGCTCATTGCCAACCCAGCTCAAGTCCACTCAACCGTGAGATGTCTGGGTCTTTTCTATTTTCTCCACGTACAGTCACCCAGGAGAGTGACCGTAAGACCCTTTGGAAGAGAATTGGGATATCATTAGAGTACATACTCACCATAGTGTTTCAGAGTCCTTCATCCACTCACAGTGACTCTGCTTTCCTGATGGAGCTCGGTATACTTTCAATGGCATGGTCTGGACTTGTTATGGACTGAATGTGCCCCCCACCCCGTCATTCATATGTTGAAGCCTTAGCCCCTGATGTGATGCTATTTGGAGGTGGGCCTTTGGGAGGTAATTAGGCTTAGATGAGGCCATGAGAGTGGGGCCCCATGATGGGATTAGTGACCTTAAAAGAAGAGGAAGAGACCAGAGCTCTTTCTCTCTCTCTGCCACGTGAGAACACAGCCAGAAGTCAGTCACCTGCAAGCCAGGAAGAAGGTCCTCACCAGAAACCACATCTCCATGCACTGTGATCTCAGACTTTCCAGAAACATTAATGTCTGTTGTTTATACCGTCCAGCCTGTGGTCTCAGTCTGAGCAGACTGAGACAGGCCTGTTTGTCCGGAAGCCTACTTAGTGTAAGTGTAAATTAAAAGGTAAAACTGGCTTCTAAAAGGTTGGGACTTGACTCAGCTTCTTTGATTTTCACAAAAGTTGCGAGGCCAGCTTCTGCTTGGCCACCATTGCTCTTCCATCTCAGGCAGCCAAAGAAAATAGGATGATACCAGATTGGATTCCATCTCAGACACTGGGAGTCACTTGATCAGGAATCAGTACATTATTGCCCATGGGGCTTCTGCCTTTATTTGGTTGGTACAACTTGTGGAAACACGGCCACAGTCACCCAGTTACGCCTTATCTGTGTCTACTTAAGCACTACGACAGCAGAACTGAGTAGCTGCAACACAGACCACGTGGCCTGCAAATTCTCAAATATTTGCTATCTGGTCCTTTAAGAAAAGTTTACTGACCCTTAATCTGGGGGCTCCCAGTTATTCTAAACTCTCATATTTGTTCGTTTGGTAGCAATAATTCATTAAAATATTGGTTGCATTTTTTTCTTTTGTGGCAGTTGCCTCCTCCTTCGTGATCTGCAAAGAAGTGGTCTGTATGGCCCTTTTCTCCTTGAGGAGGGGTGTTTTTACTTTCAGGAATTCAGTCCGTTTTGTTGCCCTGTGGTCTCAGCTTTCTGATGGACTCAAGAAAATTAGGGTTTTGTAGATTATTGGCTTCTGGTCATTATTAGGGTGGGAGTAATATTTTTCTTGTGACTTTTTACGTCCTAATTATAAGTGAAATAACAGAACACTTGGAATCTAGATAATTAACATTAGTAACTATTAAACCATAAATATGTGTCCTTTAGCATGTCTTCCCTATCTGCATATCTTCTCGCTTTAGTATTATGGACAGAAGGTAAGAATGAGACTTCTCTCTGACTCTGTAAATCTTGTAAAGGTGTGCATATTCTCAGAGTCCATTTTCCATGTCACCTCCCCTTAGGAGCTGTAGTCCCACTTAGAGGACTGATAATGGAATATACTTAAAAAAAAATGAGACGCTCACTGTGCTTAGATGCAAACCTTGATGATAAAGCCAACAATTTTTGGGGTCTCTTTCAGTGAATAAACAATGGCAAATTTCTGTTATTTTTGTGCCACTAGCTTATCCATTAAACGTTTGTTTTTAAATACCCAGTGCAGTTAAATCCCCTTTCTCTTGGGTTTAACAATGCCAAGGACAGGTTCTCTCCACAGAGTTGGTAGAGAAAAATACCCCAAAGGAAGAGCTGACACTTTCAGATGTCATTAACTGCCCAAAGAGAATTTACCACCTCCTGAGTTAAATTGAGTATTAAGTGGCTCAGATGGATGGTTGTTAACGGTGACATGCAATACCGTACAGGGGACCCTCTGAGGAGCAAAGGGATAAGGTCGATCAGCCCTCGATCAGCACCCATTTCCACAAGCTCTGTTTTTAAATTGTTTTTTAATTTTTATTTTATATTGGAGTATAGTTAATTAACAATGTTGTGTTAGTTTCAGGTGTACAGCAAAGTGATTCCGTTATATGTATCCCTGTAACTATTCTTTTTCAAATTCTTTTCCTATTTAGGTTATTACAGAATATCGAGCAGAGTTCCCTGTCACTCACACCATTTGTCTGTACCACTTTCATCCCCTCCCCCTGGAACTGTCTACTTCATTCTCAATACCACCACCCCTACACTGTGCTTTGAATTATCTGCCTGTTTTTATCTTCCCAAGATGCTAATATTATTGAATAGCTCCTCTCTCTTCCGTGTCTTAAAACTCTTTACTGGATCCTTATCATCAGTAATGAGACATCCTTAATCTTTCCCAAGGTAACAACAAAGCAAGGAAAATAAAAGCCTCCGTTGCTTCAGCATCCCTATACCTACACCCTGAGAGGTATTTTCCCCTTCACGACCAAAATACGCTCATTCTCTTCTCATTTCACTTGATATTCACTCTTTCAAAAATACTGGTTGAAGTAAATAGTGAAGAGATACATAATAATAGAGTATATGTGTAAATTGGAAAGAATAACAATTTCGTGGACCCGGGTATACTCTCTCACCAACATGAGAAACAGAGAATAAATAACTAGTGATGCTGGAAGGTTCTGAATGGCCCTTCCAGATCCCATTCCCTCTTGCCCTGTAGCTTGGTTTTGCATGCTCTGAATTTTATGTAAGTAGATATACGTTTTCTACAATTTGCTTCCATGTGACGTTATATTCTGGAGATTCATCTGTATTGTTATGTTTTATTGCTTTTCATTAATTACTACTGCTGTGTAGTATTCCATTGTATAAATCCAGCACACTTGTGTTAAAAGATGTTGAGTTTTTTGATATTATAAACTATGCTGCCATGGAATATTGTATATACCTCCTATTGCTCATGTGTAAGTTTTTTGAGAAGTGGAATCACAGTGTAAGAGGTATGTGATTATTAACTTTAGCTGCTATTGGTAAAGTCATTTCCAAAGTGGTTGTACCAATTTACACTTCTACCAATAGTGACCAATAGTGACATCTCCTGGCCCTTGATATTGACAGAGCCTAAGTTTTTATTTATAAGGTATGCAAAATTTTACCGGCTGTTCCTGTTTTCTATTTTGTAAAGTTTCTGCTTTAGTCTTTTGCTCATTTTTCAGTTGGCTGTTTTGTAACTTTTAATGATTTATGTGATACACATACCCATATACACATGTCACCTGTGTGTATTTATATGTACATATATATATATAATGAGTATACGTTTGTGTGTCTATACACATGTTTGTATGTAAATGTTTATTCTGGACTCGATTCCTCTGTTGGTTTTATGTATTATAAATATCTCCTCTGAGTTTATGCCTTTCTTTTATCCTATCTTTTGATGGACTGAAGTTTTACATGTTAACAGTCAGATTTACTAGTCATTTTTCTTCATGTTTTGTGCTTTTTGAAATATGTTTAAGAAATCTTTGGAACTCAAGGATTTAAAAAACATTTATATTGTCTTTCTAAATTTTCAAACTTGTTGTTAACTTTTGATCTCAATTTAGCTCAGATTTGGTTCTTATATCTAGTATTATATAGGAAAGTCATTTTCTTTTTTTTTTTTTCCCATGTGAATAACCACCAGTTCCCTAACAGATTTTGGACAGTCCATGCTTTTCCCTATGATCTAGAATGATCCTAAGTCCAGCCATCATAAGTGTGGATCTCTTGTGGGGCCTTTTATTTTGCTTATTTGTTTAACTGTGCAGGACATATTTTTAATTACCCTAGTTTTACAAGTTTCAGTAGGCAATGGGACAATCTCCACTTTTTCTTTTACTCATTTGACTATTTGGCTCTTCATTTTCTCATATATTGATCATTTTTTAGAATCAGTACATCAGATCCAGTAAAATTCTTGTTTGAATTTTCACCCAGATATCTGCATGACTCACTTTCTCACCATCTTTATTCCTTTACCCCAATTTCACAGTTTCTGTGAGGCTTTCCATGGCCACCATACATAAATTTTCATATCACCAACCTTTTTCTATCCCTCAATACCGACTTACTTTATCACTTAGCACTATTTGCTGCCTACCATACATTTATGATTATGTTGTTTGTTGACCATATTTCCCACCAGAATTTAAGCCCTTTGAGGGCAAGGAGTTTTGCCTCTTTTATTAACCATATTATTCTGAATTCTCAGAATGGATCCAAATGAACAGACGGTGCTCTATAAGTATTAATTAAACTAATAAAAGATTAATAGATTGTTTTGATTCCCACAATAGAGCCAATGGTAAATATTATTCTCAATTATTACATGATTATTACATGTA
The DNA here is from genome assembly GCF_949774975.1 of Lagenorhynchus albirostris. NCBI lineage: Eukaryota > Metazoa > Chordata > Mammalia > Artiodactyla > Delphinidae > Lagenorhynchus > Lagenorhynchus albirostris. The sequence continues at coordinate 4,342,849 of NC_083106.1, read as the reverse complement.
CATTATTATTACATATTATTACATTACATGACACTATCTAAGTTCAGGGATAGTGTCATTATTTGCTTTCTCTAGTAAGAGCACAGATGGGATGCATTCTCAGGCTTTCAGGACTTTGGAAACTTTAGCTTTCCCTCATACTATTTTTCCTGATAGAGACATAGCATGATGCCTTAAACTTATTGGATGTTCAGTAAATTCTTGTTGATGGTGAGATTTTAGATATTTGTACCCTTCATTACTTTTCTTGATTTTTAAGTTTTATTTATATCCTGTTTACTTCACTGAAATGTCTTTGTCTTCTCTATGAAGGACATGATAATTTAATTCCTATTTGGCTTCCACTCCAAATTACATGTATTCCTTTTCAAGTAAAAAAGAGGTGTACTTATATCTTTCCCCTGCTTCATTCTCTGAAGTTAGCACCAAGAAGTCAATAAAATCTGTTTTTTTTAATGCTTTGACCTTGGTTTAGCCATCATGAACTGATTCTGTATTTCTGATTTTCCCCCAAATCCTGTGTCACCCACTACTGCAAAAAGTGCAATGCTTTCTTCTGTGTCACAAGAGTTGGACTGCTTTATCAAAAACGTGTGTTCCTACACAAAGTCTTTCTTTCCTTCTGCTTACCAAGCGTCATGGTCTCCCACCAACCAGACTTCTGTGAATGGATTTTCATGCAACCATCATGCACGGAGAAGCCAAGAAGCCAAGGCCCATGACTGATGGGGACTGTCACCGTTCCTCAGGCTGAAAATTTGTTCCTGTGACAAGATAAGCAAGGACAAAGGACTCAGTCAAAGTCAGCAGCTGCCAGAGGTTAAAACATGCATTTTGGTCACAATTCTAAGGAAGACTAAGTGGCTGGAGCACAAAGGATATCTGGTATGTGCTCCTAAGGCAGGTGATACGCAGTTTGATGAAAGCTTAGTGACGTTTTAGAGAAGAGTGATGTGTCTGATTGCTATTAAAACGTCACCTTTGGTAATGGCATTGTGGGGCTCTTCCATCAAGATGAGGTGTTGGTACTGCCACCCACGCATCCAGCTGGAGTCCAGACATCTATTGATGAGAGTGCTGCACCTGGCTCAGACTAGAGGCTTCCAGACAGCTTGTCCATGAGCCAAAGGCACCTCTCATCCTTCTCAGCAGGAAGAACGGCCACAGAAAGTCATTCTGTTGTTTGATCCATGAGTCTTGGGGACAAAACAAAGCTTTAGTTGGACTGTCATGCATTAATCCCTATCATGCTTGCAAAATTAAAAGTAATTGTTTTAAAAGTCTGAGATGTTCTAATTTGTCAACTCTTTCAACAGAAAGAATTTGCTGTGGAAATGAGATCCCTAAGGTCACACGAATAACATGGATTTCTATTAAATGTTAAACACTGGAACAAAACAAAAAGACTTTGAACAAACATTTCCATAACTAACAAAAACATTTTTTAAATCATTGCCTGGATCAGAAAAAATGCTCCATTCTTCTTTATCCTTCACCTACCTCTTCTTTTGCTTCCACCCAAAAGAGGGTTAAAAAACCCAGAAAGTCATTCAAAGGTGAACCTTATTTTCCTTTACAAAGAAATGCCTCTTTTAAACAAAAAATTGTTCCCAGTACCATGACGTTCTTTATGAACGCAAATCATTCTCCTTCATCATTGAGTGGAGAGAGAGACAATACTGGCCCATGTGCATAAAGTGTCTTCTTTTGATAGGACTGGGTGTACTTTTCCACTGGACATTGTGCCCAGCTCACTGTAAGTATTTATTCATTTTTTAAAATAAATTGCAGCTTTTATGCCAGTCCCTTCAGAGATAATGGGACCACACATGCTATTATCAGAACCGTTCTGCCCTTTGAGTAACTTAGGGAGGGTTTCTGTGGTTTAAGTAATGCCTGCTTGCACTCTGTGACATGCAGAATAAGACCATTCTAGACATCCATGTTCCAGGTCTCTCTATCTTTTATAAACACCTGCACTCTACTTCTAAACGTCAACTCCAATGTCACAACATAATGAAAGAAACTTCAGATTCACTTCCTCTGTGCTTTCTTGAAAATGCAGGTAATGCAATTTTCTTCTTTGTGGGAAATCTTTAGAAATGTGGAGGAAAATAACAAGTGATGGGAGCTGACAAATCAATGCAATGAAAAAATGAGAAATTTAAAAATAAACTTTTAGTTTTTTTTTTTTTTAATAAATCAGGGGACGTGCCACAATCTGTGAGTTGTGCCAGTTACTTAACCTCTTTGGATCTCAGAGTTATGCTTCGTGAGCTCAAATTAATAATAATAACCCATTTCTACATCAGGCAGTCATTAACAGTAGTGATCACCATTTAATAGTAATGGCTGTCTGTTGGGAAATCTAGAAAAATGGAAGTCAGTGACAAAAATGAGCAGACAGGAAATCAGTTCTTGGGCTGCATGGTTAGTATTAAGCTTGTTATCTTCACTCTGCTTTTGTTTGTTTGTTTGTTTGTTTTGCGGTATGCGGGCCTCTCACTGCTGTGGCCTCTCCCGTTGCAGAGCACAGGCTCCGGACGCGCAGGCTCAGCGGCCATGGCTCACAGGCCCAGCCGCTCCGCGGCATGTGGGATCCTCCCGGACCGGGGCAGGAACCCGTGTCCCCTGCATCGGCAGGCGGACTCTCAACCACTGCGCCACCAGGGAAGCCCTTCACTCTATTTGTAGCACAGTTGGAGAAGGTCCCTCTACTAGGATGCTCTTTTGTATTCAAAAGAAATACTTTCAGTGCTTAGGTTAGCAGTCCATCCATGTGCTATGACTGTTTGTTGCAGTTTGCTTTGTCTACTTTGGGAAACAAATAAGAAACTGATGTGCTACTTGGTAGTGACAAATGAACTGCAGCTTTATCAAGTGGTAAACCCCTGCGCCTGACAGACTGACTTAGAGAAATACAATACTAGAAGTCAGTAAGATTCCATCCTCCCGGGTAGGTCCAACTGGAAGGTAACTGCCATTATGAGACACCTATTAAAAAATATGTGAAGTACAATTACTCCTGGGGAAACTGGAATGTAAGATGTATCCTGATTCTTGCTGACTCGGTTTAAACACAGAGTGAACTAAAAAGTGAAGAATGGGCAGGAGGGCAGAGTCCTTGGCCAGCAGGCTGGATGCCAGGCAGGAAGGGGACTTTGGCTCCCTAGGAAGGCACTGGGCTTTCTTCGCTCAGGAAATTCTTACGATGCTAGATACACTTGGGCCTCATAAAATTAGGGAACATAGTGACATTTAATTAATTTAGGAAGCATGCTCAGAGCTTCATTTTCAGGTGTTAGGTTATGTGTTGAGAAGAGAGAGAAGGTAAATCATCGATGGTGTATTCAGAGAGGGAAACATCTCTCTTTTCCCTCCACCAGCTCCTTTTCCCTGACACTCGATCTCTTGTCTGTCGTTCACTCCTCTTTGTTTCATTCTATAACATCTCTCACTTCTTTCCTCTTCTCACCAATCCGGCTGCCACTGGAGCATTCCATACCGGCATTAATGACCTTAGTCTTTACTATAGCCTTGGCTGTGGACCCTCTCACCTCTTCTTTATTCGTATGCACTCTTGCTAGGTTAATTTTATTTTTTGCAGGAACAATACTGATTTTTGTCACAAACCTGCTCAAAACCCCTCAATAGTTCTCTCTTTGTGTAAAGAATAGGTGGTCCAAACTTTTTAACTTGATATTTAAAGTCTTCAGTAAACTGGCCCCAATCTACCCATCTAACCCTCATTTCTCATCCCCTCACGAACACTAGGTTCCACAGAAGTGGAGCCATTCTTGTTTTGGTTCACAATTTCGCACACTTGGATTGGCAGTCCTTCCACGTACCAAGAGTTTCTGCTACAGCTTGTTTTGCCTTATTGCAAACTAAGAAAAAATGTTCCCCTCACTTGTATTAATGCTGCTCACTCTGACTTAAAGATTTTCTCTCGGATTCCTCCAACTCTCCACCTCAAATCATCTCACCTGTTCTGTAGAGTGTGGCTCTGATGCCACCTCCTCTCTCCCTTCCTTAACCACTGAACCCTCTTCCACCAGGAATGGAAGCTGCACCTACTTTCTCCAAATCCCTAAGACCTTTATACATTTTAAAGGCAAATTACCTTGTATTTTAGAATTGTATGTGCTTGCTATGTTTCCTCTCTGAGTGGATAAATTCTTTGTGGTCAGGGTCCATATCTGATTTATTTTGTGTCCTTTTTCAGTTTGTTACATGTAATTGACATTGGTTAAATATTTGTTGAATGTAAACATTTCTATGTTGTTTTGCCATATTCTGATTTGGGAATACCAGAACACATGGGTGTGTGTATTTCATTGTCAAAAAGCTCTGTACTTTTAAATTCTGACCTAAACAGACATTGAGATGACATTACAGAATATTCATCCTCTGGTATTATCATATCTCATCCCCCAAACTCTTCCTTAAATGGCTTAGCTGACTTAATGGATTGCCTTTGTTTGAAGGATCATCTAAATATAATCGTCCTCCCCTCAAATTATTTCAATCACTGAGCTTTTGCTGACCTACTTTTGAACCAGTGGAGAAAACCTTCCCAGAGCCAACATTTGTGACTGCAGATGAGATAATAGTGCCAGAGTAGTTAAAGTGTACTGCAGACCATTTTCCCCACAAAATTAAAATTAAGTAAGAGGATTCAGATTATTTCACACGTCATCACTTGAGGTTCAAGAGGGTCCCTCAAAATAATGCACCTCTTTTTTTGCCCAAATTCTGAACCAAGAGTTAGGTAGTTTGGAGAACAGAATATTGCCTTTATTATTACCAAATCTGATTGTGGAGAAAGTGATTTATACCTGTAGACAAGCTGTATTCTTAGAATCACCTACTCAGACAGGTTGACTTATCTAGTCACAGGAAGTGCTGGACCCAGGCAGGCACCCACCCACATGGTTAGAACTTGAACTCAAAGACATATGTACTCAACACCTGGGGACCAAGAAGGAGACGTTCTCTGTGAGCAACAGTTACACTTGGAGAGGGAGAGAGAAGTGCCTGGCTGAGCCAACCTGGGCCATCAGAGGAAGTGACGCCTCCTCTTTAGGCTGAGGTTAGAGCAAAGGCTTGGGGGTGACCAGTGATCACACGTGTTAAGGTAAGAGGCAGGATGGGGACCAGCTATGCTTCTGGCTCAGCACTTGCTCCTTATTATGGTAGAGTGGAACGAATGAAAGTGTCCTGGCTTTTCCTTTTTTAAAAATAAAAAAGGCATTTGGTTCTCCACTTCATAATTACTGGCTAGAGGGGTGGGATAAGAAGGGTGGGAGGGAGATGCAAGAGGGAGGAGATATGGGGATATATGTATATGTATAGCTGATTCACTTTGTTATAAAGCAGAAACTAACACACCCTTGTAAAGCAATTATACTCCAATAAAGATGTTAAAAAAAAGTCAGTAAACCTCTTGAAATCTTGAATTCATCAAGTGTAAAATGGGGATAAAATAACAATAATAAGAATGAGAGGAGATATGTTTATGAGAGTACTTTTAAAAGTATAAAAACTTCACATATCTTAGAGATTAATATGAAATTCATGTCAGTTCTTATGTCAAATTTCTGTGGTAATTTATATCATAAAATGTTAAAAAGTTGTGTTATCTTTGATAAAGGAGGCAAGGATATACAATGGAGAAAAGACAGCCTCTTCAATAAATAGTGCTGGGAAAACTGGACAGCTACATGTAAAAGAATGACATTAGAACACTCCCTAACACCATACACAAAAATAAACTCAAACTGGGTTAAAGACCTAAATGTAAGGCCAGCCACTATAAAACTCTTAGAGGAAAACATAGGCAGAACACTCTAGAACATAAATCACAGCAAGATCCTTTTTGACCCACCTCCTAGAAAAATGGAAATAAAACCAAAAATAGACAAATGGGACCTAATGAAACTTAAAAGCTTTTGCACAGCGAAGGAAACCATAAAAAAGATGAAAAGACAACCTTCAGAATGGGAGAAAATATTTGCAAATGAAGCAACTGACAAAGGATTAATCTCCAAAATATACAAGAAGCTCATGCAGTTCAATATGGAAAAAACAAAGAACCCAATCCAAAAATGGGCAGAAGATCTAAATAGATATTTCTTCAAAGAAGATATACAGATTGCCAACAAACACATGAAAGGATGATCAACATCACTAATCATTAGAGAAATGCAAATCAAAACTACAATGAGGTATCACCTCACACCGGTCAGAATGGCCATCATCAAAAAAATCTATAAACAATGCTGGAGAGGGTGTGGAGAACAGGGAACCCTCATATACTGTTGGTGGGAATGTAAATTGATGCAGCCACTGTGGAGAACAGTATGGAGGCTCCTTAAAAAACTAAAAATAGAACTACCATATGACCCAGCAATCCCACTACTGGGCATACACCCTGAGAAAATAATAATTCAAAAAGAGTCATGTACCACAATGTTCATTGCGGCTCTATTTACAATAGCCAGGACATGGAAGCAACCTAAGTGTCCATCAACAGATGAATGGTTAAAGAAGATGTGGTACATATATACAATGGAATATTACTCAGCCATAAAAAGAAACAAAATTGAGTTATTTGTGGTGAGGGACCTAGAGGCTATCATACAGAGTGAAGTAAGTCAGAAAGAGAAAAACAAATACCATATGCTAACACATATATATGGAATCTAAAAAAAAAAAAAAAAAAGGCTCTGAAGAACCTAGGGCAGGACAAGAATAAAGACTCAGACATAGAGAATAGACATGAGGACACAGGGAGGGGCAAGTGTAAGCTGGGACGAAGTGAGAGGGTGGCATGGACATATATACACTCTCTCATGTAAAGTAGATAACTAGTGGGAAGCAGCTGCATAGCACAGAGAGATCAGCTCGGTGCTTTGTGACCACCTAGAGGGGTGGGACAGGCAGGGTGGGAGGGAGACGCAAGAGGGAGGGGATAAGGCGATATATGTATACGTATAGCTGATTCACTTTGTCATACAGCAGAAACTAACACACCATTGTAAAGCAATTATACTCCAATAAAGATGTTAAAAAAATTGTTAAAAAGTTGTCATGTACTATTTCTAGTTCTTTTGAGATTACTTGAAATGAAGGAAAAGCTAAACACTCCTTACCTATTTAATGAAACAGAGGAAAGCATAAAATGAAATGTATTAATCATAACAAGTATAAACAAATTTCTCTATGATAAAACTGTCAGATTACAAAAAAGTCTAACAATATATTGCTTTTGAGAGATAAACTCTTGGGAAAAGGACTGAGAGAAGATGGACCAGGAAAATGCAGTTTAAAAAAAGGTAAAATTTAACAAAGAGAGAAGTATATTCATAATAATAAAATGTTGTAATTTATAAATAAGATATAGCAACAGGAAAATTTATACCTATAAAAACTCATAACATCTTCAGGATAATACGGATCCAAAAAAAGGTGACATGACTGAGTGTAAGAAGTATTTGAAGAACTAAATAGCAATCTAGATTCATGTAGACATGCCCAAACATTTGTGATATATAAAAAAATTTTTTTTTACAAATGTCTGTTCAATGATACAATGATACTCTTTTAATCTGAGAGTCTTTAACTTTTAATAGAGTAAATTATATATATGTATGTATATACTGCTTTATGAGAGCAATTTTTGTTAAAACTTCAGAGAAGGTAAGAGGTCAGATGTCTACTATAGTTGCTCTCATGGTTGCCAGAATATTTCCCTCATAGAAATTTATAGATATCTGGTTATTTATCCACCAAAAACTTTATGGCTTAAAACAATAACTTTCATTTATTTTGCCCATGATCTGTGATTTGGACAGAGCTCGGCAGGAATGGTTTATCTCCACTCCATCATGGAACTCATTTCCAAGGTCCCCTCACTCACATGGCTGGCCAGTTGATACTGGATGTGGCTGGAATATCAGCTGAGGCTTTGTTGCAGGTCTTGTTTTTTCCACATGGGCTTTGTCATGGCATGACAGCTGGGTTCCAACAGCAAGTAACCAAAGGACAGAAGTGGAGGTTACCATTCTCTTAAGGTCTAAGTTTGGAAGCTGACACAGAGTAGTATGACTGTTCTACTAGGCAGGCTAACTGAGCCTACTCAGAATCAATGGGAGGGGAAATAGATTTCTACTTATTGATAGGAAGAGTGGCAAAGAATTTGCAACTATTTTAAATTTACCCTCATAACACTTTATGGACCTGTTTCTTTGTTGTTTTTAACATCTTAGTCTTCTCCACTAGTCCAAAAGCTCATTGACGGCCAACCTGTGTCTTATTTATTTATGTAAAATAATCACCTGTGAAATAATAAGGACTCCATGAATATAAATATGAGTGAACTGGCTTATTTTAGACTCCCATAAGAGGTAGAGCAGATATCGTGATATCCCAGCACAGTTTAGCTTGCAAAATGCCAGTTGTACAATGCTCAGCCTAGTGCATAGACGTAACTTCTTTCCTCTGCCATAAGGTTTTTAAGTCAGATTTCTCTGCTGGAAAACAAAACAAAACAACAAAAAAAAACCTCAATAACAACAAGCAAAGACATTTAAGCTGCCAAATAATCCTAAAAGCTAAATTTACAACAGATTTTTAACTTAAAAGCAGGATTGGCCTTCTTTTAACCTACAGTATGTTTTGGAAAAGAAACTGATACATCTAACATTATACTTAATTATGAGAAACTTGAAACTTTCCACTAAGATTAGGAACAAGGCAAGAATGTCCCCTCTCATGGTTGCTTTTCAACATCACACTGGAAGTCCTCGTGAATGCAATAAGATGAGAGAAGAAAATAAAATGTATACCTATTGGGAATGAAGAAATAAAACTGTCTTTGTTTCAGATGACATGATCATCAATGAGAAAGATAAAAGAATCCATTAAAAAAACTCTTGGAACTAATAAGCAATTATAACAAAGTTGCAGGAAGCAAGATTAATATACAAAAGTCACTTGCTTTGCTGTATATCAACAATGAAAAAATGGAATTAAAAACACAATATCATTTGTATTAGTGACCCTCAAAAATAATTAGATATAAATCTTACAAAATATGTACAAGATCTGTATGTGGAAAACTACAAATTTTTTGATATTTGATAAAAATGTCAAAGAAGAGCTAAATAAATACAGGGCTATTCCACATTCATGGAGAGAAACGTTCAATATTGTCAAGATATCAGTTCTCCCCAAATGATCTACTGATTGTATACAATCCCAATCAAAATCCAGCAAGTTATTATGTGGACATTAACAAACTTATTTTAAATCTTATATGAAGATGCAAAACACACAGAATAGCCAACACAATACCAATAGAGGAGAGAAAATTGGAGGACTGACACTACTTTATTTCAAGACTTACTATAAAGATACAGTAATCAAAACAGTATAATACTGGGAAAAGAATGGACAAATAAATGAATGGAACAGAATAGACAGACCAGAAACAGACTCACATAAATATATTCAACTGATTTTTGGCAAAGAAGCAAAGGCCATACAATGGAGCAAAAGAAACCTTTTCAACAAATGATGCTGGAACAACTGGACACTCAAATTCATAAATAAATAAATAAATATAGGCACAGACTTGCAGATTTTTGCAAGAGCTTTATCCATAATTTCCAAATCTTGGAAGCGACCTAGATGTTCTTCAGTCTGTGGATAAAGTGTGGTAGATCCAGGCAATAAAAATTGTCCGGTGATAAAAATAAATGGGCTATCACGCATGAAAAGCATATTATATTACTCAGTGAAAGAAGGCAACCTGAAAAAAAAAAACCTTACTGTTTAATTCAACCATGTGACATTTTGGAAAAGACAAAGCTATGGCAATAATGAAAAGATCAATTGTTGAGTGTTGGGAGGGCAAGAATGGATGAATAGACAAATCATGGAGGATTCTTAGGGTAGTGAAAATACTCTGTATGATACCATAATAATAGATTTTAACATATATTTATCCAAACCCACAGAATATACAATACCAAAAATGAACTGTAATATAGACTATGGAATTAGCTTGATTATTATGTGTCAATGTAGTTCATCAATTGTAAACAAATGTAACACTCTGGTGGGGAATGTTTATAAGAGGGGAGGCTGTGCACATGTGGGGACAGGAGACATATGGGAATTCTCTGTACCTTTCTCTAAATTTCTCTGTGAATCGGAAACTTCCCTAAAAACTAAAGTCTTATTTAAAAATCATTCAATGCAACTCACTCTATTAGGAGAGTCATAGGAGATTCTCAGTAGATGCAGAGAAGCAATTTGACAAAATTCAGCATTCATTCATGATCAAAAGAAAAAAAAAACCTTTCAACACGCTAGGAATAGAAGGAACTTCATCAACCTGATAAAAAAACCCATCAAAACCCCAAACCAAAAACCCAAAACATTCTACAACAAATACCATAATGAATAATAAAAAAAAGTTGAACACTTTCCCTCTAGATCAGGAAAAAGGCAAGGATGCACACCTTTATCAGTTCTGTTCAACGTCATATCAGAGGTCCTAGCCAGTGCAATGAAAGTAATACGAAGAAATAAAAGGCCTACAAATTGGAAAGGAAGAACTAAAATTGTCCTTATTCATAGACAGAATGATTGTGTTTGTTGTGAATCCTAAGGAATTAAAAAAAAATCAACTAGCAATAGTAAGTGAATTTAACAAAGCTGAAGAATACAAGGTAAATATATTGATATAAAGATAGTAATATCTCAGGCTTCCCTGGTGGCTCAGTGGTTGGGAGTCCGCCTGACGATGCAGGGGACACGGGTTCGTGCCCCGGTCCAGGCGAATCCTATGTGCCGCGGAGCGGCTGGGCCCATGGGTCATGGCTGCTGGGCCTGCACGTCCGGAGCCTGTGATCCACGGCAGTGAGAGGCCCGCGTACCGCAAAAAAAAAAAAAAAAAATTAATATTTCTACCATTTACATTAACATTAAAAAATATAAAATACTTAGAGATTAATGAAACAAAATTTGTTACATGTAAGACCCATACATGGAAAACTACAAAATATTGCTGAGAGAAATTAAAGAAGTTCTGATTGAATGGAAAGATATACCATGATCATAGATTAGAGGACTCAATATTGCTATAATGTCAATTCTCCCTGAACTGATCTGAAGATTCAACATAAGTTCAACCAAAATGCCAGCAGCCTTGTTCACAGATTAAAAGAAACTGTAATTTGTAGGTCTTACATTACCTCATTTTAAGACTTACTATAAATCTACAATAATTCAGACTGTGCAATATTGGTATAGGGAGAGACATATGAGTCCATAGAACAGAGTAGAGAATCCAGAATTAGACCCACACGTTATGGTCAATTGATTTTTCACAAAGGTGCCAAGGTAATTCGATGGGGAAAAGATGGTCCTCTCAGCAATGGATCTGGAGCAATTGTAAATCCATAAACCTTCATATTTTCCACGAAACTTATACAAAATGGATCATAGACCCAAATGCAAAAGATAAAACTATGTAACTTCTAGAAGAAATAATAGAAGAAAAATATTTATAATTTAGAATGCAAACATACTACCAAACAAGAAAAAGTTGAGACACTGAACTTAATAAAAATTAAAAACTTCTGTTCTTCAAAAGACAATTTTAAGAAAATGAAAAGGCAAGTCATAGACTGGGAGAAAATATTCACAATACGTATGTCTTACAAATGGTTCAGACATATAAGTAAATATCACAACTCCATAATAAGACAAACAACACAGTAAAAAACAAGCAGAAGGTTTGAATAGACACTTCACAAAAGAACACATACTTTATGCTTCCATTTACATGAAAGTCTAAAACAAGCAGTCTCAGCTCAGTGGTTTCTTGGTAGCAAGGATGAGAGGATTGATCTCAGAGGGGCATGAGGGGACTTTTGGGGTGATGGAAATGTTCTATATCTTGACTGTGATGGTAGTCGCACAAAAGTCATAGAACTCTACATTTTGAATAGGTACATTTTATTGTATGTAAATTATGCCTAAATATAATTTATTTAAAAAATACAAAAATAGTGCTCGCTTCGGCAGCACATATACTAAAATTGGAACGATACAGAGAAGATTAGCATGGCCCTTGCGCAAGGATGACACACAAATTCGTGAAGCGTTCCATATTTTTTGAGAGTCCGCCTGCTGATGCAGGGGACATGGGTTCGTGCCCCGGTCCGGGAAGATCCCACATGCCGCGGAGCGGCTGGGCCCGTGAGCCAGTGCGTTCGGAGCCTGTTGCTCCGCAACGGGAGAGGCCACAACAGTGAGAGGCCCGCGTACCCCCCCCCAAAAAAATACAAAAATAAAAAAGGTGATAATGTGTTCTTCTCTACCAGGTTTGTTTAAGTATTTGCAGTGTTTATTATCTCTTGTCTTATGTAGAAAATAAGATTCATTGTATTCTGCTTTGTGGAACAAATAATGTGTGTTGAAATTACCCAAGTCTTAAAAAGCAAAGCCATTTATAGTTTCACATTGAGGAGTTTTAGACCATTTCATTCTTTTTAGCATTTTTGGCTGTGCATTTAATATTTACTTTGTCAGTTTTCCCTGTGCCCCTCAAAAGTCATATATTGAATTTCAGGATGTGACTGTTTTGGAGATAGTCGTTAAAGAGGTAATAATTTAAAATGAGATCACTAGGATGGGCTCTAATTCAATATGGCTGGTGTCTTCACAAGAAAAGGAAATTTGAACACAGACACTTATAGATGGAAAATGATGTGAAAACTCAGGCAGAAGATAGCCGTCTACAAGACAAGGAGAGAGGCCTTAGAAGGAACCAACTCCTCTGACACCTTGATCTTGAAATTCTAGTCTCCAGAACTGTAAGAAAATAAGTATCTCTTGTTTAAACTCTGCAGTCTGTGATACTTTGTTATGGTAGACTTTACAAACACAACCTATCCCTATAGTTAAATTCAGTAAAAATAGAAACATCATTGAATAAGTAGAACTATATTGTGTTTTCCCATTAATTTGATGCTTTAGTTTATCCCCAATGACTCTGAAGGAGGAGGAATGCACACTGAGAAACACATATATGCTCAGTTTTACAAATCAATGAACCTAGCTTCATCTCCAGTTACTATTTTCAGTGTCACTGTTCACGCCAAGTTATGACTAATTTGAAGTGTGTCTCTCTCTAAGAATATCCAAGCCTTTTGAGTGAAGAAATCTGCAACCTCTCTATTCAACATTCTCAGAACTTCTTTGTCTCTAGTCTAGTAATTGACACACCTGGATCAATAACAGAACGGTATTTACTGCCCCTTTAAAATTAAGAGACCATTCTTGGCCAGTGTCTAGTAGTGATGATCTGTCCCTGACTGTGGAAGGTGAGGGCTTATCACGGACTCAGCCTACTATGGAGTGTAAACTCAGTTTCACTGCCTTCTCCAGTTTGAGAACAGATCATCAGCTTTTGTTGGAAAACAAACCATCCTAAAACTTAGTGGTTTAAGCAGGTAAACATTTATTTAGCTTATAGTTCTGGGTTGGACTCCGTTGAGTGGTCCTTCCAGCCTGGGCTAAGCTCTTCCAAGTATCTAAGGTCAACTGGCAGGTTGGCTGTAAAGGTCATCCTCAGCTAAGTTCACTGCCCTCACAGCCTCAACAGGTCAGTGGAGGCTGCTTAGGTGGCAGAAGTGAGTTTCCAAGAGAGGACGTGAAATGTTTAAGTCTCTTAAGAATGAATCTCAGAAATAGTACAGCTAGACCAGATTGAAGGGGTGGGAAAAGAAGCTCACTTCTTGGTGGAGGAAGGAAATGGGACAATGCACATTACAGAGTGTGGATGCAGGAAGGTAACTTATCCTGGCCATCTTTGCCATCTACTGCAGAGAGTATAAAGTACTCATCATCTGAACTGCAAGGCTAGTTTACCACCTTAAAAGTGAGTACTTTTTTTTTTTTTAGAAATAAAATAATTGTTCACATTCCACAAAGAGTCACAATGCCCCTTTCTGACAGTCACTTAGCTCAAAATCTTGTCTTATGACTAAATGTTGTTATTCTTGTTTTTCAGATGACCTGATCTATGTTTCTAGCTTCTTGAGTTAATAATAACCACAGCCATCACTGAGTGCATGCTATGTGCCAGGCACTGAGCTAAGTAGTTTACCACATTAGCTCATTTCAGTTGTCATTCTCATTGGAGCTGGTGGGAAGGCTTTAAGAGGCCAACTCTATGCCAACCCTCTCACTGTCGTGGGATTCCTCCTGCTGTGCCCAGTCATCTGGGTGAGCTGTCTTGGATGACAACCCTGTAGATAACCATTTAGGTATGTTGTCAGCCTAGCTATCTCAAAAAACTGACTCTATTTAAATTGTCAGTTTCCCCTGGCTGAGACATCAAGAAGCTCATTAAAAAATATTCTCACCCTTTCCTGGTATTTGCTCTATAATTGATACAGTTGAGTCTTAGCACATTGAGTAGAGCTGGAAGTTCAGCTGTTTTTTTTTTTCTTCTCCTCAGTCCTTGGCAAAATATTACCCTCAGAAAGCAGTAAGAATAATAACACCCTAGCTACTTTCTATTGATTAGTAATTCAGTTTTCTCTTTAAAGCAAATCAACATGGTTACATATGTAGTATAGTACAGCAGAAATAATTACTAAAAGACCTACAGGTTGTCAACTTGTAAAAGGTGATTCTGATATATACAGTGGGCTATTATATTCAAGATCCTAAATGAGGGGTACAAAACTGTAGATAGCATCCTGACACTTCTTCAGTCATTGGTAACTCAAATAGCTTGTAGTGGCAGGGTGGTGGAAACCCACTAAGCAAAAAATATTAAACAGCCTGATTATGTTCTTTTATGTCTCTGTACCTATACAATTTGCCACATTCAATTTCCCTGCATATTCAGCACCTATTTAAAACGTTTAGTAGTCTAAGGATGCCATCAGAACAAGAAGATCAAGTCAAACACAGAATGACCTGTCACCAACTTGCTATGCCATGCTTTGGCGGCAGAATTGCAAAGATGATAATAGCTGTTTTAATAAAGCATGGTGACATAGCCTTTGGTCTTTTTTTTTAAATTGTGTTTCTATTTATTTTAAGTCAGATATAGTCATTGTAAGCATCCAGAGACTTGTGAAAACAGAAAATAAAAATCACCTGCAACCCTATCACCCAGAGATAATCATTTTTTTAAAAATTGAGGTAGAGTTGGTGTACAATATTATATAAGTTTAAGGTGTACAACATAGTGATCCATAATTTTTAAAGATTATAATCCATTTATAGTTATTATAAAATACAATACCACAATGCTAAGAACCTTACACCAAATTGTTCATAACATCTTATTTTCAAAAGTTGTTTTTTTTGCGGTACGCGGGCCTCTCACTGTTGTGGCCTCTCCCATTGCGGAGCACAGGCTCCGGACGCGCAGGCTCAGTGGCCATGGCTCACAGGCCTAGCCACCCTGCGGCATGTGGGATCTTCCTGGACTGGGGCACGAACCCGTGTCCCCTGCATTGGCAGGCGGACTCTTAACCACTGTGCCACCAGGGAAGCCCAACATCTTATGTTTAAATAACACTTGGTAGTATACAAGAACCTCATTTATATTGTCTAATTTTATCCACACAACACCGCATGGGGTAGACAGTCAGTTATAAACTCCCATTTTAGCAATAAGAAAACTAAGATCCAATAGGCTGAGTGCCTTTCTGCCATCCCAGGATTAATACATGCCAGGATGTACAGAGGCTAGAGCACAGAAACTGGACTTATTCTACTGGCATTCAACTTGGGGATTTGCCACTTTCAAGCTGTATGAATTATATAATCTCTCTATGCCTCGATTTCTTCATCTAATAGTCCCCTACTAGCAAGGCTGTTCTGAGGATTAAAGATGTTACTATACTGAAGTTCTTAAAACACATGACACATAGTTCAATAAAAGTGTTAGCTATCATAATAATTCTCTGTTCTTTAATCTATCATGATAATTTTCTGTTCTTCCCTAAATCAGGCCTTATGAAAATTTCATAAACACATTTGCTCAAAACAATAGCTACTGGTGATCAATCATTGAACAATTCATCAAGGATTTCTCACAAGAAAATGATTCAAAACAGGAGACAGCAAACTGGGGACACATAGATATAATTTTTTTGGGACCCAACACATTAAAACATTAATTAATTGACAACATTTAAACATTCATAGATTTCAGACAGAACATACATTTGTCTTGCCTTGCATAAAAACTGTAAGAACTAGGGACACAAAGCCACATTCTGCTTGAATTGAACCACAGTTTCCCATCCCTCAGTCTTTCACATGGACATGTGTTTTTCACTCTGACCTCCATTGCCATTTTGTTACTTCTGGCCCACTTTGCCCACATTGATGTTATCTCCTTGGCCCCTGTAGCAAGTTGAATTTATAATTTTTCTCTAGAAAATAGAATATTCAGGATAACATTTTGATGATGAAAATCTAGAAAAAGGAGCAAACAGTTGTGAAGCTCAGACCATGGTCTTCTGGAAGAATCAAGGGCATGGAACTTTAGATTCCCTGCTTAGATTTCTAAGTTATTCTTTATTTGACTTCTATAGCACCAAATTCATTCTTGAATTTGTGACCTAATTTTGTTGTGACTCTCATCAGTGTTTCTTCTTGCAATTGTGATGACAGAGAACAATGTTTTAGAAATAGAATCATAAATAAAATTGCAACTACATGTACTTTTGGTCCCCTGAGGACTCCTTCTTGGGCACTAGGCACTTATCAGTGACAGTTGTCATTAGCCTCTGCGCTGATGATCCATACTGCAAAGAACTTAAAACTTTATTTTTGGTCCAGTGCATGACCTCAAATGTCAAAACATGTCCTGCTTCATAAATGTAAACTTCATGAAAACTCCAGCCAATTGCTACTTTTATCACTTCTTAAGGAACAAACCAAAAAACAAACAAAAAACCCAAGGCTTTTAAGTAAATTAGATATCCAACAGGTAATTTTGTATGATGATAAAAAAATGTATGCAAGATAGAAATGGTTTCAATAGAGGTCCCTGGCTCTCATTTCATGTGTTTCCTTTTTGACCTATGTTGCCTAAGTAGAAGTTTGGGAACCACCCTCTAAATGCCTTGCAAGAGAGTCTACCATGGGCAGAGGAATTCACTGACAATCATATGAGAAAATATGTTACATTTAACTCTTAAGATAAGAACTTTCTAATAAACCAACTTTTTGATGACCTACTGGATATTATATTTACAAGTGGGTGTATCACTTTTACATACATTTGACTATTTTTTCTCCTCCTTAAAAGAATTCTGGCTTTTGTGATTTACAGAATGGGCCAGCCATGCTCCTGCTAGTTGCCAAGAGTCCTCTGAAATTCTTTCCTCTAATCTTTGGCACATGGCTGCATCCTAGAGGTTAAGTCTCTAAAATATGTATTTTACTTATGCCCAACATCCCAGGTCCTAATTCAGAATCTCTTGTCTATTACATGATTGTGACATGCCAGCCTTTCTGCTTCACATACCTTTGCTCTTCAATCCATCAAGCTTATCTGCCAGATGTCATCCTGAAATGCAGACAATAACCACGGTAGGGAACACATTCAGTGGTTTCTTGTTACCTATGATATAAAACTACATCTCAGGATGACAGTCAATTGTTCTTAGATATGGTCCTCTTTTATTTGCTCAGCTTCACATTCGATTTCTTTCATTTATTCATCATTTAACAAGTGTTAACTAGACTTATTGTGGTAATCACTTCACAGTATATACAAATATCTAATCATTATGTTGTATACCTGAAACTAATATAATGTTATATGTCAATTATATCTCAATAAAAAAGTTTATTGACCATGACCTATGTGTCAGGCATTGCCTAGGTGTTTGCAATAAATTAGTGACTAAAACAGACAAAAATAACTGTCTTCATGGAGCTTATAGGTAGAAAACTGTGGCTACGTGACATCTATTTTATAAATAGTCTTATTGGAACACAATCATGCCTATTATTTTCATATTGTCTAGGCTGCTTTCCCATCACCACTGCAGAGTTGAGTAGTTGCAATAGAGACCACCTGTAGGATTTATAGAAGGCAAAGCAAACTCCAAAGAGAGCACTTCAGAGCCCCAAATATTTACTATATGGCCCTTTACAGGAAAATTTTCAATGCATGCACACAGGTGGAGGAATATCCACACCGCCTTGTCTCTATTCACAAAATTCCCATTTTCCTCTGTACATATTAAAGTCTTATTCTTCTTTCAGGGCCCATTTCAAAATTTCTCTTCATTATAAAGCCATGCTGGGTTTTCTCAATTCAAAATTGCCTTCTTTCTGTTCATTCCAACACTTAGCCTTTCTTTCATCTTTTGCTATCTGAAATTTCACTTCTAGATGTGGGGCTCTGGGACCACAGACTATGACTTATTCATTTTACCTCTACCTCTAACAGACTAGGGTATAATCTGTACCCCTAGAAATCAAGTGCCCCAAATTTCCCAGCGAGAACCTGGAATTTTCTATTACATGGAAGTCAATCTAACTTATTATTATTATTTGCAGACTCTGTTTCTCTGGACTGAACATTGTACCCAGATGGGACTGTGCTGTCCAAGCCTGCGGCACTAATTGCAGATCTCTTCCCAGTCGGATCCCATATTGGCTTTGGAACTCTGCAAAACCCTCGATAGCCTTCCCAGGGATTGCTGGATTCATCCTCAGGGAGTGATCAAGAGGACCCCTCTGTTCCCCCAACTGGTGCAAACACTCTACCATTTTAAATCAGTTTATTTATTTATTTTGTTTATGTATTTATTTATCTATGTAATTTTCTAATTGGCTCAGTAATGAGCCCATTTATTCTTTCATGCTTATATGATTGTTAGATAAAAGCAGAACTAGACCTTGGATTCCTGAAGATAAAAGGGCTCATCAGATTAGTGCAGCAGATGTGTGCTCTTGGTCAGAGCACCTTTCTGTCTCTAAGAAATTTGTTTTTGTTTCACAAAAGAATAGGTCCCTACATGCTTAATGACTTTGTAAGCTCCGAAAAGCTTCTCTGAAAGTATAATTTGTAGGATTTATAGAAGGGAAAGCAAACCCCAAGATGTCATTAAATTATTTTTACTTTCTAGAAAAATATGGGAAATTTGAAGGCATTTAACTCAGCTTCACAAATGGTTTTCGAATGACATTTGACTCACAAAGGTCTTGTGAGCTATTGAAGAGTGTGTTGGCTTTATTGATGCTTAAGGCTCTGCCCTGCCCCATCTAGCAACTGCCTTCTCTCTCAGTGATTTCCATAGCTTAATGTTGTGAAAACACAAACTCTGGCTGCAGAAAACATACTCAAGTGTTCCCACAGAGGCAGTGGTCCATGACAACCTTCTGATAATCTTGCAGCATAATTTTTCTGTGTTTTCTGGAATGCTTGTAAGTTTCTTACAAACAATTACACTGACTCTACAGTGGTCCAAATTGCCTCTTAGAAGAGCTGTAACAACAAAACCAAGAGCTATGTCTGATCATTTTGGTTACAGAGACAAACATATCCATGAAAATGAATCAAGCAAGTAAAGGAATTGAGAAGCTAAATGATATGTATGATACAGTTTCCAGATCAATACCTTGTAGAAGTGGAACACAATGACAAGGGTTGACTCACATATGTAGCAATAACTTCTTTAAAATATTTTCTAAGCTTATCATCTTTTGTATGTAGTATAAAAGAGAAATCACCCATATTGCATAGAATTTTAACTTCTAATTTTTATAATTGAACCACTTTTTTTGCAAATATGATAGAAGAAAATATTTAATTTATTACCTAGTGGTTGTATGGACCTCAATCCTACTGGTCATTGAATACGGTTTAGTGTCTCACTGACAGTGTGAATATTACAAACAATCCCATGTGCAGGTGTTGTAATCATTGCCAACTAGTTTTCTAATATCATTCTTTCTTTCATATTTATTTTCCAGTTTAACTGAGCCTCTTGTAGTATGCTGATATTATTGTTTCTTTTATTTTTATATCCTAATCTAATTGAATTTTTGTATAAGATGCCTTTCTCTTCCCCATTGGCTTTGTTATGAGCTGAATTGTGTTCCTCCAAAAAAGATATGTGCACATTGGAATGTGATTTTCTTTGGAAGTAGGGTCATTGCAGATGTCATTAGTTAACCTGAGGTCATACTAGAGTAGGGTGGACCTTTAATCTGACATGATTGGTGTCCTTATTAAAAGAAGGCCATGTAAAAAGACAGGGGCACAGGGAGATTGCCATAGGAAGATGGAGTGATGCATCTAGAAGCCAAGGGATGCCAGAGCTCATCAGCAAACAGCCTTCAGCCCAGGCAGGAGCTAGGAAGAGGCAAGGAGAGATTCTCCCACAGAATTCGGAGGGACCATGGCCCTGCAAAAACCTTGACTTGAGATTTCTAGTCTCCAGAACTTTTACAAAATAATTTATGCTGTTTTAAACCACCTAGTTTGTGGTACGTTGTTACAGCCATCCTAGGAATCTAACACTGGCTCCGAGGAACTCTCCCGTTGTTCTTTTCAGTCCTGTCTTCCACTGGCCTCCAGATCCACCCTGTACTCTTCCCAGGAGACTGACCCCAACAAGGACAGTCACAGCACTCAACCACCCTCTGACTTCCAACTGGGTTTGGCCAGTGGGGACCCAGGCAGGAGATTAGAGAGAAGGGTATTTATTAAGGTCAAGTTATTTATTGCCTGAGTTCTCTTCCTGTGAGGTTTCTTGGGCTCGATATGTCTCTTGACTCAGAACCATGGTTAAAATACATTATTATTTAATATGCTACACAAAATTGATGACATAATAGAAAGGCTTAATTGTCTCAATACTCAGTCTCTTTTCAAATTGCCTTCTCTGCACTTGTCTCCTATTCCAGGTTTTCTCTGGGTTCCAGCTCCTGCCCATCTTCTAGGCTCAGAGATCTGCTGCTCCACTGATATCAGCCCTGTGCTGTTGCATCAACCATTGTGATTCCCCTGCACCCCACCCACATCCTTGTAAACAGGTCCTTCTGTAAATATTGCTTAATTTATACTAACTTGAGTTAGGACAGCTGCATTTCCTCTGGAGACCCTTCCATCACATTGTCCCTGTATCAGAGGTATAATTGAAACATGTTTACCATTAAATATCTCTTCAGTTTCCTCTCATAAAGTTTCCTTCTCCTCTATAGCCATCTGACAAATTTGGGAACTCCTGCTTGAGAAGATTTCAGGCCAGTTTCCCCTGGAGTCTAGTCTGGGAGGGTACCTGAATGGAGATCTGAACAGTTTTGCTGATGGCTAACACTGAAGGGAGAGGTCCTATCAATAGCTACGACCACAGAAACAGTAACAGCGGGTTCACACCGGGAACTGATGGCTGACTTTTTTTAAGAACAACTGGGTTTGTGGCATTTTAACTTGCCCTAGTCGCATTTACTACTCTCCATTTCCGTGGTATCCTTGAAAAATCATAGCTTACATTTGTGGTGAAAATCAGAAGACTGACAGTTACCAGAGGAGCAGAATGTTGCTGGAGCTTCTTAAAAGTCTAATTTTCAGGAAAATGTCCTTATCTGTCCTAACTCGTGGTTCCCAGGAAAACTCCACTCACAAGACTGTCTGTATTTGACTTGCCTCTTAGCTTTCCCAGTGAAACGATCATTTTCTCTGAAGGCAAATGTCAGAAAAAATCAAAACAAACAAAACAAAAACAGGCAGTTGATTAATTTCATGTCTGCTTGAGGTGGTAAACAGCTGGAGCAAACAAATGAACTGAAAAGCTTAAAAGGGAAAGTTGGGAAGTGAGATGTCCATAGGGACTTTGATAAGCTCTGAAATTATTCCAAAAATCTAGAAGGCTCTGTGCATACCCAGGGCTGTGTTCATGCACAGAGCAGTGCACATGCTAAGCAAAGTCCTGAGCAGGTTCCAAGCTCCCACCTCTGGTTGACCTTGAAACTGCCCAGGCAGGAAGCAAAGGCTAAAGCAGAGGTGCAGACTTCCAGGTTAAGCCTTGAAGACATGTCCCAGCATTACCCACACAGAGCTGCTTGGTAAATAATAGTAGACTTATTGGTTACAAGCATTTAAGGAAATCTCTGTCTAACCATTAACTGACCACTAATCTAATTGAGCAGAGACTTTAGCGGCCACCCATGACAAATAACACAGATTTAGATAGTTCATAAAATTCTCTAAGACAATAACAACTGTAACAAACAGCTAAAACAAAAAACTCTGGGGAGATGTGAGAATTTGATTTCCAGATTTTTTGCGTTATGTTATTTAAAATATCTAGTTTTCAATTAAAAAATATGAGGCATACAAGGAAACAAGAATGTATAAACCACACATGAGGAAAGCAATAATCAATAGAAACTGTTCTTGAGGAGCCCTACAAGTTGGACTTTAAGTGAGCTGCTCCAAATGTGCAGAAAATACTACAATAAACCATGTCTGGAAAAGTAAATATAGTAGGAGATGACGTTTCACAAAATGGAGAATATAGATACTGAGATAGAAATTATTTTTAAAAAGAACTAAATAAAATTTCTGGAGTTGAAAGGTACAATAACTGAAAAGAAAGATTCACCACAGGGGCTCAAAAATAGATTACTTCAAACAGAAGAAAGAATCAAGAAGCAACAAACTTGCTGATAGCTCAATTGAGATTATCCTGTCTGAGGAACAGAAAGAAAAAGAATGAAGAAAAATGAACAGAGCTAAAGGACCTGTGGGGCACCAACATATTGCATAATGGGGATCCCAGAAGGAAAGAAAAGGGAGATAAAGTCAAAAAGAATATTTGAGAAATAATGGCATAGTCTTCCCAAATGTGATGAAAAATATTAATCTTTATATCTAAGAAGTTCAATAAGCTCCAAATAGAATAAATTAAAGAGATCTGCATCTAGACATTTCATAATTCAACTTTTGAAAGCCAAAAACAAAGAGAATCTTGAAAGCAGTAAAGAGAGAAGTGAGTCATTATGTACAAAGGAATGCTCATAAGACAGCTCCATCAACTTCTTAAAATTTAAAACTTTTGATGATGATTTGTAATTTTACATTTGCCAAAAGAGACTAATGTTGCATTCAGTTAAGAGTGAAAGATCTTCCTCACAGAGATTTTCAACAAGTAAACTCCTCTGCTCATACCCGTGCAGCATTTAGAAGGTGGTTCCCAAATTTCTACTTGGATAATAATTGTTTAAAAAGGAAACAAAATGAGTTCCGGGGACCTCTGTGAAATACACAGTGGTATGCAATGGTATTTTATATAAATGGTATTTCATCAATACCAATCACCTGTCAGATATCCAATTTCTTTAAAGAAGAAATGTAAAATTGTAAAACTGTAAAATGATAGTGATAAAAGTAGCAATTGGCTGGAGTTTTCGTAATGTTGCCAAAAGTATAAATCTTGACGACCTAATGAATACATTTGAAGAAAAGGGAGCCAGAAAAATCTTATGGTCAATTAATACATAAATAAAGTCTTTTTGTATTGTATAAATTATGACAGAATTCTGTTTACAATTTACATTCATATATCACTATTACTCTATTATGTTTTATAAGTAATAAAACATTTTAAAGGAAAAAAATTTACATTTTAACACCTTTAATTGCACTCTTTCCCCCTGCTTTTTAAACAAAGAGTCTCAAATTTTGTTTTCCTTGAGTCCTGCATATTATATAGTTGGCCTTGGGCAGGAAGCACATGGTTTAGAACCTGGCTTTAAAATGGTAGTTAAATTTTTTTAACTTAAAAAAATTATATTTTTAAAGAAATAAAAATGTCATAAATGTCTAAATAGACTGGATCCTTTATACTTGATCCAATCTAGCTTTTGGAAGAAGTGTCATCTTTCTGTTCTCTAGGCTATAGCTGCAAATGCTGTAGGGCAAGGCTCTTGGTGCTGGGGGGTGAAATCAACCAAGGCCCAGAGGTTCTGAACCAGGTATGAGGTATGATACCAGCACCTTCCACAGAGAAAGGCTTGGAAATATGAGTCTGAGGGGCACTGCAGACATGTGTTGGTGAAGGCCAGGGAAGTTATCATTTCTAAATGTTCAGAACAGTGTTCAGTGCTTCACAATAAAAATGTATCTTGCCCCAAATGTCAGTAATGCTCCAGACGAGAAAAGATTTTTAATCTTTCTTCCTGCCCAGCACTATCTCCTCTCTCTCTGCCACTCAGTACCCCCACGTGGTGCAAACCACATCCAGAAGATCCATTACACAGATTTATTTCACTCAATATAGTATGAGAAATAGACTGAGCCAACTTTGGCCAGACACATAATAGCACGGGGGGATTTCAGTGTGACTTGGTTAAGAAAACCAAAATTTCCTCATATCCAACAGGGTCTTCACTGTTTCTGAAGCTTGTGCAAGGTGGAGGGACAAAGCAAAGGCTTTTGATGCCATTCCATGCAATTTACTATGTGTACAGAGAATCAAAAGATACATTTCATTAACTATGACCTGAGAGAGCAAGGGTACACTAGAAATATATGCTAAGTGCTAGTGTTGTCTGGAACACTAACTTTTCATGCAGTCAGCTGTTTCACTTTTCTTCTTGAAGATAGTTATTTGTATTCTGCTATTGTTATTCCAGTTGGCAAAGCTGGCATACTTATACGCCATTATCTATAAAGTTAGGATTGGCCAGATAAGGCAGCAGAATCTTACAAAACTATCTGTTGCTACCAGGATGGCATAGACATCTACAGCTATGACATTTACTACTTGAAAACATTTCCTTCAGAATTATAGAGATTGTTCAAATCTTCAAACAGATGAGCAAAACAAATTGGAGGGGCAAACATGAAAAATCAGTTATTTTCTCCAAGTGTGTGAAATTACTTTAGATTGTTATAATTTAACATCAATTTGCAATTTATGATAAAGACCTTTTCCTTTCCTCTTCTCTCCAATAAGTTGCATCTTATGGTTTTTTTTTCAATAAATTCAATGCATTTGGAAAAATACCCAGATGGTTTAATTTCTTTAGGGAAGTGTATGTATCTAGGATAATGTTCACAGCTGCTATAGAATGTATTATTTCACTAAGGCTACCACCTGATGTTCATAACATAAAACTGGAACAAAAAGTACAGAAGCAAAGAATTTTTAAAAATGAAAAGGATTACAGAAAAACTAAGATTATCACTATGTTCTCTTAGAGAAAAGTGGAATAATCTAACTCTAAGATTGAAGCACATCATTAGTGCCAAATCAATGCAACAGATAAAGTGCCCAATAAACCTCTGAATTCAATGGACTGAAGAGAGAGTGATTATGCATTTGCATTTAAAGAAGTGGTGTTTGAAGCTCTGTTTTTTGGCCTTAAATAGCACTGGGTGCAGCCTTGCCAGCCAGTGGAGTTGGAAAGTCTTCGAAAAATCAATGCACATAGAAGTCATTCATATTATGTTCTAACTTAAAGATTCACCAGGCATGATAATTATTTAAAGACCTTAATTTTCTAGTTTGTCAATGACATTATTTAACACCTATTGTGTGTTTTACATTGAACTTGATATAAGAGAAGTGCAAAACAGACATAGTAGCTGTAACCTACGATTGTCCCTTCTTGCTTCAAATTTTTATGTGTCTGTGTTAGAGTATTTTTCTGGACTACACATGCTTCCTCTTCTTTATACATATCTGAATTCTATTTATCATTCATTGGGCAATTCAAACACCCAGTCCTCTACATAAGAATCTGTGACCAAGAGTTATCTTTTTCCTTTCTGAACCAACATTTTCTATTTTTCAATAAGGTAGATGGGCATGTATGTATCTATGCATGCATGTATGTATGTATGTATGTATCTATCTGTCTACTTTCAATCTGTGTCTGTCTTTAATTTACCATTTATTGCAAACCTGCTAGGTACAAATTTCTTTGCTCAATGCTTTATAGCAAACACTGATACAGTGCATAGTATGTATCAGAACACTATGAGGTTGGTAATATTATTACCCAGCCACACCTTATTTATGAGTAACTTGAGGCACAGAGACATAAAGTGTCTTACCCAAAGTCATTTAGTTGGTAAATGGTAGAGCTGGAATTTAACCCTAGGCTATTAAACTCCAGGGTCCAAGCTCTTAATCAGTATGTTGTATGTTTTTTTGCATTATCTTCTTTCCTTTCTACAACAATCCTGTAAAGAACGAAGTACAATCTTCATTTAACAGATGATAAAAATCAGGCTTATGGTCATGCACACTAACAAATTATCCTGCCTGTGGTTCACAGATACTGATGGAAGACAAGAGACTCCTAGGTTAGAGACAAAGGACTTTATTACTCACAGTAATCATAGTAGCCAGAATATCAGGGTTTTTTTATTTGTGTGCCAGTTCCCTAAGCCCCAATTCTAACAGGGCAAAAGGAAGAGAAGCAGGTGACTATTTCACATGCATTGGACAGCATTATAAGAGGGGGACCCTGAGCTTGGGAACCCAAATCTTCTACAACAGGAAGTAAGCATGCCTGTCCTTTGCCCCAGAGGAAGACATGATATCTTTCTTTCAGGGCTGTCTATAAACATCAGTAAAAGGAAAGTACAGAGCACAGAATGCAGTGCCTCTGCTCATAAGATATGCAGAAATGTGAGACCCATAGAGAATTTATTCTCAACAAAAGTCACACAGCTAGTGAATAGAGGAATTCAAATTTGAACCTGGGTTTTATAACTCCTGTACTTTCTCCAATGATTTAAAACTATTGACCTGTTTGCTCCAGAGCTTAGTCCTTCCATAAGAAGATGGACTCTGGAACACATTATAACAAGTTTAAAATGCATAGTTATAAAACAATAAGTGAATAAATCTAATTTTCTTTATTTGTTTATAAATGAATTCATTACAGTTCATGAGCTCCTATTCCACATAATAGTTGAAAAATGTAATATAATAAATCAGGGTGACTCAACCATTTCCACTTTTAAATTGGGTTCTATGGGATAAATAATCAAATTCAGAATTCTTCTCTTCCCACTGTTCTTCACTCCTCTCTGGAGGATATGTTTCCAGTTGATCTATATATTGCCCTTACATCTGGGAAGAGATGCTCTTATTCACGTGCCATCCTTTTTCCTTGCAGAGCTTGCAGTGAAGCTCATCCCAACTATCCGGTGGGTGTCATAAGCTAACAGTCCCTGAAGTCTTGCTTAGCATTCCTGGAAGGACAAAGAATCTGCTGTTGCTGTCCACGGTCCTGGCCTGACTTCCATCCAAGACCTATTTCAGTCTCCCAGCACTGTCAGTTTAGCCTTCTTTTATGGCTTAAGTGGCATGCAGGACCTGGGATTTCTCTTTGAAACTTGTAGATTTTTCATTAGTCTACCTGGATTTATGTTAGTGTGTATTAACCCTTTCTTTCCAACTCTCCTTTGTAGCCAAAACCCAATAATCCTAGGAATGTGAAGAACTGGATCCTTTCTCTAGAATTCAGACTGGGCCCAAATCTTAGGCCTACCCTCTCCTATCTCCCTCTTCCAGTTGACTGTGAAATTCTTATTTCCCTTTTAATAAGAAGATGATTTTTACTTTTGTTAAACTCTGTGGCTTATAATATAAATGCTCTGTGCAGTTTTGCAAGAATTGTCTTCTTGAAACCCACAAAAGGTTGGCTTTTCCAAATAAAAACCTTGTTTTAATATTATTCTTTGTCATTTATCATTCATTAATTTATTCATGCATACAATTATTTGGTATAGATTTACCAAAAGTATGTTCAGCACAATTGTATTCTTTGTTCAGTGTCTTATTTACCCTCCCTCTGAGTCATTATTGTAGCAAACACTCAATAATGCACTAATAGTATGGTGCTGGGAAAGGAATAAATAGGGTAAAAGGAATGAAAAAAAATTAACTATTAACCTTATGCAATATTTTAAAATGCAAATTAAAGACCAAAAGTTTAAAATGAACATTATAAAAAGACATTAAATAACGTATTCAATATAATTAGATATGAATGAATAGCAACAAATTTTTCTCTGGTCCAGAAAATTTCTCTCTTCTTTGCAAACATACTTTGTTTTTTATTTACCCTGAACGTTTATGCACCAGAGGTTTTCTCCTCTTTCTATGCTATTTAAAAAGCTAAGCACCAAAAACTGCTTCAAGGACATTTAAATCCTACTTCCATGACTACTCAAGGTAAAAGAGACCAATTCTCTTGGGGTCTCCTGCACCACAGCTTTCCAATCAGTATTGGGAAGTACAGAGTGTGCCATGAGTAATTGCAGGAACACTCAAGATATTGAGCCCCTCAACCCTTTGGGTGTCTAGATGTGAAGTGGATTGCTGGAACCTCCAGACTGGTCACCTCTGGATGTGCAGAGTTCTCTATTTACACCAAGGTATCCTATAAATATTTTTTCTATGTGTAACATGATGACAAAAGGACTTCTCTATACCAGGTCTTACTAATAACACATGATGTAATTGTGTAGTTATATTTTTCATACGAATATTTATTACTACCTCAGCTGTATTGTATACAGTAATGGTTTTGTCAGTATCTTGTGCATGACAAATTTCCAACAATATTTTTAATGGGAATAAAGTCTATTTATAGATAAAAGTAAGCCTAGGATTAGTTCTCAAAAGTTAAATGGAAGACAGTCTATTTTCCAGACAGGTATCTATCTATCTATCTATCTATCTATCTATCTATCTATCTATCAACTATGTATCTATCTGTGTATCTATATCTATCTATCTATCTATCTATCTATCTATCTATCTATCTATCTACCTATCTATCTACCTGGGATGTAACAGGGATATTTCAATGTAGTCTGCTAGGTCTGCTAGAGAATGTCTTGGTGGAAGTATAGAATCTCTGCTTAAAATGTTACTGATAATTTTGCTTTTGGGTAAATTGAAATCAAAATTCTAAAACTTGAAAACAAATTTTACTGAAATTTGGAAGTGTATTCATGAAAAGCATTAAATACTAGACTAGACTAGAGAGCTTAATTTTACTTTTCAATAAACTGTAAGTAATTGAGAGTTTTTCTTTCTCATACTTGTAGAACTATCTTAGTGGGTGACTGTAAGGTATATAGGAAAGGGAAGAGGTTGGTAGCAGTTTGGAGATTTATGTAATATACTGTGAGTGTTTGATGGAAGAAGCCATGTCATATTCAACTTTCTATGATCAGAACTCTACATAGGACTATAAATGTATAATTATACCTAGTGGCTATAGAAGTGAAAAAGAAATAAAACACATGAAAGATACAATTGAGCAATACTTGGCAACACTCTATGATGAATAAATGAGAAATATGAGAGAGGAGTAGATGATAGTTTAAGTTTGAGAGACTGGAAAAGGGGTGATTATAACAGAATTAAGTAACAGATTACTGTTTCAGCCTTGAGAGATGAATGTCTTTGGTTGGTGAGCAGGAAGAAGGCAAGTAAGAGAGACAAAGTAGAACAAATAAGAAGAGAAGACTTGAGTAATCCATGGTGTGTGTGTTAAAGAACCCAGACCAGTAACCATTTGGAGAGAGATCCAATAGAATAAAGTAAGAAAATTCCATTGTACTTCATCTTTTAGAGTGCATGAATTATCTAACAGAGAGCAGTGAGAGAACAGAAACATTTATTATTATTCTCTTTGACATTTACAAAATGAATGACATTATATAGTATAGTTGAAGAAGCATCAAGACCAAGCAAAGGTTTTCCTCAAGAAATGTTACCTAAGTCAGTAAAATGGTTGAAAGGAAATAATGATTCAATTTTAAAACAAGGAGAGAATGAGAGAAACATCAGTGAACCTTCTCAGTAGAAAGTTTATTAAAATTATGGTTTTGGTTAGTTGGATGAATATAGAAGATAAGTAATATCTTTTTTTCTGGCTGGTTCTCACTATAATGTTTAAGTTTTATGTCTTCTTCCTATTTGACATGGTAGAAGGATATAAGAACTAAGGGATTTTTTATGAGTTTAGGTTATACCCAATAGTGTTAAAGTACACTTAAAATACACAGTGACTCACTCATTGTCACTAGAAAGAAAAAGCAAGGCTCAAGATATATCTATAAAACCATCTAGTGCTTAAAGAGAGGACTATATTAAAACTACAAACGTTGTATGGAAAAGCTATCTTTGCATACCACAGTAAAACAAAATATCTACATAGTACCTTGGGAATTGTACAAAAAGTGCTAACAAATTTCTTCCAGGAAAGGAAACTAAAGAATAAATTTTCTCAGTGACTCACACTGAATACACTTTATTTATAGTTTTTTGAATTCTAAGTCAGGCTGGTTATAAATCTACTGCTGTATGTGGATTATTTTTTTTTTTTTTTGTATCTCAGGGTCAATAATTACTATGTTGATGTTTATTCAGCTATGTCAGTTTTCAAGTCATTCACAAGGAAAAAACTATGAGCAAAGAATCCCTAGATTTTTAATGTAAGTTAAATATTGTTGTTTTGAAACTAAACATGAGGCTAGAGGCTAAATAGCTATCCCCAAATCATAATGCAATGGAGACTACTTAGTCCTGAAAAGATATAGCCTCATTTTGCAGTTTCTTTTATGCAATGATTCATCTTTTATTCTAGTTAATCATGGTACAATGCTAGTCAAAAGAATTCTGGATCAACATGAATAGTATTATAAATCCAGGCAGGAGTTCAGAGGTTTCTACAAGAGATATCTATAATTATTGCTTAGACTGTCAAAAGCATAATAAAATAAACTACAACTCTGAATAGCAGACATAAATTTCATATTAGCCTCATGGAATACACACAGATTAAATTCTAAAAGTCAATTAATTCAAGGTTAAAACTACATTCACATTTGAGGAAATTGTGAAGTGAGGCTCTTCATTATTTTGTACATCATTGAACATTATATTGGACTGTTAAAATACTACACTTAGTATAATACACCACAGCCTTTGAAAGGTATGAAAATGTGATTTTTGGTAATGCTTTATTATTTTTTAAAATAGGAATATTAAATACAAAAGTCAATCACTTGAGAATACACAGAGAAAAAATCCACTACCAGAAATAATCATAGTTATTTCTTCTGCTTCAGCACCTCAATGGCTGCATACTATTCCATTTTATATCAGTACTGTGTGTCACTTAAATCAATTCCCTCTTGATGGAATAGCTATACAAAGTTTTCACTATTATGAAAGTAGTCATGGATAGCCTCTGTCTACATCTCACTTGTGACATTTTCTTCCTAAGATACCCAAAATGGTGATTACTGAGCATTTTGCATCTTGGTACATTTTTCAAAGTTTCTCAATAGAGAGATTATACTAACTTACACCCTCTTCACCATAACATGAACATACTCATTTCCATTAAAACCTTGACAATACAAGTTTGTCGAATTTTTAATCCTTTTCTAACACAGTAGGGGAAAAGTGTCATTTTATTCTTTATTTTTTCATTTTCCTACATGGATATGTTTTCAAACGCTTGCTGACTGTTCTGTTTCTCAACAAATTAGCTTTAGCTTTGGCTCTTGGCTGAATGCAATACCTACTTATGGTTACTACTACAGTCAGCATATTTATTGGAACCTACGTATCTATGACATCCATTCACTCATTTGACAAATATTTATCAAGTAATTAGTATGTGCCAAATACTGAATACATATGAAGAACTCATCATTAAGCAGGAGAAAGCCCTGGTCCCTGTCCTCAGGGAGCATGAAAGGTGACAAATGCACCATGTGGGCCACGGTGGAAAAACATGGATTTTATTCTTGTTGTAATGGGAAGACACTGCAGGCTTTGCTTGTCTTTACTTTTTTTAAGTTTTTTTTTAAGTGGAGGATACCTATCTGTTTTATGTTGTCAACATAGCCATGACTGTCCACGGAACATTACTGGACGGTAGTATTCTCTGGCTCTGCCTAAACAATGGTGCTTTAGCAATAGAAAATATAGAACAGAGATTGAACCTACTTGGGCTTGTCTATATGTTCTTGAAGAGTTCTCTGAGTGGTCCAAACCTTTTTATTGTCAAACGAAAGAATGGTGTACGTAATAGGATGCTAAAGTTGAAAATGTTTGCCTTTGTTTTGGCAAACAAAGGAAACAAAGAAATGGGTACCAGGTATGACTCCATTGCAACATAATTGAACATGAGGAATTAGGTCATTTATGGAGAATTTGGCAAAGAGGAGGCCCAACTAGTCTTTTCTTTTTTTAAACTTATGACCATAACTTACCATAAATGAATATTTACAAAGTTTGAGAAACGAGGAAAGAAAACACTTCTTGCACAGAATTTCGTTTCTTCTATCCTTCTTTCATAAATTGTTGTATTACAGAAGTTATTCAAATATACAATTGAAAACTAGATAATAAGGACAAGCAAGAATGGCAAAATAAATATTATATTTCTACCATGCAAAGATTACCACTGTCAGTACCTTAATATACACCGTATACACATATATTCTTCCCCATATGTATGCAATTTTTAATTTATGTGGGATCATACCGTGTATTGTGTTTTTACCCCTTTTCAATCACTCTCCAACTTTCCATTTCAATAAATTTTTATTTTATTTAGAGCCTACACCATGTTCAAATGTTTTCATTTACTTCAAAGATATCTTTTATATCTGGTTTGTCCAAACACTGTCAACTAGAGCCCACATTTCTTCTAGGTGTTAAATCTGTGTTAATAGTTCCATCTCTTTTTTATGTTACTAACTTGTTGAAGAGAGTAGACCTTCTGTATAATCTGGTAATAGAATTTCTTTTGATGGAGTTAAATTTTGAGTGTTGTAGCATGATTTCTCTCTTTCTTATGATAGAGGGGAAGATGGTAATTTCCCCTTTCCTTCATCACCTCAAGCCTGTGAGGGCAAGTCCAGGGTCAATATGTATTTCCTAGAGTTTGTGAGCACAGTGAAATGATATCTGAAGTTTTCTTGGGAAAACT
The DNA here is from genome assembly GCF_949774975.1 of Lagenorhynchus albirostris. Lineage (NCBI taxonomy): Eukaryota > Metazoa > Chordata > Mammalia > Artiodactyla > Delphinidae > Lagenorhynchus > Lagenorhynchus albirostris. Next base: position 4,309,792 of record NC_083106.1, on the reverse strand, counting down.
CCAAAGCAAGAGATGACTAACTAGCTACCTTGTAACTGCAGAGTAAAGATGGCAGAAGTGGTAGTGATTTGCACTGCTACTAGTGGTGGGTCCAAGGGTCGAACATGTCTCCATACTGATTGTAGAGCCTAAGGTGAGAACAAAAGTTATCAAGGGACTAAGGGAAGGGTCAGCCATATGAGATGCAGAGTTCACACCACAGGAAGTGTAGTTACATATTTCCAGTAGGAGATTTCTGAGGAGTCAACTTTAAATATTCACTTACAATACATCACAACATAACAGTCAGGCAATATTTTTTCTGTACTTTACACGTCCTTTCCACCCCAGTCATGAAAGAGCCAATGGCTGCCTAACGGCAGAAGACAGGAAGAGCCAAGGTTTGGAAGAGGGAGAAAGCTGGTGTTTCACATTCGTCTCTGCAGGGCTCCAGCCTGAATGAAGTCAGCCTGACAGGGGCAAGAAGGAAGCCTGGTGAGTAATGAAATAGGGAGCTTTCATTATTATAGATTAATTACAGGGATCATACAGCTTGTGTGACTTCGATTCTAAGAACTATTTGTTTTCTAGTAGTGACCAGAATTGCAAATGGACCTACTTGAGATTACTTCATCAAGAAGGTTTAAAGGACTGGTGAGAAGAATTGAAAATTGCTTTGTGATTGTCCCCTATCACATCCCACTTGTTCAAAGCACTATTTATGGCCAAATAGTTGCTTCATCCTTTTCGAAAAATAATGAGAAAATAGGATGTGTTCCATTAGATCTCTTTTCATTTTATATGCATGTATCTCCTTGTAGTAAATGCCTCCTTTGAGAGTGAGCTTCTTAACTGAAACTATTAATTTTTATTGTCATCATGCAAGCTGATATTTATGTAGCACTTGATAGTTTAAAAAGCACTTTCATATTCATTACATTTATTACCACACTTTTACTGACTGCATCCTCTCCAATATTCCTGAGTTACATCTCTATTATAACAGAATTCTCCATGTTTTCAACATACCTCATTATGTTGCCTTCTAGTGACATGATTATATAGAAAGGGTCTCCGAAATTAGAACCAAGTCATTATGTATTTTCAGGAGCACAAAAGAGACCATCAGACACTAGAATGTCTCACATGTGTATTTGGAAAGCAGACTATTCCATGGGTTGGATGACATTTGGCCATTACCAACAGAAAAACATTAGAATGCTAAAGAACAAATAAAAGAAAAAAAAAAAGAAAGAAAGAAACAGACAAACGTCAAAAGGGTTCATAGACCATAAGACATTTTAGTAGGGACAGATTCAGCTTCTTTGATTCTGTTCAGCATATCTCACAATGAGCACCCTTAAAATGAAGATAAATGAAATGAAGAAAGAAGGGAAATTGATAGCTAGCAGGTTTCAATAAGAAATATATAATATTCATAGAACAGCAGTTCTCATTAGACATGTAAATATTATGACAAGGTAAGAATTCTGTAAGAGGTAAAGCAACAGTCAATAATTCTCTCTTTTAAAACAATGACAAAGGGCAGTCTATTTTCAGCATTAGTGGCAGTTTTAGTAAAAGGACTCCATTCTCTCTCAACAAAGACACTGAGTAGAAAGTGGAGAGTGTGAAGTCATAGTTTAGGGTCAGAATGTTAGATATTTCAGAAGAGGGAGTATAATTTTTTCATTGTAAAGAAAGAAAGTCACTTCAGACAAGTGGTCTTTAACTACTCAATTGGTAGGGGTATAAGGCAAGAGCTACTGAAAAATACCATGTCTTTATTTAAAGAAGTCTGTTTAGAAGCTAATAAAAACTCCCAAGGTATCTCTACAGGGGATTTTGAAAAACTTCTCTATTCAGTTTCTGTCAGGAGAGTGGCAGGAGCTTCAACCAACAATGGCTTGTTTGAAGGGGTCAGGAGGAGAAAGTCATTCCAGAGGCTAGGTGCTTATTGAAGTCAGAACAGCACATAAATACTCAGAATCTTTCTATTAAAAAAAAAAGTTATGTTATGATTGGCCAGAAATTCTTGCACTCATATCCTAATCCTTTTGTCTCAGGAGTCAAAATCATTCAAAGCTCACCTATAAACCTCTCATCGATTAAGAATTCAGTGTTACTTCCCATGTAGGTAATTAACTTACAAGTTGCAGGAATACACTCACAGTTCGTATCACTGTTGCATGTACATTATAACTGAACACTTGATTGATAATAAGACTGATTCAGATGCCTAAAAGAGCGCATTTGGTATCCATCAGTGTATGGCACTAAACCAGGAATTGAGCAGAGGGTTTAAAAACAATGCCCCATGCTTTCAGATCTCTAAAAATCTATACAAAGCTAAGAGCCACCAAAAATTTTAAAAATCCAGATCACCTTTAAATTTTGCATCTAAGTTTCAGGTAATGATTTCATTCTTTCACAGTGAAAATACTTTTGTAAACAAAAAGAAATTAAAAATACATTTAGGAAATAATTAACATCTTGTTTCTGGTCTCAACTATGACAAACAATGAAGATATTCTCTATTTTCCAGCTCCTCTTAAATCTCTGTTCATTGAGACAATACGTATGGCAGATTGTATTTTCCAAAGATCTTTGTAAAAATACATTGCATGTATATATGCAATCTTGCACTTCCTGGACAAGAGGTGAGATATATTTCCTTCCCTTGAAACTGGATAGGGCATCGTGACTGCCTTGAACCACAGAGGACATCAGAACAGACATTAAGTGGCTTCTGAGACTAGGTCATAAAAGTGTCATGCACCTCACTCTCTTAGGATATTTGCTCTTGGAATCCAGCAACCATGCTGTGAGGAAGGCTAAACAATCCGTGGAGAGACTCAGGTGAAAATATAAAAGCAAATTAAATGTTGCCAAAAGGTTTAGAGCGTATATGGGTGGGTAGATAGATAAATAAGGTTAAAATAAAATAAAATGGGGACCATGCTTGAAAATCCCCCAAGGAGACAAAACCTTTTAAACCACATGAGCAAAACTAAATCTACTTATTTCATAAACAGATATGAAACTTAGGTCATTTCTTGTAAATGTCTCTGATAATCGTAAAAGAAAGTTAATTCATCTACCTAAAATGGAACAGGATAATCACTTTTAAATAATTCCCTGCCGTCTGGAAACCCCCATTGTAATCACCAATCACTGTAAATGTTGAGCAACTTCCTCCTTTTTACGTTATAAGCTGTCTCACGGTGTCACGCCCTTCGTAACCTGAGCTTCCTATCAGTTTTGGATTTGAAAGTCCCAGTTTGCAAACTGTTCCTATGCACACAATAAACTCTTGCTAATTGCTATTTTATTAACCAGGTAGTTAATTTTGCTATTTATGGAATTTTGACAAGAGATAGAAATAGAGATAGGTTATATAGAAATCTCCACATATAAAACTTCAAATTCCACAAAGGAAACAAATTAGTTTAAAAAACCAAATTGCTTGTCTCTTCTGGCTCTTTACCATTTTAACTTCAGTGTAAAAGCTTTGCTGTATAAACTGAAATATTTATACTGACATGACTTTTCAATAATAATCTAACTTTATACAAAACCAAATTTTTTTTTCTTAAACTATTTCTTCCACTGTTCTACTGTCTGATCTTAACCACATCTGCATCTGAACTCTCCAAACCCTTCGTCTGTGTCTATGAAAATACAAATTACTATTAAATATAAAAAAAATTATTTATATAACATCTCTAATCTACCTCTATTTCTATCTCTATATAAGGATAGGTAGGTAGATAGATAGATAGACAGATATAGATACCATAAAATGGAACAATATATAATGATCTAAAATGATGAGAAAATTATGCATGTATTTCCCAGAAAACGGTGGCTGTGTGCTACATATTTTCAAGTCAAAAAAAACCCAAACAGGCTATAAAACAGGATATCTAATATGTTCTTATTTTATGATAGATAGGTAGGATTGAGATATATGTAGATATTTAAATATCTTGATAGATGAATATAAAATTCTGGAATACAATACCTCAAAATATCAACAGTGGTTGTATCTAAGAGGTAGTATAACAAATGATTTTGATTTTTAGTATTTCTCTTACCTGTGTATTCGAATTTCTTTTCCAAGTAGCATGTCTTATTTTAAAATGTTATAAAATTATAAAACCTAAGCTTTATTTCAAATGCTTTAGGCATTTTATTTGCTCATTCTTTTGCCCAATTCTGTGTCCATGATGCTAAAAAGCTAGAAGCACAGGTCTCTTAATGTAACTGGATTCTGGTAATATCCTTTAAAAATGTTCTTCTCTCAAATGTCTATAAATGCTTTTCGCAGGAGGCAGAGTGGGGAAAGTAGAAACCTCTTCTTCGCTAAACTAAAAAGAAACTACAGATTCCTTCCTGCCTTGGAAAATGTTCCCCTTTCACCCTGACTCCGAAGATATTTATTTGTGTTTCCTGTGTGATATTATCAGTCATTTCTCAATAGCAGCTGCTGTCGTTCAATCCATAAACTTTAAATTTTATGGGGATTTAAAAAAACATCTCATGCTCACTCACAGTTTTGTTATATAACCACCAAGTTTATTGATTTTGATGTGTAGATAGGTGTGATTTATTTATCTTTTCAAATGGTTACTTTTTAATATTTTATTTTATAAAGAAAACTTCTGGAGGAGTCAAAAATGAACTGCAAAACCTTTCTTTTCTTTTACTAAGACCATCAGCTAACATCAAAAGACTTTCCATTAATACGTCACAACCCTAAGTGGGATAGTCACTGGAAAATACAACTTCTGTTCTGCCCTTTCCCACAATGTCCTCTCCTCTGTTACCCAGATGTTGTACACATAGGAAAGCCATACTTTCCTCCCTAGGTTTGTGGTATATATCTCCATCGTTGATGCCAATTTTTTTTTTTTTTTTTTGCGGTACGCGGGCCTCTCACTGTTGGGGCCTCTCCCGTTGCGGAGCACAGGCTCCGGATGCGCAGGTTCAGCGGCCATGGCTCACGGGCCCAGCCGCTCCGTGGCATGTGGGATCTTCCTGGACCGGGGCATCAGCAGGTGGACTCTCAACCACTGCGCCACCAGGGAAGCCCGGTTGATGCCATTTTAAGGGACGGATTTCTAAAGGGCATGAATTTAATTAAATGTACTCTGGAGCAAAATGGGACAACTTTTTCTGTTTCACTGGATTTATGGCGTCTATAGAAAGTCAACCAGTTACTGCCTCTAAAAGCTAGTGGATCCTGTGTTCTCACTGTATACAAGTTTTTAGAATTTCTTTATGAATAAGATTACAATACCCATTAACTACTAGAGAACATTTGTTGTGTCAGCATGAAGAAGATATATTAAAACTGACACAGAATGAAGAAGTTAAATGGAGAAACAGTAACTTTTACATTTTCCTATTCTTAGAAAGATCTATGGGATTAAAACTCATAATGAAAGTTGTACTTAATTTACATTTTGTTTACATCTATTTGATTGACTTAGCAAAACCGTAACGCAGGCTATATTTTATCTAGAATGTATACGCACACTTTTTCTCTATATGATGAGTGAAAAAATTATTAACAGAACTCATGCCATTTAAAATTATTGGCTCCATATTTAAATTTTAAAACGGAAGTTCCAAGAACGGCCAGGGCTTCTGATCAAGAAATACTAATTTAAAGAGGAAAATAAGTGTCTTACTTTCCCGGAAACTTCTACCATGCAGGCCTGACCCTTTTTTTTTTTAAATTTATTTATGTATTTGTAGGCCACACAACACAGCTTGTAGAATCCTAACCCCAACCAGGGATTGAACCCAGGCTCTCAGCAGTGAAAGCATGGAGTCCTAACCACCGGACTGCCGGGGAAGTCCCAAGGTTTGACCCTTTTTAAATGAAAGAGTTGTGACCGAGGGTGGAGCAGAGTGCCTCTGATCTGGCCTTTGGAAGAGAAGGTCCTCCTTTTCCTAAGAATGCATCTACTGTGCTTCTGCTCTTACTTATCTCTGTTTTTATTTTCTTAAGTGCAAACACGCCCTAATTTGTTTTTTACAGACAGTTGGACAAAAGGCAGGATATAAGATTTGACTAATCAATGTATAACTTGAACTAAAGTCATATTTTCCTAGTACTTTAAAATGCCACTAAATGCGAGTTAAGATCTGCTTTTCTATTAGCTCAGATCTGTGTTTCCCGTTGTATTAAAGTACTGTAATCTCTGTATGTAATCGTGGGATCTCTATACAAGAAATCTAATCTGTGTCTCCAGAATTTTCCAAATTTTGCTTCACGCCGGGACCCTGAGAACTTTTTTCTGTAAAGACAGATTCCCAAATGTATCATGGATTTTTTCAATTAGGACCCTTTAGTCATAGGCCAAGGACCGCTGGAATTACAGCTGAATTCAAAGAGAAAAGGTTGAAATGAATAGGTAAGCAGAAAGCAAAGGGGATTATTTTCTAAAATTTACATTGGGCATTTAGTACTTCAGACATATTGAGAAGCAGTTTTGCTATTTTCATTTATCTTGTATCATTACCATTTCTCCATGTCATTTAATAGTATTTACTTTGTTTGAGATTAAATATGTAAATATTTTAAGAAAACTCATTGAAGCAAGCATGTAAAATATTTCTTTTACAGGTTAGATTATACTTTTAAGTATTTTACAAAGTTTCTGTTACAAAGCCAGTATTTTATTAAAATAAAATTTCTTTAAAAGCAGTTGGGGAGGGCTTCCCTGGTAGCACAGTGGTTAAGAATCCGCCTGCCTATGCAGGGGACACGGGTTCAAGCCCTGGTCCAGGACGATACCACATGCTGTGGAGCAACTAAGCCCGTATGCCACAACTACTGAGCTTGCGCACTAGAGCCCACGAGCCACAACTATTGAAGCCTGCACACCTAGAGCCCATGTTCTGCAACAAGAGAAGCCACTGCAATGAGAAGCCCGTGCACCGCAACGAAGAGTAGCCCCCACTCGCCGCAAGTAGTGAGAGCCTGGGCACATCAACGAAGATGCAATGGAGCCAAAAATAAATTAATTAGTAATAAAAAAAAGCAATTAGGAAACATTTATTTCTCGGAATATGGTAAAGAAAACATAGTGGTTCATAACAGCTAAATATACCAGATAAAATTTAAAAAAAAATCTTTCAAACACAGATCTGAACTGAAACAAATTCCCAGACAAGACTTGTTGTAGATACTTGAATTATCCAATAGAAAATATATAATAAATATTTAAATATTTATAAGAGATAAAGAAGATAATAAAACAATAAAGGGTATCCTAAGTGAGCAGGTGTATTTGACAAAGAAATAAATGTAACTTCTCAAAATAAATTACACATGCATGCACACTACCTTAAATTAGAAATTCCATGGATGAACAAATTAGAAATTCCATGGATGAACTAAATAGGATATTAAACAAACCAGAAGAAAGACTCAGTGAACTAAACTGAAGAAATGAATCAGAATAAGTCCATTGTTAGGAAGAAAGATGAAACATAAAAAGAAGATTTTAGTGACATAAATGATAGAAGAATAACATTAAATATATGCCTTATTCAAGATCTAGAAAAAAAGAAATAGAGGTAATAAGAGAAGGACTGAACAAAAGGATGAGACACAGGCTGATAATTTTTTAATATGATAAAAGACAAAAATTCAAAATGTGCACCTAAAAGTATAAACAAACAGCTGAACACCAAAGACAAAAAGAAGATCTTAAAAGTAGTCAGAGAAAAAAATAAATCACCTGCCAAAAAGTGGCCATAAGACTGATAGATGACATACCAACAGTAGCAACAGAAGACAAAAAGAGTAGTTTTACATATCTTCAATATGATGACAGTAAATAGATCTCAACTTAGAATTCTAAATTTAGTAAATGTATCTTTCAAGAGTAAAAACAAAGTTATTTTCAAGCAAATATCTAAAAAAATTATACTAATCCCTTTTTGATAAAATTCTAAAGGATATGCTTCAAGAAGAGGAAGACTAACCTAGAGGAAGGTCTGAGGTATAATAAAGAATCTTGATCAATGAAAAAGTTAAACATGGGTATAAACATAAACAAATATTTATTTTATAGAACGGTAAGAATGCCATCTGTGTGTGTGTGTATGTCTGTGTGTGCCTCATTGAATGTGCACCATCCAGGGAACAACATCATTTAAAATTTCCAGCTAAACTCACTCAGTTATGAGCATGGATACCAAAATTTAAAAAATATTGTAATAAATAAAATCTAATGTATTAAAAACATAATGCATTTTGACAAAGTTGAGTGAATTTTAGGGAGAATAGGTTGACTCGACATTAGAAAACAAATTAATAAAATATATTAATGCAGAAAATGCATTAGATACTTTTAAATATCCACTAATGTTTTAAAACAAAAGAAAACCAAAAACTCCTAATAATTTAGGAATAGAAGAAAAATTTTATCACTTAATAAGGATGAGTAAAACTGTCTTGCAACCATATCTTATTTAATGGTGAAATATTAAACACATTTCCATATAATCAGGGACATAACTGACTACCTCCTATTACTATATCTATTCAACATGGTTCAGGGATTCCCAGCAGAACAATAACAAGGAAAAGGAATTAATGGTTTAAGGTTTGGAAAGGAAGAGGAGGTTACTATGCCTACGTCAGCACTATAAAATAGAAGTAAAATACAGGCCGCATATGCAATTTAAATTGTTCTAGTAGTCACAGTTTTAACAAGATATGCAAATTAATATGTTACAGTATTTATGCAGAGATAGAGACATAAAGCAGAAATAAATCAGAAACAGTTCAGAAACAGATCCATACTTATGTGGAGATTTGCGGCATGTTAGAGGCACTATTATACTTCAGGCAGAAAGGGGAGATATTCAGTAAGTAATGCTGAAAATTAGTTATCTATATGGGAAAATGAAATTATGTTCTTACCTTGTATCTTAAGCAAAAATAAATGATATATGTATTAACAACTTAAAATTTAAAGACAACTTTTCAAAATGTAAAACACAACGTAAGAAAATCTCTGTGATTATATAATAAGAAAATACATTTTGAAAGCACATTTTGAAACATTAAAGGATAATTCCATTGTATGACAGATACTTGTGCATTGAAAGATACCATGAAGAGAGTTAGAGAACAAGCACAAGCTAACAGAAAATATCTACCTAACTATAACTGAAAAACAATTTAAAATCCAGAATATTAGAAGGGACTTCTATGGATCAGAAAGAAAAACAAATCACCCAGTTGAGAAAAGAGCAAATAACTTTCAGGCGTCTCATAGGAGAAAAACAAATAAAGAGCAAAATATGGATATTTGTTCAACCTTTTTAGTAATCAGAAAAATGTAAATTAAAACCACAAGAAGATAACTTTTCATGCTCACCATATTGGCAAACTCTACTTCACATTTTTCTCTTTCTTCTTCAGAATGTCTTGCTAACTTTGACCATTTTTTCAGCTTATTAAATTATATAAAATCTTCTATTGAAATTTTTATTGGGGTAATGGCTCAAGTTGGGGAGAAATGAATATTTTATGATAGGTTTTATATGCAATAAAATAATACGGTATGTCTCTCTATTTAATTAGGTATTTTTAAATGAATTTCAATTGAGTATTAAAATTTCCTTTAAAAAAGATTGCTTCAGGTTACCTTAAAAATTTTTATAGCTATTGTAAATGGCACCTTTCTAAGTATTAATTTTTCTATTTTATTAACAGGTAACTGAATTCTGAACATCTCCCTCTCCAGGGATTACAAATATGGCAGCAGCTACATGGGTGACAGTTCAACAATTTCCAAACGTCTGAATCTCCATTTGCTTGTGCCTAAAACCCAGTCCTTCCTAAATATCCTGGGGGAGCTTTCACAGATCCCTCTAGCTTCTGCCTTTTAGATGTCCTAAGTCAAGAACCCATCTCTTTTTTTCCTTTTTTTTTTTTTTTTGCGGTACACGGGTCTCTCACTGTTGTGGCCTCTCCCGTTGCGGAGCACAGGCTCTGGACGCCCAGGCTCAGCGGCCATGGCTCACGGGCCCAGCCGCTCCGCGGCATGTGGGATCTTCCCGGACCGGGGCACGAACCCGTGTCCCCTGCATCAGCAGGGGGACTCTCAACCACCGCGCCACCAGGGACGCCCAAGAACCCATCTCTTCAGTGAGTGTCTATGTCATGATCGGGGTGTGTGACTCACATTCCTTGGGAGCCCCTACCTTTGTCTCTATAGCATCTCAACTCTTGCTGTCCTCCTCTGCCGTTACTTGTATCAATGTGTTGGCTGGGGCGACTAACCAAGCTTTGACTCTCTTCTTGAACAATTTGCCATGAGCTTCTGTCCAGCAGACATCTGATATCCATGCCATACATGAGCAGCTGCTCTCCTACCAATTTCCATGGTTCCTGCCTCCTCATTGCTGAAGTTTCTTGTCTCTCTGGACGGTAAGGAATTGTCTTTACTTGAGGGTTCTGACAAAGCTCTTTTGGGTCCTGGTGTGCTCCTTGCTTCTCTCAACTCATCCCACAGCTCCTAAGAGCTAAAGGGAATTCCAGGAGGTGGAGGAAGTGTCTAGCTCCAGAGACTCACATCAGTGGTGGAGTGTTCTCTGGCTCTGCAGCCCACTCTTCCTGGTTGTCTCTTGCGCATCCTAGTGTCCCCTGTCCCTTCCTGCCTTCTTTGCTCCCCATTCCCATCCCAGTCTGTCAAAGAGGGTGCAAGGGCTTTCCCACAGGGTTTATTGGCACCTTGAAGATCAGGAGATATCTGAGCACCCAAGGTGAATGCTTCTAAAATGTGTTGTCAGTTACGACGATTAGGGAACCATCTAGGTCAGTTTGGGGTTTTTCCAGCTGAGGCATTGCCTAGATCCACATAACGGCCTTTCTCTGCTTTAGCCCTGTCCATGCAGAAGTCTGCTTCTGAGGGGTTTTATTGCCAGAGGACTCAAACCACTCTCACCGGGCTTATTTCTTGGCAGTCATTGAAATGTAAATGGAACTACACTAATGTTTCTCAAACTGAGTGGCACAGACCACAAATGCCCAATGAGATGCTAATAGGTGCTCTGAAAAGAAATCCTCAAAGTAAATTAGTTTGGGAAACACCACATACTCTTGGAGAATTATGCGTATTAGCATATTAGAGAAGCTGTTAAATCCTCATCACTTTTTAGCCACAACTTCCCCAACTTATTGGATCACAGACCCTTCTTTTCTGATTAATATTTATTAATAGTTTGTGGGACACTAGCATTCTGTTTATCTCAGTTTGAAAGACACAGGAATATTCCTTTCTCAGGCTCCTTTTCCTAATCCCCTACTTAGACAATCAGAAGACTTACTTTGTTGCCGTTGTTTAGTTACTGGCTTCTAATACGGCATCATTCGGTAAGATTAACAATCAGTTTTACTAGTGACACTCAAACTGCACATGTGCGTCCTGATCTCTGTCCCACTCCTGAAGCCTTCCATGACTTTGAGCGCTGCTCCTTGCCTAGTTCTGTCATACCACATCCTCTGAAACTGGCCTGGGACGATTCCTCTCAGCCTTCTACACCCTTTCCCATTCCCTGGAAATCCTCACGGCTCTTGCCTTTAGCAAGCCTATCCTGGCATGCTTCTAAAGATCTAGACTAACATTGCCTCCGTTCCTCCTAAGAAGCAGCTTTGAATTCAGTGGACAAATATCAAAGCAGGGAGTGAAGGCTGCCTTTGGCATTTTTTGCGTGCATGCTGGGAGGCTGAGGGCACCATCCAGGGAGTCCACTGTCTCTGCTCAGATGAGCTCTAGTTCAAACCCTTCATCTGATATAGAGGTAAGCGAGGCACACTGAGGTTTGGCATGTTGCTCAAGGCTGCTCTTAATCTTATGACAAAAACATTTTGGCAAATGCAATGAAAACATACCTAAGAACAGAGATGCAATGCACGTATTGCTCTTTTCTCCTCTTTGTGTCTAAATACATTCCCCACGAAATAGACTCATACAAATGTTGGAAACAGTACTTTATTTAGATGGTTTTATACATCCTGACATGAATTCTGAAGCTGTTGTTTATAAATAAGTTCAGGGAACATATGAATGTGATTATGGTTGTAGGCTGGGGATGATGACACTCCTTCCCCCTGGGTTCTAATGAATTCATAAATTGTAGATGAAAAGGATCATAGCAATTGCTTCATTAATACCCAGAGCAGGTACACAATTATTGAAAATGTGAGGGCTTCTTGTAAATTGTACGAGATTTTAGCTTACTAGCCAGGCCTGTTACTTCCACCTCAAGGCTGTCCTTGAGTCCTGCTTGTGGGGAAATCTCTTGTCTGCAATGCAGAGTTCATTCTGCTCACCTAGCCATCTGAGAGGAGCACAGGGTGCCTCCAGGATGGGATTGATGGCAGATTGCCTCATGGGGAGAGGGCCCTGCTCCAGAGTCCTTACTGTAAGAGACCCAGCAGCAAATAGGGAAGCTCAGCTCAAGATTTCCAGAGTGCACGTCAAAAGTCAGAGACCCTGAACCCACTAAGCACACACCATACCAATTGTTAAAATATTCCCAGAGTGATTTATTAACAACCTTTCCCTCCCAGATGTCCCCCTGATCCAGAAGCTTAAGAACTAATGCCAGGCAGAGCAGGGTCTTCCAAGAGCTCTCTGATCCAGTTTATTCCTGACTGCAGTGGGTTGCAGGAAGCCTGCTCCTCTTTCCATATTCCTACCTCAACCTCCTGAGGAGGATATCCTGCCAACCCACTGGTAGGGGAGCCGAAGGGGGGGGGGTTGGCTTCTCTCTGCACACCTTGCTTGCTCCTCCGGAAGAGCCTGAGTCTATTCTGAGTGTGGAAGTTGGTCACACGGCATCCCTGGTCATTGCAGGTTTCAGTTGAACCCTCAGAGACAGCTCAGGTTGTTCTTCTGACCCACCTGCTGCCCTCCTCTCCTAGGCCATAGTGAGCCCCAGGGGACACTGTCGGGGTCCCAGCATGCCAGCCCTGGACCCTGTGTTCCCACTCTCCTCTGGGCAAGCACGGGCACAGATCTCAATGGAGGAGGCTGAGCTCCTGGCAGAAGCAAATGTTTTAGACTTCTGTGTTCCAGGAGGCCCTGACTGTCCACCAGTGGCCACCACTGGTGGCCTTACTTAGACATTTATATAAACAGGAGCCCCTGCAGGGCATAAATTAAGAGCCAGAGAAATACAAAGATCCTAGGCAGCATAGGTTGTTACTATTCTGAACATTTCCCTTGGCTCAATGTATGTCAGATGCCTGCCTGTCCAAGTGGACAGTCCTCATCCTCTATTATTTATTTTATTGAGGTATAATTGACATATAGCATTATATTAGTTTTAGGTGTACAATATAATGGTTTTATATTTGTACCTATTGTGAAATGATCAGCACAATGTCTAGTTAACATCCATCACCATACATAGTTACAGTTTTTTATTTTCTTGTGATGAGAACTTCTAAGATTACTTCCTTAGCAACTTTCAAATATACAACACAGTATTATTAACAGTGGTCACCATACTGTACATTACATCCCCAGGACTTATTTATTTTATAACTGAAAGTTTGTACCTTTTGACAACCTTCATCTACTTTACCTAAATGCCACCCCTGACCTCTGGCAACCAGCAATCTGTCCTCTGTACCTATGAGTTCAGGCTTTTGTTTGTTTATTTGTTCTTAAGATTTCACCTACAAATGAGATTGTGTGGTAGTTGTCTTTCTTTGTCTGACCTATTTAACTTAGCATGTTGCCCTCAGGGTCCATCTGTGTTGTCACAAAAGGCAAGATTTCCTTCTTTTTTATACCTGAATAATATTCCGTGTGTGTGTGTGTGTGTGTGTGTATGTGTGTGTATGTGTGTGTGTGTGTGTATATACGATACATTTTATCCATTTATACGTGTATGGATACTTAGGTTACTTGGCTATTGTAAATAATGCAGCAATGAACATGAGGGTGCATATATCTTTTTGAATTCTTATTTTCATTTTATTTATGTAAATAACCAGAAGTAAAATTGCTAGATCATACGGTAGTTTTATTTTCTAATTTTTTGAGGAAATTTCATACTATTTTTCATAGTGGTTTCACCAATTCACATTCCTACCAACAGTGCACAAGGATTTTCTTTTCTCCACATCTTCTCCAATGCTGGTTATTTCTTGTCTTTTCAATGATAGCCATTCTGGCATGTATGAATGGTATCCCATTGTGGTTTTTGATTTTCATTTCCCTGATGATTATTGATGTTGAGCACCTCTTCATGTACCTTTTAGCCATCTGTATGGCTTCTTTGGAAAAATGTCTATTCAGATCATCTGTCCATTTTTTTAATTGGATTGTTTATTTTTTGCTATTGAGTTATATAAATTTTTCCTGTATTTTGGATGTTAACCTTTTAACAGATATACGACTTGTAAATATTTTCTTGCCTTCAGTAGGTTGATTTTCATTTTGTTCATGGTTTCATTTGCTGTGCAGAAGCTTTTTAGCTTTTAGTTTTAGTTTCCACAAAGACAAATAAAAACTCTTCCTGTATAAAATTGGTTATCCTGAAAACAGTTTGTACTGGAAAGAAGAGTTAAATGCTTAATTACTTCCCTTTATCAATTTTCCTGAATAATGAGTTATTGCCCTAGCAACCTACAATAGTGAATATTCTTAATGTTCAAATTGTCTCAACTTCAGCCACTTGGAGTCAGACTCTCTTTGTTTTCTCCCTTTGTTCTTTGACATGATCCCATTAATCATTCACTCCTTTCTTGTTTCTGAAACAATATGATGTCCAGGCTTATCCCGTATTTTCCTCAGACAAGAAATCAGACATTCCTTCAAACACTCCTGGCTCCTGCTTATGGAAAATGTTATCTAGAGATCATGATCTAAGTGCCAGAAGTGTTTGTTGAGTTGTCACTACTTTTATGCCTTTTCAGTACACATTTTAAAAACAGACAATTCATGACTTTATACTAATTTGTCAAATTCTGAGATTTTTTACTTACTTCTTTGATTTTATATTTTTATCTTATTTTTTTAACATCTTTATTGGAGTATTTTATATCACCTGGAAAATCAATGTTTCTACTAATATTACCAAATTACATATTTGTTTTATCATAAAATAATCATTTCAAGAATAGCAATACTAATATTACTGTGAAATGAAGACTGCCAAATGAAACAAGATTTACAGGCATTGCATCTAGTTAACCTGTAAATATGTCAGTGTGTATTACATAAGAACAAAAATATTTTTGTATAACCACAGTTTAATGATCCAAATTTTAAATTATATCTTTGTCTGGTTTTGAGCTTACATTAAAATTTCAATAATATTTTCAGAGCTATTTTTTCATAATAGATGCATAAAGCACTTGATAAAACTAAACATTCATTCTTGAGAAAAACTCTCAACAAATTAGTAACAGAAGGAACTCACTCCGCCTCATAAATGTCATATACAAGAAAAAAAACTATAGCTAACATTATACTTAACAGTGAATCATTAAGTCATTTCCCTTAAAATTCTCTGGCAAAAGTATCAAATGACATATGCACCAGGCTATTCATTGCAGCATTTTTGTTGCTGTTACAGCAAAAGACAGAAGGAAAAATAAGACAATTGCTTATAAAAAGGAAGCTGGTGAAGTAAACAAAGTCAATCACATTGGTGTGTTCTGTGGATATAAAAGATAATAAAAGAGATCGCATTTTGATGTCCAATGTCTGGTTACTCTCTAGTTCTCTCAAATCATTAAAAACAAATTTTTTTCCAGGTTTTATAATTGTCATCTGCTGGAATATTAGTTCACCTGGAGGATGGAAGGTGGAAGTTCTGGTTATTGCTAATATATCTTTGGACACATTCCTGAGATTATTGTGTCAAAGGGTAAATGCATATGCAATTTTAGTAGATTTATTTTAGTTATTGTACTTACCTGTTTGATTATTTGATTAATATTTGTCTCTTCCTTAAACTTTAAGCTTTGACTCAACGCAGATTGTTTATTTTTCCTCAGTATTCTCTTCCCATTATCTGGCACAAAGTTGGCACAGGGTATATATTTGCTATGACATTGCTATTAAAAGAGTGAGGTTTTCATTATGATAGAAAGTATAACAAAAATAGTTGTTATATTTTTATATCCAGCTCATCATAAATAATGTTCTTATTATCAATAAAGAAGTCAAAGTTTTATGTTTTGTTTTTATGTTTTCATCCTATGGTTAATTTTGATTTAAATTCTGTAAAAGCTGTGTGGTAAAGGATGAATTCATTTTTTAAAATAATGTTCATTTGTTGTAGCATTATTCATTGAAATATTTTCCTTTCCTCATTTAATTGCCTTGGCATTTTTGAATTTCTGGGAGAAAACACAAGAAAATTTTAATGACCTTGGGTAAGACAAATATTTTTGCTTTTCAAGAGACACTGTTACAGAAATAAAAATGCAAGTCTCAGACTGGGAGAAAATATTTGCAAAACACATATCTAATGGAGGATTTGTATCTGGAATAGATAAAGAAGTCTTATAACTCAATAATAGGAAGACAACCTGTTATAAGAAGCATAATAATATGGCTGAATAGATTCTCCCACTCCTCTGTGGTACACACACCCTGCATATTCACCTCTGAGTGTAGGCAGAACCTGTGAATATGGCAGACTTCACTTTCATAATTAAGTTACTTGTCAGCTGACTTTGAGCTAATCTAAAAGGGATATTATCTTGGGTCACCTACATTGCAGGAGCAGGAGGCCTGCTGGCCTGGAAGAAAGCAAACAACCATGTGTGAATGGCCTATGGAGAGGCTATGGAGCTAGGTTTTGAGGGTGGCCTTAGAGCTCAGGGCACTCTTTGGGCAACAGCCAGCAAAAAATATGGGGATGTCAGTCCTACAACCACAATGAACTGAATTCTGGCAACAACCTGAATGGGCTTGGAAGAGGCACTGGACTGACTCTAGCTGATTCCACAACATTGAAGACACCTTGATTTCAGTCTTTTGAGTCTGTTAAGAGCAGAGGACTTGGCTAAACAACACAGACTCCTGAGCACTGAAAGCTGTGAGATAATAAACCTGCATTGTTATAAGCCATTGAGATTGTGGCCATTTGTTATGCACAAGAAAACACTATTATACAACCTAATTTTAAAATGTGAAAAACCCACTTTTGAATGTGAGCTTTTCCATACTCTAGTCATTTTCAAAGACTAGAGTATGGAAAAGGGAAAATAGTAACTTTATAGAGGAGAAATTTTGCTTAACTATTACCTTAAGTGATCAAGGTTAAAACCAAGTAATAACTCACGTTGATACTATGGAACCCTGATAAAATATGATTAGAAGGGCATTTCAACAGTATTTGTCTCTAAAACCCACAACCCTAATCTAGTCATGAAGAAAATACCAGACAAAACCATAACTGGTGAACATTTTTTTTTTCAGCAGTACACGGGCCTCTCACTGTTGTGGCCTCTCCCGTTGCAGAGCACAGGCTCCAGACGCACAGGCTCAGTGGCCATGGCTCACGGGCCCAGCTGCTCCACGGCACATGGGATCCTCCTGTACCGGGGCACGAACCTGTATCCTCTGCATTGGCAGGCGGACTCTCAACCACTGCACCACCAGGTAAACCCAACTGGTGAACATTTTATAAAATATCTGGTGAAGATTCCATGAGACTGTCCAGGTCATCAAAGAAATGAGTGAGAAACTACTACACACCAAAAGAAACTAAGGATACATGGTGCTTAAATGCAATGTGATATCCTGGATTTAATACTGAGCTAGAAAAAAGAGATTGGTGGGAAACCTGATAAAATTCAAAAGAAGTCTGAAGTTAATTAATAGTAATGCATCAATTTTTTTTTTTTTTTTTTTTTTAGTTTTGAGAAGTAATGTAATTGATAACATTAGGTGAAAGTGAGTGAGGGCAATATGGGAATTCTCTGTATTATCTTTGCAATTTTTCTGTAAATGTAAAATTGTTCCAAAATAAAAATGTTTATTCAAAAAGGTAAACTAAGAATATAATAAAATTTATGAAATGTCTAAGTTCAAAATAGTGCTAAAGAAGGAGATTTGAGGTGGGCCAGAAAGGAGAGTAAGAGGTAATAAGAGGAATAGAATATTAAAATGTAGGCTAACTGCATTGCAAAATAACCTGACATAGCCTGTTCTCTATTGATAATTAACAATTTCAAAGATTATTCAATGTGACACTGTGAAGAAATTTTCTGTAGTCCATTGACTTTTAAATGAGGTTTTACTTCTACTTTGTGACTTCTGATTACAGGAACCTTTATCATGTCATTTTGAGATACATTTTATTTGCCACAGTGTTTTCAATGAATTATAGTTTCTTTGGAAAAAATCCATAAAGTTAGGAATAACAAAGAAAAATTGGGTAAAAATTTGAATAAACACTTCATAGAAGAACATTTATGGATGGCATAACGGCACATGAAAAGTTTCTCAACATCACTGATCTTTAGGGAAATGTAAATTAAAATATTGGGATATAATTACATATCCACTGAATGGCTAAAACTAAAAGACTGACCATATCAAGTGTTGACAAAGATGTGGATCATATAGTGCTGGGGAGAATGAAAATGATACAGTCACTTTGAGAAACCATTTGACAGTTTCATAAAAAGTTAGCAATATGCCTATCATACAATCCAGGAACTTGACTCTGAATTTTCACCCAAGAGAACTGAAACATATGTCCATACCAAGATTTGTACAAGAATGTTCATAGTACCTTTATTTATAATAGCCAAAAATAGAAACAACCCAATGTCCATACACAGGGGAGTGGGTAAATAAATTCTGGTCTATCCACACAATGGAATAAGTACTCAACAATTAAAAACAGGATGAACTATTGACACATGCAACAATAGATGAAACGCAAATAATTATGCTGAGAGAAAGAATCCAGACCAAAAAAAGTGCATGTTGTATGATTCCATTTATATAAACCTATAGAAATGCTAACCAATCTGTAAGGACAGATAGTGGAACAGTGGTTACCTGCATATGGGGCAGGGAGTGTTAGTGGTATGGGATCACAAAGTGACAAGAGAAAACTTTTGAATGTGATGGAGATGTTTATCTTAACTGTGATGGTTTCACAAGTGTATACATAAGGCAAAACTCATCAAATTGTGCAATTAAATCTGAGCCATTTATTGTATATCTATTATAGTTGAATAAAATTGTAAAAAGAAAAAATGTCATAAAAATAAAGTCATGACCTAGCATCGGCTATCTTAACTCCCCTACAACTGCATGTGGGCTCTTCCAGACAACTGGCTCTTTGGAGGTGGCTGGTGCTATGGTATAAAATGAGAGCACCAATAATAGCAATTTTGCTAAATTCATGTAAGTTATTATTTTTCTGGTATACACAGTCAAATCCTGAGAAAAATCAGTAAAATTTGTGTGTATTTTTTAAACTATACTTATTTTTAAAAATCCTTAAACTGTAGGATTTTGTGGCAAGATGTCAGTTCCATTTTTATAGTCCATTTTCTCTAGTCATAAGTGAAACTCCCCACTAAACTGTCAACTGGTAATAGGTTTCTCCAGACATTGCTATTATTAGAAAATTAACATGAGCATCACTAAAGGAGGAAGAGTGGGAGGGTTAATGTGAGGGAATCTTCTCTCTTCTTTTATGATGCATATTTGAAGAAAAGATTTCAGTCTTCTGATGTGTTAATCTAACATCTTTCCCTCCTACTCACCAGCATTAAAGTTATTAATAAAATATTCAAGAGTAAGGAAATAGGTGCTACAATTGAAATTCACTGTTATATCTGAACAGAAGAAAAGGCAGCAAATGGCAGAATGACTTTGAAGAAAAAAATGAGCAGGAGGTTTGAAAGATCTAGCAAGGCAGAAATAGAAAGAAAATAAACACAAATCATGTACAAATTAGTAGAAAAGATTTTAAATGTTTAAATTAAAAATGCAAACTATGATTTCTTCCACTAGATAAACCAGAATGTAAGCAAAAGGAAAGAGATAAATTTGGTCAAGTAAATGAAATTAGAAATGTGGCTGGGAGTGTTGGGGGGAGGGGAGCTAATGATAGTGCTATATTCCAGGTGTGATGTATTCCAGGTGTGTTTCACAGTTTTATTTATTTATTTATTTTTTAATCTCACCAATCCAGCCAGACAAATACGGTGACTATTTCATAGTTACAGAATTGATACTTAGAGAATTTAAATTGCCCAATTTCAAAGAATTGTTATACATTAGAATCAGGACTCAATTTAATCATTTTTCTATATAATTATATTATACTTATTTATAAATTCTATGGTTGATGGACATTTGAGTTAGTTACACTTTTGTTATCGTGACTTGTGTTGCTATGGACACACGGAACATATATACTCATGCTTTTGAGTATATACTATAGAAGTGGAATTGATGATAAGGTAAGAGATGCCACTTCAGTAGATATTGCCAAACAGTGATCCAAAGCAGTTTTAGTATTTACATCTCCACAATCAGTGCATGAGGGTTTCAGTTGCTCCATACCCTAGTCAATGCTTAGTATTTTCTAACTTTTCCTATTTAACAGTTCTGTTCTTTTTTCATTGTTATCTCACATGGCATTTATTTTTTTTCTATTGGGGTTGGCTACCTTTCTCTTATTGAGTGAGGGTAGTCTTTACATATTCTGGGTCCAAGTTCTTGTTAATATATGTACCACAGATACTTCTCAAAGTTTTCGTCTCACCATTGTACCCTTCTAAGGCTGTCTTTTGATGAACACTCTTCATTTTAGTTCAGTCTGAATTATCCTTTTGTGCTAGGGATATTTTGTCCTGTTTAAGAAAATTTTACCTATCCCACACTCACATAAATATGCTATCATTCTCGAACAACATTTTAGGGCTTTAATGCTTTATTTTTTATATGTTAGATGTAAAATCATTCTGGAATTGATTTTGGTGTATGCTGTGAGGTAGGGATTAAGATTCATTTTTCCCATATGGCTGTACAAGTGATGCAGAAAAGCTTATTGAAAAGCCATGCCTTCCAAACTTCACTCTCGTTTCATCTTTGTCAAAATTCAAGAGTATGAGCTGTTTCTAGATTTCCTCTTACATTGTGTTGGTCTATTTATCTATCATTGAATCAATAAAATACTGTCTTGGTCATTGCCTTGATATTTGATATGAGATATCATGTTTTCTATCAATATGTCAGCTTTGCTTTTCTTCTTCAAGTTTATTGGTGCTTTGCATTTCATATAACTGTATGAATCGGCAGGAGAGAATTATCAGGATTGCTAACCTTATGTAAGCTCTGAAAATTGTTATTACAGCTCTCTAGAAATTTTTTTTCTTCTTATCCCAGAAGTTGTTCTTGTCCAGCTCTGTGAAGCTTCACCCTACCTATACACAGATTGATATCCAGCAAAAGGCTTACTTGGGCTATTTTACAGATATCTAGATATCTTCCTCTGCATAACTCCTTCTTTTCTGAAATTTGCCTCAAAGCTTCTAGACTCTCAGTGTGTTCAAATTGTATTCTCACACCTGTAAGATTGTCAGGCTCTGTTTGTGGTCCCTCTCCCTCTGCTGCGTTTTGGAAATTGCTCTTGACACAAAGCCTGAGTGATGTTTCCTTTCTCCCAGGGATCACAGTCAGAGTTGCCTGTTTCGTAATGTCTGAAAATAGTTGTTTCTGTATTTTGCTCAGTTTCTAGATGTTAATGTTGGAAGGCTAATTCTGGATCACCTTACTATCTCTGGGGCAAAAGTAGAACTCTAACTGTATTTATTTTGAACATACACATCCTATATATATTTATTACCTGTTGTCTAGTCTGTTTTACATTAAAACTACGACTTCATGTTCTTAGAAGTGCACTAGCAGCCCACGGAGACACACTTTTGCAGCTTTAGTAGATTTTTTTCCAGAGTATAGTGAGTTGAACTTATAAGTGGTAGAAAGGCAATGTTTACATATTGCAAGCACTAATAGGAGTAAAGTCCTTGTGATGATTGTACACCAGATAACAACCTATGTATCAATTCTTAGTTGCCCTGTAGGTAAAAGAGAATGTTTCCTATCCAAAATTTTTTCCAGATAAACTTGTATCTTTCATTGGAAGGCTAGCAAATCAGCTACATTAAGTTGTAACTATAAAGACTAAAAAGTACCCATATTAGAAATAAAACCCATGTATCTAATAAAAACACAACACAATTCTACAATATGCATATTCCATTTAATAATCAGTTCTTCTAAATTGGAATGTCTCTAGAATGCTGAAATTGGCTCTGTGTTTTCCTTGTATGTACTCAGTGAATTTTTACATTTTTAACAAATTAAAAAGTCAAGTAATCTTTGAGATACTGGCTTATTTTCACTCCAGTATATTAGCCTTTTTCCATATGTCTATAAATTCAAAAATTCAGTATTAAATAAAAAATCATTTTTTATTCATTTGTTGTTACTTTTTTCAATGAATGTAATAATTTTCTACAAAGGATACATTGAATTGAATAACTATTTCTATCAAAGATTTTCCTTATGAGAGAGATTTCTTTAATTGTATTGACTCTAGTTAGTTTCAACTGTGAATACTGATTTAAAAGGTACTGTTTTAAGATATACTTATGTGGTAAGAACAGTACATGCTGAAACAAACCAAGAGATCCATGTTGATGTTTTCTTCCAAGTAGCATGGACGTTTAATCACACTGAAAACTATTCTAGGAAAATTCTACACTCAAATAATATTGCTGAAGAGCTTGGCTAAAGAATTATAGTTCTTCAACCAGTCCCCAAATTACACAATGTGGCAAGAACATTGCACTTTTTTGAAACGATCACAACACAGGCATGTATTTCATTTTTTTTTTTGTCCAGAATAAAGATGAAGCCTTCTTCCTGATCATTGAGCCTTTGCTATTTTACTCTGACTTTACTCTCCAACTGACAGCATGTGTAAATATGATGTTAAAGAGATTATAATAAGCATTTCATTAGACTACTATCAAAGTATTAAAGTATTCAAGCAATATGAATAGACATGTTTTTATCATCTTTTCGATTCTTCTGATCATTTGGGAAATATTACTTGTCACTATTAAATAACTAATTGTAGAGAAAATGATAATCTAGAGACTGTTAAATAGAAAAAAGAAAGATTTGACTAAATGAGGTGATTCACATGAAGACACTATTCATGTGTGCCATATTTTCATATTCTCTGTATATCTACATTATGCATAACAACAGAAAATTAAATCCGATTCTGAATATGTTTATGTACATATATATGTGTGTATATATGTGTGTGTGTGTATATATATATATATATATATATATATATATATATATATATATATATACACACACACACACACACACCTACATACATAACTACAATTTGGTAGACATCAATAGCACATGGAGGTATCTTGTGAAACATTGGCATTTAACATAGCAGCTTATAGCGCAAAAACTGCACTGTGCAAACATTAATACAGCCTGCCATTTGCCAAGGGAAATACTTTTGTAAGTCTCATTAATTTAATTGGTCCCTGTCATCTAGTTAAAAGGAAAAGAGAAGAGCATTTTCTGACACAGCCAAAGGCGGTTAAAAGTTCTATTAGGTTGTGCAGTACTTGAGAAGTTTTCAAGTTAAGAAGGAAATTGAATTCGGCACTTGGTACCACCTGCCTCCCCCCGTCCCCTGCTCCACCTCCATGTCTTAGGTGGTGAATCATAAAATTTTTAACTAGAACAGACCTGGAACTCTTAAACATCAAGAGCTAGCACTAATTAATCTCTTCCTTTTAATTGCATGAAAACATATTTTATCTCTTGAGATATAACTGTGGTTTGTATCAGTTCCACTGAGATGTTCTTCTAACACTTCTCTGCACTCCTAGCCTAAGAATCAATGTGGATGCCTCCCCCTGCCTCCCACTGAGGGTCTTTTGAAAATTCAAATGTTTCTTCTTTACTCACTCTCTGCTTTCAGTGGCACATTGTACCCCTCTCCACCCTGACACATTAGAGACAAGGAAAGCCTAATTAACTTTTTCCTCTGCTTCTGGTCGCCACTCATTAAACTCCTGTGCATTTTGCAAACAGTTGTTTGGGTGCTTCAGGGAAGGCTCTCTTGAGTTAGCCTCTGTGGAGGAGGAGCTACAGCAGCTGTCCTGGGCAGTATTTGTCATCCCAGTTGTAGGACATGAAAGTCCTTCCAAAGGAATCTGGGATCCTCTTACCTCAGTCTGTGTCTCCTTGAGGTTCAGCCTCATGCCAGGGACTCACACCCACCTCTAGTGCCCTAAAGTGCTCTTTGCACTTTCCATTCAGTTTCTGAATCATAATCTTTTTGTTTTTTTATCAGCATGATCATCATTACTTCCTAGAATAGGAATCAGCAAACTACAGCCATGGCCCAAATCCTGACACCATCTGTGTACAGCCCAAAAGCTAGGAATGTTTTTTACACTTTTCAACAGTTGAAAAAAATCAAAAGAACAATTCATTACACATGAAAGGATATAAAGTTCAAATTTCAATGCCCATAAATAAAGTTGTATTGGAGCGCAACCATGCTCATTTGTTGATGTGCTGTTTGTGGCTCCTTTCATGTTTAAGGGCAGAGTTGAGCAGTTACAACAGAAACTATATGGCCCACCAGTCCCTAAAATAATTTCTTCCTGGCCCTTTTCAGAGAGTGTGCCAAACCCTAACCTAGAATATTATTAGAACACAGGGATGGGAATTTTACGGTATGTTATTTCAGGCCTACCCTTCAGAAAATTAGAGGTTTGGTATGGTGAACAGAGTTCCCCAAGAACCACCTGGGATTGAAATGGAGGAAATAATGAGCCTGCACAGAAAGCTAGAGTTCCAATTCTCTTAACAGAAGTGACCCAACTATAATTTACTCAATCACACCTGCTTCTCTCTTCTCAACCTCATCATGTGCATGGTTATGGAGCCGAAACATTGATTCGGCCCCTAATATGTGTGTCCTGCTGTGATAGGTTATTAAACTTTCAGTGCTTTGGTTTCTTCATCTCTAAAATGAAATCTTTGAAGTAAACAGTGTCTTTGGTTCTTCTTCTTGCTTCAAAATTTTATGATTGTACTAATTTTACGATGAATACCAACCTTCAAAATTTTAAGTTTCAAACCAATTGTTGAATTCAAGTTGCAAACATTTGAAAAAAGATAACTTTGTCACAGTTAAGCAGTTCATACTCTGAACATTTTGTTTCATCTCTAAAATACCTCTTCCATCCCAAACCACCTGGCCCAGTTCAACATGAAACCTTAGTCTCAGGGAGAACCCAACACCCTGAAACCCAACGTAGCTTAAACCAGATCCGTACACGCCTGCTGTCCGTGGAATTTGTGTATCTCTCAAGGATTCCTGCTGGAGAGGGTAAGTGAGGCCCCTGAACTTTTCCCCATACACAATCTGTCCCTAATGCTATTAGGCCGAAGTTTGTATTCTACTTTCTAAATCAGTTAAGACTTGTAGCAAAATTAGAAAAATAAATGTTGTGGTTAATTGCCCTCATTAAGAGAACACTGACAGCTCCCCCGGGTCACTAGAGCAGTTTCCTTCACATTAGAAATGCTTTATCCCTTAAGTGAAAATACAGGCTGTTCTACTGAGACACTCAAGCTGTACCCTATTCCAGGATACCGTGGACTCTTAAAATGTAGTAAGCAACTGCTCCACTTGAAAGGACATGTTGAGTCCTCCTTTCAGAGAGTACCATCTGTAAGATGTCCCTCTGCTTTGTTTACGGGTCCCTGTTGAAAATGTACCTGCATGGGCGGTTATCAAGTCCTTTTGGTTCAGCAGATGGTCTCTCTAAGATAAACTACACTTTCCCAGAGACCGGCTGCACCCTATTTTTTTTCTCTTGTTTGCAATCGAAAGTTGACTTAGTCATCAACTCGTCCTTTGTTGATTAGCTGTAGACTTACAAGCTTGTCTTGAATTATTCAAATGGATTTTCTTTTTTGTTATAAACTCACCGGTGGTAGAGAAGTTCAATCCAACATCAAATACCAACTGCTGACCCTTTAAGGATGCTCTCTTTGGGCTCCTTGTATTCATGCTTCTCTGCAGGTGAGGCTGCACCTGCACCTTAATTGTTCAGAATACTGGGGTGACTGGTCTATTTCGAAATTTCTCTCCAGGAAAAGCAATTGCACCACCAGCCTGGATAATTTCTCCCATGATTTTACAGTCCTTACAACCAAGGAAAATGTAGCTTTCTCTGCTCATTCAGTAAAAGGCTACAGTTTTTCTTTTTTTAGTCTACCCAAATTGCCTCTATCCAAACTGGGCAATGTCATGGTTTTTATATCACAACTTGGACTGCTCTAAATAGAAATTCTTTCCTCAGTTAAATATCAAATGTGAGGGCTTCCCTGGTGGCGCAGTGGTTGAGAGTCCACCTGCGGATGCAGGGGACACGGGTTCGTGCCTCGGTCTGGGAAGATCCCACATGCTGCGGAGCACCTGGGTCCGTGAGCCATGGCCGCTGAGCCTGCGTGTCCGGAGCCTGTGCTCCGCAACGGGAGAGGCCACGGCAGTGAGAGGCCCGCGTACCGCAAAAAAAAAAAAAAAAAAAAAAAATCAAATGTGAGATAAATGTTGATTGTTTCTATGATTGTCTGTCAGGCATTACTTGAGATAGTTATGCTTGATAGCCATTATAAGGAAATGTAAAATCAGGGGCAACCTTTCTCCCTGCTAACAACTAAGACAGAATGGCTTTGAATGGCCAGACATCTGCTTGGTGCTGTTCTTATTCTTCTTTCAAGTTTCTGGAATTTCTTTAGAACATCTCTGTCAAATCCTAAGAAATGCTTCCTTAATTATATATAGAGCCCTCTGTAAACAAAACCCAGGTGGAAATGATGAAGAATTCTTGTTTTCCCATCTGCTATATAAATTTAGGACTTTAAAGATTTGGTCTGGAGAATTCAGAGTTTCCTATGGACCACTTGGAATTAAAATGGTGTGATAAGGAACCTGGACAAAAAGCTGAAGTTCTAATTTCCCCCAGTAATGATACTTCAAATGAACTATACTTGCCCATCCTCACTGCTCTCTCCTCAAATTCATTATGTGGGTGGTTAGGGATGTGGAATGGAATTAATGTGAAAATAGCGGAGGAAATTTACTTGAAACTGTTCCTGAAATTCAACTATGCTATATAGCCAACAAGATCACTTAAAGTTTTACTCAAGAAAGCTCAGTAATTGTCCAGATAACTGCCTTGAAAGAATTTTGGGCAGGACACAGGGAGGGGAGCTCAGGCTGAGCCCAGATGACTTCCTACATAGAGAAGACAGAGCTGAGAGTTCACAGAGATCAAGAAAATGAGAGTTGTCAGGACAGATTAGCAGAGAGAAAAGTGCTGTACAGAGAAAGAACTCCAACAACCTTCAGAGACTCCCCGTTGAATATTCTGCAAAGTGCTAATCACCACATGTGTGTAAGAAAAGTGCTCAAGGCCCAAGAAAATGCCATCCTAAAAGATTAGAAGAATTAATATCCAGCACTTACACAGGGTTGGGAATATTGCCTGTGTGAGCATCCACAGAAACTCATAGTTTATGGGGCTTGAGTAAAGAACTAAGGTCTTGTGTTAGTAGAAGGGAATGATTAGCCCTAGTCTAAACTTCACTCTGATCCCACTAAACAAATCTTAAAAGCAAGATCCAAAAGGAGCAAACAGTTCTCAGAATTATATTTCATATCTGCAAAAAGTTAGGTAGAGTTATGGTAGATATGAAAAAGATCAAAACTGAAGTTCTAGAGATAAAACTACAACGTGTGAGATGAAAAATACACTGGATGAGATTAACAGTGATTAGACATTGTTGGAGAAAGGATTATTGCATCTGAGACATAAGAATAGAAATTATCATATATATATACATATATATATATAATGTATGTAATTATCTCATATATATAATGGAAAGTTACTCAGCCATAAAAAATGAAATCTTGCTATTTGTGACAACACAGAGGGTATTATTCTTAGTGAAATATGTCAGATAGAGAAAGAGAGATACTGTATGTTTTCACTTATGTGTGGAATCTAAAAGACAAAATAAACAAATATAACAAAACAGACTCACAGATACAGAGAGCAAACTAGCAGTTACCAGAGGGGAAAGGAGGGGGGGATAGGTGAATGGGATTAAGAGGTACCAGTTATAAAATAAACAAATTATAAGATATAATGTACAGCACAGGGAATATATTCAATATTTTACAATCATTTTTGTATGGAGTATAATCTTTAAAAATGCCAAATTACTCTGTTGTACAGTTGAAGCTAATAAATATTGTAAGTCAACTATACCTCCGTAAAAATAAAATATGGAAAAATATATATTATGTTAAAATTATCATTACTCAAAAGAAAGTTTAAGAGGTGACATTAGGGACTTCCCTGGTGGCGCAGTGGTTGAGAGTCCGTCTGCCGATGCAGGGGACACGGGTTCGTGCCCCGGTCTGGGAAGATCCCACATGCCGTGGACCGGCTGGGCCCATGAGCCATGGCGGCTGAGCCTGCGCGTCCGAAGCCTGTGCTCCGCAACGAGAGAGGCCACGGCAGTGAGAGGCCGCGTACCGCCCCCCCCCCAAAAAAAAAAAGAGGTGACATTAGCATCAGAAAAAGTGAAGTTAACAACAGAATACTACCAATAATTTTCAAAAGTCTTTTTATAATGAAAAAGAAGTCAATTCATTAAAAGAGTGTAACAGTACTAAACACTTTTGCATCTAATAATAGAGCTTCAAAATACATGAAAAAATTGTTAAAACTGCAAGGACAATGTTCAAATTAACAATTAGATTCAGAAGCTTCACTGCACCTCTCAATAATTGATAGAACAAGTAGAAAATCAGAAAGGAAATAGGAAAGCTTCACAATGCCATCAACCTGACTGACATTTATACAAATCCACCCCAAAACTGTAGAATAACATTTTAAAGTGTCTATTGATCAAAATAAATGACATTCTGAGCCATAAAGCACATCTCAATAAATTTGAAAAGATTAAAATACAGATTTAGGTAATACAGACTATTTTCCCTAACCATAATGATATTGTTAAAAATCAATAACAGAAAGATCTCTGGAAAAATCATCATTGAGAAACTAAAAATCACATTTTAAAATGACCGATGATCAAAGAAGAATTTTTAAAAAGGTAATTTAAGTATTTTGAATTGAATGAGAATAAAAATATAGTATGTGAAAATTTGTGGCATTCCTCTAAAGCAGGATTTATGCTAACATTTAGAGCATCAAACACCTATATCAGAAAAAAAGAAAAGTGTCAAATCAATAACCTCAGCTTCTAACTTCACAAATTACAAAAAAAAATATTAAAAACAGATAAGAAGAGGAAAGAATAAAATAAAGACAAGAACAACAATAAATAAAATACAAACCAGAGCAACAATAGAGGAAATCAATGAAACCTAAAGCTGGTTCTTTCAGGAAATCAATCAAATTGTAAACTTCTAGCCAGAATGATTAAGGGGAAAAACAAGCGAAGATACAGTTGCTAATATCAAGAATGAGAGAGGTGATATCAACAGATTCTAAAAGTATCAAAAGAATAATAAGAAAATATTGTGAGCACCTTTATGCCAATAAATTTGAAGATTTAGACGGAATGCACAAATTCCTTGGGTACATACATTAGCCAATCTCATTTAAGAAGAAATTGAGGGCTTTCCTGGTGGCACAGTGGTTGAGAGTCCGCCTGCCGATGCAGGGGACACGGGTTCGTGCCCTGGTCCGGGAGGATCCCACATGCCACGGAGCAGCTGGGCCTGTGAGCCGTGGCCGCTTAGCCTATGCGTCCGGAGCCTGTGCTCCACAGTGGGAGAGGCCACAACAGTGGGAGGCCTGTGTACCGCAAAAAAAAAAAAAAAAAAAAAAGAAGAAATTGATTATTTAAATAGCTATATATCTATTAAAGAAATTAAATGCATAGTTAAAATCCTTCTCACAGGAAAACCTATGGGCACAGATGGTTTCACTGGTAAATCCATCAAATGTTAAAGAAAGAAAGAATAGTAATTCTGCATAAATTTTTCCAGAAAATTTATGAAGAAGAAATATTTCCAACCCACTGTATGCTATCAATATGACCCTAATATGAAAAACAGGTAAAAACATTACAAGAAAAGAAAGGTATAGACAAATGTCTGTCATGAACATGGATGCAAACTTTTAAAAACAATTTAACAAATTACTCTATACATATTAAGAAAGGTTAACATACTGTGACCAAGTGAGATTTATCCCAGAATCCAAGGCTAATTCAATGTTCCCAAATCAACCAATTTATTTCACCTTATGTATTTGTTTTCTAATGCTGCCTAATAAATTTAATAAACTTAGCCATTTCAAACAGCACCCATTTGGGCTTCCCTCATGGTGCAGTGGTTGAGAGTCTGCCTGCCAATGCAGGGGACATGGGTTCGTGCCCCCGTCCGGGAGGATCCCACATTCCGCGGAGAGGCTGGGCCCGTGAGCCATGGCCGCTGAGTCTGCGCGTCCGGAGCCTGTGCTCCGCAATGGGAGAGGCCACAGCAGTGAGAGGCCCGCGTACCACAAAAAAAAAAAAAAACCACAAAAAAAAAACAAAAAATAAAACAGCACCCATTTACTAATGTGTATTCAGTAGGTCAGAAGTCCAGCATGGTGTGGCAAAGCTCTATGCTCAGGTTAACACAAGGATGATATAGACATGTTGGGTGGTCTGAGTTCTTATCTGGAGGTTCTGATCCCACAGTTCTTGTTGTCAGAATTTATTTCCTTGTGGCTATAGGTCTGAGGTCCCTGTTTCAGTCTGGCTTCAATCAGCTTCCAAAGATGACTCATATTCCTTAAATATGTCTCCCTTCACCTTCCAGCCAGTGACAGCAAGTCAAACCCTTTCATGCTTCAAATCTCTGATTTCCTCTTCTGCAACCAGTTGGAAGAAGCTCACCTTTCAATGGTCTTATGTGATAATCTCCCTTTCTTAAGTCAGACGTGCCATGAGAAGAACATAATCAGAGGAATAAAATCCTTTATATTCACAACCCTCAGGATCATGCAGGGCATCTACACTGGAGAAGAGGGTGGGAGAAAATCTTGGGGAACATATTAGAATCCTACGTATATCATCATATTAACAACTTAAAGAAGAAAAATCACCACGATAGATGGAGAAAAGGCATCTTACAAAATCAATCATCCATTCCTGATTTAAAAACCCTCATCAAATTAGGTATAGAAGAGCACTTACTCAATCTGATAAAAATAATCTGTAACATCCTAAATAATAGTAAAGCAGTGAATGCTTTCTCCCTATTATTTACTAAATTGTGCCTCCCCGCCCCCAAATTTATATGTTGAAGTCCCTAATCCACAGTATCTCAGAATGTAACTGCATCTGAAGATAGGGCCTTTAAGGAGACATACGAGGATGCAGGAGCACAGAGAAGACACAGCAAGAAGACAAGAAGATAGCCATCTGCAAGCCAAGGAGAGAGGCCTTAGGAGAAAGCAAATATTCCAACACCTTGATTTTGGACTTCCAGGCTCCAGAACTGTGAGAAGTAAATTTCTGTTGTTTAACCCACCTAGTCTGTGGTATTTTGCTATGGCAGCCTAGGAAACTAATACACTCACTAAGACAGAAATATGCCAAGGATGTTTGTTGGAATATATATATATATATTCCAAATGTCAAGACTCAATGACTCAATATTGTCAAGATGCCATTTCCCCCTATTTAAGCTATAAATTCCATGCAATTCCAGGCAAATACCAGCAGCCTTCTTTTGTGAAAGTTTACACACAGATTCTAAAATTTATTTATTTTTTTTAAGCATCTTTATTGGAGTATAATTGCTTTACAATGGTGTGTTAGTTTCTGTTTTATAACAAAGTGGATCAGCTATACATATACATATGTCCCCACATCTCTTCCCTCTTGCATCTCCCTCCCTCCCACCCTCCCTATCCCACCCCTCTAGGTGGTCACAAAGCACCAAGCTGATCTCCCTGTTCTATGCAGCTGCTTCCCACTAGCTATCTATTTTACATTTGGTAGTGGATATATGTCCATGCCACTCTCTCACTTCATCCCAGTTTACCCTTCCCCCTCCCCATGTCAAGTCCATTCTCTACATCTGCGTCTTTATTCCTGTCCTGACCCTAAGATCTTCAGAACCATTTTTTTATTTTAGACTCCATATATACGTGTTAGCCTACGGTTTTTGCTTTTCTCTTTCTGACTTACTTCACTCTGTATGACAGACTCTACGTCCATCCACCTCACTACAAATAACTCAATTTCGTTTCTTTTTATCTAGAAAAGTAAAGAAAGTATAATAGGCAACACAACTCTGAAAAACCAAACAAACGAACAAGCAAACAAGAACAAAGTTGAAGGACACACAATATCTGATTTCAAAAAAATATTATAAAGCTTCAGTAATCAAGACACTGTTTTAGTGGCATAATGGTTGACAAGCAGATCAACATTTGTCATTTCTCTTTAGTGTTTTTCCAGCCTTAGGTAACAGTCTTCTTGTTCCTTGCCTGCCTCTGCCTCCTGCCCTATCCCAAGGCCAATATGTCACATGTGTTAGAATTTCATATTGGCAATAGTTCAATAAAGGAATATCTTGAGAGTAAAGCAGGTGAGCAGTGAGAAAGTTTATGAGAACTTCCAGGAAATATGTTTCTTTTTGAAAAAAACACAAATTTATTAAAAAAAAATACAAAAATAACTCAGCCAACACAGAAGAGTTTAAAATAGAGAAAAAGAAAGAAAAAGGGAATATCTTCCTAAATCAGATCACCCAGAGAATGAGCACTGTTAATATTTTACGAACTTTATTCCAGATATAGATCTCTTACATGCATTTGAAAGGTTAGATGTATGAAATCATTTTACAAAAATTACATGATAATATGTATGATTCTTAAAAGGACATTATCAGCTGTAATTTCATTTGACTTTAAAGTGGAAAATAAACGGAATTTCTTTTAAGTTTTATGTTTAAAGAGTTTCAATTATCAGTAGCAGTCACTTTTTCCACATTTGCTTTTGTCTTTATTTCTCTTAACTTGTATTTCACTTTCTCTTTGGCTGAACATCAGATTAGAGATTTTTTTTTCTCTAAAATTGCTCATGATTTCTTAAATGTTGTCTTTTATTTAAAGGATAGCTTGATTGGTATACATTTTTCAAATCACTTTTTTTATGAAACTTTTTTTTGTTATGGTTATTAATATAATTTTTTTATTAATGGAGTTCAGAACTTCCTTAGACTACCTTGCTACTCTTTTTATCTGCATCATTCTCTCCTCGAAGACCATCTTTGCCTCTCCTATCTACAGATTTGTCTCTTTTTTATACCAGGAGAGTTTCCTACTATTATGTCTCATACTGTCGTTACTTGTATGTACCATTTGTGAACTTCTTAACATCCAATCACCTTATTGAAAATCATTTCATATTTATGTTCATTGCCTTTCCATAGCACTTACTTCTTCTAACTTACCGTATTCCTGGCATGTTTATTATACTTTTTTTCTTATTTCTACTGCAGTTTTCATCTCTATAAAGATTCTATATGTAATTTTTCCATTATTTCCTCATTTCTGCTGGTTTACTTTTCATTCCCATAACATATCTTACTTTCTTGAGGACTTTCTAAATGATGAACATGAATATTTTTACAGTTTATTTAATATTGAAGAGATTTATTTGCTTCTTACTCTGTTTCCTCTGTAAATTACTTTCATGATATATGTTCTTCTTTGGCCTTCTGCTAAGTCACCTTCTCATGTCAATGATTTTTTTCATACTCTGTTACATTAAAATCCATTGGTCGTACTTACATTTTCAAAGGATGCTTTATCCATGTGTAAATTTGCAACATCATGTAATGGTCATTTGGAAATTAGTGATTTCTTGAGTAATGTAGATCTTGTAAAAGTTGCCAGATTTTATTAGCTAGTATCAAAGAGCTAAGATACATTAATATCATCAGCAGACTCATCAGAAAGGTCTTTGAATACTTAGAAGCTGTTGAGCCCAAAAGTGGTGAATATAATTTTTCCAAAATTTGGAATTTGACATGAAAGCTTGAATTTTATCATTAGCTACAAATGCTATCAATTGTTTTCCTGTATGTAACAGGCTCACTTTCATCATTTTTTGACAAAATATCTGTCAAACACTCATGTCTGAATAATTATAGTTTGTCAGTCTTTCAAATAAAATGATGTATGTGAAAAAAGCAAGTAGTTCATTTTGCAAATGAAACGATGACACAAGTGTTTTTCCTGGGAACAGCCATCCTTCGGCATGTACCAGATATACTTTATGCAGAAGTCCCATTTCCTTAAACAGAATATTTTTTAAAACATGTAAATAAGAGTTGAAATTTAATAAAGTTAATTTTTACTGCTCTTAGTGTGAATATTCTTAGGTGAGAATTGCTTCTTTTCTCGGTGCTGTAGACATGAAAATATGATGACTGTGGGTTCACTTTGGTGCCACTGCCTTGATGTATGCTAAGCCACCAGCAGTTTTACCCACCATTGCTTTTTCATCATCATTGCAAATGTCAACACAGCAAGAAGGCAAATGACATCTCAGTATGTTATAAAGACAGTTTTGACTTTGTGTACCATTGAGAAGACCTCCGGGAACCCCAGGACTCTGGGAACATCTTTAAGAACTACTGGCTTAGGTAAAGTTGTGCAAGAAATAAATCAAATTGTTATCAATGATTGCCTCATGGTGGTGGCATTAAGAGTAAAAGGAGTCAATCTAGCAACACATCTCTGTTTTTAATTTTTTCAACGCTTATATTACTTTTAAAATTACGTTAAAGACTCAATAAAGAGAAATAATAAGAAAAATAATTATCATTATAATTATCACCAGTAATTTGGTCCAGGTCAAAACATAATTATATTCCAACTATGCTGATGCCTGCTTTAAGGTGACCTCTATTTTTAAAATAATTATCTAATAGTTAATCAGTGCTTAGAAAAAGATAGGGAATTTATGATTTTGCTTTCAATATATATATATTTTTTACTTGGGATAAACGCTTCATTGATCTATATAGTATAAAATTCAACAAATGAACTAATTTAACTTGTTGGCAGAATCAGAAGTATGATTTGAGTCTTCTAATCATCAGCGTGTAAGTAAATATACAGGTAAACTCTTAATTTAATCCTTTAGAAAGTCACATATTTAAAATAGCTTGCTCCAGAGATAAGTTAATGACTTTTACCAAAGTATGCAATAAGGTGAAAAAAATGTTAAGTCCCCTATGAGTGTTAAATATATGTCATTAGTCAACAGCCAGTTCCACTTTTTTTTTTTTAACATCTTTATTGGAGTATAATTGCTTTACAATGATGTGTTCGTTTCTGCATTATAACAAAGTGAATCAGCTATACATTTACATACAGCCCCATATCCCCTCCCTCTTGCTTCTCCCTCCCACCCTCCCTATCCCAACCCTCTAGGTGGTCACAAAGTACCGAGCTGATCTCCCTGTGCTATGCGGCTGCTTCTCACTAGCTATGTATTTTACATTTGGTAGTGTATATATGTCCATGTCACTCTCTCACTTTGTCCCAGCTTACCCTTCCCCCTACCTGTGTCCCCACTTTTAATGATTTCCCTGAGCTACACAAGGTAGTTGAATTGAATGATTTAATCAGCACACTATTTCCTATTTTCTCATTTATGCATATTAACTGAGAATATAATTGCGCACATTATATGGAAACCCTTTCATGTCCTGAGAGGGTCAACAGTATTATTTCGAGCTTATTTGGCTTGAAGAAACCTGGGTTCTATCTGTTCTACATAAACTGATTAAATACCGTATGCTAACACATATATGCAATCTAAATTTTAATTGCATTTACCATATTCCTTATAGATTTTGCTCAGTGTAATTAAACCAATTAAACTTATAACACACTTATTCACAGAAGGTGCTAAGAAAAAAAGAATTAAGGAAAACTGTATTTTTCACTCACTTGATAGCATCTTGAGCTTTTTTAAGACTAGATTAGACATCATTGCAATTAATTGAGTGTAATTAAAAGGTAAAGAGATGGTCTTACTGTGGTCATCCATTCACTAGGAAGTGCTGAGGCACTGATAACGGAAAAGCAATTAATGGGATATTTTCATGACAGTTATCTCAATGGACACTCATCAGACTTATGGTTCCAAGAACTAACTTTTGTACTCAATGAGTGTTCAAATGCTAATTTGAAGGTTTGAGTAATATAATAAAGATGTGAAATTAAAAAAAAATGATCCATCTCTGCTGTGCAGGGATTGGCAAACTTTTCTTATAGAGCCATGTAGTCTCTGTTGCAACAATTCAACTTTGCCATTGTAATGTGAAAGCAGCCATAGAGGGTGCATAAAGGGCAGTGTTCCCAAGACAGAAACAGGCAGAAACAGGCACATAGCTCATGGCCATGGTTTGCCCAATACTATGTCCTCCAGACCTGAAGTTTAGAATAATGACTGTTATAAACAGTGTTCTTATAAGAAAACATGCCAAAAGCAAAAAGCAGACTTGCTTTTTATACTAAACCATATGTGACACATCACTGATAGTCCTGGAGGTACAAAAACTATCAAAGATTGGATTTATTTGTGGAACATCTAACACAAAAACCACTATTATATGTGGGTTTGTTTGAGTTTGTATATACTAAACAGAGTCATCAGAAATTTGAAAGAATAATGTATTGGTTTTCCTCTGTTTAGAAATTCATATATAACAAATGCTAGTCAAGACTGATCTCAGGTGGCCTCGGCCTGCGGTGGCTGGAAGCAGGATTTTGGTTCCCCGGTCAAAGACTGAAGTCAGGCCATGGCAGGGGGAGTGCTGAATCCTAGCCTCTAGACCAGTGGCCGGTGACAAAACCCTGACCCGTCAGCCACGTAGAAATGAATTTCCACAGAGACGGAAAGTAGTGAAACAAGTAAAGTGTTTATTAGGAGGAAAAAGAGTACGTGTGGATAGACACACGGACAGACTCAGAGAAAGAGCCGCGCCTTTGTGGTAGTTTGAATCACTTACATGGGGCATTTCTTCCAGGTTTCCTCTGGTCGTTAATCACCTTGCTTTGCCTGGCTCTGAGTTCATATTTGGTTTGTCTCAGGGTCCTCCCATGTGTGCATGTGCATCTCTTAACCAAGATGGATTCTAGTGAAGAGGCCTGTTGGATGGTTGACCTAACCTACTATGCCCCCCGAGGAGCCTTTCTGCACGTGTATAGTTGGGAAGGTCTCCTTGACCTCGAGAATGAGGAATATGTGGTCCCTTTATCTCTTATGAGGGGAGGGTTCAGTTTCTCTGCCATGCCAGTACTGTTATCTTAAAGTGTCCACCAGAGGCAAAGCTATTTAACCTGCTCCTGTTGTTATTTTTATCTGGAAGTGTAAACAGGAGGCTGGCTGTAAATATCCAACCTGGAGCCCATCTACCTCCTGCCTCAAGACCATTCAAAAATTCTCTAATTATGAATCTGTGGTTATTTCCCTTATTATTTCCTGAGCAGCTAGTGAAATGCACACAAAGAAATTATTTATCTGGTCCTTATTTTAAGGGATTGATGTGGGAGGCCACTGAGATATCAATAAAAAATAGGAAAATGGCCTTCTTTTGTGATTGTAGTTTAGGGGATGGGAGCTGGAAGCTAAGACATCAGGAAAAGGATTTACCACTCTCCTGGGTTGAACCCCTTGCTGATCTGTTTTGGAATCTGGGAGAAAATTGTCGAAGCAGAACTCCCATCTCCAAAGACCTTGCAGCCTCCAAACTGAAGAAGAAAATCTGTTCTAATTCAAATTCTGAGACCTTCGCCCTTCTCCCATGAAAGTCATTTGCACATGATTGATATGGCCTCACAACCCTGGGCCAGTCCTAACTTTCCTTTCACTCTTAGCCTAAGACCTCAGAATCACTTGCTTCCTATCAATGAAAAGTCTCTAGGGCAATAGATTTTTTTCTTCTTTGAAGGAGGTCACAATAGCTATTGATATAGATATACTTTAGCTTCTTTTCTCAGTACAGAAAATTTTGCTTTCCATGCTAGGAATCCCTGTGTTATCCTTGTATTTGGAGAAAACACCCATTGTAATCCAATCTTAAAGACACACACACATTATTTGCATATCAAATGAAGTAAAAGTAAAAGACTCTCCAGCTCTCCTATACCCCCTGCTCCCGGGAACACCCTATGACCTCATCCTACAATGTAATAATTAAGCTTCTAAAGCTATTATTCCCTGAAAAGGAAAAAAAAAAAAAAAAAAAAGCATGCCAGCAAGAGTGTACAGAGTTTTGAGGGTATAAGTGCTCTTACTAGCTGTTCATACATCTCCACTTGTTGGCAGAGATGAACAAAGTAATTGTAGACGCCTCGATCCTTTTAGGCTTACTAAACTTACTTATTTACATGACAGGTCATCCAAAAAGGGTCATTCAGTTATTGGTATATTTTTCCAGGTTCCATTGCTAACATAATTAGGGGTAATGTAAATCTGAGCAATTTTCCAAACCATAATTGATAGTGCACGACAATATACAGAGAAATAAAAGCCACAGTTTCCCTACATTGGTAGTCTAACACTCATTAAAGCAAGCAGCATGGAAACACTTACCACAAGCCAGGCACTGGGCGAGGGCTTCAAACAGAGGCTGTCTATCATTTAGTCTTTCATAGCCCCTATTTTTCAGATCAGAAACTGAAGCTGACAGAGGTTGAACCCCATCTTTGTTCACATAACCAGTCGGTGGGAGTTTCAGGATCTGTACTTGGGTGCGAGTGATTCTGGTCATTGTACCATATTGCATATGCCTAGATTAAAATTTTGAAAGTGAATACACGGTTTAGAGTTCCAGGAGTATCCTTTCTGGGAATATTTATTTGGATACTCTTCCTGGGGCCAAATGCAAAAGAAGAAGGGAAGTTTGGAGAGAAGGTCCCTTCTTCCCAACACGGTCCTTATGCCATCTCTCCGCCAGCACCCTCCCCTCTTCTCTTTCATCGCTTCCACAGGTGATGGTCAGTCTGATTCACTGTACAGCAGGACACAGATGCCACCAAGTTTACTAGTGAGTGGTGTCACTCCACTTTAAAAGATGCTGTTAGTAGGGTCCCTCTTAACTTTTCCTCTCACTTCCAATGGTAGGTCCCTGAGCCATTTTATAAAATGGGACTCAGTGCTTTACCCCTTCCCTTCTCATGGCAGGTCTTCTGCCATAAGAAGACCTCTCACAGAAGCTGAGGTAAATTCTGCTCCTTAATCTGCTGCTGCACCTTAAGGAGAGAGTCTTTTCATGGGATTCAAATTGTAACAGGCATAGTTCAGGGCTGTGATGGTCGTGCAGATTGGGGAACAATTGGAGAGCAAAAAGAGCAGGTGCACAGAGATCGCAGCTGAGTGTGGGAAAAGAACAATGAATCCCTGACAATCGTCCTTTCCCAGGTTCCCCAGAAATCTCACTGCATTCTTGTCTTAGTTTCTGAGACACAGTGTATCCTCATGGTAAAGTCCTCATGTGGGCTTAAATGAACTTGAATTGATTTCTATTTGTTTCAACAAAAAAAGAGTTCTAACTAATATGCTAACCAATTTACAAAATGCCCTAATAAAATCATTCCATGAATTCTAGCTCTGCAAGGTCTTTAGCACTGAAACACAATCTATTTATTTGCTCTAGCCCAGCCCCCTTGTCCATTCTCTTCAAGGATTCTTCTGCAGC
This sequence comes from Lagenorhynchus albirostris, assembly GCF_949774975.1. NCBI lineage: Eukaryota > Metazoa > Chordata > Mammalia > Artiodactyla > Delphinidae > Lagenorhynchus > Lagenorhynchus albirostris. The sequence goes on along the minus strand of NC_083106.1, from coordinate 4,269,886 downwards.
TTCACAATTCTGCCCAAGAATTCTTGAGACAAAGTCTAGGAAGTATTTTTCTAATGTTTTGAAACTTATGGGGATTCTGATTAATGTACATTCCTGGCAAGAGTTATGTTTCTGAGATGCTGTACTGCCAGTATATTTTTCCCTATAATGAGGTTCCCCAAATGATTTTTATACAAATCTAGCTATTCCTTTAAATAATGATAGAGAGTTTGCATGTAAACCTTTATTCAATAAATCACTTTTGATGATAGATATTTTCACTGCTAGTATTACAGTTTCTAATGCAAAATTTAAACACTTTACTTTTATGGTTTCTTAATGTTACGAATCCTCTGAAAGGATATTTTGTTGATTGTTCCACTATGGCTTATCCTCTTTATTCCTGGACAAATAAATCAAATTTTACCTGCATTTGTAACCCCTCTCTTGGAAATATTTAACCATGAGTAATGACACAGTATGGCTCAATGAACCAAGCTATAACTGATGATTCTCCAATCTGGAGAAAACATACAAGCATATAATAAAATGTGTGGGACTCTGGAAGGAACATGTCATATGGTAGAGTGAGGAGAAAGCCTGAAGGTGTTAAATTTTCGAAGGTAACAGCTCATTAATTTATCAGGTATGTTCTATGAGCCAGAAACTATTCTTGGCGCTGAGAATACAAATACTAACAGAGCAAGAGGTCTCAGTCTATGTGAGAAGAGTCAAAACTGCAGGGCAAGCGTATCTTATAAGCTTTAGAGGTTTTCTATTTGCTGCTATTGTGGCCACTCCAGGGGGATAAACTCTATTCTTTCGCTTGTTCCACATTCATTTTCTTATTTTTGTCATCATTTTATCAAGTAGGATATTTTCTGGCTGAAACAGGGCGTATTTTTTAAAAATCCATTTTATCTCCACTATTGGCTTATTTTTTATAGATGTTCAGAAATCTGTTTTTTTTTAAATGTTTGTCCTAGGGTAAAAATATAAAAAGTTTAATTAACCACATTCTATGTTCAAATAGTTACAGATGGCTACACATGTCATGCAAGCACCCTGCAATAGTAAAGTCATCCTTTCTCCCTTTCCTCTTTTTGGTTATTGTTGTCCTATTTTACTATTGTTCATGCTATTGACCAACAATTCATTGCTACCAATTTTGTTTTAGAGAGTAAACACTTTTTTATAGCTAATTAAGATAAAGAGAATATACTGTATATATCATCATTTAATAATTTCTGGGAATCATCTCTTCTTTTTTGTAGATCAAAGTTTTTGTTGGTATAAAACTCCTTCTGCCTCAAGAAATTTCTTTAACATATTTTACAGTGAAGGTATAATTTATGAATTTTCTGGTTTTGCTTGTCTGAAAAAGTTTTTACCTGTCCTTTACTTTTGAAATGCAATTGGCTAGGTGTAGAATTCTGGATTGACAATTATACTTTTCTTTCAGCACTTTAAAGATGCCCTACCATTTTCTTCTAGCTTGTATAATTTATGACGCAAAGTCTGCTTTATTTTTATCTTTAGTCACTGTAATGTGTTAATTTTGGCAAACTTAGAAATTTGAATATTAAGTGTTCAGATATTTTTCTTTCTTGTCTTGAATTTATCTGGCTTAATGTTATCTAAGTGTCTTGAATCTGTGTTTTATATTTTCATTTGGAAACTCTCAGCTGTTCTCTCTTCAAATACTTCTGGCCAATTGGATCTTTCTTCTGTGTCTGGGATTGCCATTATGCATAAATTACACCTTTGCATACAGTTCCACAGCATGTGGATGCTGTGATCTTCTGTTTACCTCTCCCCTATACGCCCCCCCAGACATACTCTTCTTTTCCATTAGTGTTTCAACTTTGCCAGTTTCTATTGAACAGTCCTTAAGCTCATCGATACTTTCCTCCTCCTGTCATGTCTACTGATGAACTTGTCAAAGGCAATCTTCATCTCTGTTATTGTGTTTTTATTCCTTGTGTGGTAGGCGGAATAACGTCCCCTAAAGAGGTCCACATTCTAATCTGTGGAACCTGTAAATATGTAATGTTACATGACATCTTACTCTGTTCAGGCTGCTATAACACATTACCATAAACTGGGTGGCTCAGAAACAAGAGAAATGTATTTCACAGTTCTGGAGTCTGGGAAAGCCAAGATCAAGGCCCTGGCAAATCCAGGGTCTGGTGAGGGCATAATTTTTGGTCCATAGATGGCCATCTCCTCACTGTGTCCTCACATGTGTGAAGGGGAAAGGCAGCTCTTTGTGCTCTCCTTTATAAGGGCACGAATCCCATGCATGAGGTCTTCACCCTCATGATATAATTACCTCCCAAAGGTCCCCCCTTCTAACAACATCTCATTGGGGGGTAGAATTTGAACATATGAATCTGGGGTGGAGGGAGCACATGTATTGACAAGGTAAATGGGGATTAATTTTACAGTTGGAATTAAAGTTGCTAATAAACTTAATAGAGTTTAAAATGGAAAGGTTATCCTGGATTACCTTGGTGGGCCAAAGGATCCTGCAGTGTGGAAGAGGGAGGTAGAAGAGTCCAGGTCAGAGCAATGTAATGTTAAAAAGACTCAGTTTGCCGCTGCTGACTTTGTAAACAAGGCATAGGGTCAGAGAATGCAGTCAGTCTTTGCAAGCTGCAAAGGACAGGGATGAGGATTCTCCCCCTGAGCTTCCAGGAAGGAATGTAGCTCTGTCAACATCTTGATTTTTGCCCAGTGTACCTATTTTGGATCTGACATCCAGAACTGTAAGATAATAATTTTCTGTTGTCTCAAGGCACCAATTTCTCAATAATTCGTTGCAGCAGCAATAAACTCATACATATTAGATTTCCACTTGAGTCTTTTTGTTCTTACCTCTCTCTTCAAATTTCCATCTGTTCATGCATGTTGACTGCCTTTTCCACTATGAACATATTTTTCATACTTATTTTGAATTCCTTACTGATAGTTTCAATATCTACATTATTTGTGTCTGATTCTGTTGACAGCTTTATTTATCAGAAGTTTTTTTTTTTTTCTGATCCTATAATTTTTGACTGATGTTCATAGTGTATATGACAGTACGTTATAGATATGGTGAGTAGTGTTTGTGCCTGGAAATACGCATGCTTATTTTTTAGCTATGTCATTATTGGTGGTAATGGGAGGTTGAATAAATCATGTCCGGAATTGATCTGGATTTAGAATTTGCTGTTTCCATGTCTGCCTTCAGTACACCACTGGCTTGAAATTCCCCCAGTGTTACCTTGTGCTTAGGTTCTGGATAATTTTCCAGAGTTTTACCTCAATGTACCTCTCCAGCCACAGCTCTAGGTGTTGCCTTTGCACTTATACCTCAGAGAGAGTCTAGTTTCTTATTCCTTCCCCTCCTTCAGCAACAGAAATTCTTGGTTACTTGGTGCTTGGTAGCCTTGGCAATGGGGCCAGGCGATTCTGTTTTCCTGGTTCAGCCTCTGTCTTACATCCTATGTCTCTGGGTTTCAGGGATAGAGCTTTCTAAGTCATCCTGCTTCTTCCCCAGTGATGGAGGATCTCTAACTGCCTGGGTTCAGGATGATTTTCGGTACTTCCCCAGGATGAGAGAACATTTTCTTTTGCCCTTCCACAGGTCACTGTGGGTCTTCATATATGTGTACTCTGTGGTTGATGTTGCTTATTTCGTTTCTTCCAGAGGCAGAAACTTTGTTCCTCAGGGGACAACTATTTTTAAAAATGCAGAAACCCTTTCCGACTTTATCTCTTAGAACCTTACAAATTTTGGAGGACTTTACCATCAGACCTGTGTGCCTACTCTTTCAGTGTTACCACGTAGAGTACTCACTGCCTTCCAAGGTGACCCATGTGCTTCAGGAGTTGTGTTTTTGTTCACCTTTTGAGCTGTCACCTGTGGGGATCTGAACACTTTTATTACTTTCCTCTTGTGCTCTCCAAGTACTTGCCCTTTGTTCAATCTTAGCCCGACTCATAGCAGTTCCAAATAAAAGCTGAGCTCTCAGATTTTTGTAAATCTGGAAACAACTGCCGTCTTTCACTACTATGGACCCTCCCTTTTCCCAGTTCTTCTCTGTCCCAATATTCTGTTATTTTTCTTATGCCTTCTTACCAGTTCTGATGCTCTTTTCTTGCTTTTGATGACATTGCCATATTGTTTGTAATTTCTGGTTTCTCTCTTTCCTAGGCTGAATATGCCTTTTCTGGTTCGCTCTTGCTGACTTGTCCCATTGTCTTACATGTTTTCTGTGAGAAGGTAGGAAGATTCAGAAATAAATTCTCTCAAGTTATTCCTATGGGAAGCTACTGATAGTTTACTAATTTTCTTGCTAGTTACTGAATTAAGAGATGTGTATTGTGACTGATGGTTCAGTGATTTTCAAAACTGATATCACCAAGCAAACTTTTAATCTGTATTCTCTTCTGGACCTTGTGGAAAAAATTTGCTGATTGTTAAACAGGCTATATTTATGAACTAATTGCTCATTGTCAAAGAGACATTTATAATTTCCAATTAAAGTTGCTAATTAGCATGAACATCATGAGTTACTCTCACTGAATTGATATAGTAATAGACAAAACAAAGAAAGAAGAAATTTTAATTATTCTATGTAATCTTAATGCTGATAAATTTGCATTCTCTTTTTGGCTCTTTAAAAGGTTGATAACATATTTAAGACACCAATTACAATCAACATGAAAGGATTCTGAGTACTCAAGGAACAAATGTTGTGAACCATTGAGAAATAACTTTTGAACTTTCTTTTTACTTATGGACTTCAATTGCTTTGCAGTTCATGTAAAATTTTTTACCCAATTTTGCATAATGAAAATAAAACTGCCTGAATTTCTATATGGGATTTTATGATTATGAAATTAAAATGGCAAGTATGAATGTTTAAAGGTCTTATGGGTTAAATAAAACTTCTGACAAGCTGATAGTCTAGGTTTCTATACTACCAGAAAAGAAACTGGTAGCATGCTTTTCCTTTGACAAAACTTTTCTTAAATATGAGGAGGCTATAATTAAATAATTGGGTTTTGTGTTTGTAATTTATTATCACATAAACAAAACATATAATAATGTACAAAAGAACAACAAAATAAAATCGATATAGTCATTATCCAAATTGAATAATAAAACATTATCAATACAGTTGAAAACACTGATATACTCTTCCAGAACTGAATCTTTCTCCTTGTTCTGGGTGAACTAGTACCCTGATTCTAGGCTTTTAATTTTATTCCACTGGTCTGTTTGTCTATACCTGTGCCTATAGTATATTGTTATAGTGTCTATATTTTTATATTAAACCTAGATACTTGGCATTTAAATCATCTAATTATCTTCTTTTTCCCCAAAATTTTGGCTATTTTGGGTACTTAAATTATGTTTTTGTATAAGTTTAATAAATTTTATTGGAAATCCTTTTGAGAGTATGTTTGGAACTTCATTGAACCTATAGTTTGCAGAAAATTGACACCTTTATGATATATTAAGACACTGTATCCATGATATGTTAGGTCTATTTATTGATGACTTCTTCCTTAAAGGAAATGTGTGCCGTTTTAGACTTATTTCTAGGTACTAAATACTTTTATTGTTACTATAAACAGTATTTGTTTTTTCATTACAATTATTTTTAAAATATATGTTGCAGAGTATAGTAATAAAATTGCTTTTATATTGTGCTCATATTCAGAAACTTGTTAAATTCCTTCATTAAATCTAAAAAAATTGAGTTCAAAAAATCCTGGGTTTTTAAAAATGTGAACAATCATATTATCTAATGGTAAGTTAGATATTTTATCATATATCATATCATATTATCATAATGGTAAGTTAGAATATTTTAAAATATTGAAACAGCTTGCCTTCCTGAAGTAAATTCAGCTTGGTCATGATGTACATCATTTTTAGTACTTTACTGGATTTTACCAGCCAATATTGTTTTAAGTATTTATATACACATGAAAATGAAATTTGCATGGAATATTGTTTTTAACTGCCTTTGAACAATTATAGTACTAAAACTATTCTAGATTCTTTAAATTATTTAGGAAATATATTTTTCCCTAGTCTCAGGGAATTTGTATAATATTGAAATTTTATTTTCCATGAAATCTTGGTGGAACTTACCTGTAAACCTAGATTGTTACTTTTAATGAGTTAGCTTCTGGATAATAATTTAATTTCTTAAGTGATTATAATTTTGGCTTGTTTTATCTTTTTTTTTTTTTTTTTGCGGTACGTGGACCTCTCACTGTTGTGGCGTCTCCTGTTGCGGAGCACAGGCTCCGGACGCGCAGGCTCAGCGGCCATAGCTCACGGGCCCAGCCACTCCCTGGCATGTGGGATCTTCCCGGACTGGGGAATGAACCTGTGTCCCCTGCATCGGCAGGCGGACTCTCAACCACTGTGCCACCAGGGAAGCCCTGGTTTTGTCTTTCCTACATACCAGTTTTGTTGTTATATTTTTCAGAAATATGTCTGTAGTTATCACATTTCAAATTTATTATCATAGATTTTTTGGTATTACTCACTTGCTCTTAAAGATAACTCATATTGTCTGTAATTGTATCACCTTACATTTTTATACTATTTTTGCCTTCTACTTTAAAAAAAATCAATCTTGACAAATACTGGGTATTAACTAATCTTTGCCTACAATTAATTTTTGGCTTTTTGGATTATCTCTTCTACTTTTGCTTTCAATTTTTTTCCCCTTAATTCTAATGTCTTTGGATTAATTTTTTGTTCTTTCTCCAATTTTTTTGAGTTGGATGATTAGCTCATATACTTTATATTCCTTCTTCCTTTTTTACTATAAGCATTTAAGAACATATAATAATAATAAATAATATTTTATAAGGATTTTAAAATACCACTATAATTTTATTATACAAACCTTGGATTTAGTATCATTTTATAATTATTACTATCTATGTATATATTTTCAAATTTTTATTAATGTAACATCTTAATCTGTGAGTTATTTAATGAAAAAATATGCCATATATTTGGAGAGTTGTTTCTTAATTCAATATTAATTCCACTGTGTTGAGAAAATGTGGTTTGTTCCTTTTACATTATATTTATGGTCATTACTAATATTTAAAATTAGCTTTAATCATATTATCTTATGCTTTGTATTTGTCTTATTTTCCTTCTAAAATTTTTGGTCTTATTTTTATTTTCTTAAATTCCATTTTTTCTTTTCTTCTGGAAATTATATTGCTAATCGCATTTCTTCAGTGTGTGTTTTTAACCTTCTATCATGCACACTCAACGTCTAACAGTAATCATTGTATCTTTCTCTTCCCAAGCAATCTGTGGATCTTAGAACACTGTAACTCCAGTTCCATCTATCTTGCTTAAAATTTGTTTTCTAATATTTCAGGAAAATATGTTTTTAATTCCAAAAATAAAACATTATTTGTCTTGCTGTGGTCAATTATTTTCAATTTAAAACCTATTTACTAATTTATTTCTCACCATTTTCCCCCCCATCTCAGACCTTTATTCTAATATCATTTTCCTTTTTTCTAAAGTGTTTCCCTAAAGGTTCCTTTTATGCCCATCTGTTAGTGATAAACTTTCTCAGTTTTTATCCAGTAATGTTTTTGTTTGGTTTCTGAATGATTATTTAGCTCTGTGTAGAATTTTAGGTTTATAGTAATTTTCTTTCAGTAATTTGAAATTATTATTTCAGTGTCTTCTGGCTTCTACTCTGCTGTTGAGAAGAGTAATCGTTCCTTTCTTGTGGCTTATCTCTTTCCCTCTCTCTCTGTCTTAGGTTTTCTTTTCTAATTTTAAGATTGTTCATTCTGATGTCCTGCAGTTTCACTATACTAGGTTTAATTATAGATTTTTTTATACATATACCACCTGTGTTTTTACGGCTCCACTTCAGATCCAATTTCTAGGTATCTTATACTCTGTTCATTTCTGATTTTCCATTTAGCCTAATGAGATCATATTTTATAAATCTATATGTTCTAATTAGTTATTTTTCAAATCAGCCTGTTTACTAAGCTTTATTGACTTATCTCTTGTACAGGTATTTCTTCACAATTTAAAAACATAATTAGCTCATTACCCAGATCTGTTTAGTTAAATCAGTTTGACAAATATGTACTGTCATGGTACACCACAACCACAATCAAGATTTGAAACATTTTTGTCACCTAAAAATCAGCTTATGTTCCTTTCAAGTCAATTTCCTCCTTCCACTAACTGTCAGTGGCCACTACTGATATGATTCCTGTCTCTATAAGTTTGCCTTTTTAAATGTCATACAAATGGAATTCTACATTATGTTATCTTCTGTGTCCAACTTCTTTCCTGTAATTTTGAGATTCATTCATACTGTTGCATGTGTCTGTAGTTCAGTGCTTTAAGTATCTGGAGAGTATTTCATTGCATGGACTTACTGTGTTTATCTTTTTACCTATTAATGAGCATTTGAGATATTCCTGGTTTGGGGTTAATATTAACAAAGCTACTGTAAACATTTGTGTGTAGATCATTGTGTGGGAAAAATATGTTTTTATTGCTCTTTGGAAAGCCTGTACAGGGAATAGGATTGCTGTATCATGTGGTAAGTGTAGGTTCAATTTCACAAAAACCTACCAAACTGTTATTCAAAAGAAAAGCCACACCGTTTTGCTTTCCCAATTGCTATACATCCATACCACATTTGATTCTGTCAACCATTTTAACTTTGGCCTTTTTGTGTGTGTATAGTGATATCTTATCTTGATATTAATGTCATTTCAGTTATGACTTAAGATATTAAACATAGGGCTTCCTGGTGGCGCAGTGGTTGAGAGTCCGCCTGCCGATGCAGGGGATATGGGTTCGTGCCCCGTTCCAGGAAGATCCCACATGCTGCAGAGTGGCTGGGTCCGTGAGCCATGGCTGCTGAGCCTGCACGTCCGGAGCCTGTGCTCCGCAACGGGAGAGGCCACAACAGTGAGAGGCCCGCGTACTGCAAAAAAAAAAAAAAAAAAAAAAGATATTAAGCATATTTTCACAGGCTTACTTTCCATTCTTGTACCTTCTTTGGTGAAGTCTTCATTCAAATATTTTCCCATTTCTTAAGATTATCTTATCATTGATTTGTAAGTGTTCTTTATTTATTTTGGATAAAGGTCCTATGTCAGTTATACATTTTGAAAATATTTTCTCCCAGTCTCTGGGTTGTCTTCACATTTTCCTAACTGTGTTTTTGGATAAGCAGTGCTTTAAACTTTGAAGCCAGGTAACTTATGAATGCCTTATCTAACAAATCTTTGCCTGTCATATTATCACAAAGATTTCTTCTATGTTTATTTTTTTTTGCAAATATTTTACCTTGTTTAGGTATCAGAGTAATGAAGGTCCCATAAAATGCATAAGAAAGATTTACCTCCTTTTAAAAATTTTTTTGGAAGAGTTTGTGTTGAATTGGCATTATTCCTTAAATATTTGGTAGAATTAATCAGTGAAGTCATCTTCACCAGGATCTTTGTGAGAAAGATTTTAACTAAGAAATCAATTTCTGTACAGGATATAAAGTTTTCTATTTCTTTTTGAGTAAAGTTTGGTCATTTGAGTTTTACAAGGAATCTATCCATTTCATCAAAATTATCAAGTCTATTGGAAAAAAATTTTATAATAGTCTATTATTATCCTTTTAATGTCTTTAGTACATGTACTATGCTCAGTTCTTTATTCCTCCCCCAATTACTGAGAAAAAATTGAAGTCTTCAACTATTCCTATGGATTTTTCTATTTCTTCTTTTAGTTTTATCAGCTTTTGCTTTAGATATTCTGAATCGTTATTATTTGCTTCACTTGTATTAAGATTGTTATGTTCTTCTGGTGACTTGATCTCTACATCATTATGGAATGTCCCATTTTATCTTTGGGAATATTTCTTGTTCTAACGTTTTTCCCTTGTTTGAAGCTAATAGAGCCTCGCCAGCTTTCTTTTGCTTAGAATTTGCATGATATGTCTTTTCCCATCTTTTTACTTTTATGTATATCTTTCCCTTTAAAGTAGATTTAGTATAGAAAAATCTAGTTGGATATTGCTTTTGTATCCAATATTATTGTGTTGCCTTGTAATTAGAGAGTTTAGACCTTTCATATTAATAGAATTCTTGATAATGGCTGGGGATTTGTTTTCTGTTTATTCTAAATGTATTTATTTCTTCTGCACGTGTTTTCTTCCTTTTTTGAATTAACTGAATGCATTTTACCATTCATCCTCATCTCAACTATTGGTTTATTCATGCAGCATTTTGTTTCATTATTATTTTTCATTTGTTGATCCCTATGGTTTACAATATACGTCGCTAACTTATCTCAGGCTACATACACATATACCTCCTCATGTAGAGTATAAGAAACTTCCAAATGTACACATTTCCTTTTTGCCATACCTCTTCTTTTTTAAATTCTACATATTGTAAACACAGCAAAGTCTTGCTGCTATTAATTTTTTAGATACTCATTTTTCTTTTAAAGCGATTACAAATAAGAAAAATGTGTTTTATGTTTACCCACATATTTATGGTGCTTTTTTTTTTTAAGTTTTCTATCTGGTATCATACTCTTTCTGAAGAACTATATTATAATCTTCTTGCAGTATAGATCTGCTGGCAATGATATCACTCAAGTTTTGATTTTTGGAAAAGGCTTTGCTTTTACATTTGAAAGATATTTTCACATGATATGGTGAAAGATTGTATGTTTTTAGGTTTTTCATTCAGAGCTTTGAATGTGTGGCTCTATTGTCTTCTGATTTGCATAGTTTCTGATGACAAGCCTGCTATTATTCTCATCTTTGTTTCTATGTATCTACGTTTTTATTATTTCATCTCGGATGTCATCCACGTATTTCTCTTTATCCTTAATTTCTAGTAGTTTGACTTCAGTAAGCTTGATGTTTTGAAAATTCTGCTAGAGGTTCTTAATATTTTTGGTTTTGTGGTTTGTTCCTTTTTCTTAATTCTGTAAATTTCTTGTCCCCTGTATCTTCAATATTTCTTCTCCCATTTTCTCCCTCTTCTCCTTTTGAAATTCCAATTAAATGCAGATTACACCTTTGGACAGAGATTTTAGATTGTTTTTCTTATTTCTTCTTTCTCTCTCTGTTTCATTTGGAAAATTTCTATTGATTTGTTTTCAATTTCATCAGTTTTTTCCTCTGCTGTGTCTTGTTTTTCAGCATGCGTGTCAAAGAAATTCTTTATCTCTGGCATTATCTTTTCTAGTATGTCCACCTTTTAATAGCTTCTCTCTCTCAATGCTTAAAGCCCCCATCTGTACAGGAATAATTTTCCGACAGTAGACCACTGTTGCTTACTATTGCAAAGCTTCAATGGGGAAGGGATTTTGGTTTCCTTGTTTGCTTGTGTGTGTGTGTGTGTGTGTGTGTGCATGCGTGTGTGTGCATGCATGTGTGTGTGGAAGTATGCTCCTGTCCATCCTTGGTCATTGTCAGGTTCGTCCTTTTGCATCTGAGCTTCAGAAGTAGGGCTTTCTCACTATTCCATCCCCTCCTCCACAAGGTTACAAAACCACGCTTGGTGTCAGTGGGAGTTTTGAACACAAGTTACCTTTTTGTCCTTCTCCACTCTCAGCCAGACGCTCTTCTGTTTCAATGCAGGATTGTGTTCATGAGTGGGTTTCCTCTGCTTCCCTTGGTAGCAGGTAAATTTTATTTTGTGTACTTGCAGCACAGAGATGTCAGGTTTTCCTCCCTCTTTCAGCAGCTGCTGACCATTTTTTTTGAGACTATGAGGCAGTAGCACTTCCTGGTTTTCTCCAGCAGTAAATGGTAGCTACTTGCTATGATACAGAGGTTCACATGTGTACAGTTCTGTTCTGTTTCTCAGCAGTGGCTGGTCACCATCTGTATGCATATGCAGTGGAGAGCGGGTCTTCAAGCTTTCTCACAAGCACCCAGTGGTGGCTATAGAAAAAAGCTGTCAAGTAGGTTTCCCTCCCTTTATGTCTGGGATTCCCACAGATTTTAAACTATCACACAGGCACATACTCAGCCTTTAGAAATTCGATAATGTTGAAGAATTTTTGTTGCCTGATATTATGGTTGCTACCACTTCCTCTCATGCTCCACAAAGATGAAACAATTTATATGTCCCTTTTGTCCTCTGAGAGGCTCGTCATACATTGGGATTAAGTTTACTTTATTGCTTTATGACTTTAGGTCTCTGATGGGTTAAAAAAGTTATAATTTTATGGTTTATCTGGTTGCTACCCACTGTTATGGTGAGAACAATATTTTATTGCAGTTTTCTACATGCTATGTAAAAGTGGAACCAGGCAATATCACTTTTATAGTGTAGAAGTACAATAATACCAAAATGGCAACTATTCTAAGGAAATTGCCTCACATTAAAAGTGATGGCTTGACACAGTTTCACGTTTTTAGTCTCTTCAAAATAAATCTGGTATAAGAATTGTTCTGTTAGAGATACCTCAAGTTAAACTCCTTTTGAGTTTGATATCATCAACTTTTTCTAACTTCCTTTGGTTTTGTTCATTCCATACTTGGGATTGTGAGTTTTTAAATCTGTTCTCTTGACCTCTCTGTTCTTGCTTCTTTCTTTTTGCTTAAATTTTAAATTTCAGCTACCCATTCATATCAATTTATTACTAAAATATCTTCTAATTGTCATGCTGAATTAAACCTTGGTGCTTACTAGCATGCGTATCTTAGATGAATGCCACAGTTTCTCATGAAAACAAAGCTCAGAGTAAACATAAAAAGCATATGTTCCATCTAAGCCTCTTCATTGATTCTGAAAAGTCCTGGGCATGAGATCCCATGATGATTTTCATCGCTAGTACAATATGTTAAAATAGAATAAAAATGCTTATTTCATAAAGATCTCACAAATGCCATTTCTGTACTAGAAATAGATGTTTGAAAACTAAAGAAAAAAGTTTCTGCACAACTTTAAAAATGGGAAAATGGAGTTAACTTATATTAGATTCAAAGGAACTGTAGATAATCTCTCATATGATATGCAAAAATGCATGGAGTTTTATGATGGAATTTATAATAATTAACAGAAGGACACATTTTTTAAATATATTTGCCATTTCTTTCTATTAAGAAATATTGGAATCTTAGCTTGCTGGGGCAATTTGTGTTTTGTCCTGATTTTGAGAAAGGAGGTGAGTATCTTCAAAAAATGGTATTCTTCTTGTATGACACTAACTTCTTACATAGTCATGCTTAACTTGATGTCAGCTAAAAGTTATTTGTAAATAAACAATTATTTAATTACTGTCTTCTTCATTTTATTCCATTAACATTCCATTAGAAATATAATTCATAAATGCATTCACTGGTACTTTTAAATACTACATGAAGATTCAACAATATTACTTGAATTGTCAGGTATTAAGCAATTTTTCCAGCTTTTTAATTTAACTTTTGTTATGGTAAGTCCTTTCCTTTATCTTATACATGTTTACAAATGTGTTTAAAAAGGAGAGACAGCACTGGGTATTCAGGAATATCTTTGAGGTGTTTATGTTTATAAAACCAATCATTCATTTGTTACACATTTTAAATTTTTTATTTACTTTTAATTTTTAGGGGTGTACTGACGTAAGAAACAATAATGATGATTTAACTAATGCTATCTTCAAACAATGAACATTTGCAGAGGGAATAAATATGGAAATTAACTTAGTTTTTTAATATATTTGCATGGAAACATTCTATTTCTGGAAATGTCTTTATTGTTTTAAATGGCAAAGTAAATTTTTGTGAACTATATGAATTAAAACAGTTTAGTCAATTCAACATTGTATGAGATTTAACTAAATATAAAGGTCTCAGAATAAAATCTCATTTGGGTCATGATGACATAAAAACTATACAATATTTGACAAAGCATGTGAACTTTTATTATTAGTGATGCAGCTATTCTATAAAACAACCTGGCCCACGAGGTTAAGGAAAACAAGTAAACTGATACTACCCAAAGAGATGTACATTTTTTATTTAGTTGTCATCGTATAACATTTATTTTAATGGCAAGTGTATAAAAACATGAGTATAAGTCCTTTTTCTACAATCTGATGTATCCCCCTACCCTAAGTGCAAGTTTGCACATGAGAAGACCCATAACAGAAAACACATCGTGCTCTTGAGCACAAGAAGACTTTCTCCTGACCTCTCTTCCTACGTTAGAGATGCTGTCATTTGCAGTGTTTTGTCTATTTTGTTTAGTTTTTATCATCTTTAGCTTTTACCTTACTCCTAAAATTGAGTATTATGACAATCCTTTGCATATCAGCAATTACTAAAGCAATTTTTTCTTCCCTTAAAAAAGTTTATATTGCATTGCACTTAGGGATACAAACATTTTCAAACATTGTACAGTGATGCCTCATGTACCATCAGTCACACAGTTGAGTTGCAGTTGTTCTGCATCCTCCCCAGTATTTGATATTGGCATTTTTATTTTTTACTTAATAGTAAATATCCCAGTAGATGTTTAGAAGGATCTTATTTTAATTTGCATTTCCTTAGTGCTAATGTTGTAGAATATTTTTATATGATTAATCATCATTACTATACCTTCTCTGGTGAAGTATCTATTTAATTTATTTAATTAGGTTCTTTGTTTTTCTATTGTTGAATTTGAGAGTTCTTCATATATTTTACATACAAGTCCTATATCAGAAATGTGATTTGCAAACTTTCTGTCTAATTAAATATCTTACAATAATTTAATCAAATATACTGAGAACTAAACCTTAAATCCAGTCTTTAAAACAATGAAATTTTTGCTCACTGCAAAAGTGAGAGAAACAATGGATCACATTTCCCATCTTCTCAGTAGAAATCCAGGCACTAATGAGAAAATTCAAATAGAACACACTTTATCATAGCTTCAATATCTGTTTTTCTCTGTATTTTTTTGGCAAGGGACAATTGCAAGAAAATAATAGTTTTCAGAGAGTTTCAAAGGCTTTAGTTAATTAACTTCGTCTTCCCCATTTAGAATTGAAGTCGCTACAACTGGCACCTACATCTCATTGAAAATCAGATGGACTGAAAGATGAGCTATCTGCTGTAATATAAAAGTGCCCTGTGCATTGCACATCTAATAACTCTTTTCATTCCCTCTGAGCTACCAATATCATTGGAACAGTTCCTTATAGGACACACAAATGTTATTCCCATTCCTTCTAATATCATCATCAGTGTTTTCATTTTATTCTTTGCAATTGTGTAGTTCCTATGTTTTTCAAGGTCTAATTCTGCATAAATTTATGAATACTGGAATGATAAAATGGCAGAGAGATGTAACCTCAGAGATATTCAGATTTCCTTCCTTCCTTTGATGGAAGAGGAAACAGACCCTAGTAGGGGAATGCATTGCCTGAAATCAGAAACAGGTATCTGGAATCATTATCTGATTTTGTTTCATTCCAACATACAAAGCTTTCTAAATAATTTTCAATGATCCCCAACAGATAGAAATTGTTGGCATGACTTGTCATAAGTGGCCCCAGGAAGTGAGAATATACTAAAAACGTACAGGGTGTCAGTAGAGACTGGACCTTTAGATTTTTGTAGCTGGAAAGTTGCCAATTAAAAAGTTTCAAGCAGCTTCTGCCTTCCTGGTCATGGGTTGGCATTGTACTTTGAGGAAGCTGACTCCTTGTTTTGGGAAGACAGAATTGAGTGTTCCTTTTGGCTGTGAAGATTTAAGCATATCTTAAACTTGTCAGGGACCTGGGTTTATGAACTGTCCGTGCACATGGCAAATGGCCCTCCAACCCAACATTTGCCCCTTGTTTCACAGGTATGTACCCGAGAGCAACAGACTCATGTGGGAGCAGAGTGACCCTGCCACTGATGTCTTCTCCTTGTGATGAAAAGATACTAGGACACACCTAAGGGCCAGTAGCTCCAATGAAGACCATATGAGAGGGAAGGAAAACCAGAGAACTGATAGGAAAAATTCCTTAAGAGAAAGAGGAAACCAGGAACAGGCCAGGGAGAGGGAAACTGGTTCTTTGCACTTTTTTGCTTTATTGATGCTGGACCCCGTCACTACTTGACCTCTCCCTGCTGTGTTTGGAAATGTTCTGGAGAAAATGCTGTGTCCAGGTATACTGAAAGTACCCTGTGCAGCACTAAAAACTGTGAAGTTTGCTTCCCATGCTGTTTTGCTGTAGGACACACCTAACTGAACATGGATTTGAGAGGAAAATGCTCTCACTCTGAGTCTGGGCGAGCTGGCAGCATCTGCAGAGGTGATCAGGTAGAGAGCAGGGCATATTGTCAGCAAGAGCCAGCTGGCAGCTGGCCAGACCCTGCCTGAGGAAGACGCCCAGCTTCAACATAGCTGTCATGACCTCACGGTCCATAGCCCAGTGCCATGTGAGTGGGAGAAATGGTAGTGGAGGCCAGCCACGTGGTTTGCTGAGCTCAGTCATTGTGGAGCTCACCTAGCTCCTGCTTCACTGACTGACATTGGCTGGTACTCAAAAATGAATTCATGAACAAGTTTAAGCAATCCTTGTGATCTGGGAAAGGAAGATCCTGGATAAAAACTGGATTTCCATCTCATTTATAAGATGAGAATGATTATCATAATAGTTTTAGTTCTTAAGAGAAAAGTGATTTTATTGCCTTTTCACCTTGGGTAATAAAGCCTGAGATGTATATTATACAGCACAATGAATCTTCTCATATAATAATTTTTCTTATGACATCTTTACCACAGGTAAACAACAGCACACACACAGGCTGCCCCCGATGCAGAAAAAGCTTTTTCTTCAGCACAGATACCTGTAAAAATTGGAAATTTGGAAACAAATCAGAAGCAAATAGCTATGGAGCCTGCCTCATGCAAGCTATGTATGTGCTTAGGTTAAATGAATGTACAGAAGACACCAGTTCCTGCTCTGGTGGAGACTGTTTTACTGTGCACAAACATTTACTGCTCTTTCTATGGGCGGATCACACTTCCCACTCCACCATGGGTGGTTTACTGTGAACTCCTCTCCATGGCATCTGAGGTCAGGGTAGTGTGATCAGCAATGAGTCGCCATTAGTTTCCATCTCTGGTTGACATGAGTGAGCACAGTCTCCTTACTTGCTTTTCCTGCAGGAAAAGAAACATGAGTTGAAAGATGCTGAGGTGTTTGTGCTCCTCGTTTCCACAGCGTTTCCTGACTGAGGCACTCTCAAAGTGGAGATGACATTTTAGCAGATATACACATGACAGTGAGGAAATGAAAAGTTAAATATGAATAAAAGAGAAGTTGATCAGGGTAATGGGGACTAAAAATGGGGCAGGAGAAAAGCGGGTTTGCAATTTCAAATAAGGGGCAATCATGGTAGGCCTCATAAGAAGATTAGGTTGAGTAAAACTTTTTCTTCTAGGGTTTAAGTAGAACTGTGTTCCCCCATCCCTAAATTTTTGGTTATACCATCACATTTTAATAACTCAGTGTTCTATTTTTCTCCTCATATTTGCCTATCCATTTTGTCCAAATCAAATACATGTTGGACACCTACCAAGTGTCCAGCTGAGGAGTGCCAGGCTTTGGGGATGATGGATGAGACAGACAGGAATCCCGTGGTCCCAGCTGAGGGTCAGAAGCCGGCACAGCTGTTCTCAGGTGGGCTCCATTCCATGGGATGCTGAGGTCTGTTTCCAATCTCTATTCACTCAGGGACTCTGACAACTGCTGGCAGTCTGTGTCCCCCATCACCATCTGGTCCTCAAGACGTAATTTTTAATTGAATAAAACAACCCCGTGGTGACTAGGCAACAGTCACCCTGGCCTTGCTCTAGTGAGTCTGAGCATAGGACCTGCTCTGCCTTTCAGTCCTGTCTCAATCAGCCGCATCTAAAAATAGGCCTTCAACATCTGCCCCGCAATTCGTTACTAGTCACGTTCTTATTCACAGTTCACACCTACAAAACCATGTGGAAAAGAATAGCAAAGTGCTCCAATGTTCCAGAAGTAAACTTCATTTTCCTTCCTGTATGCATTCTGCTTGGTGGCAGAAGCATAATCTCAGTTTAGTCCCTTCTCTTGGGGTTTCATATAATCATTTCTCTGTCCCCCGGGCAGGCTGGGACCCTGGGAATCTCCTGAGGCTCTTTCAGGCTTGTTGACTAAGCCATTAGCCAATAGGCACAGCTGCCTCCAGGAGCAAGACAGGTCACGTGGGCATGTGAGGTAGTAGGGATGGGTGATGATGATGCCGGGAGTGAGGGGGCAGAGTGAGAAGGAGACTGCGAACCTGAACGGGGTCAAAATCAAGATTAAACACGGTCATTGCTAGTATATAAAAACACAGCTCATATTGTAAATTGATCTTGGATCCTGCCACAATGCTGAACCCCATTATTAGTTCCGATAGTTGTTTGTGTTTGTTTATATGTATGTATTTCTTTGGATTTTCTATATCCAAAATTATACAAATAAAAATAGTTTTATTATTTTTTACATTCCTTAAAAAATCAAGATTAAACAAACAGATACTTTCAGCCCAGGGGCTGAAACCAGGAATGCTGGCCCCTCCTGACAACAAAGCCACTTCTGCTTTGAGTCTTGCTATGTGTTCAGACCCCTTCTCTGAGGAAGGGCCCACAAGGTCCATCAGAGCTACAATTCCTGGACTCCCTCCCTCTCATACCTTCCCTCAGGGTTCAGTCCGGTTGGAGACACCAGGATGCTGGGCCATCTCTCAAGCATTTTAGGATCTGCACATTTCTAACTCCTCTTCAGACTTTCCTCCTTGTGTGTATGAAGGGGGTAGGGTACAGCAGGGAGCCTTGTGGGCAGCCCTGACCTGACTATAGATCTAACTCCTAAAATGTGTACCCAAATCTGACAGTCAAAGGCCAGTACTCATCTCCAAAATACTCTCTGAATTTCTGCCTATTCTTCCCTTCCCCAAGGAAATGAATGCAGAATTCCCCATCCAGATTTTACAAAGTGTGAGACAAGTATCGTGTGTGATACTAAACAGCTTCAGAAGGGATTCGGACTCAAGGCATAAGTAGCATCCAATCACATTGAGGAAAAATCATTCTTTTTTAATTCTCTATCGTTTCTGATTACATCAAAGAGAAAAATGTTCTCTCAGGACCCTTATGCTCAAAAAATCACCCTGATACACACACTACCACTCTTTTTAACAGAAGTTAGGGGCATGCTCAGGCTTTCCCAGGGAATAGAATTTGGACAGAGCTTAATAGGTTCAACTTTGTTTTCGTTTTGTGTATTTTATGCTTAACTTCTCCTTACAGCAATATGAGATGTGCTTACCCTTTCAGTTTGGGTTATAAAGTTTCCTTTTTGAAATAATTTTCCATGAAATTATTTATTAAAAAATACATTGGATGTAGAAAACAAACTTATGGTTACCAGGGGATGGGGGGGAGGGATAAATTGAGAGATTGGAACTGACATGTACACACTACTATATATAAAATAGATAACTAATAAGAACCTGCTGTAGAGCACAGGGAAGGAACTCTACTCAATACTCTGTAATAGCCTATATGGGAAAATAATCTAAAAAAAGAGTGGATACATGTATATGTATAACTGATTCATTTTGCTGTATATTTGAAACTAACGCAACATTGTAAATCAACTATACTCCAGTAAAAAATTTTGAAAAAACATTTAAAATAAATTAAATAAAATATTCATGGATGTATTTACATGCTTTGCAACACCATATTATTTTCTGGGTTATAGTGTTATATTTGTTAAACATCGGAATGAACTTACAAGAACAATATAGGGAAAAAATACATCAGTAAGAGTATAGGTTGTTCAACAAGATAGTAAAAAATAATGTATGTGAGGAGGAAATGACTAATGTTTGGGCAATGCTGCCCCAACTGCCTATCTTGGGGAAGGTAAGCAATAAAAGGAACTTCAGGGATCTATACCTCCAACAGCATTTCAGAATAGTACCTCTCCACAAGAATAAAAGCAAATTTCCTTTCTTTGAGAAGGAAATATTTTAAACTATTAAGACTTTCAAAAAATTCTTTTTTTGTTATTCAGAAAACTTTTGCTTATCCTTGGCCAACTCCTCCACAAATTTTCTCAGAGATTGTTCCAAACCTTCAACATTTGCTTCAAACTCACCTTACAATTCACTTTAACCCAGTCCTAACTGACTCTTCCATCATTAAGGAAAACAGAGCTGGCCAGACCTGGTGTCCCCCAACTTCCCCTACTCAAAATGACAATACATATACCTGTCCAGCCCTTCCACCAGTCTAACACAGAGATTCTTTCTTCTTTCCCTTCTCCCAGTATTTGATTTCACGGTTGCTAGGAAGTTAATTAATTAAATATTCTCTCATTCTTTTAGCTTTTTATCCTGTCTCTGCCTCTTGGTTATTTTCCATCAGTCCATGCTTATATTCCAATAACCGTTATCCTGGTAGATGCCTTCCTGTGGTGGTGCAGAATAATGACCTGATTTCCCCCTCTCCTGCTCCGTCTAACTTCCTAGAAGGTTTATCTGTATCCACTCTCTCCCCTCCCTGAAAAGGCATTTTTACAAAATTAGGGATGGTGAGAAACATTAATATAGAATCTACAGGAAGACATACATGCAGAAAGACTTCATGGGGAAAACATTGGAAAGATAATAACTATATACCTATAAACACTCACACTGGTAAACAAGAAACATATCAGACTGATTCAGAATTGCACATTAATAGTCTCTATACACAAAATAGAGGTTAAAATAGGAGGTTTGGGTTTATCTAGAAACAGATGCAATAGCTAAAATAAATGCCCAGTAGTCACAATAAAGCTCTAGAGGGTAAAGAATATAAAACAAAACAAGACAAACAAAAAGCAAACAAAACAAGGTGGGAAGAATTTGACCTTTGATAGCCAGTTCTTCTGTGAACTGAATATTGATTCACTGAAAATACCAGAAAATATTTTTTAAATGTTCCTGCTATTAGCTGTGTGACAGGAAAATCTTCCTAAATTATCTGAATCTTTTTTGTCTTAAATAAAAAAAAATCTCCTTCACGGATAAGTTCTCAGGGATACATAAGAACATATATATAATGTACTGTCAGAAAGCTTCACTCAAAATTAATGCTTACTGTAGTTTAATGATGGAGAGTGAAAAGAAAAATCAGAAATCTCATACCTTTCAAAACTAATCTGGCAAAAAAAACCTTTGCATTTAATACAGAGGGTAGCAAACTTTTTCTGTAAAGAGCCAGATAGAAATATTTTTGGCTTTGAAGGCTATATGGCCAGTCATAATTATACTATTCTGCCATTGTAGGACAAGAGTAGCCAATGTGTATATGAACAGACATGGCTGTGTTCCAATAAAACTTTTATTTACAAACCAGGCCAAGCACCAGATTTGGCCTTCAGGCTATAGTTTTCAAACCTCTGATTTAGTAGATTAGGAGGTACAAATGTGATTCAGACTTTTTGCAAGAGAAATTCTTACATTCTCTTTCTTTTGGTTTAATAAAACTTAACATCCAGTTGGTAATTTTTTTTAGATAGGTTACTGCCTGTATTTTGGAAATAAAGTCACATGCTCTTTCAGTATATTTCTAGAGAGAATCATGAGTTTAAGTGACTCCTATAAAAATCAGTTGTCTTTTGTTCCAAACATTGTCTCTACATAAACATTCAAAATCAATGAAAATTAAGGTCATACATGTTAGGAAAACAGAATTCTGGCCTTGACTGATCATCACTATTTTTCTCTAGGGAACTAATAGCTGGAAAGAAAAGGAAAGATAGGCAAATTCCAATAATTTCATAGCCTGGAAAGGCAAATAGCTTATATTGATCAATAGTTTGAAAATCCAATAAGAAACATCCAGTAAGCCTTAAGTTAATATCCAGTGGTTAACTTAACCTTACATCATCTACCACAAAGAAACATTGTCTGTTATGTATTTTTTTCTGCTTATTTGCCACCAAAAGGAAAAAAAAAGTAGTTTAAAACTTCTAATCTTTGAGTTTGCTACCCTATTCTCTCATTTTTTATGTATCATCTTTCATTTAACATTTTATTTTGTTTTGTTTATCTTTTATTCTAAGAAAACATTGCTTACCTCTCTGACTCTGGAATTCAAGTCTTGTGCCTCTGACCTGTAGCACATATATGTGATGAAACACGTCATTTTTTCAGAGTAAAAAGCAACCAAAAGGACACTTCTATACTAGTTAGCTTTTAATAATTCCCCTTAGGACAATTCTCATATGTTTCCTTCATACAGTTTCCTTCCACTACTCCATTTTTCCAGGAGGAAACCATTGACAATATTTTTTTTCCATCTAAGATATTTAGAGGCATTGTGCATATTATTCCCCACAAAGGACCTTCCAATTAGAATTTGTCACAATGGTTCCCTCTGAAATCTGTCAGGTTAAGGATTTCTTCTTTCTCAGAGTGAAAGTCTCAGGCTGACAGACAGTAGAACCACATCCATTGTGCATTTTTATTCCTCTTTGAGCCTTAACATTTAGGTCATCTATTTTTTCTTGTCTCTAGGGCTTTCCTTCTTAACCTCTCAGCAATAACTATATTCATGTTTTCTCTAGTACGTGTTACAACATCTCATTCCTTGAAATTTAAAGACCTTGAACCTTAATTTATTACAGAAATCCAAATGAGCAAAGGAGGTCAGAGAATTTCCTCATTCATGTGAATAAATATAAGGATATTTGATGTTTATCTAAGGAGATGGAACTCCCTAAGAAAGACTAGATGATCCTGAGTCTCTTCTCCTAATAATGACACCAGACCCCTCCTTCTAATAGTAATTTTTGTTTTTAAATAACTTTAAGGTGTTTGCCCTCTTTTCAGTTATGTTTTAGGCTAGGGAAGGGGGCCAAAAATACTTTCATTCCCACAAATACACTCTTTAATGAAAATTTCCCATAGATCTAACTGTTCTCCTTTTGGATCCTGTTTTGAGGGTATTTTTTAAGGTGTGGTTTGTTCACTTAATTTTCACAAGGTGAAAAATCAACTTGGAATATAGGTTTTATGAATGTAAGTTACATTTCTTTCCATATTTCTTCAATTCATGACTCATATCTCTTATTTTCCTTTTATTGACTTCTGTAATCAAACTAGTAGGTAACATTTAAAATATTGGTCTGACTATACTTTTTCTAAATGTTTTTCCTGTTTTTTTTTCTGGGTCAAGACAGATACAAATACTGCATATGAATAGCTTTTGTGATAACAATAATCATTCCTTCTAACTTTTCAGCTGGGTCACTAAGAAGATTGAAAACTTGAAATCACATGCAAATTTTAGTGGCCTATTTAACTGGCCACACATTGCTTAAGGACAAAATATAAAATACAAGACCCCTGGACATTAAACGCTTGAAAATTCTAGGGCCAAAATAAGAAGATTCAAGAAGGAGTGTATATTTTAACGTCTCTGAGGTAATGAGCAAAATTACACTTGCTGTTAAAGACACAAATAGATAGTTTGCTCATGTGAGTAAAATGCTTACTCTCAGGGGAGAAGATGAATTTCAGAAAGCATCCTCCACTTCCTTTTCCTATTACTGTGAGCTTAATATATGGGGAATATTATTCTAGATATGAGAAATCATGCACATCTTTATACAATAACCACAAGTGTGATCCATTTTTATTACAGGATTATTAGATCAAGATATGAGAACTTGGATTGTGTTTTAAGAAATATATGAATTAATTTTAAATTGTAGTTTTAGGCTAAAATCCCAGAAATGAACAAAATAATCTAATCCACAGCAAATGTAAAACAACAACAACAACAAAAAAAACGGTTTTAAAGTCAAATTGGGAAAACGCAAATGACAAAAAAAATCCATCATTTTAAATGAATATCTGACATCTTCATACATTTGAAAAAATTAGCCATACACTCATCTGGAAATTATCAATACTTCATCCAACTTATCTAAAGTGTGCCTATCACAGTGCTTATTGAAATATTAGTGGAATAAATGGGCAGAATGCTTTGTGGATTTGTGTCAGCAACCTCCTCTTCACCAAATCAACTCTTAGCTAAGAATCCCCTCCCCCAAGTTCAGTAGTCTGAACTCATTTTTGGTGACAACCGACATCCACAAGCAAAATAAAGAGCATCTCAGAAACGCAGGACGAGCACCCAAACCACATTCCGAGGCAAAAAGTAACAAACCTTTGGCATTTGCTTCCCAGAATGTGCCATTCCAGAGCCGAAGCTGCATTGCTTTCCTGGTGTTAATTTTCCAGATCTCCAATCTTTCATGTCATAGTTGATCGAATATAAATACATTTCTATAACTAGATTGCTTGGACTTGCTCAAGATCGACCTGTGACCTTCATTTATGAAAAATGGATATGCTTGATTTCTGCACACTGACACTCAGAATGTTCAATTGATGCTTACATTATAAAGAACGTGCAAACAACACAAATGGAAATTAAACCCTTTTCACTATCTGTCTGCGTCTGAGCATTCATAAATTGAGATAAGTGTGAAAGAGCTGTCCTCAATCAATTTCAGCTCCACTCCCTGACCTGATTAAGCTATGTGTATCAATATACATTCCCTTAATTAAATGCGGTTCGGTGAGCATTAATGGTATTCAAAAGAGAGAAATAATGGGGACTCATATTACTACCCATCATTTTGTTGGGGAAAATAATAGACTGATGAAGAGGAAAGTTGACAGAAGAAAAAGCTGTTCTGTACATTATCATAATTATCTCCTATGCTGAGTGATTTCAAAGCAAGACACTAAGAATGTCACTTGTTTTTACTCAGCCATCTCTCACGAGGTCTAAGCATTACAGGAAGAGGCAGAGGCACTGCATCATTCTGAGGAATTCCGTCCTGCTTTTGGTGTGCTCACAATTCATTCCCTGCTTATTTTGACACTGCTGCAAACATTTCCAAGCCTTTTCTGACACTCCATGTAAGCCATACAAGAAAGTGACTTTATAAGGCTCAGCTTTCTTCCTAAAGCATTAAAAATAAATGGTCTCTCACTGGGCTGTTCAGCAAGATTCAATATGCGTCTCTCCTTTCTGACTGCTGTCTCATTTTCTTCTTTCCTGTCTTCTTTGTCCTCTGCAGAGCCAGCAGAATGTCTCCCACAGAAGACAGTCGTTGATGAGACTTTAGCCTGCAGGGACTCCGTGGTTTCCTGGGTGACTTTGCCGGGTGATTCTGATAGTGGTGGCCCTACACTGACTGCTGCTTTCATCCTGTGATATGCTGAGAATGTTGCTAATTAAAGGTTCTCACAGGGATAGCTTTTTACTCATTTTACTTCGGAGCCTAAAAGATCAAGAGCTGACAGACTAGAAGACTCACAGATTGGCTCAGAGGAGGCACGAGGAGACAAGCAGAATACAGCTTCTTGGGCTGGGGTTATAGTCATTCCACAGAAGATCTTACTGCAGCACCAGCTGATGTAGCTGCCTGTGGATTAAGCTGCCTTTGATACCATTTGCAATAAAGAGCTACTGTGTATGACAGGTAAGTCTTGAAGAGTAGGGAAGACTTACAGGGGAGTGAGAATTGATTACATATTAAAGTATTGGTATCAGAAAATGAGCCAGATTGCCTGTGAATACAAGAAAAATGACAGATACCTGCTTCTCCTAACTCCTGGGAGTTAGGTCCCGAGGTAGAGAATTAGAGTCTAATGAAGCTTTAAGTTTACATCATGAATCCGCTGGCCTTGGTTGGTCCTGAATGCTGTTCTGACCAGAAAGACACTTGGGGGGTAGAGCCAAGCACCTGGTTACTCACCATACATGTCTTTTAAGAAAATGGCCCAGTGTTCCTGGAGCTCCAGAATTAGGCATTTTCTTTCCCTTAGGGAAACTCAGAACTAAAGAAAACCCAGATTTTTGGTGAATAGACCAACTGACTTTGCTTAAACTGGTTTTAATTGACTGTGGATGATTTTTATCCCATTACTTTCTATGTTTCTGATAATGTGAGCTCAGGTGAAGAACACAGGGGAATGCAAAGACCATTATCCATAGTCTCTGTCATCCTTGAATCAACTTATTTCTTTCCAGTATTTTCAGTTTCAAGTTCTCTCTCTCTATTAGTGTTCCTTTCTATCAACTTTTAAATGCGTTCGAATCTCCTCATACTTAAAAAACAACAAAACCAATACATATCCAAAAGGAAAAGAGGAGGAAGGGAAGAAGAAAATAACCTCTGAGTTGACGTAATGCTGGTCTTCCTCCCTTTATCTGTCTGTAGCCCTCTCCTCCTCTGCTCCACAACAAAGTTTCTTAAGAGATCTGCCTACAATTGTCCTCTCCACATGATTACATCCCACTCACACCGAAATTTATCTTCTATGTCCACAATTCCACCAAAAGTGTTCTCACCGAATCACCAACAGCACTGTGGTTAAATCCAAAAGACACTTTCAGTCTTGATCTTATTCATCCTCAGCAGCATCCGAAACAGTCAGTCTCTCCCTCTAAGCATCTTAACTCCCATGATGCTTCACTCCCCCAGGGCTGGTCTCACTCATCTTTGGCCACTCCTCCAACTTCCCTTGCAGGCTTCTTGCCCTGGGCTGCCTCTAGCTATCAGTATTAATATCTGAGTGTTATCTCCTCTTTTTCACTCCCTGCATCCTCTCATACATATCCATGGTTCCAATGATCAATTTTATATTAATGATTCTTAAATCTTTATTACTAGCCCAGATTGCTTTTCTGAGGTCCCAATTTATTTGTCAAAATCCTCACTGGGTATCTGAATTTGGATACCTCACCTGTGCCAGAAGTTATGCATGTTAGGGAATAAACATAATTTTTCCCTAAAAATAAATTCTGCTTTCCTGTGGTTGAAATGACCATCAACTCAATTTTTGCAAACCAAAGCCCCGAGACTCAGTTTTGACTTTCCTCTGTCCTCAACTGCCTACTTATCACCAAGTTCTCTGACTGTGCTTCTCTGCATTGGTCTACTCGTCTATATCCTCACTTTAGACTCCTTACATGAGCCAAGACCAATGCCGTTTTCCATTAGCATTACTGAAACTTCCTCCTTTTACACTCTCACTTTTCTGGATGCAGTCTTGCCCAATTTATACCCTCAGCTGCTCCTCTGAAACGCTTGCTCATTTGTGTCACTCCAGACTTCCTCTTTCCTCTCCAACCCAATCTCTGGCCACTTTCCTCTGCTTTGTACTTTCCGTACATCATGAATAATTCTTTCACATTTAGGTCTTTGGATTCTGCCTAAAAGATACTCTCCCTATATGTTGCCAAAATTATTCCTTCTCATTTTTCAGAATTGTATCTAAATTACATTTTTTTTCTAAGAAAATCTTAAAATCTCTGTAGCTCCACCGCAAACTAATATATTGACCTTTGCTATATACTGCTATGATTCCTTTAATATTTCTTAGTTTTATTATAAATATTTGCTTTATTGCCTATCAAATTGCTTAAAAGAAAGCAAGATCAGTGATTATTAACAAGCAGAATCATGTTTAGGGTTGAATATTTAGAGCTTCTTAAGAAAAACTTCCATTATTGTTAATTAAATTGACTCAGAGTGGTCTTTTCAGGCAAAGACTTTTCCACAGGGCTTTGGAAAAACAATCAGCAGCAATTGTTTACCATTGTGGATGCCTGAGCCTGCAATACCAGCTTGGGCAAAAAAGAGCCTGGAGAGAAAATGAAAAGAAAGATCTGTCAATTGAGATGTCCACCAAGGGCTTTGAAAAGCTGTGACTATTAGAGTTAATAAAGAATGTCAGAGTATTTCAGGATAAAGATCATTTTATAAAAATTAACTGTATTTATATACATTAGTGAACAACATGAAAGTAAAATTAGCAAAACATTCAATTCACAACATATTAAAAAATAAAATACTTGGATAATTTTAACCAAAAAGTTCATACTTGTGCTCTAAAGACTACAAACATGGTTGAATTTACAGAAGGTCTAAATAAATAAAAAGATATCTCATATTCACGAATCAGAAGACCTCATTGTTAAATGGCAATTCTCTCTCAAATTTACCTACAGTTCAATGCTGTTCCTACTGAATTCCCAGCTTGCTTTTTTCATAGAAGTTGACAAACTAATTCTATATGGAAGTACAATCACCTAGAATAGCTAAAACAATCTCAAAAAAGACAAAATTGGAGGACTCACAATTCTTGATTTCAAAACTTATTGTAAAGAACCTGTGGTCATTTCTCCAGTTCATGAGTATATAATTACAATAAATATACCAAATTGGTGGAAATCCCATATTGACTCCTTGACCTAGGTAGCAAGGAATATTTAGAAGTGTAAGTGGGCACCTCTAGAGCTTCTAAACCTCTCAAAATAATAAATCAAAAGCAATGTATTTTAGCCCATCAAAATATGTCTTATTTCAAAAAAGTTTTGCCTAAACTACCTATAGTGGATTATACTGTCAAGAGTTGAGATTCCTAACTACTTACAAGCAACTATCTCTGAGTAGTGGAATTAAAGTAAGATTATTTTATAGTTTTAACTTCTTTTTTAAAATTAATATATGTTCATTGTGTAAGAAAGGTAGTAAAATTTTAATGGTGTTTTCCTAAGTGAGCTTTGGAAAGCCCACTATAGTTGATTAGGGTCCAGTATTCCTTCTGGGATTGATTCTCTGGGTCTTTGATTTCTCCCTAAGAACCTTCCTTTTCTAAGCAAGTAACTGGGTAGTTTTCTTACCCTGCTTCCTACCCATAGTGATATGGGGTCTTTTATGTATTTATAGTAAGACAGCAGGTGGAGCTGGAGCAGCTGGAAGCTGGCCAAGCCTCTCTCTCCCTCTGTCTCTCTCTTCAGGGAGCCTCAGGACTTTTCTAAATGGTTTTTCTGAACGAGCATATTTGGATTATCGTGTAGCTGAGTGGGTTCAGAGGAGTCAGACTTCCTACCATGTGATTTTAGGTCACCACAATGAGAATTCCAAACACCAGGGTAAATGTTGCACCCCCTTTCCTCAACAATACTACACCATCACTTCTACCATAAGCTATTAGTTTAAGTAAGTCATAAGCCCAGATTCAAAGATAAGTGACATAGACCCCTCCTCTTAATGGGAGGAGGGTCATGGTTACATTGTTGAATAGCTTATGGGATGGGATTTGTTATTGGGTTATTTTTTGAAAGGACAATGTACCACAGAAAGTAACATCATAGTATTAATTTTTTATATATGATCTTTCAACAATTAAATTGAATTCAGTGGAGTTTTAAGTGTTATTTAAGTGGAACATTGATGTGACTGTCTCTCAGTATATAATACAATTTTCAGTTCCATATCAGAGAGGGCAAACCCTCCAAATTGGGACCATTTGTAAAATGAAAAGGATGTTTACACAAATGTAACTTCAAGTCAAATTTCTTGAAGAGATATGTTAGAACCCTTAAAAGCTGGGTTAAGGAAATTAAACTCCAGGATTTTCAGAGATGGAGGTATATGGAAACATGTCTTGTCAGGTCATTTGCCTAAATTATAATTTAATATATGCTCCTGTCCCATCAAATGATAGTCAATACTATATCATATCAGTTATTGTCATCTACAAGTTAGAATGTCAAAACCTAATTTGGTGAATCTTTGGAGATAAAGAAAACAACCTAGAAATACTGTGGAAATGTAAATAGCTATGGGAAATCTTTAAGGACAGCAAATTCTTAAAAAGAAGCTCACCAAGTAAGATTAAGGCCATAGCAGTCCTCCTGTGATAGCTAAGATTATAGGTAGTAGAGAGCATAAGTGACACATGATTATATTAATATAATTATTTTACTGCCAACTCAAATTTCTTTTACTTTGCTAATGAAATAATTGCTAGATGATGAACTAGTACATATTCTAACTTATTGTTGTTTTTTTTTGGGGGGGGGCGGTCAGAAGTAATTGCCAATGTAATGGGAAGTATCCAGTAATTGATTTCGAAATTTTCTCCTTTGCAGAATGCTCACCCTCTCCAGAAGTAGAGAGTAAGGCTTCTTTGATTAAACAGTTCAGGTTTGACCTTTCTGGCTGGGATTTTAAGATTGGTGCTCACAAGATCTTGCAGCAGCCCAAGGATATACACAGTTTGTTCATTCTGGAACCCCCTTATAATATGCCGAGGGAATTACCAGCCTATAATGAAATGTAAATTAATTCCACATTCTTTGAGGTTCAAATAAAGTTCAGTGAGAAAGACTTCTCAGTACTTGTGATACCATCATATAGATTCATAAATTTTTTACAATTTTTCATTATTTAAAATAAATAACACTCCCACTCTCTCCCAAGTGATTATGGGCTTAAGACACATTCCCCAAATAAACTAAGATGACAAACAAAATCAATAATCCAATAAGGTTGGAGGAGTGCCAGGGCACTCCAGTTTCTTTTCGTGCCTGTTTCCCATTTTGTTTCTATAATCATTCAAGGTGTTTCCTTTAAGTTATGGAGCTCCACCAGCTGATAGTCTTGCTAATCCATTACCAGTCACCCTTTCTGTATGCCTGGTTCACTCTGAGAGTAGATCACAGCAACCCAGCTGACATTCAAGGATGTAGGTAGACCTTGTCTTAACCATTCTTATGCATAGCACTGATGCTGGTGGGAAATGTGGTAGAGAAAACATTTTAAATACAAACCTGTCAGGTATAAAACAGATGGAAGGTAAAGAAACTTATGCAGTCTCTAGGTGTTAAAATTATCCTTCCTCCTCCAAACCAAATGATTTTAACATTCTTATTTTTCTTATTTCTTCCATCTCCTTGTCTATCTCTTTGGGGAAAACCCACATCCGTGTGCCTTCAGAAAATCCACTTAGAGTTCTCCTAAAGATACACTTTTCCCTATTTAATTTTGACGAAATCAACCTCTTTTGTAATATTCAGTTATTTTAGACCTATGGCTTCATTCCTCTGAGGAACAGAGAATGAAAGGAACTCAATTTGTACAGGATATTAAAACTACACATCTATGAATCTAATGCTTTAAGTATTGTGTGTGAACAGTGTGACTTTAAGAATATATAGCTACTGGACCATACCTGCTTCCATAAACATCATACTCAGACCTTAATTTACAAAGCTAAAGGGAATGCAGAAAAATTTAATGGAGCTCAAATAAAAGAAGTGCTACACATTTTAAAAGATTACAAAATCAGCATCTTTTTAGAAAAAATCTGAGTTTCATGAATGGGTACTTATGAGGGATCCAGATGCACCAAAATGACAATCTGTTATTACTTGAGCACATTTCCCTGATGTCTTTCTGAGCAGAAAGATACATGCAGAAAGTTACTCTTTAGACTTTCATTTGAATCATCATGAGATGCATATTTGAGACTGCTTATTTTTGTTTCATTTGTGATTTAGTTTTGCTTTTGAAATGTAAGCAAACAGTCATTGGATAAAATGAGTGATTTGGTGTCCAGCTATCTAACATGCACCCATAGTCAAACTTAGATGCCTTTTGTTGTTTGTACTTTAATAGCACTTCAAACACTGTTTCAGGAAAACAGAACCAATAGGAGATAGATAGATACATACATAGATAGACGATAGATAGATAGATGAAGTATAGACAGAGATTTATGATGAGGGATTGGCTCATGCAATATGTAGGCTGAGAAGTCCCATGGGTCCTTGACTGCGAGCTGGAGGCCCAGGAAAGCCAATGGTGTGGCTCTAGTCCAAGCCCGAAAACCTGAGACCAAGGAGAGTGATGGTGTATGTCCCAGTCTGAGTCCAAAGGTCTAAGGACCAGAGTACCAGTGTCCCAGGACAGGAGAAGACCAATGGCCCAGCTAAAGCAGAGAGAACAAATTGGTCCTTCCTCTATCTTTTTTTTGTTCAAGCCCTCAGTGGATTGGATGTTGCCAACCCACTTGGTGAGGGCTATCTTTACTGAGTCTATAGATTTAAATGCTAATCTCTTCCCAAATCACTGTCACAGACACAACTAAAAAAGATATTTTACCAGCTATCCGGGCATCTCTTCACCCAGTGAAGATGACCCAGGAAAGTGACCATCACAGTACCTGTTCTTTCTCTATTTATTCCACTGTTTTTAACACAGGAACGGGCAAACTCTAGACACTAAAATGCACCTGGACAGGACCTATGTATTCAACTCTTCACTTATCCCACTGTGCTTAGCACAGTAATAGCACATTCCAAACCATAACGTTTACCTGAGCGA
Source organism: Lagenorhynchus albirostris (assembly GCF_949774975.1). Lineage (NCBI taxonomy): Eukaryota > Metazoa > Chordata > Mammalia > Artiodactyla > Delphinidae > Lagenorhynchus > Lagenorhynchus albirostris. The sequence continues at coordinate 4,237,632 of NC_083106.1, read as the reverse complement.
GTCCAACCATCATTCAGCCATTGACATGAATGTGTTGACACAAAGTATTTTCCTCAAAGCAATCCGTTTTTTTTTTCTTGCATTCTTTAAAGAATTAAAGTGTTTTGCTTACATATCTATCAAGGTGGTTTTCTGTTCTCCAAATCTCTCTTCCGGTCCAACAATCACATGCTATAATGATTAGCACAATGACAGTTATTTTTCTGCTCAAAGACATACAATGAACCACTACTGCCTGTAATAATATAGAAATACTCAGCCTGGCTCTGAGGTGTTCTGCTATGTCCATCTCTGAACTTTTTCTTTTTACTTATTATCCATTACTTTTTTTTTTTTTTGGCCGCTCCGTGCTGCATGCGGGATCTTAGTTCTCCAACCAGAAAGCAAACCCATGCCTCAGCATTGGGAAGATGGAGTCTTAAGCACTGGACTGCCAGGGAAATCCTTATTATCCATTACTTTAAACTTATTACCTGTATTATTATTATCATTCTGCACTTACTGAGCACCAATATATCCTTTGAGAAAATTACCATCCTGATTAGTGAACATATGAGCTCACAGTCAATAGGGGATAGAGATATGTGAATAGATACTTCTAACACAATGAAATGGGCACTGACATAGAGGGAATAGTCACATGAGAGCATTCAGAACGAGAAAACCTAGATGAGTAGAGGGTAAGTTCCCAGAGAACATATATTAGATGAGCTGTTAACAATGAGCAGGAGTTTATCAAACAGATAAGGAACAAAAGTGTATTTAAGAAGGAAAGAAATAGTGAGCAAAATTTGGAAGCATTAAGCCATATGCCAAGTTCAGGAAATGATCCATAGCATGACTATAGATTAGTGTGTGTCTGGGAAGGAGTGGTCAGAAATAAGCCTGTGGAAGAACATTACAACTAGACAGGAATCTCATGTTGGGAACCATCAAAGGTCCTCAAATTGAGGAATTTTATGGTCAGATTTGTATTTTATAAAATAAAGCAGTAAGTAGAATAGAAGATTGGCAAGAAAAAGTAATAACTAAAAGTAGAGATCCTAGTTAAAAGGGATTGAAATCACTTTTTTTTTACCTCTATGAGAGAGGTAATCACTGGAGTGGCTGGTTTACTAGAGAAGAGGAAAATATCCTGAGATAATTCTGAAATATTTTTATGGGACTCAATGGCTACTCAAATATGACACCTGAGGAAGAATATGGAACAATTGATTATGACTGTTACTTTCTAGACTGGGAAACAAAGTCAAAGGTAATGAAATGATATAAGATAAACTCAGCAAAAAAGAATTGGCTTTGGGTTTGAAGGAAAAAAAAATAATTAATTTGGTTTGGTACATTCTGTGTTTGAAATTTTTTGCCGCTGTTAGATAATTTGTCTAGCAATATGTTAAAATTATGGCTTTAATGCTTTCTCAACTAAAGATCAAGATTTGACAAGCACTACAGTGATGGTAGTTGAAGCTGAGGGAGGGATACTATGTCAGAAAAAGAGATGGATAATTAGAAAAAGAAAAGAGCCATAACCGCCAAAATTTGGAAGCAACCAAGATGTCCTTCAGTAGGTGAATGAATAAAAAAAACTGTGGTACATTTACATAAGGGACTATTATTCAGCAATAAAGAGAAATAAGTTGTCAAGCCATGAAAAGATGTGGAGGAACCGTGAAGGCATATTACTAAGTGAAAGAAACCAATCTATAAAGGCTACATACTATATGACTCCAGTACATATGAAATTCTGGAAAAGGCAAAACTATAAAGACAGTGAAAAGAACACTGGTTGCCAGGGGTTGGAGAGGGGAAGTTAGGGCAATGAAACTATTCTGTATGAAATTATAATAGTGGTATATGTCATTATCTATTTTTCCAAACCCATAACAGGTACAACACCAAGAGTGAAACCTGATATAAACTATGGAATTTAGGTGATAATGATGTATAGGATCATCATTCATAACAAATGTCCCACTCTGGTTGGGGAATGTTGATAATGGGGGAGGTTATACACTTGTGGGGTGAGGATTATAAAGGGCATCTCTGTACCTTCCCCTCAATTTTTCTATGAACCCAAAACTGCTCAAAATAAATGGTGTCTTTAAAAAAGGAAAGGTAAAAAGAGAGAGCCTATGGAAGACCAACATTTAGGGCAAAGTGTAGCCCACTATGGATAAAAACCCAGAGAAGAGAGAATTCTAAAAATACTGAGTTTTCAATGACACTGAATAATTCAAAGTCATTAAATAAGAGAGTGAATGAAACATATCTAATGGATTTATCAAGAATGTCGCTGATGCTGTTTGCCAGAATTCCATATATTATCAGTAGAGTTACCAGGATATAGGTTTGATTGTAGTAATTTAGAAGGAAAGGAGAAGTGAAAAAATTGAGACTGCAAAGATAGATTCATCTTTCACAAAATTAACAATGAACTTAGCAACAGACACATAACCTTAAGTGTGCAACGACACATAGTTGACCAAAGACGTGGCCGAAGACCAAAAGATACCATTTACCATTCACAATACTAGAATACAATATGAATGATACCTCTGGGAGTTGTGTAATGTAGTGGTTAGTGCAACAGGGTACATTGTAATAAAATATACTGAGATAAAAATTTGGGAAGGAAAAGATTTGCACAGGTTTAATAATTCTACTTTGAACATATTAAATCCAAAGAAGCTATAAGATGGAAATGAAATTCAGTTGTTTCTCCTGATCTGACTCTGGACATCAATTCAGATTGATTTTATTTAAAGTTAATGGAATAGGTAAGATCGCTCAGTGAAAAGATGCAGAAGGAAAAAGAAGTGGTCCCATGACTGCATGCAAAAGAACTCCAAAATTTAGAGATAAAATAGAGAAGAAGAATCCAGAAAAGAAAGATAAGAAGGAATAACCAGGAAGGTACAAGGACAATGCGGGGAATATTCCACCATAAAAGTCCAAAGATGACAGGATTTCAGTAAGTCAATGGTTAACTAATTTTAAAGACATTGATATGTTGAATAGATGAGGAGAGAAAGTATTCATTGCCCTTGCTAATGTGAAGGATGAATGATGGAAGGCAACTATGGTGAGAATTTAAATCTTCTATGTGGCTAACTGCGTACATTAACATGATTTTAATATATCACTCTCTTCAACAACACGGCTTGGCTATTCCAGGAAACTTTTCCCAGGAAGATAAAAGTTGCAAATAACTTCACTGGTTATTCCATACATTTCTTGACAGATCCATCAACCTTCAAGAAAACATAGAATGAATCATACCCCAAGATTCTTTGAACTCCTTACCCCCAAAACTTGCCTTGCTCTGTTCACCGATCCTATTATATCATGATGCTTAGTTGATCTTAACAAAGATTCTACACTGAAAGACTACCACACAGCAAAGTGTCCGTGAATGTCCCAACTGTGGTCACCCCTCTCCCAGAGGTGTTCGTAAGTCTGAAGACAGTGTTCTTCCTTACGGTGGTTAGAAAAAGATTCAGCTTTGTTTGAGCAGTAGGTTGCTTTTGTGATATTTGGGGGACCCAGCAATTGACAATGGTAAACACAACAGGAAGAAAACAAAACTGTACAGATGCCTTGCAGAATAATGGGAGGTGAAAAGTAGAATCACTATGTATATACAACAATTTTGAATCACTTAACTATAAGAAGGTAGGTAGCTGGACAAAGATATAAGGTCAAGAAATGGGTTGTTTTATTTGATATTTTGGGGATGGGAAAACTAGAGCATATATGTTTACTGAAAGGAATAATCTTGAGGAGAGGTTAAAAATTGAAGATGCATAGAACAGAGGGCATTAAATAGGTACAGGGGTGGAATCTGGGGCACATGAGTGAAGACAAGTTTTGATGAGAGAAAGGCATTTCCTTCATTACCCCAAGAGAAAGAGGACCAAAGCAGATGAATTATAGATTTGTTGGCTTAAAGGTAAAGAAATCTTTTGTTACTGTTTCTTCAACTGAGTTTAGGTCAAGGAATTCATGAGGAGAGTGTGGGGGAAGTTTTGAAAAGCCAAGAAGTATAAAAAAACCACTTCTAAAATATAAATGCAAGTGGGGCACTGTGGAGAACGTATATGAGGTCTGCAGTCAAGGTGGTGAAATAAATAAAGGCTAATAAAGCTGATGAGTGGTTTTTCAAAATGAACGGAAAACATTCTCATTGTTGACAGGAATAGAAAATCTTCTGAGAGAAATGGAATATTTGGGCCACGATGTCAGGGAGAGCCTGACCAGAGGGACATCTACAGATTCCTAGGACAGCTGTGGCGGCACAATGCCCCCAATTAATTTTTTAACAGATTTCACTGAAAAATTACGAGTAAGGAATAGAGATTTCTCATATACCCTCCACCTCATAAATGCACAGCCTCCCCAGTTATCAACATCCCCCATCAGAGGGTGCATTTGTTAGGGCTGATGAAACCTATACTGACATGTCATTAACACCCAAAGTTCATAGTTTACATTAGCGTTCACTATAGGTGTTGGACATTCTGTGGGTTTGGACAAATGCATAATGGCCTGTATCCACCATTATAATTATCATACAGAATAGTTCCATTGCCTTAAAATTCTTCTGTGCTTTGTCTATTTATTCCTCCCTCCTTCATCGTCCCTGGCAACAACTGATCTTTTCGATGTCTCCTTTTCCAGAATGTCATATAGTTGGAATTCTATACCATACAACCCTTTCCTACTGGCTTCTTTCACTTACCCCTGATTAATTTCGAAGTAGCTGAAACAGACCAATTTATGTCCATCTTGAAAGCTTAAAATCAGTGAATAACAATACATCTTTTTTTGTTTTTTGAGAACTCAGAAAAATTTCAGGTATGTGTTTATGTTGATTATGATACCAGCATTCCTCTTTCTGTCCATATAATGATCTATATCTTCCATTGATTGTGGGGAGTTCATCTTTGGGACCTGCCAGGGGAATACTGCATAGCAAATATTTCAGAAATATTCTTTTACACTTTCCATTGGCTGCTTAAATTATACCCTCCATTGTAAAGTTCACTTTACTCAAATTTGCCAAAGCTGATGCAGTGTTTATGTTCAGGAGAAAAAAAACAGTAACCTGCTTTCTAAGCTCTTGTTCCAAATATTCTACAATTTAAGTACAGAACCTCGATATTAAAAAGCAGCGGTGATGTTTCATTTTGTGGGGCAGAAACATAGGCTTGAAGCAATGATTTGAAGAACACGGTAAATTTAGACTTTTTAGTTGTCTTTTCTGGCATCCTTTTCCTATAATTTACTACCAATTAGATGATTCACTTCCTTCTGCATGGTTCCATGTCCCTTTAGAAATTTCTATAAAGAGTTCAATGCTTTTTAATTGTGTTATATAAACCACCTTATGTCAGTGAAGCCTGTTTTGGTGGGTATTTCAGCTGTGAGGATATGGTCATTTGAATTCTACACTTGAAATATTTAATTTGGTGTGAACCAATTAAGTGTGACTGTTAAATATTTTATATCTTCTCTTTCTTTCTAGTTATTTTAAATACTGTACTCTAAAAGCACAATTTTGGGTATCTCTTGTTTGTAGTAACTCAAGAGGTCCTATCTTAAATCTCCCTGACATATCCTGTATATGAAAAAAGTTTGGCATTGCACACACATATATGCCATCACTCCACCAAACTGACACAGTCAAGAAATCCATCTGAGAGGCAGATTTGAAGAAAATTAACACATGCCCATAGAATGTCAATTAGCAGGGGAATAATAATTAGAATGATATAATTTTTAAATTATAGTGCATAAGAAAATAAAAGGAAATAAAAATTTTAGTTATTGAGGGTCATAAATATTAATTACAGCAAACTCTATACTTCGCTGTGGAACGAATTTTTCCAACTTTATTAACGCACTGCCTGAGGTTTTTGTGTTTGTTTTACACTCTTTTGCATAAGATTTAGTTCAGTAAGATGTTCACATTCCATAAATAAAGCCTATGTGCATAACATTTCAAGTATAACATTACACAGGGCATTTATTCAGTTCTAGTGTAGTACAATTAAGACTCGTGGATATAGTAATTTTCATCACAATCACAGTAAGCCATTCCATTAACTTAGGAAAACAGAGCTCTGCTAAACATTCTGATTATTAACATGGAACAGAAGGTCCAGGATGATTGGATTCATCCTCTCAATTTTCTCACTTTTATTCTTTCCTATATTCTTTGTGTGACAGCTGTTGAACTTTGGCCAAAGTTTACCAGGTCTTCCTTTACAGCATATGCTGTTTTTTGTTTTTTTTAACATCTTTATTGGAGTATAATTGCTTTACAATGGTATGTTAGTTTCAGCTTCACAACAAAATGAATCAGTTATATATATACATATATTCCCATATCTCTTCCCGCTTGCGTCTCCCTCCCTCCCACCCTCCCTATATGCTGTTTTTAGTCACGGTGTTGGTTGAGGGAGACCAGGCGAACTCATTTTCGCAACCTTTATGAGAATTCATAGAGTCTCAGTCAGATTTTATATAAGTTTTTTTTCAGATCTACCAGGGAAAAACAAAATGACCTTGTCCTCTGATACGACACAATGAAAGGGTAAATCTGAAAAGCAAGAGTTTGTAGGAATGCCAACACTGAGAAACGACTTAAATGTTGGTATCTCACCCAAGGTCTGAGGATGGTTTTCCCTGAAATTTCCAGTTGCAAGTGACCACATGTTTTGCTAAAATCTTTTTTTTTTCTTTTTTTTTTTATGGAGACTTAAATTTCAGTCTCAATTGTATATTACAAAAGGAGAGTTCATTGGCTTATAAAAATATGACCACATATTTTAAACTCTTATGGGTACTAAATACTGTGGAACTCAAAAGATGCAGTCACTAATATTATGAAGTTTAAAACCTGGGTTTAAAAAAAGATGTACATATGATGAAAATTAATAAAAATATTAGATGAGGCAGTATTATATAAAAGAAACATACCATATTTGAAAGAAATCAGAGACAGAGGAGACCCTCTTGACTGGAGTATTCAAAAAAGGTTTCAAGGGGCTTCCCTGGTGGCGCAGTGGTTGAGAGTCCGCCTGCCGATGCAGGGGACACGGGTTCGTGCCCCCGTCCGGGAGGATCCCACATGCCGCGGAGTTGCTGGGCCCGTGAGCCATGGCCACTGAGCCTGCGCGTCCGGAGGCTGTGCTCCGCAGCAGGAGAGATCACAACAGTGAGAGGCCCGCGTACCGCAAAAAACAAAACAAAACAAAAAAAGGTTTGCGTCAATAGGGAAGAGACCCAGAGAGGTCATTCTGCTGGGGGAAAGCATGCAAGCAGAGGTGAAAAAACAAAGCAAAACATAGAGCATGCTCTGTGGATAGGAAAGCAGGCCTGAGCAGATCTGAGAGTTCTTTGTGGAACTCACAGGCCAACAGTTTGAAAATGAGAATAGGACAGACCTGCTTTTCTAGTCTAAAAAGATTTGACTCTCCCCTGTGGACAGTTAGAGATATCCTGAAGGTTTCTGAGACACAGGAGTCACCTGATGAAATTCAAGTTTGAGAAATAATGCCAGTGTGGGTAGAGAGGATAATATGGAAACAACGGAATTGTTAGGAGACATGAATTAAAAATCTGGCAATAGGAGTGAAAAAAATGGTGAATTTGAAAAAAAAAAAAAGAAAGACAGAAAGAATTACTGCAATGTTGGAGTGATCTTCTGGGAGAGCAGTGCCGGGCATAATTCTAATATCTGAAAGTTGTGCCTTTGGGAGGCTTGGAGAAAGGTGGTACCGATGACAGTAAATGTGAAATCAGGAAGAAGTGACTGGAAGAAGGTGTGGAGGGAGCACATCATTTGGTTTTAGATTCATTCTTGAGGTGAGAGCAACGCACTTAAGTGGAAAGGGCCATTAGGCATATGTAAGGTTTGACTGGAGTGGATTCAACTCTCACACATTTGAAGAATTTCTTCTCAGTTCACGGCACAGTACAAATAATTATTCAACTCCCTGGTCCCTGCTGATTAGTCAGTGGGTCAAATCAGTCACTGCAGACATTCCTAATCAGTTACCTTTAGGTCTCATATCTAAAGGCCACAGACTTCCTCTTCCTTTCCTTGAAGTAGAATTTAGAAGCATGAAGAGCAGGGGAGACTTCAGCTCCAGAGATCATTCAGAATAAACACGGTGCGTAAAATCTCCCCACATCTCTTCTGTTCACCCAGTGGAAAGAAACTATCAAACTTAGCACCTCACTGCTATTCCAGCTATTGCTATTTCAGCTCAATTTATGAGGAGAAAGATGAATTTACATGAGACCTGTCAGGAAAAAAGAAAATCAAACTTGCAGCTAAGCGCTAGTCCAGTCCATAAGGAAGGCCCCTTTTTTTACCCTACTTCCATCACATTAGGAAACAACTACTTTTTTGACCTGTCATTGTCTGATGAGAAAATGCCTCAAGTTTTCTATTCTTTTCCCCTCTCAGTGTCCTCATCCAATTTTGAATATTTTGTTTTCCATCAACAACTTAACGGGAAGCATGTTCTACCCCTGTCTCTGTGATACTTCCTTTACAGATAAGACACTGCCACACCACCCCCCATGAGCACTGCCCCGGAAGCAGGATAACAAGCCGGGCTCTAGCTTCACATCCGCCACTCACAGATGTAGGATCCTCCACAAAAGACTTAGTGAAATCTCGATTTTATTCGTTTCTGCAAAATGTGCACTTTAATTTTTCAGGAAATCACAGGATTTCTATCACAACTTTTTTTTTTCAAGATTCTCTCTTCTTGGTAAGACCAAACTATTCACTTTCTTGGGATCTGCAGCATTGCAGAGAAAACTACACATTTATGCACATGAATGGGGCTGTAATTTATGATTTACATCTGAAATGGGAACTCAACTCTGCTTGGCAAACTTTCAGTATGTTTCAATTATTTTGTGCTCCCACAGGCTGCAAGGACTCCTCGAGCCTCAGAGTTTACACTCAACACAGCCCAACATGCTCAGCAGAGAAATAGGAATAGCAGCCACCAGAGGATAGCAGCCAACACCCATATGTTTCCACCCACAAACACACACTCCCCCTGCACATACACCAAGAAGCTCCTTTCTGCTTCTTGTTAAATGGAGCATCGCTCCTCCTGGAAAGATCAAACCCTTCAAGTACGCCCCATCCCCCATCCTCCCCAACCTCTTCTCACCTTTAAATGGCTCCCATATTTATGACATCAGCAGTTTCTACATCTCTGGAGGATCCTATTGTCATTATGCAAAATGTTACGGTTATGCCGCATCTTAAATAAAATTCTTCCTCTGCTCCAATCCATGTACAGCCACCACCGATTTTTCTGCTTGCTTTCACAGCCAAATATCCACACACAAATACAGATATACCACACACCACACACATGCATACACACATACAAACACAGGCACGCACACAAGCACACTTCTGCCAAGATCACCACATTGTCCGTGGGACCAGGTCTAGAGGGTACTTTGACTGGCCTCACTTTGTTCTCTTGGCAGGACTGAGCTGAGCCCTCTTCTGCCCTGACACCCAATCTTTCCTTGGTGCTTATAAGAAATCACAGTCATCTATTTTCCTCTCCTTCCCTCTCTGGGTATTTTCTTCTCACCCTTTTCTGCCAATTCTTACCCTTCAAATGATGGCATTTCTTGGAGTTTAATTATGGACCCATTTCTCTGCTATTTTTATATTTAATCTCTTGGAGGATACTTATGGGTTCATAGGACTTTATTAGCATTTGTATGCTGGTGATTCCAGATTTGTATATTCAGTTGTCTACTTGACATCCCCCCCTTGACCGTGTCACTGACAACTCACACTTTACGAAGTGCTATCTCTCAGAGAAGCTGCCAAAACTACGAAACTGTGTGTATATTTCTCTCTGTCTCCAGGCCCCTGGTGTTTCTTTATTATGCTTTACCAGCAGTTCTCATACATTCTGGGCACTATTCTTAGGGGGTCTGATTGTTCGTTTTGTTTATGTTGGTCTGTCTCCATTACAAAGCAAAGGTGATTCCAGTGAACAAAGAACACATCTCTTTGCCTAAAAATGACGCATGTCCAGTGCCTAGGAGATTGGATAACACACACTGGACCCTCGACGGATATGTGTGCGTCCTGTGGATGTCAGTAACGAGACACTACCCGTTCAGGGGCCCTCTCTGTTCCCTAGATCAATGTAAAACATGTGTGATGTCCAATATGAGCTTCCCATGGCAGAGAGTTTCCCATATAGTCACTACAGATAAGTGCAGCGAGAATAATGTGAGAAGAATTGATATCCAGGTAAATCAACCAAGTGCAGCCACAGCTCCTAATCTCCCATCAACTGCACCTCTGAGGAAGTCTCCCTGGTACAGGTGACACTCCTCCCCTGCGGGCAATTCCTGGCCACCTTGGTGCTAATACTATCCATTTTCTCCCATTTCAGAAAGCTTATCAGAATGTTTTTGAGATCACTTAAAAATCTGAATCTGTTCTAATGTATAACTTCGTGCATCAATCATTCCCAAATATCTGCGTCTATGACAACAGATCACTTGTGACACACTTCACAGCAGATCTACACATGGAGGCTGAAACCATCTTTTAAAATACCCAGCAGAGTTATCAGTATCTTAACTTATGAGTATTAACTTTAAAAACATATAAATACCTCAGTGCAGCAATCCTTAGCAAGTCTGTTTTGATGCAACTCTTGAGCTGTTTTTATCATAGTAAATGTTGAGGCAAAATAACCCTTTCTTATTTATTCTTTTATTTTTAGTCTTTATTTTTTCCCTCTGTGGGAGGCCCAATGTCATTGAAACAGCCCCATTTTTAATCTTAGAAACTCTATTTTTAGGTAATCAAGTAATGAATACAATATTAGATTGAATTTTTTCCAAAATCTTTTCACCGACTTAACTGGCCCATGAGTAATAAGAACTGGCAGTGGACTCTCTCCCTGATTATATTAATTAACTCACTTTCTCTGCACATTTAATGTAGAACAAGCATTTTCTCTAAACTTGAAAATTTTACTAGAGGTTCAAAAGTTACACAATTTTAATAAAACAGGAGTAACATAATTAGCCTTCCTTATTTCTTATTAGGAATGTTAATTTTAGAACAATTTCCCAGATCTCATTTCTATTGTCAGGCAAAGAATTGCTTCCTCTATGCCCTTTTCTTTTCCTATTACCATCCAGGAGTGAATAAGGCAGAGGAAGAGGGGATGACACAGAAAAGGGATGGGAAATATCCTTTCCTGCCTTACACCTCCGCGTACGGCACTATTTTTTAATGAAAAGAGACTTTCCATTTGAAGTCGGCCTCCTTACCCTCACAATCGGTCCCCCTCCGTTTGAAACCTGCCACAGGGTTGGCAGCTGCCATCAGATGGGCTAAATATTACTGCCGCGTGAGTGCTCAGAAGCTCCTTCTGCAAGGAGGCCCCGGGGTGATGCATCCTCTGCACTGGATGCCCAGGTCAGCCTGGGGTGCCTTAGCTCTGGGCCTCCCTGTGCCCACACTGGGAAGGACTCAGCAGGATCTTGGCGGAGATGAAGACACTATTTGCATCTGCAGCTTATGGGGATGTGCAAAAGAGCCCCCAAGTTCAGCTTGTCCAGTAGAAAGTTGACCTAACAGACTCCCATATTTCTAGCAGTAATCTCAACCCCTGGCCTAATGTGATCCAATTACCAGACCAGGCAAAAGACATCTAACCTGAGAGGAAGAGGGAGATGATCTTAATAAAAGGTAGGGGAAGGCACATTTTAAACTAAGCTCAGAGAGGCAACACCCTGTGGCATCTATAACCTTGTCCCTGTTGTTTGAAGGTGGATCTTACAGTGTCTGTGTACCAAGGTAACTAAAAAGATTTTTTCTTTTTTTTTGGCATGTGGGAACATAGCATTTAAACGTGCTAATTGCTTTATGAATCTCATTGTTATTGTCTCTGCTTGCTTGTGAGCAACTTGTTCAGAGGAAATATCTACATCTTCCTTTTGTTACTGCAGTCCCTGGCACAGGGCCCAATGCGCAGTGGTGCCTGGGATATATTTCTGTAAAGCATTTACATACATCATCTCCAACAGTCTCCAAGTCCTCTATTTGAAGTGTCAGCTCACACAGAGGCAGGCAAATTCCCTGCCTGTTCTCACAGAGTTCCCAGATGGGGTGAGGGAAGTCTTCCTGACATTTGTCGGACTCCAGGCAGGGGCTGAGGGCCAAGGTGGGAGTCGGCAAACTTGTTTCTCCCAGCCGTCGTATTTCTCTTTATCTTCTTCTACAGAATTTTCCCCTTTTGCAGTTCATCTTCTGCAAGTACTGACCATTTTACATGAGTCGTCAGGCATTGAACACCTATGGGGTCGCTCAAGTGCCACCACCTCGATTTTGAGGGGTGAGGTGGCTGGGGGTTGGGCCGCAGGCCTTGCAGCTCAGCAGAATCATGCCCTGAGTCAGGGGCACTGCCTCTCAGTGGCCCTTTCTTGCTTGCCGCTCCAGGAGCTGCTCACTGGTCCTGCTACCGTGCCCGGCTGCCACCATGTTGCCAAGCTCTCATTTTTCCCTTCTTGGACCTCCCCTTGTTAGTTTGCAAGACCCCTAAACCCCCAGTCCCCAGCGTGGTTACCATTTTCCACCAGGAGCAGTTTAACTGTCTCTTCCTCTCACTTCCAGCCCATCCAGCTCTTGGTGAATCAGGTGCTTTACTAAAGGGACACATTGCTCTCTCCTGGCAGGTGCCCTGAGGCTCACTCTTAAGCACATTATTTTTCTGCTTCTGCATTTTATTAACTACAAGACACAGAGGAAGGCCATAAAAATTACATCACTGATAGTAAACAAGTACAAGTGCATTAGGGAAAATATACAAAATAAAGGCAAGAGTGAACGGGAAGATCAAGAGTTCCCACAGTCCTGGGGCTTCCCTGGTGGCGCAGTGGTTGAGAGTCCGCCTGCTGATGCAGGGGACACGAGTTCGCGCCCCCGTCTGGGAAGATCTCACATGCCGCGGAGCGGCTGGGCCTGTGAGCCATGGCCGCTGAGCCTGCGCGTCCGGACGCTGGGCTCTGCAACGGGAGAGGCCACAACAGCGAGAGGCCTGCGTACCGCTAAAAAAAAAAAAAAAGAGTTCCCACAATCCTATCACGTACCCCCAATCCTTTTTACTATTTTGGTGTGTTGTCTTCCAATCATACAAATTGCTTGTAATATGTATGTATAATTCTGCTAGTAAGTAAGGATTATAAGAAATATATCGTTTTATTTGGAGTTTTCCCTTAATATTATATTGACCCTTTATCTTATTTTTAAAAATTAAAAATCTCAATTTCTTAAATTTTATTCTATGGAAACAAAACAATTTTTAAATATTCTCTTGTAATTTGACTCAGTTTCTCCCTGCCCCACCATTTTTTCTGTTATAGTAATGTTTGCGTCAATATTTTTTATTAATACTCTATTTTTCCTTACAATATATCTTCTAGGATGTTGTATTAGGGTACTGACTAAACTTGTGTAAAAAAACCTCCCCAAAGTACAGTGCCTTAAACGAGATAAAAGTTTACTTCTCTCTCAGCTGAGTGCAGAGATGGTGGTTCTAGAGTGGCAGGCAGATCTGTCAGCACAGTTTTCCTGTTCTGTGTCCTCACTGGCTGTTCCGTTTGTCATCACATCACATGGTAAGCGGGCATGGAGGACCCAGGTCTTCCTTTCCTAAGAATGTGTCCCGTAATTTTCATATGCCATTTCTGCTTCCATCCAATGAGCCAGAATTTAGTTTTATGGCCACACCACCCAAGTGAGGTTGGGGAATGCAGTCTATGGGTGGTGGCTGTGTGTCCTGTTGAAACTAGCCCTGCTGGTGGGTGATTCTGCTATAAAAAGGGAGTTGGGACAGTGGACCTGAGACCCATTAGCAGACTCTCATGTGGCAGGATGGCTGGGTCAGTGTATAGGATGATTTTTCTAATTCTTGAAATCTACTTGGAAATTATACTTCATACATTTCCCTGGATCCTTATTGTTTTGTTTTACATTTTTATTAAGAAGTAAGATTGAACCTATTTTCACATTTATTAGTCATCTGTATCTCTTCTTTTGTTTGTGTCATTTGTTCATTTTTCCGTTAAGCTATGTTGTCTTTTCCTGAGTCCTATGTAAGTTTTTCTCTGGTTCTCTTTTCCTATGCATGTATTACATATTAAGAAATGAATCATTTCACTGTGAAATGTCTTGAAAAAAATTTCAGTGAGTTATTTGTCCTTTAAATTGGTAAAAGCATTTTAACATTTGGAATTTTAAAACTATTATGTATTGTATATTCCTTTTTTATATATTATTCCATAATTTTTATCATTAGAAAGCCCTCCATTCTTAAATACAAATTACTGATATCTTTTAATTGTTATAAGGTGTTTTTTAAGTACATCCTTTGAATGTATTTTAATCTCTTTTGCAACTTAAGGATTAATTATACTTCAGATACAACATAATTTTGACTGAAGTATTTACTGAATAAGACCTCTATTTTTCCAGTGATTTATCATCACACCTTTATCATGTTGTAAATTCTTAAACTGTTACTGGATTTCTGTTACATTTCTTGACTATTTTATCAAGACTATTTGCATGTAATCAAAACTATAATATTTTTTTTGTCTGAAAAGAAATGTCCCCATACCTTGTTCTTCATTAAAAAGAATAAGAGAAAGAAAAGGCTATTATTAACTTTTTATTCTTTTCAATTAACTTTAAATTTTTCATCAAGCTCCAAAACTAAACAACAAAACAGTCTTCATAGAGATTTTGACTGAAATTGCAGCAAAACTGTTATCTTCAGAATTAAACAGATTATATTAATCTCTATCTTTTTATAGCCCACTCTACAGTTTTATAATTTTTTTTAAAAACTACACATTTTATATAGGTGTCTCTGCATTTATCCTCAATTTTTGTACATATGTCTTTCTTTCCCTCCTTCCTTCTCTGTTTTTAATGAAACAAAAGTCTTTCTTTCTGACTTCCTCATATCTTCCTTACTAGTGTTTTCCCTGTTTTCCTTCTATCTCCTCTCTCTCCCCTCCATTTTTTACTACTATAGATTAATAAGTAGTTTTTACTTTATTTAATTTGGTTTTATGTTGTTCTGTTCTACCACCTTCAAGGGGTAATATGTATCGTTTCCTTCTTTGAAAGTCTGTAAAGTGACTAGGTTTTCATTTGCTTGGTTTGGTCTATTGCACCGTTTTGAACCACTTTATTCTGCTTCTCCTATGGCCTTTATTCTAATAATGTGTCTACGTGTCTATCCCTTAATGAATGAGTCATTGAACGTTTATTTGAAAAGCCTCAATAATAACAGAAGTTCATAAAAAAATTAGTCTATTGTTTTAAATAAGTGCTAAGTGTGTAGCAAGGTATGTGTTATGGATCATTGTGATAAAAAAGGATTCTAGGTTCAAAAAGTATTTGGGAAACATTATAAATATTCTCCTTTTCTTGAAGATATACAGAGCATATTAGCATAGTAATATATTGCAAACACTAAAAAGTCTTGTATTAAATTATTATTACCTCTTTATTTAGAATTCTAAAAGATTTTTTACTTTATATATATTTGTATGTGAATATATATGTATACACACACACACACACACACACACACACACACACACTTGCATGTTGTTAGACTGCACACCACAGGCCTGCAAGCCCTGTACTTGCCCAGCCTCAAGACCTAAGAAAGAGGCTGTAGTCAGCAACAGAGACACTAATGGTTTAATGGATGGGGGAGCTTAAACGTCTGAAGCCAGTTCCTGGAGCAACACCCTTTACATGTCTAAAAATCAGAATAATTACAGATGGGACCAGGAGCAAGTTATGTAGGCAGTTACTGATTAGGTGCTATGACTAAGAGGGAAGGTCAATCATGTGAGCAGGTGTAGGTGAAGCAGGGACTGGTTGGGCAGGGGATGTATAGAAAGCCAGAGAACAGCCATCTTGGGTGGCCTGATCATAGGTATGTGAAATATATATATACTTACATACAAATATCTGATGTGTCTGAGTAATCTTTGGAACTGCATGTCTCCAGAAATGTGTTCTCCTCTTCCACCACCTTTGTTTTTGCTCTGCATGTCCGTGTGCCTAGATTTCTGACTGATACCTACTGACACAAACCAGGAGATCTGCTTTGCAGTAGAGTCCACTTGACCATGGCTCCAACATTCCATGTCTGACTCTCCTCCTTTTATTTAGTACTGGCTGGGATCTACCCAAACAGATGGATGACTTAAGATCACTTGGAGATGCCATTTTTCTTCCACCTTGAGATGCCTGTTCAGTGAAAAAGATCAGACATCTTAAGGAGTAAATCTGTAACAAATCAGGAAGAGTTTGTGGCTTCCAGTTGGAAAGCGAAGTTGTATTGCCAGATAACTACCTTGGGAATCTATACTCCAGCTAGTCCTATAATTTGCTAGAGTAATGGCTACCTGTTTCTAGCTTCCTCTTCTTCATCACTGATTATCATTTAGGATACTTAAGTATACTTAAGTCTTCCTGAGAATCCTATGAAGTAGGCAGGGCAGATAATATTAACTCCTTAGACAGAATTGAGGCTCAGACAAGTTAAGGGACTTTTTCACGTGGGAGATATTGACTTGAAACCTGTTCTTCTGCTTCCATACCTTTTCACTGAATAATGCAGTTGATAGGATTTAGCTAAAGAGAACTCTGTCTCCAATGGCAAGGATTCCATTCATTCTTTTTACAATTAAAATAAATAATAAGATGGGAATAAGGTCCATTAATTTCTACATACCAAGAAGTATTCTGGACCAGTGTTGTACAATAGAACTTTCCATGGTGATATAAATATTATTTTCAATAAATAGCTGCTATTCACATGTGGATACTGGGAAACTGAACTTTAAAATTTATTTAATCCTAATTAAGTTAAATTTAAATATCACAGGTAGATACTGGCTACTGTATTGAACAGCACAGTTCCAGATTCTTAAGATTATGAAGATATAGCTGATGAATTAACAAAAAAGTCAGTCTTAGTACCCAGGAATATTTGGAACAATTTAGTTGAAGCAAATGACTTTGGATTATCACTTAAAAATAAACTTAAGCCCAAAGAATAAAGTTGTGTATATATAAAAGTTTCCGGGAATACACACAGTTGTTCATGTGATGGTAGAACCCAGTATTAATACGACATGATGTCAACCCTAAAGGCTGGTAAGATCTACCACTTCTGGTTACTGCACTTGCAAAGTACCAGAGAATGATTAAATCTGACACATAAAATAACAAGAGAACAAAGTCAAATGCCAGCTGCAAGTATCACATTTTATTGTACACTCTTGACTTTGCCAGAGCTATTTTTCAGCGATAGTTGAATCTAGGGCAAAGGCCAATCATGTCACACATTCTCTGATGACACAGTGGAGAGTCCATGGGGTGAGGAGGAGATGTCTGCAGGAATTTGTCTCCTTTGAATGGCTTCCATCTTTAGACCTTGGTCACTCTCTTCTTCCCAGCTCTTTTCCTGGCCTCAGCTGTGACTGAGACATTGATTTTCACAGAAATCCAGTTGGCTGACACTTTCCAGTAAACCCCAAGAATGATGACTTGAGACCCAGACTCTATATGAAATAATAGAACAAGAATTTGGAACAAGAGGCAAAGCAAGGGTGAAACCAGTTAAAAGGTTGATCACACAGCAATTAACATCTTCCTGAGAAGTGTTAAAGGCAGCTATTTCAACTTCATAACAAAATTAAAATGGAAAGAAAATCGTTCTGTATTTGTCTAACATGCATATAACTGAACACTGGTGAATTTCAACTCATTCCAAGCTATATCATTAGACAATTTTAGTGCCTTTGGAATGGTCCATAACAAGTGAGGGGAATTTCCCAAATTTTTCAGAAGCTGGCAAAGATAAATACACTTATTATTTATAACATGAAATTCACCATGGAAATACCAAAATAACTATTAGCAGATGCGTATTTTTGGAAAGAATTGTTTATGTAGCTTATACAGTTCCCAACTGTGGCCATTATGGTTTATCTTAATTGTACTAAGCCATTTAGCACCGTGCCTCATGATGTATTTGTATATCAAATTGAATATATATATATATAACTGGTTGAACAGCTATATTCAAAGTGTGTAGATTGATGAATCATTTCTAACTTAGAAGGAAATCACTTCCATTTTTCTCAAACTTGGCATAGAATAAACAGTGTAGTGTTGGTAGGGATAGCTATTACAGATATGAGGCTATAATGCAAAATACATTGATCAAGTATAACAATACTCTCATATAGCAGGATAAAATTTAATAGGCTCTAAGTTTCAAAAGATCAAAATCAAAAGCTCTTTTGATTGGAGGTATCTTGGCTTCAAAACAAAGATCTAGAAGTTCTTTTAAAACTAATATTGAATGATGTGAGCAGATCTGTTAAAACCGCTAATGCATGTGCTTGCCAAGGACATTAATACAACATGTGGAGATTGCTCCTTTTGTATTTGTACTCTTCAGCCCATACAGAATTATGTTCAGCTCACATCCAGGAGGAGGGGGCTAAGATCATGAAGGCTCTGGAAGTGAAGACCTTTCCCTGAACAAACTCCCAGTGTTGAAGGGTTATAGAGGGCCCATACTAATGGCTGAAACAGTCATGGATGGGGGGAAACAAAATTAAGGGAGTTCACCAAAATTCAGTTTTCTAATCCACAATGTTTTGCTAAGTAGCTATTAGATTTAGCAGTATGAATTCGAGGTTGAATATTTAATTTTCACTTGAGGTGAATTTTAGTTCTCTATTCAACTTCCTTTGATGTATCTAGGATAGATAATGTTAATGTTAGATGGCCCCAAGCTGAACTTGGAATGATGTATGATCTTATAATAAATAACAGGAATCAATTTGTTCATATCTTACTAAGGATCTTTTGTCTACATTTATAAAAATTCAGATTTGTAGTCTCTCTGTAAATTTATAGTTTTAGAATAATATTGACCTCAAAACCTATTTTCTGAAAGATTTTCTGTAGCTATCGTTTTATTTTCCCTTTAAACATTTGGTAGAAAAAAACAGTGAAGCCATGGGCCCTGAAATTTTCTTTATCACAAGGTTTTTGATTATTTTTAATGTTTTAAATATATATAAAGATATTCCACTTTTCTTTTTCTTCTTGAGTTGTTCTGGTAAACTGTTGTTAAGGAATCTGCCCATTTCATCTGTCTTCAAATTTGCTGCATGAAGTTTTTTAAATAATATTCTTTTATTGCTCCATTAATGGCTATAATATTCTCTGATTACTCCATTAATTCTTATTATTCTATTAATATTCTCTTATTATTCTAATGAATGCATTATTCTATTCATCTCTTATCCCTAATATTGGTAATTCTTTTCTAATTTTTGCTCTTAATGTTCTTGCTAAAGTTTTATTTCTATATTGGTATTCTATAAGAATTCATTTTTCATTTCATTAATTTTCTCTGTTATTATCTATTTACTGTTTCAATATTTTCAGCTGTTATATCTAAACTTCTATTTACTTTAGGTTCAATTTGCTGCTCTTTCTTAGCTTCTAACTGTGGAAGATTGTATTGTTGCTTTAAAATATGTTTTCGGGCTTCCCTGGTGGTGTAGTGGTTGAGAGTCCACCTGCCGATGCAGGGGACACAGGTTTGTGCCCCAGTCCGGGAGGAACCCATGTGCTTCAGAGTAGCTGGGCCCGTGAGCCATGGCCGCTGGGCCTGCGCGTCTGGAGCCTGTGCTCCGCAGCGGGAGAGGCCACAACAGTGAGAGGCCCGCATACCACACACACACACACACACACTATATATATATATATATATATATATATATATATATATATATAATGTTTTCATTCTTGATATAAGCTTGTAGAGCAGTAAATTAACCTTAAAACATATCTCAAGTTTTTGGTATGATATGTTTTATTTTTATTCAATTCCAAAATGTTCTAATTTTCCTTATTTCTTTTTAATTCCTGGCTTATTCAGAGTGGTTATTATTTTTTTACTGTAATTTTCAAATATTTGAGGATCTTTCAAATGTATTCATATTACTGATAACTGACTAAATTCTGTTGTGGTCAGAGAATACACTTGGATAATATTGAGATTTTACATGTCTTGAAGGTGTTTTGTTGTACAGCATATAGTCTACCTTGGTGAATGTCCCATGTACCCTTGGAATGAATGACTATAACGTTCTGTGTTTCTTGGCTAGTTCTACATATATCAATTAAGTCAGATTTGTTGATAATTTTCTCTAAACCTTGTAGACAGTTCCTGATTTTTTTACGGGCTTGTTTTATCAATTATGAACAAGTGCCGACAGCCTCCAAATATAGTTGTGGATTTGTTTCTCTTTTCAAGTCTATGAGATTTTGCTACATGTGTTTTGAAGCTTTTTAGTTAGGTTCATATAATTTTAGGGTATGTATTTCCTTTAAATAATATGGATCCAGTTCTAGATACAGATGTGGATCTAGATCTAATTCTAGATATGGATATAGATGTATTCTTTAGTTTTTAAAAGAATACATATTTGATACAGTAAGGGTACTTGCTAAAATGGCCACAGTGTACACGTCAAAGGGTCGAGTCTGAGGCATAAAAGAAATAATAATTCTGAATCTGGGTGATAAATACATTTTAATATTTTTGCATAGCCTTACAATATTCTTCACAGGGAAAAAGGAAATTGGAAATTCTTTTGAAAGAGAAAGATAATGTACAGGTAAAACACACTGCATTTCATATTATGGTAAAACAACTGCTTATAAATAACCATCCCCGACTATCACTTACTTTCACAGTTTGAGGGTGAGGTACAATTAGGATTAATGGTTCTCAATGACAGCTTTCTTGGAAAAAGTCATTCTCCAGTGCTTTTATTCAGTGTACTAGTATTCAAAGACAGAAAATTTACTGATACCATGCTGCAAAATAAATAAAACTAACACACAATAGCGTAAACACAGAGGATATTTACCACTGGGAATTATTTGAAAAACACTTGAGCATGTCCTTACATAATATGTTAAATTACAGACATCTGACACAATGTGTCATTCAAAGGCTTCACCTCTCTCAGTTATCAAGTATTTCTCTAAGTGCTGTTTATGTAGGGTTACAAAGTACTGTCTAATATTTCTGTGTGTATAAGCTTTATTGGACTTACTTGACTGTAATCTCTTTTGTGGCTGGATAATGCTCTATTCAATTTTTTTCCTAACCACACTGCTTGCTAAAGGGCCTTGCACATAGGACATGCTTGAGTTGGGTTTCCTAGATTTTATTAATTTTGTGTGACAACTAGGACCATCATGATAAAATCAGTTCTAACACTTTTCTCTAAGCAGTTGTGTTCATCATTCTTTTTTCACACAACATTTCTTGGCTAATATGTCATGCATTCCATCCTGTGAGCAGCTGGCATGATATCCAGAATAGATGTAATGCATTGATTCTTGACTCTTGGGAGTTACCAGTTGGCATAGATAAATGGGCAACTAATAATTATAGCAGATAAAGTTGTCTCTGCCTCATCCCAAAGGAGACCCTCATAATTTTCCTTTATGAATTTATCCAGATTCTAACATATTTTAAAAGAATTCCTGGAAATACTCTCTATAACTAATAAAACCATTGAGAATTTGTCTTTTTGTATCTTACTGCTTAACCCATTCAAAAACATCTGTGGTATATAGATGAATAATGAAAGATTAAGTAACACTTGCAGATTTAAGATCAACTTATATAACATAGCATCTTTCCAAAATCAGTGAGGTGTCAGACTTATGATCAAGGCAGATTCTGCTGAATCGAGCATCCTGAGAGCAGATCATAATGAAGTCCTGGACATCACACCGAATGATCACAGATGGTAAAGATGGCACTGAAACCTTTGACTGTGATTAGATTAAATACTTTTTTTTTTTTTTTCCGGTACGCGGGCCTCTCACTGTTGTGGCCTCTCCCGTTGCGGAACACAGGCTCCGGACGCGCAGGCTCAGCAGCCATGGCTCACGGGCCCAGCTGCTCCGCGGCATGTGGGATCTTCCTGGACTGGAACACGAACCTGTGTCCCCTGCATTGGCAGGCGGACTCTCAACCACTGCGCCACCAGGGAAGCCACGATTAAATACTATTTTTGATAAACTTTGCTAACCTTATTTTCAGGAAGAGTTAGGTATATATAGAATATGCTCTAGTAAACCAGACAGCTTTTGTTGCTTTA
The DNA here is from genome assembly GCF_949774975.1 of Lagenorhynchus albirostris. Classification (NCBI taxonomy): domain Eukaryota; kingdom Metazoa; phylum Chordata; class Mammalia; order Artiodactyla; family Delphinidae; genus Lagenorhynchus; species Lagenorhynchus albirostris. The sequence continues at coordinate 4,215,309 of NC_083106.1, read as the reverse complement.
GAAATAAAAGAACATTTTGAATTAAAGATAATGAATCTAAATCTCTACTGCATATGTATTTTAATAGGCTTATCTATTTGAATACATAATATTATATTCTTCTCAACAATCAGAGTGCCTTAGTAAAGAAAATTATATACAATCTGGCACTGCAGAAGCACATCTGCAAAAGAATTACTTTAAAAAAAGAGAAAATTAATGATTAGCTGTATGAAACACAATCATAGAATAATATTATTTTAGAGATCATCTAGTTTAATACCCTTAATTTACACATGAGATAATCAAGGCCTAAGCTCACCAAGATAATTTAATGACAGGGCTAAGAATTTGAGTCCTCTACATTTCAGATCAGATATCTTTTCTTTCAAGTCATCTTGGAAAACCACTGTAGACTGATATGCATGTAACCCTCCTATGATGACTGCACCAAAAACCAGGAATAAAAAATATATGTGGCTCTGCAACTTTCTGTATTGACATTATTGCAGCCTTAAATCTACTCAAGTTGAATTTGAAGATTTTCTATCCTGATAATAGAGTACAACAAAATAAAACTAACCAAGGGCAAATTATCAATAGTAAAGGACATACACCTGAAGGAAATGTATGCCAAAATGTGTTGCAACGATCTCTAAAGAAAATACAAATAGTTGTATGTGAACCTACACTAATATATGTCCAAAAGAAGCTTCGAGGTGAAAGGAAAAACAAAAGCAGCACACATACCAACCCTCCTCCCCCAAAACAACAAAATGCAACAGGTTGCAGTACAGAATCTATTTCATTGATGCACAAAATGTTGGATGGATAGGCTGTCATGAAATTAGAAGGATATACACCAAGTGTTTACCTGTAATTACTACTGTGAAGCGGGATTAATGAGGTGGGGAGGTACTTTTCTGTAATTATTTTTATTTCACATTTCTGTTTTTTAATATTATTAATGTCTGCACATTACTTTTCTAAAACTGTTTATTCCAAAATGGAGCTGCAATTTAAATATTTAATCTAAGGAAGTCAATTTCATAAGGAAATATTTTTGTGTACATCTGTTTCAAGCATTACCTGAATGTCATAAAATGTGTCAGAAAGATCAGAAAAACAAGTGATAGGCTTCTAATAAGAAGCAACATACCAACAATTATCCCAAAAGGAGCACAGGCTCAAAGCAATTACTTTGGAATGAGGGAAAATTTTTATCCTCTGTTATTGCAAATATCTTTAAAATATTTAATATTAATGATTATGTGTTACCACTTGTCTGTGTAAACTTCATTAAACAGTCTGTCCTAGACAACTATAAATTCACCCCAATATACGTAACCAAATGTCTGAGGAGGCATTGTCTTATTTACATGAATATTGTGAAAACATTAATTTGTAAGCACACTCTTCTGATCTCCCTGGTGACAAATGCTTTGTCTCCCTGGGTCTCAAGTGAGCACTAAATTGTGAGATTGGGATAACCTTATTTTCTTGATTTGCATAACAAATTTTTTAATGTCTTCTTACCTAAGTCTTCTGAAACTCTAACATATAACTACACTGTGGATTTCAATGACTTCTAGAGGCATTGACTTCAACAAGGCCACCAATTAATTACAAAGATCAGGGATAACTGTTATTAGTTGTAATATATTTTCCTTCAACTAGATAAAAATGTTCCTAAGGACTGATTATTAAGAGCACTGAGTTAGAAATCAGCTAATCTGAATTCCATTTCTATCTTGGTCCTTATTAAATGTACGGACTTGGATTAGAAACTTTAGTAACTGATTTTGGAGAAACGATGATAAGAAACCTGAAATAAAATGAATTTAGCTTTCAACTTCCATTTCCAACACAACCATCAGTAAATTCTATACATTCAAAGATTGTTTTTGAGAAATTGGCCTGAATGATTCTTGAAGTGATTAAATATGATTAAAATAGGATCTAATAAAGTCACTTACCCGAATCTAATGTTTTCCCAAATATTTATTGTATAGTCAATCTTTAGATAGAAGTCATCAATAGGTTAATTTAAATTAGAAAAACAGTAATTCATTCCTAACACATACAAATAAATAAAAAACAACCCTTTTTTCTAAAATATCTAAAACTCTCCAAGGAGTGTATAATTGTTAATTAAAATGTTTTTTATTTCTTTATAAAAAATAAAATATAAGGATTTAGAGTAATAATTATCTAATGAGTACTTGTGATCTTCACTTTTCTCTATTTTCTGAGCAATGATAAGATGCCAAGTTTAAAGAGCTACTTGAGAGTATATTCTTTGCTGTATAATGCTTAAATTTGTTCATTTTTATTGTGCACTTCAAGAGAGCTGCCCTTACAATACTGTTTGTGTTTTATTATTCACTTCCTCAGAAGTTTGGAAGTCAGGAAAAAAATGGAGGTCCAGTTTATTCCACATTCTGTTTACTGTTATAATGCTTTATTTTCAGGGACATCCCTGGTGGTCCAGTGATTAAGATTTCGCCTCCCAGTGCTGGAGGTGCAGGTTTGATCCCTGGTCGGGGAGCTAAGATCCCACATCCCTTGCGGCCAAGAAAACCAAACCAAACCAAAACAAAAAACAAAATATAAAACAGAAGCAACATTGTAACAAATTCAATAAAGACTTTAAAAAATGGTCCACATCAAACAAATTTTTAAAAAGTACTTTATTTTCAAAACTGAATAATGAAGAAAATGATTTCTTGATGTCAAAGATTTTCTATAAATCCATCATCAAAGGAATGCAATCTGCTTTGGCACCCCAAGCGGGTCTAACTGCACCAACAACTGCCCAGACAATGTCTGGAAGTCATTGGTATATCTTAGGTTCTATGGGCACCAGCAATGAGGTGGGGTTGAGGAGTGCAAAGATCGCTCATCGACTTTAGGTTTCTGGCTTTGATAAACCAAGAAAGTATTCAACAGAAACATCATCCCCACAACGCCCATCTGTACACAACATTAGATGACTCTTGAATGCCTTATATCCTGGTTCTTTTTTTAAAAGTGAAAGTACTATATAGCACTTATTTAGAAAAAGACCCAACTTCATTCAGATTAAAGTTTTGCCTTGCAGCAAAACCATTTTGTCAATAGACTATTGCAACTCACCAAAGAAGACAGCTGCAAATTAATTACAAGTGATCTTCAAGTTATTCATTTTTACACAGTTTTAAGATTTCTCCACCTACCCTAGCTTTGCTTAAAATACATTTTTTTAACCAAATCATCTTCTTTTCCCATTGGCATCTTCATCAAATCTTTGACAATGATCAGTGCTTTCCATTGTATCTTATGGTCTCAAAGATATCCACGCTGATTGGAGCCAACATTCCACAGTGGAAGGTATTCCTCTATTTATTCAAAGGTTACATGTCCTCTGGAAGCTTTCCAGGATCCACAAAACTTACATAATTCACTTAAATTTTTTTGATCCTCAGAAATCCTCTACATGAATTATGGTGAAATATGCCTGGCAAGGCTATGACTTTTCGTCATTCACCTCTTTCAATCACTCTATCACTTTCAAATCCTTTTGATGCATAGCCTTTGCTAAGCCTATGAACTTGCCTGCTTTCCTAAGAGACCATGCCACTATTTTAGAAGATATGTTCTTTTAATAATGTGGGGAATACATTATAGGTAATGCAGAACATGTCTAAAAATGAGGAGAACTAACTGTATTTTAATCAAAACAAATGCAGAGATATGACTTGATTCACTGTATATCTTCCCACCAAGGCTTGTACGCATCTGAAAGTTCCCCTGATCTGTGTATGCATATTTGTCATATGGGTTTTCAATTCAAATGGTAAATCCTGGGGAAAAATGTACATTATTATAGTGTAATTCAGATTATGAGTTCAAATAATACAGGAATCTTGTATTATACATTCTGTTAAGGTGGTCCTCTTAGTCTTTATACTAACTATGGATTGGGTTCACTTATTTCACATAGATATTTTTAACAGTACTTGAATGGAAATTACGAAAATAAACAGAACAAAATTCTATATCCATCACAAAGATTACCTATAGTTTAATAAACAGTTAATTTAGACATGTAAACATCTGTACATGCATATAAAAGTTGAATTATATATCATACATAATCAGAATCTGAGATGAAGAATGAAATTATCAAATTGAGACCATGTTTTAAAAATATTAATAAGAAGCATAATTTATATAGAGATATAACTATCATGATTCCACAAGACAGACTGGTATTCTTTCTTTTTTTAATATTTTATTTTACTTTTATTTATTTATGTTTGGTTGCATTGGGTCTTTGTTGCTGTGCGCGGGCTTCCTCTAGTTGCAGCGAGTGGGGGCTACTCTTCGTTGCGGTACGCAGGTTTCTCATTGCAGTGGCTTCTCTTGTTGCGGAGCATGGGCTCTAGGCACGCGGGCTTCAGTAGTTGTGGCACGTGGGCTTAGTTACTCTGCGGCATGTAGGATCTTCCCCCGACCAGGGATCGAACCCATTTCCCTTGCATCGGCAGGCGGATTCTCAACCATTGCTCCACCAGGGAAGTCCCCAGACTGGTATTCTCTTAACTAAAAGTGACCAAGACAAGTATAGTCCAGGTTGCCCTTTTCCTTGCCGTTTTCTTTGACCAGCTCATTCTGTTATCCGTGTAAAATTCACATACCTGTCACATGCCTTCATGCCCTACTGACCCATGTCCTAGGTTCAAGGGTGATAAATAACTGAAATTCAAGGTGCAAACTAGAGAGTCTTTATTTTCCATCTGCAAAATTCAAGTTATTTGTTCCTATTTAAAAAGTTACATATATAACTGGATCACTTTGCTGTATACCTGAAATTAACCCAACGTTTTTAGTTAGCTATGCTCCAATATAAATTGAATTTTTTTTAAAAAGTTATATAAAATAGTGATTAAAAACAAGGCTTTGAATCTCAACCCCATGACTTACATTGCCGTGACTTTGGCTGAATGCATCAACTCACTCTGTCCAGATTACCAACTGTAGAATGGGCTTTACATCTACTCTCAAGGTCAAATGAGATATATATTACACTTAAAATATTTTGCACAAATCCTGGCTCATAGAAAGTAACAAATATACAGGAGTTCTTGTAAGGGTTACTGTATTCTATCATAAGGAGTTTTGCCTGTGATTTCACTTGGGTTGCGTTCGATATTGATGCATACATTTCAAAGCTGTCTGATGCATCTGGCTGCTAATACCATAGAGTGACTGCTCCTCCCTGCTCCCCTGGGAAGCAATGCTCTATAGAAAGCCCTGAATAGTAAGGCAGAAACAACTTCAATATATCTTTCCAGTATGGTATAGTTGCTCCTTATATCACACCACAGAAAACAATTTTGCTTTTTCAAATAAAATTATGGCCAATGTGTGCATCTAAGATGAGGAATTTAGGTTAGTAGATTAACAGGCCAACTAAAATAGATTCATGATATTAAGATAAAAATATGAAAGTCCCATTATATAGAAAATAAGGTAAAACTCAGAAAAAGTAAGGTCAGCTTTGCAGCAGATTTTAAGATGACTTCGATATGGGACTTCCACATGACAGGTACAAAACTATGTACATTACAGACTGTGCTTCAAGTGATTATTAAATCAATGTGATTTTTTAATGGTGTGTTTTGACAATATTCAGTCAGAATTCAGTATAATATTGCCAAATATATTGTGTGTGATTGTAAACTATGCTGGCCATACTGAGAACATGAAATAAACGTGGCGTAGCCACTTGCCCGGAACTCGGTCTCAGGAGAAACTTAAAGCTGGGCTGGCACAAGGGAGCATCCGGGTGTGCTAGCGGGAGGCCAACAGGGACAAAAGCTTTGCTTGCAAATCTTTTTCCTTATTGTACTCAAAAGTATGACAGTTCAGAAACCTCAGACCACTTATCTCAATTGGGTTTCTAAAGAATGCCTGATTGTACGATGTTTACATCGAATGATACTGAGGCTGGAAATTCCAAATTCCAAACTCTTTCTGGAGTGAGTGATGATTTGACACTGTCGTCTGAGCCGAGTTCCTGTGCCTGGGGAGAGAAGCCCCAGGCAATGGGGAGGGTGTAGGAGCCTCTCCCTATACCCATGAAGGGATTGATATGGGTGCTTCCATTCTCCCCTGCACCACTAGACTTCTGTTCTCACAGGATTCAAATAAGTGTATATATCCAAGAAAACTGAAACCATACGTTCACTCAAGAACTTGTACACATGATCATAGCAATGCTATTCACTATTCATAAAAGTGGAAATACCCAAATGTCTATCAACTGATGAATACATAAACAAAATATGGTAATCCATACAGTGAAATATTACTTATATTCCCCATAAATGTTCCCCATAAAAGGGAATGAAATACTGATACATGCTACAAAATGGGTAAACCTTGAAAACACTAAGTGAAAAGCCAGACACAAGTTGTATGATTCCATTTGAATTAAATGCCCAGAACAGGCAAATTCACAGAGACAAAAGGGAAATTAGTGGCTTCCAGGGACTGGAAAAGTGAGGGAATGGGAAGTGGCTGCTTAATGGATATACTTTCTTTTCAGGGTGATAAAAATATTTTGAAATTAGGTGGTGGTGATGATCACTTAACATTGGGAATATACTAAAAAACAATTAATTGTACACTTATTTATTTATTTATTTTTTGCGGTACGCGGGCCTCTCACTGTTGTGGCCTCCCCCATTGCGGAGCAATGGCTCCGGACGCGCAGGCTCAGCGGCCATGGCTCACGGGCGCAGCCGCTCCGCGGCATGTGGGATCTTCCTGGACCGAGGCACGAACTCGTGTCCCCTGCATCGGCAGGCGGACTCTCAACCACTGTGCCACCAGGGAAGCCCAATTGTACACTTTTAAATGGTTAAATTGGTGAATTCTATGTTATGAGAATTTTATCTCAATTAAAAAAATTTATACATGGTATCAACTATGTATAGAATAGACAACTGATGAGAACATACGGTATAGCACAGGGAACTCTACCTAACACACTGTGGTAACCTAAATGGGAGGGAAGTCCAAAAGGGAGGGGATATCTGTATGTGCATGGCTGATTCATTTTGTTGTTCAGTGAAGGCTACATTGTAAAGCAACCATACTCCAATAAAAATTAATAAAAAAATAAAAATAAATTTATGCTCTCAAAAAACAAACAAACAAATAAATAAAGTGCCTTGGGATGCTAAGCAATTTCCAGGAATCTGTGTGCAAACACTCCTCCCTACAATTCTAAAGAAAGTCAAGCTACCATCTTTTTTCTTAAGGGGTTATATTCTGTTATGCATGTGAAAAAAGTTTCCATCTGGAAAAAAGTCTTTCAACTGATTTCTTGTTGGCAATTTCAACTATTTAATATTTCATTAACATATCATGTTATCTGTAATTTAATTACAAATAGATGATTAGGAGAAATATTCATTCTGTGTCCTTGTGCTGTTTGTATTAAAATTTCTGAACTGAACAATTTAGGAGATAATTCTTTCTAAAGCAATTTCCTTGTTTAAATCAGGCCATAAAATTGGATTACTTAATAGCAATGCAATAAAGCTGGACTGCTTTACAATCTTCCAGGTACTTTCACCTCTAATATTGCATCTGATTCCCATGTTAAGTCTGTAAGATAAGTATGCCAGGTATTGTTACCACAGATCTGCAAAAGTAGACACTGAAGGAGAGAAATCAAGCCATTTCATTTTTAACTCAGTGGCAAACCAGTGACTAGAACTTAAATTTTGAGATTCTTGCTGAAGAAAGGCTCTGTCTATACCAGCGCGTATGCTTACTTTAGCTATACCACACTTGATAACAAACATTCTGCTGGTGTTCTCAAACCTGATTGCATGGTAAAGTCACCAGGGAGTTTTTAAATCATGCTTGGGTTACACACATCCACACACATGCACACACACACCTACACATAAATGCATACACACATGCATACATGGATAACATGAAGAGATTTTTAAATATTGGAAAATCATCATAAATAAATATTTACATAAATTATTATATACATGCTTACTTTATTCTTGACAGTATTTGTTGTAAAAATTTTAAATATGTGTAACCAGTGGAATTTAGAAATTTCACAATGAAATATGCCCCCCTTGTTGAGGTAACCAACACTATTTATATGATACATTTATGAGATAACAGCCATGTAGAGATGTTTCTACTCATTTATGCTTTTACAATTACATGTACAATAAGAATTCTCAAATATGAAATTAAAGTCTTCTGCATTTGTGTCCTTTTTCCCTGCATGGTCTTCTAATTTCTGAAAGATCTGTGTTGTAAATTTACACCATAATAAAGGATTCATTTTCTCCTTGAATTCTATCATTTTTTATCTTACATAAATCAAAGCTATATTTTAGGAGCCTAAAATTCATGACTGTTGAATCTTGAAGAATTATACCTTTCAGCAAAGTAAATTTCCCTCATTTTACACAATTTTCACCTTGAATGTTATTTTATTGTTTATTACCATTGTCAATGTGCTAGCATGTAGCCCGTATCATTTACATTCCTTTATTTATTTATTTATTTATTATATTATTCCTATATTTATTTACAGATTCTTATGTCATTGAGATTTCGGTGTGCTTCACTGAAGAAGATTCTTCTGAGAATCTGTCTTTAATAAGTGACTTTAATCCTTTCATATTTATTGTTGTGACATATATATTTCTAGTTTTTCCTTCCATATGTTTTCCTATGATCTATTGGCCATGCTTTCTAGTCATTTACTTTGTTTTCTTTTATCTGATATTTGTTGAAGGTGTCAAGATTTCTATGGTCCATTTTTTTAAGTAAATATTTATCATTGTACAATCTACCTAAATTTTTTGGTGGTTACTCTGAAAACTTTAGCTTTTATTTTAAATTTCTAACAATATCTGATGCTAATCAAGAGATACAGCTTAACATATTTATTTATACCTTTCTAGTTTCCCTCCTCACTTCTGAGATGATATGATCTGTAATTTTGATCAATAATATAATTTATTAATTTTTATTCAATTTTTATTTTATTATTTTCTTTCCCATTATTGATGCCATTATTGATGCCTGTTTTTTGACTCATTTATTTTTTCTTGCAAAAATATATCCTCCAGAGATTTTTTGAAAAAGAATCTACATAAATACGTAAAGCAAAATTATCTTTACATTTCTAAAACTTATATCACTCTCATGCTTGAATGATAGTTTGACATGGATAGGAGTCTAGATAAGGCTTATTTTCTCTTATATTTTAAAGATATTTCTCTTTCTATATTTATATGTATTTTTACTGACAAGATGCCTGATGACAGTCTGGCTGACATTTATTCATAGGTGATCTCTACTTTTATCTTTGGAGACCTTAAGGTTTTGTGGTTTTTTTGTTTTTTTGTTTTTATTATTTAATGCATAAATTTTTTTACTGTGGTGTGTCTAGGCATATTTGTGTATAAGTGTGTGCGTGTGTGTGTGTGTGTGTGTGTGTGTTCACTTAGGTAGTTCCTTGACTTATTTTTTATACTCCTTATTCAATAGGCTCTTTCAATCTTATCCTTATGTTATCTTTAATTTCTAATGTTTTTTAAATTTTTCTTTCAGTTTTTCTTCTTCATTGTGACAATTATCAGTTTATTAATTCTCAGCTCCAAATCCATCCCAATTACCGCCTTGGGAAAATATAGCTGGATTCTTTAAAAATTTTTCCTTTGCTAGTTTGCAGATGGTATCCTTGGTCAGTCGAGAGCAGGGACATTGAAGGAGGAAGGGTTTTTCTCCTCCTGGTTCTGGGCTGCCCCTCTGTCAACTCCTGCAGTATGTGTGGAGTTTCCTTTTGTACTGGGAAGCCAGCAGCACCTGGTCTCTTCCCATTGCAGCTGCTGCCAGCATCCCCTCAGGCAGCCTGGTAGCAGTGTGCCATTTTCAGTGGACCTCCTGTGACCACTCTCAGCACACGGCCCTCAAGTCCCTGTGCAGTAAGTGCTGGATTGGACACTTCCTCATGACTCATTTTCCTGGCAACCCCTCTCCAGTGTTGTGCCACTGTCTGCATGCCTTCCTTTGGACGCCTCACCAGGGACTTCCTTGACAGTTTTCAGTAAATTTCAGGGTGTGAACCCTCCTGTGGGTGGGTCCATAGGATTCCAGAAAGCAAGTCCACAGTCCCAACAGAGTAGGACCTAGAGAACTTCTCCAGTATCTATTCTCTATGGCCATACCCTTCCAGTAAGTTCTGGGTCTCAGCCCTGGTGGAAGCATCTCATTTCTAGTGCTCTATCAGCCTTAGGCATGGTTAATCCATATGCCTCCTAGTCCTATATTCCTTATTGGGCAATCCCCTGTTATTTTAGTTTCCTGTTAATAATTATTTATATTAAGATTTCCATATTCATATTACTCTATGGTTTTTCTCTCCTTACTGGATCCTAACTAATGCAGAATAGGCATCAGGGACTGTCCCGTGAGATTGATCATAAAGATGGAATTTCAGAATTGGTTTGGCCATGCTCCGAAGATGAATGCAGAGCTGAACTCTTTGGGAAATTGGAAGCTAGTAGTTCATGGTGCACGCTGGCATCATAATTAATCAAGTTATCACCTAAGGTTAATTGTGATGAAGTGACAGCTGCAGAAAATGCCCTGGGACTCCAAGTGGCTGTTATACTTGACTGTTATGGCAGTAGTGGTGACTATAAAGAGTGTGGGATGGATCTTTTGAGTGCACTTGGGCGATTACAAATAGAATATGACAAATTCAGACTTCTAAGTACCAGCTTGCGTCAAGGTCTGAGAGCCAGAGTTCCCATCACAGCCCTGTAAGGATCTCTTATTTATTTTATCCAAATGGTTGATGCTGCTAAAATCAAACACAAACGTTAATAACGTGGGTGGCTGAAGTGCAATAGCAGTTGAATGCAGTCTTGCCAATGTTCTCCTGTGAAAAACCTTTGAGGAAGAATGGGATCCTGAAATTTAGACTTGGAATACATGTCTGAACCTGATTAAATGGACAACACTGCATTTTCAAGTCACTCTGTCTCTTTTGTTGGTGGAAGAAGTTGGCCCTTTGTATCTGAAAGTCCTGTGATCACCTCCCTTGGGCAAGTGACTTAAGAGTAGCACTGCCTCCTAGCAGGTGTTGGGATTGTACAGGTGGTAGGCTAAGTGGGGAGGAAGATAACACTAGATAAGGCTGTATTCATTGGTGTGGGCACACTTGCAGGATGTTCTGGACATGTCACATTACTTCATTCAGCTGGAGATGCTTCACTGGAACTCGTACTCAACAATGACCTCCATTTAATGAGGCTGAGATGGCCAGAGCTTCCTGGTGTGATATAGAAGAGGGAACCCAAAGGGAGACAGAAATGTTGTACTGGATTTACAAAATTAGAGCTCAACCTCGTACTGCTTTAAGAGATAAACCTTAAATATAAGGACACAAAATGGTTGAAAGTTAAAAAATGGAAAATAAAAGATATACTATGCAAACACTAAACAAAGTTTAGACAGTTACCCTGATGTCAGTCACAGTGAACTTTAAAGCAAGAAGCTTCACTAGCAATAAAAAGGATCTTTCAAAATGATGCAATGGTCATTTGACTAGGAAAATATAACCAATATAAAATAAAATTAATTTATATAATTATAATGCAACCTGAAAATAGATAAAGCTAGGAAATTATTGAATTAAAAGAAGTACACAATTCATAGCAGAAAAACTTGTGCTCATTAGACATTGATTTGATTGCTTGTATATAGAACATTCCACAGATATTTAATATTATTAACACAAATGATCATTTGTAGAGTCTATATCAAATCAGAAATATTTATAATTACTGGCATGTGTATCAATGTTCATTCAGATGTAGAAAATAGAAAGCTATGAACAGTGACTTAACAAAAGATTTTGGTCACCTCACTTCTTTTTGGTGTCACCACAGGAATCTGGGTTCACGTTTTTGTTACTTTCTTTGCACTCCCCTGACCCCAAGTCATGGTCACAAAATGGCTGCCTCAGCTCTAAACATTGTTTCTGTAGTCAGTTCAAGAAAAAGAAAAAAGATTCATTAAGATCTGTTTTCCTTGAAAAAAAAGTTAAAGCATTTCTTGAATCCCCAGAATATGTTTCCCTTTATAAAGGCTGGTAAGCAAGCATGACTTTTCAGCCTCTATAATGGGAGGCAGCAGGAGAGGTGGAGTTAGGAGTAGCTATTCCATTAGAAAATTGACAGCACCAGGTACAGTATATGTGTTTATTTATATGATATTATATTTTCTACCAACGAATTGCACCTAACATACCTACTTATGGAATTTCAAATTGCTGGTAGGTAGGGGCCATGCCATATAGTTCATTTGTTTTTCTCCAGAACATGTAAAGAAAAACTATCTTCCTACATATTTGACTAACTAATCCTCATTGAGACATTTTCTCACATGACTGAGAACTTAATTAAAGACCTATCAGCCACACTCCGAGCCCAAATGAGTCTACAAAGCCCTAAGAACAGCACTGCTTTATGCAGTGAACTATTCCAGGGGGTGCTGGTACCCAGCCTTGCAGTGCTCAAGCATAGCTATTATCAAAGAACATTTAAACACAGATTTCACAATTAGATGACATCTGAGCTTCATTCCAACACTTAGTTTTTATGAAAAAAGAAGTTTGAATTTTCCCTTGAAAAAGAAAAATGTAATCTGTAGTCTGACACTTTAGCATTCTCATTTTTCAATTATGGAGCCCTGACTTCAAGAAATATAAAGTCTTATGTCAAATAAAAAATGGATTCTGACCTTCTGTTTTCTGCAGTAGGAAATGGACTGACTGAAGAGAAAATTAAATGTGGCATACTTAGGAAGGGAACAGGAAAGTTTTACTGAAGTAGGAACATGGTCTGTCTCCAACTTACTACATGGCATTGAATTGAGAGTTCTTTGGATTCCACCCTCTGTGTGTTGCAGATTTTAATACTGATTGTGTTTCTTCATTAAATATATCAGAAATTTAGCATACTATCAATTTAAGTTATGCATCATAATTACTGGGGATGAATTGTTAGTGTGAGCTAGGCAAGTTCCCACAGTATTAAAATATTCCATAGCTGCCAGTCTTTGCCATCAATAACTGCACAGTCCTTTTTTATTCTTGTCAGTCATCTTCACCCTAGGCTATACTTAGGATACATAGGCAAAGTAGCTCATAATGTCGTCAATCTATTTATTTTAGTTTTATTCATTAACTCTATTTATCATGATGTGTGGGACTTTGGAGATGGCTCACAGTGATTCTGAAGATGAGGGTCATGCAGAAGATACCTCTATATTTCACATGAGCAGACTTGGCCTCATGTCATAACATTTTCAGGAGATGGCCCAAGAAAGTTACATTCACACAAACTGTCTTCCCTTTGTGTCCTATTTTGAAATATATATTATTCTACTAGGGTTGCTAGTCTGAATGTAATACAATGGAGTTATTTTTTCAATTAATGATCATCTCACTCTTTGATTGCTATAATTGCTCTTAATAAAGTTATCTGAGTTACTTTCTCCAAAGGTGTTATGATGTAATTTTTTGTGTGTTACAAGTTCTACTCATCTTGTGTGAAACTCATAGGCATTCAGGGATGTCAAGTAATTCAAGATGGAGTCACAGTGGCCAATGTGAACTTCCATATTAGTTGTTTTGAAATGTTGGATATAGGATGGCCAATCTCAGCATGATAAATCAAGAATGTTACTTTAGATAAGAAATTTGTTTTGGTCACATCCTTGGAAAGACTTTGCTGGAATTGAAAGAGCAATTGATAGAGGAAAGAACCCCTGGGACATAACCCTTATATCTTACTGACAGTCTCCTTTGAAATGAGACCACTGAGCCAGGAGACTTGGAGGCTCCTTGCTGGAGGATCCAACTCCAGGCTGGCAAGAGCCGTTCCAGAAGAGATGCTGCCAGAGACCCTGTAGGAGTAGAGGATGACTTCCTGCTCATGCCTGTCCTGAGACCTGTTGCTGGACCAGAGATACAGCTTCTGCTAAGAAGTCTCCTTCCTGGACTGCTTGGAGTGGTTTGTTACTACCTATTCTGGTTCTACAAGTTTGACTAACTTGTGGGCTAATTGTGTGCAATAAACTGAGTAATTCCTGAATCGAATTTTGGCTACATTTCGTACACTTCCAATCCTGGGATTCTTACCTGGCTCCACCGTTGGCCCTGCGACAGAATAGAATCGATGCAGAGCAAAAAACTTGCATCACCAACCTGAAAAGTTCTCAACATATTAGACGCCATAAAACAGAGAGTTATATTTGTAAATGCCTAATGCTTATGTATAATAAATTGCTACAGAGAGTAATACTTTTGTATTGGTTTAGCCAAACACCCCTATAACAATGTCACAAAAAGTCTCATTTTTTTTCTAATACATGTATAAATTTAAAGAACATTTATATCTTTTAAACAATAAGAATTAAATTTTGTACATGATAAAAGAAAGCATCTAATTTTTTTAAGTTGTGGAGAACTATCTTTTCTCTACTGATTTGAAATGCCACCTTTATCATAGGTTAAATACATATATATATGGATCTATTTCCACACTTATTTTTTCTAAGTTATTGACCAATATTTTGAGTCAATACCACCATTATTGTAATAAGTTGTAGTATATTTTGAGATATACATGTACAAAAATATTTGTAACAGATGATATTTTTGCTTAAACTTCCTATTCTTTCTTGAATAATTTTTGATAATTTATATTTTTCAACATTTTCAATTCTTTTTTTATACAATATGTGATATTTTCTTACAATTTTCAGTCACCTTTGTGTCTTTTTTTTCTCATTCCTCATGCAATGTGTGTAGCTATATTATCACACTTAAGTTTTTTCTATTGATTACTTTCGAAGGTCCAGTTTTTAGATTCATTAATTAGGCTAACTACTGTGTTTTGCATTTAATTAACTTCTTTGATTTTTATTTATTCCTTCACTGTATAATTAAATTTATTATGTTTTTATCTTCATGATTTGAATATATAGTTTGATTATTTTCAAACATTTTATTTTATAATAAATGCATGTTAAACTATAAATTTTTCTTTTTAGTTTGTAATCAATTATATTATTATATTGTGTTATTTATAACTTTTTGATTACTGAGACTCCTTGCAGCCTAATATACAATACATTTTTTATAATTTCCAGGTTTCTTGTAAAATATTTTTATTCTCTATTTATTGCATACCCTGTGTTTTGTGTGTGTGTGTGTGTGTGTGTGTGTGTGTGTGTGTGTGTGTGTGGCAGGGTATGTGTATAACCTCAAGGTTACTTATTGTATATACCAATACCTCACATTCTTGCTTATTTTTGCCCAATTTATTATTAAATTAGAGGCAATAATTTGTTATTGCCTCTAAGGATAAATAACTGAATATTAATATGCAGCTATATACTCTCTTCCCTTTCTTCTTTCTCTGCTCTCTTTTCTGCATCTAGAAATACTTCAAGCTTCACTCGGTTACGTTTTTTCCCAAGCTCTAATCTCTCTCCAGCCAACCACCTAACTCGGTTTACACAGCTATGTGGGGAAATGGCTCTGCTGCCTGCTGCCCTTTGCAAATTCAAGGCCAAAGATCACTATCCTTGTTGAACTAAATGTGGTTTTTAAAGTAAGTAAACCCAGGTAATTCCTCAAATGCTTCCCTCCCCCGTTGGAGCTTTTATTGATTCATCCTTCACTTAGGTCCCTTGGCCTTTACTGTAGCATTTTCCCAAGAATTTTTGGAGCTGTAGCTTCTCAGCTTCCATTTCTCCTCCAGCCTGGTTATTTAGCTTTCCATCTTTGAGACATTACTCAGAATTTCTAGTTTGCTAATTATACGCTTTCTTTTTTCCAGGTTTGCAACATATTTTCAATTATTTCAGAAGATTTGGGATAGAAAGTTGTCAAAGTATGTTGAAACATGATATCTTAATAAAATATACCCTTCAATCAGATGCCTAAATATTTAAAATTTTAATTATCTGAATCTATTTTCTATATTAGAAGCTAGTAAGGTTTAATTTTCTGTATTTTTGATAACTGTCTAGTATAATTTAAATTATTAAAATAACATGCAGAAAATTGAAATAGAAGACATTGTAATCCTTTTTATGTTGAAAAGGCAATCTTGTTTTCAGGTGTTGAAACTCCAGATGTGATGGCAAAGAAATTCAAATGTATCCACTCCTTTTCTTAAGTTAGCAAAAATATTTTAGGTACCATTTTTGTTGTTATTTCTGACTTCAGGAATTTGATTTTAACTGGATTTTGGATGGTGAAAGTACAACTCTTATAAGATCAAACCACTAAATTAAAATTATAGAGTAATGTTAGTTACTCTTAGAAAAGAAGATTGTTGAAAATAATTAAAATTCTTACCTCTAAAAAAAAAATGAGGTCCTCCAATAACCTTACAGTTGTTCTGGGCTCTAGAATATACTATGGAAAAAATAGCAAATATTAAGGACACCTAAAAATTCTCCATATCTAAAACATCAAATTCCTCCCCGCCTACTGCACTGTCACCATTTTAGTCAAAGCCAGCATCTACTCTAGACTGCGAACTGCAAGATTCTCCTTCCTGATTTGACCAGGCCACTTCTACCCCTTTCCAATATATTTTCTATTGATACATTACAGCCAAGATGATCTTTTCAAAACACAAATCTGATTCTGTCATTCAAGGGCATGGAACCCATCAATGGCTCCCTGAAACCCTCAGGAAAAACATCACAGTTCTCAAGTAGGTGTAAGACCCTGCCCATCAGGTTTGGGAATGCAACATCACTTAGCTGCAGCTCTGTGCTTGCCTCTCAAGGTAGCTTGTCCAAGGTACACGGGTTCTGTTTATTGCCCTGAACATAGCCTTCTATTTCTGATAATATGACAAGTTTTACTTGGATAAATCTACCCCTTTAAAACCAGATGGATAAATATTTTGAAACAGTTTTCAAATAGCACTGGCAAAGTCTGGCAAAATAATGAGTCATAACAACAGTTTAAGTGAAGGTCAGAGGCCACAGAGGTGGGTGGCACTCTGCAGTTACCTCTACCAGGAGTGCCCCTGCTGCCCTGGGTAAATATGCAGGTAACTTTAACAGTTTTAGAGGGTCATAGCTCATGCTCAGATCCTCAGGCTGGGGAGTCTACCAGGCCAGTTCTACTGTTTCGCTTTCTGATGGCGTCCTTTATTTCTCTTTTGCAACACCAGTCACATGCATAATTAAATAATTCGTTGCACAATTACTGAGATATCTCCCTTATCCCATAAGATCAGCTTCTTTGCTTGTTTTATTACCCTATTCCCTTCCCTAGAATTTTTTCTTGCAAATGTAGAATTCTGGTATGTAGTTGTTGAACAAATGCAAATTAATGTGGGAATTAATTACTTCACCTCTAAATTCAGTTGGTGGTAGTTATCCTTCAAAACTACCCAAAGAAATGTATACCTGGAACTTCATTTATTTTTGTTGCCCTACAGTAACTTGATATTTCAATGACAGGTTATCTTGACTAAGGGTCCCACTCATGGCTGGTTTGCCTTGCTTAGATTAGAAAAACACCCTGCACGGAGAAGTGATTTTTAGGTGCCTTCTAGGCTCAACTCAGAACTCCAGGTACACGTGAGCAGAGATCACTTAAGTGAGATGCTTCAGACAGAGCAACAGACAGGCAGGGGTTGACCTTTCCATGAAAAGAAAGGAAGAGGTCATATGGCATTTTACTAGGCTACCTCCAAGAAACCCTCTATCTTTTGTAGGTACAGTAATTATACATCAGTCATTAACACTAGGTATCACCCCTCCCCCTTCAGGAACATTGCAGCTTCAGTGTTATATACGTGAGGGTTGCTTACAGTCATTCCTGCACAGGGATATTACACTAATGTAAATTTGAGTTCCAAAAATAAAATAAAAGCTAGAAACTTGACACAAGCATCAATTTATTACAAGTTTCTACAAACATTTATTTATGTGTCTGTCATAGCTAAAGGTCTGATTATCTGTTATGTTCATGGAAAGGGAATAGCTATGGCTAAATAGGAAATCTCTATCTATGCACGATTACGTTCAAGTCGGGACAGGGTTACAGTTAGGTTCTTTATTGTTCTCTGGTGAAAAATCATCCTTTTTTTGGCTAGAAAATACAATTGGGCGTTCGTGATATTTTAGAAATCCACATATATCTTCTTTTAATTTAGACAAACATTTTGAACAGATTCTGTGTACCAACACTGTTATTGTTGATTCAGAAATGAATGAGATGGGGGCTTCCCTGGTGGTGCAGTGGTTGAGAGTCCGCCTGCCGATGCAGGGGACACGGGTTCGTGCCCCGGTCCGGGAAGATCCCACATGCCGCGGAGCGGCTGGGCCCGTGAGCCATGGCCGCTGAGCCTGCGCGTCCGGAGCCTGTGCTCCGCAACGGGAGAGGCCACAACAGTGAGAGGCCCGCGCACCGCAAAAAAAAAAAAAAAAAAGAAAAAAAAAAGAAATGAATGAGACCCACTCCTAGTCCTTAAGAAGTTCCTAAATTTGTCTCTTCCACAGATGGTAAATCCCTTTACTTATTCATTCCCTTGATGATAATCAATCACGGTGTATTTAAGACACTCCAGCTTTCCAGTATATGAGGATGAAGTCCAAACTCCTTACCGCAGCTCACAAGGTATTTTTCACATAAAGTTCGCTGCTGTCTCTCTTCCACTGCAGCATCTCATCTCACCAGACATCCTGCAGAATTACGAGTTGTTCCTCCCTAACTTGCCACCCAACACTCATGTTGGCCTTTATGTCTCTCAAACAAGTCAACCTTGTTTCTGCCTCAATGTCTCTGCCCTTGCCGTTCTCTTTGCACAGAATGCCCTTCTCTGTCACCTGGGCACAGCTTGTTCACTCTCATCATTCAACTCTTAGAGTAATATCACCTCCTCAGAAAAGCCCTCCCTGAATGACCTGTATCACACACCAATCCAGCCTCTTTCTCCCTGACCTAGTCACATCATCACATTTACCATCATCATTATCACCATCTGGGATCATGTTTTGCCTACTAGTTTCTATTAATATTTTCTGTCATTCTCAACTCAAAGATAAGTTTCAGGAGAGCAGGTTCTGCATCCGCCCTTTTCACTGTTATAGCCACAAAATCCAGAACAGTGCCAGACACATAATAGCTGCTCAATACACATTTGTTGAAGTTACAAGTTAATGTTTTGACAGTTTTTTCCTCTTTCCATTCTGCTAATGATCTAAGTGGGCAGATTTCCTTAGAAGATTTTAAAGAAAAGAAAACTGCTAAAATATTCCTGCCTATTAGTAATCTCAATATTGCAAAAAATGCAGGTTCCCAGGCTACGCTAACTCAAATCAGGAGTGCTGTGTCTTTGATTTTTCCAGGCTTCTCTAGTCTGGCTCTAAGAAAACACAGGGATATTGCCCGTCATTCCCCAGAGTGTGAGAAGCCCCACACACAGCACACAGGTTTGCACCTTTCTTACACTTGGATGCCTTTCTTTATAGGCTGTGATGGCAGACATTGGTTCCAGGAGAATGGGCACCAGTCCTCATTATGCCTCAGCCTGTTGACCTAAACAGTTCTCCTCCCGGTACTATTCTCTGCTTGAAACACACCATGGTGAAAGCATATTAGGCTTTCTGATACAACCTCTCAATTGTGAGGTTCACAACCCCTGAAAACACCCCTGATCTGATAATGTGCTCTTGTATGTAGTGGACTATGGAGTGACATACTGCTGATTCATCTTATGCTGATTTGAAATGTGAGATTATTCTTTGAGATCAGAATATTTGAACATTCTTGGAATTGCCCATGTATAGTTGCTCCCCTTCCTACCTATTTCACACATTCTGCCTTCTCGGTGATTACAAATGATTCAGATAAACTTTCACTATTTCAGAAATTATAGCCCAAATAAAACATTTTCTGCCACCCATAGGACAGCAAAGGGCGCTCTTCATTTCTAGGCAGAGCATTTTGTAAATTGGAAACATATCAGTGACAATTATCAAGGAACAGTTTTCAAAATGCACTCCTTTCCACAGAGCCTAGCAATTCTTCTTTCAAAAAGACATTAAGCAAAAGCAATGCTCTGAAAATGTCATTTGGAGCATGCAATTGAACTAATTTATTTGTTTTATGATATTTTACAGTTAGTCATGTAAAAGACTTTCACTTTATTTGTTTCGTCTGCTCGTTTAGATAATGCTTTAAATGCCATACATCCCAGTGATGGTTATAAAGAGACTGCATGAGAATACCCATATCTTCTAAATATAGCATGGCCATAACAAGCTGGGCTGACTATTCACTTTATCTTTCATGCAGGCACTTGGCTGCCACTTCAAATATGAAGTCTTCTCCTTTTTCAGGTAACATTATTATTGTGTAATTAATATTGCAGATGAAATAATAAAGGAAAGCCTGTTATAAACTTACTAGGAGAAAGTATATAAAGACCTTCTCAATAAAGGTGCATTTGAAAGTTCTTAACTGAAAAACCCAAAAGTCAACCTAAAATCTTAATTATCTCTACTGTAGGAGATAGGGTGCATGAATTTATATTGAGTATTGTTCACAGTGTCTTGATTTGGGGGGCAGAGGAATATATGAACATTTTTTCTTAATACTTAAAACTTGGGCTATAGGTACATGGGTATATTGAGACTTTTCCCCACAAAGTAATAGCATCAAGTCTAGATGCTTTCTACTTAGCATTTTCCACAGGCAGTAGGTTCCAAACTTTCTTCTAAATATTACTTCCATCAGTGTGAATAATCAAACTTTAAGGAAGTGTAGATTACTCTAGAAATCATTAGCCAGATGTCTGGAAGCCTGGTGATGAGTCCTGTCCTCACTTTTGGGAGTATCCTTCAAGTGGCTACTTGGTGAAATTATCTTGTCTAGGAAAGACTGTGTTCCCAGACTCATGGGTTTAATATTATAGCTCACTGCAGATATTCTTCTTAGGAAAATAAAGATAACTTCTAACTACAATTTAATAAAAAGTGTATGCCTTTGTCTCTTAGTTTATTTTTTCTCTCAAGGTCAATCTAACTTTTATATTAACTGGAATCTAATCATAGAGCTTATTTATATTTAGATCGACAGTTCTGAAATATAATATGAATTATGTCACTTCAGTGTTCTCTTAACTATTTTACTAATTATTATACATATACAAATATCAAAATTTGTGTAGAATTCCAAAGAAATTTTGATATGAAAAATATCTGCTTGTTATTTTTCTATTTTTATTTATTTAGTTACTACATCTTGGAACCTAGGGTTCTAAGAGGTCTGGATATTCTTTAAAAATCACATTTAATTTTTTAAAGACTATGTCTCATGGAAAGAGTCTGATTTGTGGCTTAACTGGAGATATCATTTCCTCACCCATAACTTTTCTCTGAGTTTCATGCCATGATGCCCATCCAGAGCCTTCCCTATGCTAAACGGTAAAGGAAGAAAGATTCACTCATAGTGTCCATCCACTGTTTACAAGTGCCAATCTCAGAGGACGCAGCAGGTTAATTTCTCCTTTTATGAGAACTCATTGCACTCTGTACTTCTCTTTCTATAGAACTCACTAAATTTATCTAACCGTTTGCTGTGTAAAGTTGATATATCTTTGTGGTCTATAATCTCCATGGTGTCAGGGACTATTCATTGTCACTTCTATGTTCCCAAGACCTAGTGCAATCTATCATTACACCAGCAGCTCGCTGTTTCACTCATGCAACAAGTATTTGTTGACTGTCTGTTATGTGCCTGCTATTGATGGACGTGATTGTAAATAATAGAGATTTAGCAGTGAACAAAAAAACCGCCTTCATAAAACTGACATTTTAATGATGAGTGTTATTACTGATATTTTAACAATTTCCATGTTTTTTAGCTGTCTTTGGATCTTTATTTTCCTGTATACATTTCAGAATAAGATTCTTGAGAGCCTCAAAAAAATTCAGCTGAAATTTTAATTAACATAGCATGAAATTTCTAAATTAATTTGGAGTAAATCGATATTTATATGTCATCTCACTGATTTATTTAGATCTTTCCTGATCCTTTACTCAGATCGTCTTTTATGTCTTAGTGCATATTTAATCATTATTAGGCATTTTCTTGTATGTTTATCATAAATATTTTATTTTCTATTATTTCTATCATAAATATTTTATTTTCTATTATTTCACAAATTGTTAGGCATTTTGTAATTTATTCATTTATTCAATAAATATGTTGAACTTTCTCAATTATCATAGTCTGATGATTATGTTTGTTGCATACATAGATGAGAAAATCAAAGACAAATCATAGTATTTGTCTTTCTCTTACCTGAAAATCACTACCTTGCTTCTTGTTTCATTCCTTTTTTCTTTCTTTTTTTTTCTTACAGCATTGGCTAGGAACTCTATTCTCTGTTGAACAGTAGTGTTGAAAATACACATGCCTGTCTTGTTCTGCCTTTTGGAGGAAACGAGTCTATAATTTTTCCATTAAGAATGATGTTTGGTGTAGATTTTTGATATGCAATATTTAGCAAGTTAAGGAAATTCTCTTTTATTTCTAATGTGCTGAGGGCTTTTGAAAGTCATAGATATTGAACATTATCAAATGTTTTTTCAGAATCTACTGAGATAATTTATAATTTTCTCCCTTAAATCTGGTGAATTGCTTTGATAGATTATTTATTGTTTAACTTTTTCCATTCTTGGATAAACATTACTTGGTCATGATTTATGAATTTCATACACTGTTCGATTTGAACAATATTTTACATATATCTGCATAGGTGAGTTAAATAGACCTGTAATTTTTTTCTTCTACTATCCTTACCTGTTTTGAAATAAGATTCTATCATTCTCATAAAATAAGCTGATTAAAAATTTTGAGGATTGTTACAATTCATTGTTCAACCAGTTTTTCAGTTGGCAAATTGGTCAGTTAACCTATATTTTGCTCTTACAAACTAAATGAAACTTCCATATTAATATATATAGATAGATAGATAGATAGATAGATAGATAGATATAGATATATGTAAGTGACTATTGAGGAATAATTTCTTGGCAATAAAACCCCTGGGATAAAATTATATAAATACAACCAAATACAACAAAAATAACCTCCAAAAAGCTTCACACTCCCACCAGCATATTTTGAGAGTTTCTGCTTCTCCCCTCGTGTCCAAGTATGAAGTATCAAAAATGCTCTTAATTTTCACAGCATATTTGTGAAGAGTGGACCCTGGAGCCAGTCCTGTTTGCATCTGAACCACGACTCTTAACGCTTATTCACTTTGGGAAGCTGGCCAGGTTCCTTATCTCATAGGGCTGATTAAATGAGTTAATAATGTAAAATGCTACAGTGTGTGGGACATAATATTTGTCATTAATTTGAAAATATTATTATTCTTAATATTTTTTCAGTGAAATATTTTTCATTTTGACCAGCATTTATTTTATTTCAAGTAAGATAAGATCAAAAATCGATTTATTTTTGACCTGTGTTTTTTTTCTGTAAATTGTCTATTCATATAATTAGCTTTTCCTACTGAGTAATACATCACCTAATCATGATATATATGGACTTTTTATAAATTGAGAAATCTGGTGCTTGCTATCACATTTAGGTTATGAACTATATTCTTAGTTATCCAATGGATAGTTAACTTAAATTATCACATTTATTTTAAATTTAGTAACTTTAAATATTTATAAAATCAAACCTATCAATTTGTCTCTATAGCTTTTGACTTTTGTTTATACTTTTGCACATTACAATTATAAAAAATTCACATGCTTTTTTCTTAAATTGTCACCGTTTTATTGTTTACATTGAAACTTAATCAAACTGGAATGCTATTTGATTTAGTGGTAAGGTAGACATCTAGCTTTATTTTTTCCAAATAATGACTTATCCCAAACTAATTAATTTATGAAACATAATTCCTTCTCTCATACAAAATGAGACTTCATCATAAGCTGAATTTCTGCATTTTTTGTGCTTATATGCTCTGTATTATTTGAAAAACTATGTGTTTCTTTTTTCATACCAAATGATGTTAATTTTTGTAACTTTATACTAAGTTTAACCTTGGGAAGTGTTGGCCCACCATTGTTATGCTATATATTTTCAAAAATTTTCAGATGAGATTTAGTATCATTTTGCTAAGCTCCCCTGTAAAATGTTTTTTAGTATTTTAGTGGGATCTGCACACTGTATTTAAACATTGTTTTACTTTTTATGATCACTGATGAATGGCTGATTTGGCTGAAAAGTACTGACAACTGGATATAAACACCTAGCCCTACAAAAGTTCCAGAGGCTTTGATTCCTCTACATGTCTGTTTACACTTCATGTGAAATGGACACGACCACAGGCACTGGGGAAGGGCCTTGAATGGAGGTTGAAGGATCTGTGTGAAAGGCCCACATCGCCCACTAGTCCCTACCTGGCCTCTCTGTGCTCACTCCACCCTGCTTTGATCAATTCTACACTAACGTTAAGAATTCTCTTCCGCTGCCCTGGATTAATCATCACTGCCTCTGTAAGAGCCCTTGAGAGCTCACAATAGCCACTTATATTAAATTGAAACCTCTTACATTAAGACCCAGAACAGTTTTGTACTTTACCGTAGTCAACTGGTCTCTTCTCTCGCTACATTCCAACTGCTGTTCTCTGTTTCTGCTAAACAAATTCACTTATTCATATTAACCTTTTATTCCTATTTTAAAGCAATTCTCTCTATCCTTTATTATCCTCTCATTCAAATCTCTCTTCGTCTCACTTAACCTCTGAAATATTTCTTATTTCGACTTTCCTTTGCTGTCCATTTCTGCAGATTCACTCTGAATGCATCTATTCCTTCCTACTTTTTCATTTATTTACTAAATATTATTTGGCAATATTGGATCCTAGGAAAAAGGCTGTCTTTAGGCAGCCATGACACAAAGTGATAACAAAAATATTAACTAAACAATTTACTTCTCTTTCTAATCTTCTGCAAAAAGAGAAATAACTTTGTCCTCCTCATGCTATTTGAGGACAATATGAGTTATATGCATGTATATACATATACATAAAGTATTTAGAACATCTCTATCTATCTATCCACCTACTTTCTCATTGTTCATTCATTTTATTTGCTTTGTCACCATTACTCCAAAATCCAGCCCAAATCTTGGTAAATAGTATGTGCTCAATTAGCATTTGTCAAGTGAGTCTTTACTCATGAATGAATGGTAATATATCTATGTGACTCCTATGGTGGTGTACTTTACATACAGAGAATTTGATAAATGCGTAGAATACAACTGAATATATTTGAAAACACCTATTACTACAGATTAAAACTTTTTCAACTGTGTCAACTGTTCAAACTAGTTGTTTTCCAGTTCCAATAAAATGAATAAATGTTTCCATTAATAATTAGTGAGAAAATTAAAAACACTTAAATTGTTTACATGTTATAGCATCACCACAATTTAAAAACCAAGATCTTTGTTTCAACTACAATTGTATCCTGATTTTAATATACATATCCCTGAAAATTTTAAGAATGAAATCATTTGATAAATAAAAATTTATCTATTATGCTCAAACTTTAATCTTAGAAAATGGCATTTACAATTATATTAATTATTTAATTAATTCTTCTGAAGGATAATTATATGGACATAATTTCAAAATATTTATTTTTCCCAGCTTTATTGAGATATAATCGGCATATAACATTGTGTAAATTTAAGATGTACATCCTGTTGATTTGATACACTTACATATTGTAAAATGATTACCACTTTAGGTTAGTGAACCCCTCCATCATGTCACATAATTACACTTTCTTTTTTGTGGTGAAGACACTTAAGATCTATTTATTCTCTTAGCAACTTCCAAGTGTATAACACAGTATTATTATCTACAGTCACCATGCTGTTCATGTGATTTTCAAACCTTATTCATCTTATAAGTGGAAGTGTGTATCCTTTGACTACATCTCCCCATTTCCCACAGGCCCCAGACCCTGGTAATCACAATGCTATTCTCTGTTTCTCTGAGTTCAGATAAAGAAGATGCAGTATATATAAATATACAGTAGAATATTATTCAGCCATGGGAAAGAGGCAAATTTGCCATTTGTAACAGCATGGATGAAACTTGAGGGCATTATGCTAAGTAAACATTTCTAATTTAAGTTTTTTAAGTTATGTCAATATAAAGGTCATATGTCATATTAAAATACACATATGTTTTTTTAATATGGCTACTTCTGCCAAGAATTTGATGCTGGTTATGCTTTTTTTCCCTAAATTAAAGCAAACTACCAGATAATTATAAAACAAAAATAGGAAGTACAGTCAAATGTGTCAAAAAATATACATTTTATAACATCTAAACACAGACTTTTATAAGTTTTTCATTTAATGAAAAAAGTTGGCTTCTTGTACCTTGTCAATGATAGAAATGTAACATTTCTGAAAAACAGGAAGACAATGTCTTCTTAGTACTCCTTTCACCCTAGAAAATCTGCTCGGGTATAATCACACTGTGAAATAACTCATCTGCTTCATTTCTACAAATTTTAGTGGTATATTTGTTTTATTTTGATAATTTTTACATAACACTAATAAGTTTCTAAACAGGAAAGAAGGGTATGTTGGTAATATTCTAAACGGAATTTACCTTTATAGTGAAGAAGTCTTTAAAAGCACCAGAAATTACTTATCCTCTTCCAGTATCCCAAGAAAGTGTCTTTTATAATAAATTGTAAAAATTCAGATAAATAATGAAAAAATTACTTTTCAGGTGAATCAAGTCTAGAAGTTACTTCTCTGTACATTCTTTTAGAAGTCATAAATTTCTCTCAACTCAAAAGTAAAACATCATTTGAAAACATACACACATTATCATATTTTATATGGACATTTTTTTTTTACTAAGCAATAAATTTCAACATTTGAAAATGTAGCAACACCCTGGTCCTATTCCTAGGTACTGGTGATCTTTCAATATTACCTCATACTCTGGATTTTTTCAAGACAATCAATATCAAAGGGCATCCATTAGCTGATCTTCACATATCTTAAAATATCCTTAGTTGTAGGCATCCGTGTAGTCCCACTTTAACCAGCAATCAATCTAGATGATCACCGAGTCTTCAGTGCCTCTCTCAATTGACAGTGAATAAAAGTCACCTGGGGCTTAGTAAAAATAAAACAGAACAAGCAAAGAAGCAAACGAAAATTAAACACAATTTCACTTGCTCTATAACAAAGATTTTGATTTGGTAACTAAGGGGTGGGTCAATGCTCACTTCTAATGTGTATTTTCGATCATTTCTACTGCAGTTGTTCTGTGGACCACGTTTCCAGAAACATTTGTTTACATTTACCTGAGAAATTTTCTTTTCAATTTTGCCATCAATCTTCCTCTCAGAACAAACTTATGTATGTTTTGTGGTCATTTCCTGTTTCATTTTACTGATGCCCTAATGAGGAGTATAGAAAGCTTTTTTTTTAAAAACCACCTAACATGCTCCATGATGTCAGGGATTCTTTTGAAAGAAATTCCTCTTCTTTTTGGTACATTTACTGCATACTTTTAAAAGTTTCCTTAATGTTGATGGCAACTATTTTAATAGCTGTTTTTAGTGGTGGTTTCATCAGTGTTGAGCATATTTTAAAGACAAATTTAAAATGTTTAATGCACAGATGAATTATGAAAATGTACTGTGAAGTATGAGTTACGATTATTCAAATTCTGTGTACCTGAGATACAATTAAAAAAAAAAGAGGCAGAAGTCTAAATTTACATCATTTAAGAAAATCAGCCTGGCTAAAATTTATGTAGCTAAATGTGAAGTAAACAACAAATGCTTTTTTTGCATGTTTTTTTCTTAGCAGCTGGCAGCATTTTGCACACTCTTCTTGGTGTATGTCTCTGTCAGTGGTTGGTGGAAATAAGAACATTTCCCAGTTGCTTATCCACTCTTTCCAGGAGGGGAGATGAAAGATCAGAACAGCGAATTGTTGACTCCTGGAGAGTTGCTGTAATGGTGGCTCTCAGCTAATCTTAGCACCAGAGATTTCCAGTCAGGAGAAAGTTCATTTCTAAAAGAAGGCAAAGTCCTTGGAGACTGGCCAGGTTTGTAGAAAATAATACCATTGTTCCTATGGTCCTTTCTTTATACTGAAGTCTAGTTTACAGATTGCTTAAAGGTAATAATAGAGCCATTGGTTTCCATTTAGTAAAATCCCAATATTTTGAAGCACTGTAGAGAAAGATGAAATAATTAACAACAAATAAGCAGGAAGCACTAACCATGGTGCATATAAAAAGAATACAAAGCACTAAAATCCCCAAATAGTAGTTTTCATTTACTTAATGTATATTCAAGTTATTTTGTACACATTATTTAAACTAGCTTCAAAACATGAAATATGTGTAGTTACTCCATTTCATTGACATGAAGACTGAAACTTAAATAGATGAAGTAACTTTCTCCTATTATGTGGACAGAAAATGTTAATTCTACCCATCAGTTCTGTGGCTCCCAAGCTTCTGCTCTTCCTAATAGGAAACACTTATATTGTACTTCCTATGTTCTGTATACTTGTCTTAGTGATGGAAATATTACCACCATCCCCATTTCACAGGTGATACACTGAAACTCAGAGAAACTTAGTGACTGATCTAAGGTCACTGGGTGAGAGGGAAAGCCAGGATCCCTGCCCTGGGCTCATGAAACCCACAGTCTGAATCAGGGTGTGACAATGACTATGAACCGCTATACTACACAGAGCCTTTTGGGGAAGCTGGAAAGGAGAAAACTGAGTATGACAAACACAGGTCTCTGGGTGTACTCCCTGGTCATTGACATAGTTCATGTTGATGCCCTGTGCCTGTTTGGTTATCAGGGCTGGCATCTTGCCATGAAATAAAATATTTTCCCATCATTAACTAATTAGGGTGTTAATTAAATAAAAGATCCATGGCTGGTAGAAATCCCAATACAAACTGACCACCTCGGAGAAGGAAATCATCTTACAAATTTCCAATTCTAGGATAATGAGCTTCTTGATGCAGCCTAGAATAGTTGAATGTTACAGAGAAAGCACAATACCAACCACAAACTGCGTGCATAGAGGGAAGCGGATAATTAATTCAGATTTTTGTTGGCTGGCCTTTTGAAAGCCCAGTAGTAATCTTTGTGTACCCTTAGAGAGTGCGATTGTAAACTTGGTTTTAATTACATGTGTTATATGCTGGTTTAAGAAAGAATCCACTAAATTATTTACAAGTGATAAATTATGGAAAGGCATGCTGGCATGCATGAATGGTGTATTTTTGCCAGAGACATTAGGCAACAGGTCATTAGTGAGAAGCAGTTTCCAAGAGCCTGAACTTTGGTCTTCTGCAGGAGTTAGTGCTCCTTCTGTGAGACCTGTATTTATACCAGTGGGATATTCACATGACTCCATGTGTCTGTTTGTGGTCTGCTACACGGAAACCTGGGCTGGAGGCCAGGTTTTGAGGTGACTTTAACCAATGAGGGTGGTGATTATTTATTCACTAACCACAAATATTTTTGAGTACTCATCTTATGGTGAACACTCACTAGAGGAAGAATCTGCAAAGCTGGAGAAGATACACACATCCCTGTGCACCCAGACTCTCCAGTGAAGTGGTCAATCCTGGCAGTTAACAAGTGATCATTAGTTTAGCTGGGATCAGGAAAAAGGCAGATCTAGAAGGGGACAAAACATGGGCTAGCCTTTAAATTTTGTATACATTGGAACAGATCTTTGTGTCTGATTTTACCTCTGCAATATTACATTAAGCATAGTGCCCTGTACTACCTAGCTGGGGATCAATAAATGTAGATTTGTGTAAGTTATATACACTCATGTTTGCCTGTATAATGTTCCTCTTCAAAAGTGCAAGATGCACAAAGAGTAAAACTAAAACATCTGTCCTTGTTTGCATGACAATTTTGTTTCAAGTGAAAATACTAGTGAAAATTTAAAGAATTTTGGGTCAAACCATTTTGACCCAAACACAGTGAGGCATGTCTATTCCATGTCCAACTTTTTCTTCCTGAATCTTCAATAAAATGTATTTGGCTGAAAGAACACAAACACCACTCAACTGATTGAAGGAGGAAAGGATTTATGTTTCCAACCAAGAAGCTCAGAGATGATGCAGGATCAATGGTGTCTCAAGGACCCAAGTTCTTTTCGTTGCTCCAATGAGCCATCCTCAGGGTGGGCTTGTCTTCAGGCTGTTAGCAGGAGGGCTGCATCCATGCCTGGGGTTATTGCATGTGATATGCACAGAGAGAACACAAAGGCCATCTCTTCTTGTAAACCTCTCTTAGGCATGGAGAATCTTTTTCAAGAATTCCCCAGCAGAGTTCTTCTCGGGTATCCTTGTCTAGAATCTAGTCCTCTATAACTGTGTGAACCAATTGCTATCAAGGATATGATTATCCTTAAACCAATTCAGTCAGTTCCTGAAGGGGGGTGGATCAGATTCTCCTGAGGCACATGGGAAGGAAAAGAGGTAGATACATGGAAAAAAACAGAGTTCTCTTAGGAAGGAAAAGGAGTTTAAGTAACTAATGAGGGTGTAATGCAAAGTGTTAGAAATATGTGATTGTATCTTGGTTTGAGTTGGCTGTTAAAAAATATAAGCAATTCACTCCTGGCTGCAATGGTTGTGAAGCAAGAGAACAACAAGTTATTCTCTGGGCAACTGGAAACCACTGAATTGTGCACAAGTGTGCAATGCTCAGCTGGAGCATCTTTCTGGCATTCTGATTACTATGCCAGGCGACAGTAACCGTATATGTTTCTGAGGTCAAATTGCAATTGACTTCCTCTCTAAGGCTGTCCTTCAATCCATGATTATTAATTCTTATTGAACTTCCCAGTGCACAAACTGCTCAAGCAATCTGCCCTCCTGAATGTCTACAGTAGATTTTGCACATCATTAAATCTTCCTGTGAACTCTATGCCCATCCACATCTTTGCTGGAATAAAACAGTTATACAGAAATGTGGCACAATGCAAACTCACTTCAGTGCTTTTAACTAATGTCATTTCTTTTCTATATAATTTCTTGATTTTATTTATCTAAAATTGGTCTCAGTTTGGGCTCTGCAGACTCTTAATCTGCCACATCATTTCCCCCAGCGTCAACAAAGTTTCTGATTTGGTTCAGGGCTACTTCTGCTCCCCAGAAACCACACTTCTTGTCCTGAGTGAATTCCACAATATCTTTATTTCCTGTGGGAAATGAGAAACTGTCCAGCAACAAGGTCAAGAAACAGAAAAATGTTCTGGAAAGGCCACGGTTTGGCTGACAGGTTCACAAAAACAGAACTCATTGAATAAGGGAGGAAATCATATATTATGTGAGGCAGTATTTATAAAACTACTTTTGAGATTATTGGACTAAGGGAGCATCTCCAGCAAACATTTTCTCCTATTTTCTTATTTTAATTAAACTGTTGTTCATTTTTATGTTGTGTTTGTATTTTTGTTGTTTTGTTTTGTTTTGCTTTGTTACTCTTAGGTAGTGGTAGTTACTATTTTCCTACTGGCTCACCATTGATTGTTCAGTCATATTCCAGGTTAAATGTAAAGACAAAAATAAACTGATAAGGTAAAATTATCCTTTAAGTTTTTAGAAATATTTATGGATTTACAAGTGTTCACATCCTTGCTGATTCTGACTACAAATTATTATGACAGTTTTTCAAATGTCGTACATGAAAATCTGTATCATTTTCAGAGTCAGCGTTACTCAAGTTTACCCAGACTGTCACCAGCACCTCTCTTTATGAGAAAGAGAAAGCTCTGATTCCTCCCTTTGGTAAAATAGAAGCCCCTTGTCTTGGTCTTTAAATAAATTTTGGTGTCAGGGTTTCCTCCCTCAATGGCCCAGGTGTCTTGATGACATCCTTCTGCATCTAGTGAATGGTTAGCCCAACACAGATCAGGGAATACACATCGACTGTGGTGATGGTTCCCTTTTCAGGGAGTCTCTGTGTTCATAGGATTATATCCTTAGGCTCAACATTTTCTAAACAATACCTCTCAAGAAAATTAATACTCACCCCCTTTGGTTTTAGAAAAACACATCCTGAGATTTTAGCTAACATGATGATAAGGGATTTGTTGGTTACTACGCGCTAGAGAACTTCAGGACCTCACATATTTTTCCATGAGAAAAATAACTTGAAGTTTCTTTCTCTTCACTCGAATTTGAATTTTCTCAAGTCTGCCTTTAAAATAGCTGCACTCTGTGCTGAATCTTTGTTTTTCTTAATACAGTGAAATATTATTCAGACCGCTGGTTGGTAAACGTTCTGGGAGCATGATGTAAAGTTCTTCCTGGAAACAACCAATCCATTTCTGCAAGACTTTAAATTACACTTTCAATCCCTTCTCCTTTCTCATTTGATAATGTATCTTTTCTCACTTCCTTCCACTCATTAATTTTTTCCTCTCCTATTATTTGTCATTATGGTCTATAGCTGTTGTTTAACTATCTAAGGCAATTTATACCATTTGCATGAATAATGCTACATAAAATAACATAGTACCACAGCATGGATTAAGGAAACCCACTTTATAATATCTGAATAATTGTGACTACTCTTTCCATAATAAATTAATACAACATGTGCTTCATCATATGTTATGGAGATGTGTAATGCATGAAAAAGTTTCTGTCCTTCACTTTAATCAGCATTTTATACCAACTCCCATTATCATCTATAAAATGCTTAAAAATTGCTCCTGGGCAATCCAGACAGCATAATACTTACTTCAAGGAAAACGATTTAATATTTTAAGCTTAAACATTACATCTATGTGGCAGTAAATAAAAATTTGTGGGATGTAGTTTCCAATTATTTTGATCACTTACAGGCGAGCAATTCTTTTAAAAAAATCAAAGCATATCTTTTAATTAGGAAAAGTTGGTATAAATTATTAAATGAAGCGACAAACTTAGAAATTTTAAAACCCCAACTTAAGTAACAGTTCAGTGTGTGGATGTCAAAAGTTACTTCACATCTAAGCATCTCAGTGACATCATTGATAGAATGGGAATAACACCAGTATCTCTCTTGCCTGTATTGCAGGCTGTCGTAAGCATCAAATATGATAGTGACCTTGAGAGCACTTTATACATGTTAAAACACCATGCACATGCAAGACTTGATTCTAAGTCTCTGAAAAAAAATGCATGTTCATTAACATTTCCCTCCTCTCGCCACATCACTAGGAACCTCATGCTGCTCTTTGCAAAACGGTTAAACAGTTATGGCCCTTTCTGATATAATCAGTGAAGGTCCAAGTCTGTGGAGTTTGTTTTCAGTGCCATTTTCCTCCCTTTGTGAGATCCCTGTTCTCTCTGCTGCCAGCAGTAGGCTCTGCACACTGCAAATATTTGCCAACCTGGTTTAATTTGTGTTGGTTCCTGCAGATCCTTTGTCCTCGTATTTTTCTAAGGCACCCATGGTACCACCTGAGCAGCCCCTGGAAGCTCTGCCAGGCATTGGAACTCCCTGTCTGCCTGTGTGATCTCAGCTGCTTCTAGCTCAGCCTACCGGCCCATCAGTAGTAAAGCTGAGAAAACAAACCTCTAAGTCATTGAGGTTCACACCATGATTGCTGCAACATAAATGTGCAGGCAACACTCAATGTTTCCAAGGTCGTATTTTCACATTATTGTAAACCTCTCTCATGGATTGAATTTGATCTTTCACATTAACTGATGATGATTTCAAGTAATCCTACTGGATTGGTGGAAACCATCAGCCAGGGGCCCAAGACAGGGTTCCCCAGAGGGCAGGCATGCTTGTCTGTGAGTGTTTGTACCCTGGGCCCCCATCTCAGTAGGAGGAAAGACTTTATTCTCATCACTTGTGTTCATCGGGAAAGGCTGTGTGTATGCAATGGTGGGGAACAGGCTGCGGTTCCGTGTCTTTCCCCACAGCACTTAATTTCTCACTCTGAGAATCTAGGTTGCTGTGGAGAAGGGGAGATGGGAGGTGGTCATTCAGGACCCAGCGCGATGGACAGCCCATCACCCAGAGCATCACCGTGTGCTGTGGCAGAGGACAGAGAGGTGAGGGAATCACACTGAGCCTTTTCTGCCTCAGAAGAGAACAGCCAACATCACCTCCACTTATTATTCTTGGCAAGAGTTAATAACATCCCCCGTCCAAATGCAAGGGAACTGGTAGTCTTCTCTTTTCCCAGTAAAAAAACAGGAGAACCGGTTATAGCTAAACACTAGTGAGGTTTACCCATCTCTTTTGCCAAATCCCACCCCCTGCAGAGGGGCTAGGATGAAGCCCTGTAGTGCTGGGATGTGCTTACTCAGCATAACCTCTTAGCAGGAGGTTTCCCCCAATTCATGGCCACATCCTTTCTTACCCTCCCTCCAACATTTAGGTCCTCCTTGGAGGAGTGGGGAAGGGGCTGGCAGAGCAGCCAACAGTGCCATGTACAGCACCCACCTCAGGGGCCTCACCCAGGAGATCACAGACGCTAGTGGGCTGTCACTCATTCAACAGGGTTTGTGAAGCAACAAAGACCATTTCTTCCGCTTTTGTTTCTAACAGAAACAATTGCTTTTTGCATGGGGGCTGCAGAATAGAGCTGGCCAGCTTTCTGCTGGAAACCCTGAAAAGGGTTTTGAGCAGGCAGACAAATGGAAAGGGGAATTGCCTAAATAGAGTTTCCCAATCTTCAGGGCCGTGGGGAGTTTGGATGGTGATCCACCCACCCTGGACTCCCGGAGGGTAAGAATTCCCACCCACTCACCTTGCTGCTGAAGCTGGAGAGTGGTAGTGGTCACCGTCACTGTTACCTGTTTCCCATGTCTGAGGATGATGCCTTCTGATTTTGTGTTTTGAACCTATGATTTTCAAACACCTTTTCAAAAAGACACTCTTTAGAAAGTATACACATGAGCAATTTTTAACTTTTTGTCCCCCGAGATTTTCTCAATTTTAAAACTTCATAGGGTTCTGACTCTTGAACTAAGCAAAAAAAAAAAAAAATTGTTTCAACATCAGTTTAACTGGATTGAGAGGGAACAGGAAAATACAGAGAAAATTCACAGGAAAGGGTATTAATATTGCCTTGCCTCTGATGAGGTCTTTTCAGAACATGTTCTCTCATGAACCATTTCTACATATATTTAACTGTCTCACCCCCTCCTTGTATTTCATATATTTCATTTTAAATTTCAAAACCCCAGGACTATCTTGATACTTTCATACAGGTAAAAAAATACTTTCCTTTTTAATTCTAAATTGTATTCATTACTGAGTAGGAATTTGTAGCAAAGGGTTTAATTCTGCGTGGGGATTATGTCTCCAATAAAGTAGAGAGTCACAGCCCAAAGAAGGGGCGCACCTTATAAACAAAGAGGAGGGCAGGTGGCAGACCAATGCTGTAGGAATTTGTGACTTGAATATTATTGATTTTTTTCATTCTAAAGTAGTTTCACGTTTTTAAAATGAATGCTTTTGTCTTTTTAAATTCAAACTTTTAACAGCCATATGAAATAGTGACTAATGCAAATACAATAGAAAGACATTTAAAATAAAATTTTAAAGCATTTTTACTTTTCAAAGAAAATGCCTAGAAATTGGGATCTGTGAGAACTAAAATGTTAAAGTGTTGACAGCAAGTCAAGCTTCTGTGATCCTTACTAACTGACTAATGCAAGAACCTGGTAAACTGTGTGGGCATAGCCTGCCTGCAAGTCACAGATTGCTCTATTAGAGAAGACAATTTCCCAGGATAACACACATATCTATTTTTAACACAATATGAATTTTAAAAATGATTTGCAAATAGCTACAGGATTTACTGCAGAAATCTCTCCTTTCAAGAAGAATTTATTTTATTTGTTAAAGTTCCACACTCTTTTTTATAATTTCCTGCAAGAAATTTAACCTTTTTTTTTTCTTTTTGCTTAGTCAAACCTGCTCTAACATCTGATCTTCTATCCCATCACTTGCTTCCAGGGGACTCGCACAGGACATTCTGCTTTCAGCAGTCCATGCCCAAGGAGTGAATGAAAGCATGAGTAGATCAGTGTCTAAAGGTGAACCCAACCTGCAGAGCCCTAAGCCCTGACTATGGAGCCCAGGGCACAACTGCAGCCTTAACAAGTGTGATGATAAGAGACCAAGCAGATTTCTTGAGGTGGTCTATTTGCTTTGAGCATCAAAAAACCTGCTTTCCTTTCCTGCAAATGCTTGTTTTGATGATGGTTTAACTATGAGTACTTTCTTGAAATGAGTGGAAGAGGACCTGTGATTAACAGAGCCCATCAAACAGCTAAGCTTCAAAATTTTAGAGTTTCTTTATGTTAATTCAGTTACTTTCTAAATTAAGTAAATTTCTAAACTAACATTCCTTTACAATATTCAGCTATCCCTTATAAAGTTCTTACTATAGATACTGGACACTTTTACAAGCCCTTTGCATCTATTAGCTTATCTATTCCTTATAATAACTATGAAGTCAATTCTTATATTGTTCCCATTTTACTCATGACAAAACAGTGCAGAGAAATCAAGGAAGTTGCCTAAAGTCACCTGACTAGTAAGACGTGAAACCAGGATTCAAACCACAGTGTGACTTCAAGTCTATGTTTACAACCAAAACACCACACTTCATGGATGTCATTAGAAGTCACTGTTCTCGGTCTAGGTTGATGCCTAGAAACATGCCAAATCTGCAGAAATGTGTGCAGTGAATGTTCTCTCTGCCACTTCACCACCAGGGAAGCCCCTCTTGCACCATTTTTAAAGGATATCTTCTCTGGGCATAGAATTCTCAGTTGACAGTGTTTTTTGTTTGTTTGTTTGTTAGCACTTGAAAGATGCCCTTCAAGTTGTCTTTCTTGTGTAGTTTCCACCACAAGTCTGCTTGTCTTGTGTAGATTGTGTGCCCCCTCCTGCTGCTACAACCCTCTGGCTGCCTTGAAGCTTGTCTCCTTTTCCTTGCTTTTCAGCAGCGTGAATGTTATGCCTATTTGTGAGTCTTTTGCTATTTACCCTGCTTTGTGTTCCCTTAATTTCTTCGATCTACGGTTTGTGGTTTGTCACTAACTTTAGAAAACTCTGGCCGTTACACCTTCACATATTTTCTCCCTTTATCTTCTTCTGCTTGGATTCTTGTAACAGTTGACCCTTGAAAAACACGGGTTTAAACCACATGGGTCCACTTACCTGTGGATTTTTTTTTCAGTATGCACATACTGCAGCATATGATCTGAGGTTGGTTAATCTGTGGATCCAGAACTGAGAATGTGGAGGGCCAATGGTAAAGTTATATGCAAGTTTTCAACTGCGTGGGGGGGGGGGGTCGGCACCCCTAACCCCTGTTGTTCGAGGGTCAACTGTACATGTGTATGAGTCTGTTTTTCCTTCACAGTCCTGAGAGGTTATGTCTTTTTCTTTGTGAATTTCAGTTAAGGTAATTTCTATTCAGTTTAGGTAATATCAGTTTAGGTGAATTTCAGTTTAGGTAATTTCTATTCGCCTGTGTTCAGGTTCACTCATGCTCTCCTAGGCCGTGTGGAATCTACTGAAGAGCCAACTGAGGACAGTCTTCGTCTCTGCTCCTCTGGTTTTGATCTCCAGAATTTCAATTTAATTTTATTTTTAGTTTCCATCTCTGCTGCACTTACCCACCTGATCCTGCATTTTGCCTACTTTCTCCATTAGTCTTTAATGTAACAATCATAATTATTTTTAAAATTTCTATTTCTAACTTTGTGCCACTTTTTTGTTGTTGTTGTTGTTGTTTTTTGGGTGGTACGTGGGCCTCGGACGCACAGGCTCAGCAGCCATGGCTCACGGGCCCAGCCGCTCCGCAGCATGTGGGATCTTCCCGGACCGGGGCACGAACCCGTGTCCCCTGTATCAGCAGGTGGACTCTCAACCACTGCGCCACCAGGGAAGCCTTTGTGCCACTTTTGAGCACGCTTCTGGTAACTATTTTTTTCTGATTGTGATCTATTACTTTTTTGTATTCCACATAATAACTTATTAAAAATTAAGCGTGTTGTATATGACAGATGATAATTAAATTAATTTTTTTTAATGCACAAGCATGTCTTTCTTTCTACCATTTTAAAGTCAACAAACATTAATCCTTTTAGCCTTATCCTTATGGTTGTATACTTCATGTACTCCATATTGTAATTCTTTTTATTCAGCCTAAATAATTCCCTTTGGTATTTATTGCAGCATAGTTCTGCTATCAGTAAATTCTTCCAGCTTTTGTTTGTCTGATAGTGCCTTTTATTCTTTCAGTTTTGAAAAATACTTTCTCTGGATGTAAAATATTTACATATACAGTTGATCCTCAGTATTTGTAGATTCAATATTTACAAACTCACCTACTTGCTAAAGTTTGTAACTCAAAATTAATACATATGGTGCTTTCAAGATCACCCACAAACATGTGTAGGATGGCAAAAACTTCGAGTCACTTGGCATACATAGCTGAAGATGTACAAGACAACGGTCTACTTTTTTGTTTTTAGCTCACATACTGTAAACAAGTGGCCTTTTTGTGGTCTATTTAGTCCCTTTTTTTTTTGCATTTTGTGCATTTTTTGATGATTTCATTGTTTAAAATACTGCTGGAGTGCTGGCTAGTAAGCACAATAAGACTGTGGTGTGCCTTATAGAGAAAATATGTGTTAGAGAAGTTTCTTTCAGAAATGAGTTATAGTTATAGTTGTAATGCTGTTTACCATGAGCTCAGTGCTAATACATCAACAATGCCTATTAAATAAGGTGTATTTAAGCAGAAATATACATACAACAAGGTTATGCATTGATCAGCTACCAAAATATTATGATCAGAGGTTTGAAGGAAACAAACTCTGTGTTTCCCATAGGAGAAATGGTTTGGTAGTCACTATTTCAGCACTCATGATGACTTTCTAGAACCTGACTACCATGAATAATGAAAATCAACTGCATATATTAGTGTGTGTGTGTGTGTTCCAAGCTTTTTTTGTTATTCTCAGTAGCTGTATTGATCTACTTTTCTCTGTTCTTTTACAATCAGAAGCAGAAATTTCCTGTTTAATATATTTTTGTTTTTTAATGGTTTTTAAGTGAAATAAAGCAGCATAGTATGTTTGTGAAAAGAAGGTGACCAGCATCTGTTACATATCAGTTACTAAGTATTAATTAAGAACATTAGCTAAAAAATAATATTTTAAAAGATATTTCTGTCTACAGATAGTCTTTATCAATGACTAAATTATGGCTTAAAGATATTAAATAACTTGCTTAAGCCTAGATTTTAACTTAAGTCTGTTGGCTTCACAGCTAATACTCTTACATGATTGTCACTTCACTCATTGATTCAATTTTCTTATCTAAAAAATAATTGCTAATAATCCTCCATGCACAAGAATGTCATGAGCATGAATTAGAGAATGTCACTGTCAGAGACACACAGTAATTGCAAAACAGTGCTTGTCACATCAGATCTGTCACAGCTCCTCTCTAAAATACATTTAACCTAGGAAAATGGCACGGGATTTCAGAAAAAGCATCTACAATGTGTGTTAATGAAGATCCAGTGGTAGCTAAAAAAAAAAAATCAATATATGACACACTTATTCATTATGATGTGTTGTGATGGTTCTATTTGAAATGTTTCACGGAGGACAGTTATTTTAGTGCTTATCAGACTTGTTGGAAGGGCCCTTTGGGAGTGTTAATGCTTAAGATTCTTCATTAACTAGAAAGATGAAAATCTGCCACTGGGCAGTAAACATATTTTAACAAATCACTCGAGAGGATAAGGTCACTTCTCCAATTTTATTCTCTAACACTTGGATGTTTCAGTGTGATGACAGAGGGAAACATCTACTCCACTCATCAAAACTAGGGACTTGCTGATACAAGTTAGCCCAACAGTCCATCAGAAAATAATAATAATAATAATAATAATAATAATAAAAGCCTTACCATTTATCCACAGCCAAAACATGCATGGATTATTGTACATGGTCCTGAAATGCTTCAAGTCAACCTGTCAAAGTGGCTTGCTATATATTAAACTAATAATCTACCCTCTAAACCAATGCTTTCTCCTGCTTTTCTGTCATACCTAGGATTACTAACCCCTTAATCACCCACACTAGAATCTTAGGAGCGACTTTTAATTTCACCCTTTGCCTCACCTACATTACTAAACAATAAATCTGTATATCTTATTTTCTGTTTCCCAAGTGCAGTTAACTCCACTAAATCCATATTAAGGATGCCATTACTTAGCTGGACCATCATGCCTTCCTTGGATAGCTATGTGAGCCATTTAATGGATCGTCACACCCTTGGCTTGGCCCTTAAATTCACCCTCCACAAAGGTATTGAGTGATCTTTCGTAGCACAAGTGGCCATGGCACTCCATTGTTAGGACATGTTATTGCCCACAACAGATTACCTGACACATGCAGCCACAGAGTAAAGACCTGTACAATAGTGTGTTGAACTGATTGATGTAAATAGATTTCAACCATGCCAACTTTCACAACTTCATTTAGTAATGAAAGTACATATCTACTCCTGAACTTAAGGGAAAACTCAGGGATGGAGATCTGGATTTGACTGTCA
Organism: Lagenorhynchus albirostris; assembly: GCF_949774975.1. NCBI lineage: Eukaryota > Metazoa > Chordata > Mammalia > Artiodactyla > Delphinidae > Lagenorhynchus > Lagenorhynchus albirostris. The sequence continues at coordinate 4,174,524 of NC_083106.1, read as the reverse complement.
TCAGTTTAAACGTGGAAGGTAAGGCCATGGTAGTGAGTGTGTTTGGTTAAGGATCTAGAAGTATTTCTATTAAAAGGAGACATTCACCACCAGACACCAAATTATTTCCTACTTGATTTGGGGATATTATATTATAAGTTTATAATGTTATAATGCTTTATAATTCACAGAGAAATAGTTATATATATATATATATATACACACATTCACAGTTATTACAATTGAGACTTGTAGTAACCTTGTGAGGTAGAGTTCATGTTATAGTTAAGTGCAAGGTTGTTCCAGAAAGATTTAGTGAGTTGTCTAGGATATTATGACTAGGAATTGGTAGAACCTATAGTTGATTTCTAGGGTGAAGGACTCTTCCCAGTAAACTGCATTGCCTTTTCTGTAAGAGTGCTAACAGTCTTGACTTTTATACCAGTTAGCCACACCTGGAGACCCTACTGTGTACCTGGCATTGTGCTTGGCTGTGCACTAAAAAGTGAGCATGGCCCTAATCTTCCAGAATTAATGTGAAAAGAGAATACAAAGCTAAATATAGGGCTTCCCTGGTGGTGCAGTGGTTGAGAGTCCGCCTGCCGATGCAGGGGACATGGGTTCGTGCCCCGGTCCAGGAAGATCCCACATGCCGCAGAGCGGCTGGGCCCGTGATCCATGGCCGCTGAGCCTGCACGTCCGGAGCCTGTGCTCCGCAACGGGAGAGGCCACAACAGTGAGAGGCCTGCGTACCGCAAAAAAAAAAAAAAAAGAAAGAAAGCTAAATATAAAATGATGTGCCAAGTGCCATTATAAAAGTACAGATAGAAAGTTGCAGAGCCCAGAAGGGTACCACCAGTGGTGATAAAGAGAGGGAAGAGCAAAGAAGAATGTCTCTCCACTTGATGAACTTATGGTCCACGATTTCTTTCTCCTTCCATATTCATCATTCACACAATAAGCATGGTCTGAGCAAGTGTGAGTCTGGTACTGTCCTAGGTGCTGACAAAATAGCAATAACTAAATAGCATTTCTGCTGTCATGGATACATAAATTTTAGTAGGATGAGGGAATAAGGGAATAAACAAAATGTCAGAGAGTGATAAGTGACAAAAATAAGGCATGAAAATAAGGCACGGAAGGTAAGAAGAAACACTTGTAATTTTAAATGGCGTAGTCACAAAATTTGACTGAAGTTTATGTCTTTTCAACAAATAATTTGTGTTAGTTTCCTATTGCTGCTGGAAGAAGTTAAGACAAACTTTTAGCCTAAAACGACACAAATTGATTATCTCACAATCCTAAAGTCAGCAGTCCAAAATCAGTTTCACTAGGATAAAATCTCAAGGCCTCAGCAGGCTGGGTCTCTTCTGGAAGCTCCAAGGAAGAAGCCATTTCCTTGCATTTTCCAGATTCCAGAGGCTGCCTGCATTCCTTGGCACTAGGCCTCTTCTTCCATCTTCAAGGCCAATAGCAGCATCTTCAAACCTCTCTCTGATATCTGTTTCCGTAGTCACACAGCCTCCTCTGATTCCAGCTGCCTCCTGCCTGAAGGGTCCTTGTGATTAAGTTAGGACCATCTAGGCCATCCGGAATAACTTCCCGTTTCTAAATGTTTAACTTAATCACATCTGCAAAGTCCCTTTGCCATGTACAGTAACATATTCACAAATTCCAGCAAGTAGGAAATAGACATCTTTTGGGCAACTGATTTATCTTTATTTAATTCAAATAAAGTAAAATAAGATGGGACAACTATAGTAGATTTTAAGTAGTCATCATACGCCATGCTTAAATGTATGTTTTCTGTTTTAAATTAATTTTTTAGAGCAGTTTAAAGTTCACAGCAAAATTAAGAGAAAAGTGGAGAGATTTGCCATATATCCATAGACTCCTCCATAATCAACACCACCCACCATAGTGACACATTTGTTACAACTGATGAATCTGCATTGACATATCATCATTACTGAAAGTCTACAGTTTACGTTAAGGTTCACTCTAGGTGTTTTACATTACATGGGTTTGGACAAATGTATAATGATAGACATCCATCATTATGATGTCATAAAAACTACTTTCAGTGTCCTAAAATCTTCTGTGTTCTGCCTATTCATCATTTCTCCCAATCCTCCAGCTCCTGGTGACCAGTGATCTTTTTACTGTCTATATAGTTTTGCCTTTTCCAGAATGTCATGTAGTTGGAATCACAGAGTATGTAACCTTTACAGATTGGCTTCTTTTACTTAGGAATATACATTTACGTTATCTCCATGTCTATTCATGACTTGATGACCCATTTCTTTTTAATGCTGAATAATATTCCATTGTCTGGATGTACCATAGCTTGTTTATCCATTCACCTGTGGAAGGACATCTTAGTTGCTTCAAATTTGGGCAGTTATAAACATCAACGTACAGATTTTTGTATGGACATGAGTATTCAACTCCTTTAAATAAATACCAAGGAGAATGATTGCCAGGTTGTACAATGAGGGTATGTTTAGTTTTGTAAGAAGCCACCAAACTGTCTTCCAGGGAGGCTGTGCCATTTTGTATTCTCACCAGCAATGAAAGAGGAGCCCCTGTTGCTACACATCTTCACCATGATTTGGTGGTGTCAATGTTCCAGATGTAATCCATCCTAATAGGTATTAGTGGTATCCCATTGTTGTTTTATTTGCATTTCCCTGGTGACATAGGACATGAAGCATCTTTTCATATGCTTATTTGCCATCTGTCTATATTCTTTGGTGAGGTGTCTGTTAAGGTCTTTGGCCCCTTTTTAAAGAAAGTTGTTTGTTTTTTGTTTCCTATTGCATTTCAAGTGTTCTTTGCACATTTTGAATGAGTGTAGTTATCAGATGTGTCTTTTGAAAATATTTTCTCCCAGTCTATGACTTCTTCTCATTCTCTTGATATTGTCTTTCACAGAGCAAAAACTTTTAATTTTAATGAAGTTCAACTTATCAATTATTTCTTTTATGGATCATGACTTTGGCATTATATCTAAAGCATCATTACCTTACCCAAAGTCATATAGGTTTAGTCTTATGTTATACCCTAGGAGTGCCATAGTTTTGCCTTTTACATTTTAAATCTGTGATCCATTGTGAGTTAATTTTTGTAAAGGATGTAAGGTCTGTGTTCAGGTTTATTTTATTTTATTTCTTGCCTGTAGATGCCTGGCTGTTCCAGCACCATTTGTTGAAAAGACTCCTTGCTTTATTGTATTGCCTTTGCTCCTTGGTCAAAGATCAGCTGATGATATAAATGTGGGTCTATTTATAGGGCTCTATTCTGTTCCATTGGCCGATTTGTCCATTCTTTCACCAACACCACACTGCCCTGTTTACTACTGCTTTACAGTAGTAAGTCTTGAAGTTGGAGAATGTCAGTCCTCTAACATTGTTCTTCTCCTTCAATATTGTGTTGACTATTCTGGGCCATTATCTTGCCATAAACTTTAAAATTAATTTGTCAATATCCAAAAAATAACTTGCTGGGATTTTTATTAGAACTGCAGTGAAGCTACAGATCAGGCTGGGAAGAACTGACATGTTGACAATATTGAGTCTTCCTAGCTATGAAAATGGAATCTCTCTCTATTTCTTTCGTTCTTTGATTTTGTTCGAGTTTTATAAAACTATAAAACTATAAAACCTTATATAGATCTCATACATAGTTTTTAGGTTTATTCCTAAGTGTTTCACTTTTGGGGGGTGCTAATGTAAATGGTATTGGATTTTTCATTTCAAATTCCAGTTATTCATTGCTTGTACTATAAGGAAACAATTGACTCTTGTAGATTAATCGTGCTTCATGCAACCTTGTTATAATCACTTATTAGATCTAGGAGGGTTTTTTTGTCAGTTCTTTCAGATTTTCTGCATAGATGATCATGTCATCTCTATGTGAAGATAGTTTAATTTCTTCCTTCCTAAACTGCATACATTTTATTTCCTTAACTTTTCTTATCCTATTAGCTAGAAATTCCAGTACGATGTTGAAAAGGAAGGGTGACAAGGGAATTTTTGCCTTGCACCTGACCTTAGTGGGAAAGCTTTGAGATTCTCACCACTAAGGATGAATTAGCTCTAGATATTTTGTGGATAGTCTTTATCAAATTGAGGAAATACTCCTCTCTTCTTAGTTTACTGAGAGTTTTTACCATAAAGAAGTGTTGGATTTTTTCAAATGCTTTTTCTGCATCTATTTATATGGTCATATTTTTTCTGTTGATGTGATGAATTACATTATCTGATGGTCAAATGTTGAACTAGGTTTGAATATCTGGGATAAATCTTCCTTGTTCATTGTGTATAATTCTTTTTACCATTGTTGGATTCAATTTCTTCCTATTTTGGGGACTTTCGCATTTATGTTCTTGACAGATATTGGACTGTAGTCTTCTTTCTTGTAATGTCTTTGTCTGGTTTTGGTATTTGCCTAAAGCTGGCCTCACAAGTGAGTTGGGGAGTATTTCCTCTTCTTCTATCCTCTGAAAGAGATTGTAGAAAATTGGTACAATTACTTCCTTAAATATTTGGTAGAATTTACTAGTGAATCTGTTTGGGTATGATGCTTTTTAAAAAACTTATTAATTCAAATTCCTTAATAATTATAGGCATATTTAGATTATTTACTGTGTGTGTCTTTCAAAGAATTTGTCTTTTGGTTCTCAAATTTGGGGGCAGAAAGTAGTTTATAGTATTCCTTTATTATCCCTTCGACATCCATAGGGTCTGTACAAACTTATGTTTTAAAATGATAATCTGGGTGATGTCATGAAAATAAATGATAAAGGAGCAAGTGGGAAAGCCCGGCAGCCAGCTAGGAGATTATTTCTGTAATCTAACTGAGAAATGATGGCAGTTCAGACCCGTGTGCTAATATTGGTGGTGGTAAGAGAAAGACATCAGTAAATTATTACTAAGGTGTATAGTCCAAAAATACTGGCAGAATATGCAGAAGCCTGAGGGAGAAATATGTTTTGATATAGGGTATATTAATAGTTCAGTTTTTGATTTGCTAAATTTGAAAATTGTATTCATATTTCAAGTAGAAATTTTGAAAAGGTAGCTGGAGTTTGGATTTCAATAGAGGGATCCAGATTGGAAACAGAAATTTGGGTGGTATTCACAGATATGAGATTAGATTAAATCATCACATTTTGGTAGAGAAGAGATGGTTATACCAAGCAAGCCCTGGATAACTCCAATGACATAGTTAGAAAGATGAGGCAAAACCTGCAAAGTAGCTGAAAGAGAATAGCCATTGAGGTAAGGATAAAACCGGGAGAAGTTGGTGTCATGAAAGTTAAGTGCAGAAGGAGCTAAAGAAGATGAAGATTGAACACTAGATTCAAATAATGTCAAATACTATTTGGAACATTAAAATGTCAAATATTAAAAGATCAATATTATATATATATATATAAATGTGGCTTCTAAAGATAGATATTAAATATAGGTAGGGCTATGCTATTGCTGTAAAAAAAATTAACATATACAAGGCATCAGTTGATGGAGTACTTTGGCAAAAGTTGGATCAGAGTAGGTTCATGGATTAAGAGAGATGTAGAATCAGAGGGTAGCACATATATGCACCCCTTTAGAGGAGCTTAACTGTAAAGCAAAATGAAGAAATGAAATAATTACTAAGGTAACGGAGTTAAGTATGGATTCTGTTTATTTGTTTTCAACTTGAGGGAAATAATGTTTGAATGCTATGGGAAACATCCAATGAACCTAGGAAAACTGACCATGCAGGAGAAGATGAGAATGTTAGCTGAAGTAATGGCCTCGAGTAAGTGAGAGGGAACGCCCTCAAGTGCACAATCTGAGAATTTGACTGTAGCTTGGAGCACGGATAGTTCAATCACAGCAAGAGGAGAGAAGGCAGGATAGACGGGCAAAGGTTGTGGAAGTCAACTTCTTCCTTTTTTCTTTTTTCTTCAGTGAATCAGAAAGTAAAGTCATTAGCTGAGGATGAGAGGGTGACAATGTTGACTTTGAAGAGAAGGTACGGAATATTGACTGGAGAGAAGTGAAGAGCGAATTAACTAAAGAAATATGTGTAAATAAGAGTCTAGGGCTTCCCTGGTGGCGCAGTGGTTGAGAGTCCGCCTGCCGATGCAGGGGACATGGGTTCGTGCCCCGGTCCGGGAAGATCCCACATGCTGCAGAGCAGCTGGGCCTGTGAGGCATGGCCACTGAGCCTGCACATCCGGAGCCTGTGCTCCGCGACGGGAGAGGCCACAACAGTGAGAGGTCCGCATATCGCAAAAAAAAAAAAAAAAAAAAAAAGTCTAGATTAAGGATGCTGTTAAGTCATTGTTTCTTTTTTATTATTATTATTATTTTACTCTTTTAACATCTTCATTGGAATATAATTGCTTTACAATGGTGTAATGGTGTGTTAGTTTCTGCTTTATAACAAAGTGAATCAGTTATGCATATACATATATCCCCATATCTCCTCTCTCTTGCGTCTCCCTCCCACCCTCCCTATCCCATCCCTCTTGGTGGTCACAAAGCACTGAGCTGATCTCCCTGTGCTATGTGGCTGCTTCCCACTAGCTATCTATTTTACATTTGGTAGTGTATATATGTACATGCCACCTTCTCACTTCGTCCCAGCTTACCCTTCCCCCTCCTTGTGTCCTCAAGTCCATTCTCTACGTCTACGTCTTTATTTCTGTCCTGCCCCTAGGTTCTTCAGAACCTTTTTTGTTTGTTTTTTTTTAGATTCCATATATGTGTTAGCATATGGTATTTGTTTTTCTCTTTCTGACTTACTTCACTCTGTATGACAGTCTCTAGGTCCATCTACCTCATTACAAATAACTCAATTTTGTTTCTTTTTATGGCTGAGTAATATTCCATTGAATATATGTGCCACATCTTCTTTATCTATTCATCTGTCAATGGACACTTGGGTTGCTTCCATGTCCTGGCTATTGTAAATAGAGCTGCAATGAACATTGTGGTACACGACTCTTTTTGAATTATGGTTTTCTAAGGGCATATGCCCAGTAGTGGGATTGCTGGGTCATATGGTAGTTCTATTTGTAGTTTTTTAAGGAACCTCCACACTGTTCTCCAGAGTGGCTGCATCAATTTACATTCCCACCAACAGTGCAAGAGGGTTCCCTTTTCTCCACACCCTCTCCAGCATTTATTTTTTGTAGATTTTTTGATGATGGCCATTCTGACCAGAGTGAGGTGATACCTCATTATAGTTTTGATTTCCATTTCCATAATGATTAGTGATGTTGAGCATTCTTTCATGTGTTTGTTGGCCATCTGTATATCTTCTTTGGAGAAATGTCTATTTAGATCTTCTGCCCATTTTTGGATTGGATTGTTTGTTTTTTTAATATTGAGCTGCATGGGCTTCTTGTATATTTTGGAGATTAATCCTTTGTCAGTTGCTTCATTTGCAAATATTTTCTCCCATTCTGAGGGTTGTCTTTTCGTCTTGTTTATGCTTTCCTTTGCTGTGCAAAGGCTTTTAAGTTTCATTAGGTCCCATTTGTTTATTTTTGTTTTTAATTTCCATTTCTCTAGGAGGTGGGTCAAAAAATATCTTGCTGTGATGTATGTCATAGAGTGTTCTGCCTATGTTTTCCTCTAAGAGTTTTATAGTGGCTGGCCTTACATTTAGGTCTTTAATCCATTTTGAGTTTATATTTGTGTATGGTGTTAGGGAGTGTTCTAATTTCATTCTTCTACATGTAGCTGTCCAGTTTTCTGAGCACCACTTTTTGAAGAAGCTGTCTTTTCTCCATTGTTTCTTAACTTAAAATGGCGCAAGTTATCAGGGCTGTAAGGGGTTCCCCAAACCAATCATCTCCACATGTACAGGCACAGGAGGGCAGTTGCATTTAAGTGGGTTGGGGTTTGTTGAGCGAGTACAATGCACACTTTCACTCTGGGTCTTTGCACATTTCCTTCTGCCTAATAAAGTATACAATCCCCCAACTTATATTTGTCACAATCTAGAGGTAGTTTAGGGTAAAAAAATGTCAAGACTATTCAAAATATAGAAAAGCTGATTCTAGAATACCTTGAAACATTTTCATAAAACCCTTGTTAATTTTTAGAACTCAATATCATGGGAAAGGTCTGCACAGATATGATGGGCTATACCTGGAGTGATGGATGAATGGTAGGAGAAAATACTGAATAGCAGGCAGAGTGAAGAAATGGATTTATTTTCTGGATTTTTTTTTTGAGGTATGCGGGCCTCTCACTGTTGTGACCTCATTACAAATGAGCTCTGTAAGCATGTAAGCGACTTACCAGTAATAAGGTATATAAACAATGATATGCTAAGGCACATTTTACCAAAACAAGGTGAACGATAATTAGAAACGATGTCTTTAAAAGGAGAGAGAGAGTTCTTGTTGATACACTTGAAGGCAATAGAAATGCATAAATATATCTCCTGTTACCCACACCTGCATCTTCCTTGACAATTATGCTGAGAACAATAAGACATTGATTCATGTCTTGTTATTCTATCACCTTACACAATGATCATCTCAACATTTAAATTTATGCTGTGTTTTAATTATCAATAGAGTTTTTAAATAACAACATCCACTTTCTTAAAATAAATATTTTATGAAGCATTATTTTTAAGCATTTTGACTTTTATGGAGACAAAATAATTATGGTAAGACTATTTCTAATATTGTGTGAGTCTAAAAAACGAAGTATTCAATGTAAAATTTAGAGACACATAACATTTTTAAGCTTAAATCAATCCTGTATAGAGAAGCAGGCACATATTAGACGTTATTGTGGTTTAGTCAATTATATACAACCAATTAAACATCTGTGATTCCTCTTTGTCAACAGTTTGATTCTACTAAGATTTCTTGCATTATTGCTCCAGACACTGTCATTTTTAAGAGTCTAAGTATCTGAGTTGGATTTTAAATATAGGTAGAATTTAAGAGTATAGGGCCCCCCATATGACATGCTGATCAAACCACATGTAAGTGAGAAGCAAATAAAAGGCAAAGTCACAAAATATCAAGAAACTTTAGAATCAAATAAGAAAAAAAGGAAACTATATCCACTTTTTAATATGTTAAATTTGGTTATATCTCTTTGTATTAGAGTTAATACATTTAGGTACCTGCAGCTCCACATCTGGGTAAATTCTAATTTAAATTCTGAAAACGTTGGCTCTCTGGCTAAAGCACTTATGTAAAATTGAGTGGTCTTTACACAGTGAATTGTTGCTGGAATCAAGCTGCAGCACAGCATTTAGTCATACAAATAACTCCATATTGTCCCTTCTAGAATATATGTGTGTCAATTACAGATGCTGCTTTCATATAGTTTCAGTGAGCTCCAACACTAATTTCATTGATTTATAAACTGTGATAATTTTTCAGCCTGCTTTAAATACTCTGTGCTCGTTGGGGAGAGCAGCCTGTCTTTAAGACTGTGCAACATGCACGAGCTTCTTTGTAGATATTCCACAAACCACGTGCATCTGTGTGGTATCCTGAACCCACCAATGACTCATACATGGAACTAACTCAGATTAATGTCGAGGAATGAGAGGTCACTGTAAACAGTAACTAAATAAGGCAGTTTCCAATTGGAAATACTTCTCATTGAGAAGCTGAAGTGCCCATCTATTTCATTTTCTGGCTACCTGCACAGGAGAAGATAATCTTTAATTGTGATTTAGGTTTTTGTTTTGCTTTGTTTTGTTTGTTAATGAAAGACTTATTATAAATTGACACAATGGAAAAGGTGCTGCTGAAAAGACACAAAGCTCTTCATTGAATATCCTGAGTGAACACCATTCCCTACTGCAGTCCCCACTCATCCCTTTTGGTACCTTACTATCTGATGCCTCCCTTGGAGGGGACCACTGTTTACGGGCACAAACCAGGTGAGGCTGAGACTCCTGCCCTTACCTGCTATTATTCTTGCAGGGGATAATAGCCCTGGAATGGAAGGTTAAAGTGGTGTGAGCCCATCTATCATGTAGCCACAGCACTGGCCAAGGAGGGTTTCCATCTTCATATGACTGGTTTATAACTAAGGAAGACCTTCTCCTGGGCAATGGCATTTACATCAGAATTTTCTCAGCTCCCACATAAACCAGGGATCTTGTCATAAAGCTCAGGAGCAAAGGAGAAGGTCTGAACAAGGTGCCATGGGAGAGCTCTATCCTAGTGCTCAGGCAAGCAGAAAGCATTTTCCTAAGGAGCTCTCATATAAATTTAAAATACGACCTGACAATTTCAATTTTTAACAACCAAGTCCTTAAAGAGAAGCAGGGCTAGACTCAAGAAAGAGAAAGGAAGGTAAATTTTGGATGCAAATAAAGGCCAGCTGCAGCAGTGGGAAGAAGGAAAACATTAAGATAAATGTGCTGCAGAATTTGTAGTAGGTCATTTCGGGTTATTCACTGATATGGAAGAACCCTCCACCGCAGTACCTGGGAGTGATGGAGATTCAGTCTGATTGTCAGAGAAGGGTAGGCTAGTGGTTTTCTTTTCAGAATTCACGTCGTTAAGCCCAGGTTTATCACGAAAACAGCAGCCGTCAATTCAGGACAATAGAATACTTGGATTCAGAGCTAATCAGCCTGATTATGGATCCAGGGGATGCTCCGTGGCCAGGGTATAGGAGGTGGAAAGCATAGTCAGACGGCTGCCCTGTAACTGCAGCTGTGCCTTATGCAGAAGCAGGGGTAGCCTGGTTCATACCTCCTCCTAGTATGCTTCCCTTTTGGATCACTGGGTGGTCGGAGCTGTCAGGTAAGATTCAGAAAAACAAGAACCATCATGCATATCCCCAACAAGTCAAACTAGTAGGAGCCTTGAAAAATCGATTTGCTGCCCTCTGAGGCTCAGTGGAGTGTACCAACAATACAGTGCACTACTCAATAATCTTCAAGGTAAGGCCAGGATATTCTAAGCAAAGATGCTTTGAACAAAGTGGAAAGCACTTTTCTCTCCAACTTCTTTAGAAACAAAGTTGATCAAGAAAGACAGAAGTTGGCCTGTGCTGTTCTTGAAGTAATTGGCTATAAATAAACTACTACTCAAGAAATATTCAGTACAATCTACAGAGACCAAAGCTAAAGGAATCCCTATGACATCATAATGCATAAAAAGTATAACTGCTTAGGCAATGAAATGACCATCTCACATCCTTTAGGTGAAAAATGAACATTTGAAATAATTAGAACCATTCTATTTCTAGCGAGACAGACATTTCAACAGGGCCTGTGATTGGAGTATCTGTGCCTTAGGAACAGCACAGAGAGCATTTCCTCCAAGGTGAGAGGCTGGCTCATTGCAGGACGTCAAGGTCGGTCAGCAAGAGCCTAAGCCACTCTGCAACACCATCTATAACAATTAGACAAGGCATGCAGCTTGATCAAAGTGAATGGACTTGAGAGGCATTTAGGAGGTAGAATCAACAGGACCCTGGTGACCGATTGGATGTAGAGGGTGAAGGATGGAGAAAAGTTGGGGATGATGCCACTTACTTTCCAGCTTGGGGAGGCCAGTAGATGGTCGTGCCCTTCACTGAGAAGTGAAACCCAGGAAGAGACTGATTTGGAGGGAAGGTCACTGGTCCTCATAATGATTGTAATTTTCAACATCCTGCATTTAAAGTGCTTCTGAGATATGAAGATGGATACAATTGGAAATAAATTATATATGCATTCACACTTGTTCATGAAAAAGATAAGCTAGAACAAAGAATGTAGTATGAAAAAAGAGAAGGGTGCCTTTCCCTAATGATAATTATGTTCCATGTGACTAGTTTGTCTCAGACCACCTCTCTACCTGGGGAACTATATCCTCCACTTTCTAAAAAAAATAATTAATTAATTAATTAATTTTTGGCTGCATTGGGTCTTTGTTGCTGCTCGTGGGCTTTCTCTAGTTGTGGCGAGTGGGGGCTACCCTTCGTTGTGGTGCACAGGCTTTCATTGTGGTGGCTTCTCTTGTCGTGGAGCACAGGCTCTAGGGGCGTGGGCTTCAGTAGTTGTGGCATGTGGGCTCAGTAGTTGTGGCTTGCGGGCAGGCTCAGTAGCTGTGGCGTGCAGGCTTAGTTGCTCTGTGGGATCTTCTCAGACCAGGGTTCGAACCCATGTCCTCTGCATTGGCAGGCAGATTCTTAACAGCTGGACCACCAGGGAAGCCCATATTCTCCACTTTTGATTCTCAAGTGCAGGATGATTTCTTGGTGAAACCTTTCCTAAATGCCTTTCCCCTGTAGGGTGGATTACTGTGTACTTTATGTCACAGCAACAAGGATTCTTCCTTGGTGTGTGACTGTGGGCACATCACCTATCTTTCTTATGTTTTCATTCTCATTTTCTTCATCGGTAAAATTGGGTAAAATAATAGTAATTACATCACAGAATTGTTGTGAGCATTAACTGAGGTAATGTTTAGAGATTTTTTCAAATAATGACTGGACCTAATGAGTATTAAGCATCACTCAAGTTCAGAAGAAACTGAAAGAAAATTATGACATTATTTTAGCCACCATAGTATTAAGAAGAAATTTACAAGTCATGGTTTAGTTACACGTGAAAAAACAACACCCTTTTCTTTTTTTTCATGTTACTATTTGTTTTATACTCATCTCACCTTAAAATTTAAGGCAGACTCTTCTAGTATCTTTGTATAACACATATATATATACTATTTTTCAGAAAATGGATTTGTTTTTTGCCGACAAACAACTTATAACCTATGAAATCTTTCCCAATTTTGTTATATAGCCCTCAAATACATTTTTTAATGACTATTTTCTAGTCCACCATAGAGATAAAATTGAGTAACTAAACATTATTGGAATGTTTGTTTCCATTTTATAAAAATTTTGAATAAAATTATGGTTAACTTATGAGTAGCAAAATATTTGCACAGATCCTTAATATTTCCGTAGGGTAAATTTCAAGATATAGAAATTTATATTAATAATTTTAAAGCTTTCAGTAAATACTAATTGTTCCAAAGGAATTGTACCAATTTATACTGCACACCATCTGCCCCAGAAACTATAAAAATATGTATTTTCTATATGCCTTCCATATGCTTGGTATTATTATTGAAAACATTCTGATAAATGCTAAAGTGGAATTTTATTCTCTGCTTTTAAAAATTATCCATCTGGTTAAATGTTTTTACATATTTTCAACCATTGTGATATTTCTTTTATATTATATGTTTGTGCCCTGATATTTCCCTGTTAAAAATTGTATATATGCACACACATATATATTACATATTATAATAATTTTTGACAATTTATGTTTGCTTTACATTTGTATTCTTTTTAAATGTATAGAACGTTAATGTTCATGAAGTTTATTTTTTCAATTTCTCCTTTACATGTTTATGTAACAAAATGCATTTTCACTCTTTTATATTTTCACCTTTTACATTTAACTCTTCAATTTAAAAACTTTATTTTTATGTAAAATGTATGGTAGAGTTCTTATTTTATCCATCATGAAATAATCAGGCAATTGTCTCAGAAATACTTATTAGATCATACACCTCTTTCTAGTCACTTGACAGTGTAGTTACAGGTTTTTAGAACCCTTTTCTCTGACACCAAACAAAAGGAACAAAAATAAAAATAAAATAGCAAACTATACACCATTAATGCTGATGTTTCTTCTGTGGCACCATCGTCTACCAACCATCTACCTCAGTACTTCTCCCTTCCTTATCTTCAGCACCTATTCCATCATGAAATCCTGGAGTTTCTACCTTAAAGAAATCTCTCAATTATTTTTATTGTTTTTCTATCTCTTCCTAACAACACCTTCATTTACCATTATCTTTCTCTGGACCAATTTCAATTGCCTTCACTAGTCTCCCCTCCTGCCAATTTTGACCTTATTAAATTTTTACCAGTTATGACTTCTGCCTATGTGTTTTTGAAAACTACTACTTCATCAAATCAAGCTTTTCCTACATCAAAGTTTGCAGATACAAATTTGTCCAAAAATATCTGACTAACATGAAGTTTTTAAAATGTTTTTACCAAGTCCCATTTGTCTTAGATTAGCTTTTGCTATCTTCAATGTCACAAGTTCCTTTGGTAAAGAACAGTGACAGTTTAGCTAGCCTTTTTAAAGGGTGAAGGCCCCCCTACTTCTTTCTTTTCGAATGCAGCGACCTGGTGAAAATACATCAATTTTGTCATATTGACACTCCTCCCAAGCCCTCTCTCCTCCTTCTCTTTTTCTTTCTCCTTCCTCTTCACCCTTCTCTTCCTTCTTCTAAGTCTGAACCAGCTTCTATTATAATAAAATATAATATAAATAAAATATATTTAATACATTATCGAGTATGGATGATATTGATATCAGCCTTTTAGTTTACACATGTTTTCAGGATATTCATGTTGAATAACTGACAGTAAATTACTGCAGTTTTGGTCACCTGTTTCTATATCAACTTGCATGCAGTGTTACCATACAAGTTTGAGTGATACCATGTAAATGAATACATTGCATTTTGGGACATGTTGGGGAGAGGAGCAGCAAAGGACCAAGTAATACTAGAGGAAATAGAGCAATATGGGAAGACTTGGAATAGAGATTGTAGTGGAAAATGGCAACTTGAAAATATTTTAAGAAAAAAAATAGACATGGCAACAGATGATAATTCAATGGAGATGTTTGGTAACTTAATAAATTAATTTTGCAGTGTATATTTAAACAGTAAAATAAGGGAATTGTAAAAAAACCCGAGAAGTATGGAAAAATTTTCCCTACAATTATTAAAGTGTATTTTAATGCTATAATAGCTCTGTTTTAGTTAATATCAGTCTAGACTGCCTCTACACTTCTTGATATCAGAGGATATAAATTTTACATTTTTTAAATCTTTATCTTCTAATATTTTTTTGTTATCTCTGTCAGCTAGTTTTTAAGATTCTCTTTTTTCATGTTTCTCATCTTCAAATATTTATGGATTTCTGGCTGTGTGTTCATCTTGGCTATGGGAACCTCTCTTCAATTCTTGGTGAGTGTTTCTAGATCCTATAGTATAGCCTGGCTCCCGTGATTATGATCTGGGAACAGGTGGCCAGATGGGGCATTAGTGGCTAGTTTTCTGGACATGGGGATGAGCCCCCTCATCTTCTGTGGATTTCCTGCTCAAACGCCCACACTCACTACTCAGACCCACAACCTGTCGCCTCATTTGCTTTTGTTTCTATTGCTTGGTCCAGCCTTGGTGAAGGGGTTAAGAGAAAGGGGCAGGGGTTGAGTATCAGTTTCTCAGCCTGACTGTGCATGTAGTTTTCTGAACTAGAGCATCGCAGACCTGCTCACTGTCTGAGTATGGGTCTCTTGTTTTTCTATCAATACGTACACTTAGGCACCTGCATCAGAAGAATTTTTGTTTCTATTTCCCTGCTGTGTTAGCTTCCTGGAAATGCAGGAAGAAATTATCATGAACTTGGTAGCTTAAAACAACAGAAATTAATAGCACACTTCTGGAGACCAGAATTCTGAAATCAGCTTCACCGAGTCAAAACTGAGGTTTCCCCAAAACAGAACCTCCCTCTCTCAGGAGGTTCCAGGGGAGAAGCCTCCTTTACTTCCTGTAGTATCTGTGGATGAGGGGTTCCTTGGGTCCCGGCCACATGCCTCCCATCTCCACATCCCCTCCATCTTCATGTGTCCTTATCCTCTTTTGTGTCTGTCTAACCTACCTTCACTCATCACTTATAAGGTCACTGGGATATTATTCATCCATAAAACAAATCTGCCATTTGTGACAACATGGATAAATATGTTAAGTAAAATAAGCCAGATACAGAAAGACAAACACTGCATTATCTTGTCTATATGTAGAACCTTTAAAAAGCTGAACTAATAGAACCAGAGAGTAGAGTGGTGGCTGCCAGGGGTGGGGTTGGGTTGGGAGGTGAGGAGTAAGGCAGAGCTGTTGCTCAAAAGATATAATAAGATGAAGAAATTCTGGGGATCTAATGTACAGCATGGTGAGTATAGTTAATTATACTGTACTGTGTACTTGAAATTTTCTCAGAGAAGAAATTTAAATGTTCTCACTATGCACACAAAAAAGAAGTTAACTATGTGAGGTGATGGATGTGTCAGTTAACTTGATTGTGATAATTATTTCATGATATATACATATACATCTTCAAAAACACACATGTTGTACAACTGAAATATATATAATTTTTACTTGTCAATCATATTTTAATATAGCTGGGATTAAAGAGGACAATTAAGATTGTATTTAGGGCCCACCCTGGTAACCCATAATAATATCATCTCAAAATCCTTAATTTAATTACATATACATGTTTTTTACCATATAAGGGAACTGTCACAGGGTGCAGGGGTTAGGATCTGACATCTTTGGGGGACACCATTTGACCCACTATATCTGATGACTCCTTTTTTTGTGTGGTTTTTCAATTTTTTTATGAATTTATTTATTCTCCCTCACACCTTACTTTTTTATTTTTCATAAGGATTAATTTAAAATTTTATAAAAATATATATGTATGTATGTGATTATATATAATAATATATATTATAATTATACCCATATATCATATAACATATATTACTATATATTAAATATATGTTTAAAATAATCATAGAACAATATATATCTACTAGTCCTTTATATATATATTCTATCTGCCAACTTATCAAATCTTAGTATAAAATATAATAATTAAAACTATATATTAAAGTACTTGAGTGGAAAGATAGATTGGTAAATCAGAGTAGAGAAACAGAAATTCACGCACACATATATAGAAATCTTGGAAGGTGATAAGAAAGAAATTCCAAATAATTTTGGAAATCATGGATATTAGATAAGTGTTGTCGTGGCACTTAGCAAGCTATCCAGAGACATTAGAGAACTAGGAATGTATCTTATTCATTTATTTTTACCAAACTCAATTCTGGCTGGATTAAAGATTTAAATGTAAAAATAGAAGATGATAAAGAAAGAAACAAGCAAGAAGGAGGAAAGAAATAATTTGGGTATTTACTGAAGCAATTATATGTTTAAATATATTAATAAATTTGGACTTATATATAATAAATATAATCCATTTATATTTACACATGTGTATAATGCACTCCATTAATAATATATATAAGTACTCCACTAGTAATTTAAAAATTACAAATAAAAGCAAAAACTAGGTAGATTTGTTTGATTATCAGATTACCAAAGATGAAACACACAGACACTACGCAGACTCATCTCGGTTAAGATACTTAAGCTATCAAATGACAGCTACCTGACTAAGCGGGGTTTAGACAATAAAGGCCTTTTATTATTTCAACCAGTACAAAGCCCTGAGATCAGTAGATTCAAAGTTGGTACAAATGTTCCATTATGGTATCAAAGACTCAGTCTCTTGGTATATTTCTGCAATGTTGTCCTTAATTTACTATATTCATGCTTGTGGTATCAAAGACTCAGTCTCTTGGTGTATTTCTGCAATGTTGTCCTTGATTTACTATATTCATGCTTGTGCTTGTTCTTTAAGTTCCAGGCATCAGTGGGAACAAAATATCCAGCCAAAGTAATACACTTTTTTTTTTTTTTTTGCAGGGCTGGGGGAACTTTTCTAGAGGCCCCCAGAAAACTCTGTTAAAGGTCTAAATGATCAGAAATAGGTCACACGCTGATGTCTTGGCTTCTAGAGAGTCCAGAAGTCTAGTATTTCACATATTCAGCCTCTCTAGTAGGAGCCAGAGCCTTCCAGGAGGCCAAAGTGTCCTGAGAACCTTCTGGAAGTGGATGTCGATCACACGTACTCAGTAGATTATTATCGCCCCCAACAGGCATGACCTTCTCCTGATTAAAAATGTTTCTTGAATTTAGATATCTAAAATCGAAAATAATGATGAAAAACAATATCTTAGTACCTATGGTATAATAAATAATATGAAACTTTTGGAATGGGAAAAAATAAATTTATAAGCATTTATGTTTTAGAACACAATTTTCTATTACAGACATACTGTTTAATTAAAGAATGGATTAAAATTTGTAACAGTAAAATATACATGTAGACCTACCAGTGAGAACAACAGTAAATATTACATATTTAATGATGTAAACATAATGAATACATTTCCATAATATTTGTCCCAATCTTAGAACATACACTTTATGCATTTACTTAAAAATATATCATATAATAGTAATAAATACAGATATTTTTATTTACATGAAAGTCTTTAATTATATTCAGGTAATAGTGTGGCAAAAATTATTTCCCAGCAAGATTTCCTTTAAGAATACCTGCAGACAAAGAAAGAAATTGTGGTGATTCCTGAAAAAACTTGGTGTCATCCACTTGCTGTTGAGATGCCATTTGTTCACATTTTTGTTTCAGTCAATACCTATGGAGTATCTCCCCATCAATAGTAAATGATCTTTGTTCCATGTAACTTAGGTGATTTTCTCAACATGAAATAACCCTCAAGTGAGGGTATTTTCCACCCATCCATTGGGACCTGTAGCCCTCTGTCTGTTTCATGAAATTACCAACAAGAGCAGTCTTAGCTTGTTAGATTACATCATCGCCACATATCAGATGCTGGAAAAAAAGTTCCTTCATTTCTAAAATATCACTTTTAAGAATGAGTCTCTTTTTTTTCTTTTTTCTTTTTTTGTTTTTGCGGTACACGGGCCTCTCACTGTTGTGGCCTCTTCCGTTGCGGAGCACAGGCTCTGGACACGCAGGCTCAGCGGCCATGGCTCATGGGCCCAGCCACTCCATGGCATGTGGGATCCTCCCGGACTGGGGCACGAACCCGTGTCCCCTGCATTGGCAGGCAGACTCTCAACCACTGCACCACCAGGGAAGCCCATGAGTGAGTCATTTTTTATTTTTTTAAATCTCTTTTCCTGGGGCCTTCCCAGTACTGATGCCTATATAGAAATAACCTTTTATCATGCATACATTTAAAGAGATAATTTGACAACATGTATCAAAATATAAAAGGAATATAGTCTCTGATCCAGGATTCAATTCCAAATGTTTACTCTAAAGAGATATTTGTCCTAGTGAACAAATATATGGATTGATGTTTGTATGAGTTAGAATGGACCTGGTTGAAGAGACTGTAGTGCAGTAACATACAGCAAACATCTTAGTGTCTTAAAAACGACAAAGTTTACACTTTGCCATTTTGTATTAACATTGCTGGTAGATGGGGACTCTGCTTCATATGTTCATACTCCAAGACCCTAATCTCAAATGTCCTTGTCTCCACAGCAGAAGAAAAGGCTACTCTTGAGAAATGCAAACTGGCTGTAAATGTAAAAACCTAAATTGCTGTAGCCTAAAAGTGACAGCATTTCCACTAAGGACTCACCTGTTGACCCTACCAGTGGAGCCAGGCAATGACATTCTACTCTGTGCTTAGAATGAGGAAGACTCAGATAATTTTGGTGAACAATATCACTGATTACCATCATTGCATCCCTGAGTTGTCTTGTTCTGTTAAAAACTGACAACTTTCAAAACAATTATCAACAAGTGTTGGTTAAATAAATTATTGTATATCCACACATTGGAATCCTACTCACCATCTGTGAGGTGATCAAAATTTACTGACATAAAAGTAAATACTGTTGGAGGAATGAAGCACTGTTAGTTTGTATATGAGCTTTGTTCTCATTTAATTGAACTTATAAGTAGAAATACGTGAGGGTTTGGAAATATCCACAGAAGGGTGCTGCTAACAAGAAGGTGACTGACTAAAATATTGATTTCTTTATTCAATTTTCTCAACTATTTTCCTATTTTCTCTAAAAAAGCTTATATTATTTTTGTAAACAAATACTCCACACTGGCTGGGATTTGACGGTATTCAATTTAGACTTCCCATTGTGACTGTGAATGGCTCATCTTAATTAACACTATATTTCCACATGTTCTTTGCTTGCATATGGGAAACCTATTAATTTTGTATACTTATTTTGTAATCAGTCAATTAAAAATATTCTATTGGCATTTTAGTAGACTTTTTTGATTTATGGACAAAACAATCTTACTATTCAAAATTAATAGTAATTGTATTAATTTCTTCTTATAATCATTCCTTTTACTTCTACTTACTATCCGGTTGAAATAATGGGTTTATGGGATACAAAAATAATAATGAGGATGGGACAGAGATTGGTCTAGCCCTCCCACCAAAGATTAGACTATAGCTGTACAAAACACACGAGGCAACCGTTTCCATCACTGAACATAGGCAATATACGAGCAAAATTCCATGAAATAAAGGGAAACTCTTGTGGCGAGCCTCCCCATTAGCCCATCTCTCTGCCTGAGGACACTTTCCCATACATAATGCAATAAGCTGGAGTCCAGGCAAAGACACAGGGCTTGAGGAGGCAGATCAGAGTCTGAGAAGAGGGAAATGGAAAGACTGGGGACGCACAAGTTCTTGCTGTGTGTGAGTCCTTCCGAAAGCTTTTCTTACACGTGTACAGGGCAACATAGCAGAGGCTTACCAGAACGTGGCTGCTGCAGGCAGATAGAGAACAGAAACACCAGAGTTCAGACAGCACTAAAGAATGTTGGTCTTCTGGGGCTTCCCTGGTGGTGTGGTGGCTAAGAATCCGCCTGCCAATGCAGGGCACACGGGTTCGAGCCCTGGTCCGGGAAGATCCCACATGCCACGGAGCAATTGAGTCCATGCGCCACAACTACTGAGCCCATGTGCCACATGCCACAACTACTAGAGCCCGCGTGCCTAGAGCCTCCCGTGCCCCACAACAAGAGAAGCCACCGCAATGAGAAGCCCGTGCACTGCAACGAAGAGTAGCCCCCGCTCACTGCAGCTAGAGAAAGCCTGCGCGCAGCAACAGAGATCCAGTGCAACCATAAATAAATAAATAAAAGAATGTTGGCCTTCAGGTCTCATCACAGTGGACAGAAGTCACTAACCCCTCAATAGTACCAGAGTGAAATGCCAGCTGAAACACCACTCAGGCCATGTCTTAGGATCAAGAACCTCACCTGAAGTAAGACCTATTCTGGACCCACCTCATAAATGTAAAGATCTAGAGGGAAGAGAGAAGTAGGGGGTGAAATCTTCCCACACTAAATGGGTTAGCAGTACTCTGGGTCTTCCATGGACGCTCCCTCACAAGGTATAAAAGGAATCCCACACAAGTTCAAGGAGAGCAGTTAGTAACTGAACTACCCACTAAGGCAAAAAAGCAGCACTCTTCAGAGGAAGATAACAAACTCCAGGGTCTTTAAAATATCATCCACAATGTCCGACAAACAGCAAGATACTACTAGATATCATATATGTGTGTTTGTTTATAATACAGATATATTCCAAGTGAAGAATGAAAGCAGAGGACAGAATCAAAAGCAACCATGAGACGAGTTAGGCAAAGATTATAAAGCAACTACTATAAATATACTCAGAGAATTAAAGAAAGATATAGTCTTAAGGAGGACATGAGAAATGTCATCAGATCCATGAAAAATTTTCAAAGAATCAAATGCCAAATTTAAAAATTAAGAGGTCTATAAGTATAGTGAAAAATCACTGAATGGGCTTAATACTAGACTGGAGATGGCTGAAGAATTAGTCATGTACTTTGAAGACTGACCTATAGACATTTTTTCAGCTAAAGAAATGAGAGAAAAAGGATCAAGAAAAAATGAAGAGAGCCTCAGAGGCTTGTGGGGCAATCTCAAACATTCTAGTGTAGATGCCATTCAAGGTCCAGAAGAAGATGGTGAGAGTGGAGCAGAAAAAGTATTTAAATGTATAAAGGATGAACATTTCCAAAAACTGATAAAAAAAAAATTCTCCTAGAGTTCCAAAACTTCAGAACCCCAAGCAGGGAGAGAAAGAGAAAACCACCTGGGTCCTTCCTACTCCAACTGCTGAAAACCAAAACAAAGTGGAAATTTAAAACTAGCAAGAGAGAAAAGAAGCCCTGCATCTAGAAAAACAGTGATATCATTTTAAAGTGCTAGAAACAACGACAAAAACTACCGTCCCAGAATTCTATGTCCAAATATACCCTTCAAAATGAGGGTGAGAAGACGGTTTCAGATAAATGAAAGCTGAGTGGTTTCTTTGCTAGCAGATATGCACACAAACAAATGATGGGGCCTGCCCTTCTGCTGAAGGGACAGGATACCAGGTGGAAACGTGGACCCATGGGAAGAACAAAGAGCAAGATCTAAAATTGCTGGACAGCATGCCCTAGGGACCAGTCACGGGTGGAAGGGATGGAAGCAGAGGCGGAAAGGAAGCCCAGGGCTCCCAATCCCTGGCCATGTTCATGCCATACAGAGCCTCCTGAGGAGGAAACCTACTGAACTGTCTGCATGCCCTAAATTACTGGGCCCAGAGAATTCCTGCTCTTTACAAATAGACCCAGAATTACACACAGGAGGAAATGTCTCCACTGGCTGTGAGCTCTGGGAATACTGGTCCCAAATCTGGTCCTTTGGTTCAGACATTTAAACCACCATCTATTCTTTAAAAATAAGAGCAAACAAGCTTGTAGTGAGAGCCCTGACAATTGGCTTTTCTTTCTGTAATGCAAGTGCCTGACTTAAGCTTTGATTGATGAGGGATCCACTTCAAAGAGGCATTCTCTTCGAAGAAAACAATCTGAAATAAATACTTTACCAGCCACACCACCATACTACTGAGAATTCTTTGTTTTAGAGATCTAGGTTGATTTTGATAACTGACTATTTGGGCCACTTGTTTTTTCTGTCTTGGGCTTCAAAGTCTCACTTTTTTGTTTTAAAGTCACCAATAAAGAGTGAGCCCATGAAACCTTAGACCCTCACCCTTGACCCCAATGAAAGCAGAACCGCAGGTCTGTGTTTCCTCTCTCTCTCTCTCTCTCTCCAACCTCTTTGTGTAGCCCCTGGTGTGCTGTGTAATTTCCAGGTCCTATAAGTAATAAAACTACTTTTTCAAAGTGTTCTGATGGTGATTGCTGAAAGACGGCTTGCAGTCATGATAAGAACCACGAGGGTTGCCCCGTGGTAACACTAGTTTGGAGACGTCTATGGAAATTTCAGGGGGCCCGGGTGAGTGCCCACAGGCATTTCTAGCCATGGAATTAATTACCCTTGATAGCCTGAGAGCAGCACAAACTACAGCTCCTCTCTCCTGACCCCACAAATTTTTACTGTAACTACTTAAATTTATAATTCCTCCAAAAGCTACAAAAAGTACCTAAACTAGGAGTTTGGCAAATTGCAGAACAAATAGTAGAGCACCTAGCAACCCGGAATCTCTGTCCTTCAAGTTTGGGGTCTTCTTTAAAACACACTAAGTCAACTATAATTACCTTTGAAGAGTTAAAGAAATGCAGCAAAACCAATAATAGTAGTGAGTAGGCACATTTATCCTTTTTTTTTTTTTTTTGGCCGCACTGTATGGATTGGGGGGTCTTAGCTTCCCAATCAGGGACTGAACCCAGGCCCTTGTCAGTGAGAGAGTGGAGTCCTAACCACTGGACCACCAGGGAATTCCCTATCTTGTTTTTTACTTTAATGGTAAAGTTACTATTATAAATAATGAGGGCAGTTGATTTCAGAAGAATATTCGTCAAATTTTGAAAATGTGCTTCTCTCTCCAGGTTATTATTGAGAGTTTCAGAAACATGTTCAATTTAAGCTAATGTTAACTAATGTCTCACCTCCAACCTCTGCCAGCACAAACATAAAAATGCAGAAGATACTGTACAAATGTTACATATGTGTAAAATATCATATAGGATAGCATATCTCTGTTTGCATATATACATATCTGATCTTTGACAAAGATCACATTTACACATCAGGTGTCAGTGAAGAAAGGAGAAACTATTTAATAAGAGGTGCTTGAATTATTGGTTATCTGTATTGGGAGAAAAGTTAAATTAGATCCTTACTATATCAGGCACAAATATTTCTAGGTAAATTAAAATTTAAATATAGAAAGCAAACAGCCCTGTTAAAAATAATAATGAATATCTCTTTTACTTATGGGTGAGGGGAAATTTGCTGAATAATACAGAACAAGCAGAAACCAAAACAGAGAAGATTAATAACTTGATTGCCTTGAAATTTAGAACTTTTCTTTATTAAAAGAGAACTTTAAAAAGTGAAAAAACGTTCAAAAACAGGGAGAATGTATTTGCCACAGATAAAATTAATAACGATTGATTTGTATCCAGAATACATAAAGACATATTATTAATTTAATAAACAGATAATAACAAAGTAACCATAGAAAACTGGGCCAAAAAAATGAAGAAGCATGTCACAAAGAAATATATAACATTGGCAAATATACATGTGAAAACAAGGCCAACTTCACTGGTTAAAAAAAAAATTCAATTTCAGTATGGAGACATAATATTTTCTATCTACATAGTAGATAAAAACTTAAAAATTGGAAATCTAAAATGCTGATGAGGTCTCAAACCAAGAGGCACATTTATAAACTGATACTGGGGATAGAATTTGGTATAAACACTTTGGGAAAAAATGGTATTATGTAATAAATTAAAAAACTCAAATACCCTATTATTATATTTTTAGTAAGAAATATATTTAAGCATAATTTGGTTATTTTTTTAAAAGACCAAATGATTAAAAAATTTGGAAGTATGTAAATGAAAAAAATCTAGAAAAGTAGTAACCAAAAGAAAGCTAGTGCAGTAGTATTAAAATCCGAATAGTTTTAAGCCAAAAACGATGTTAAGTATAATCATCCCTTAATAAAAGGAGCAATTCATTGGGAAGATATAAAACTTTTACACTTGTTTCAGACTAGCAAAAAAAACAAAGTAGATATTAAAATTTTAAGTAAAATTGACAAATTTGGATCATAATTAAAGAATATATCATATTAATGTTAAAGTGATCCATCAAGCTGGCAAAAAATAAAAATTTTAAAAGAGTGAAATGAGGTGATAAGCAAGCCTTTTGTAATTGATATTTTCCATCCTTTACCCAATGATTAGAGTTTACATTTTTTTTCAAAAATAGATAGGGAATTTGCCAACTGGTAGGCTCAAAGGACTCTACTATGAATATATTAATAACACGCAGAATCCATTCTCTTATCACTAGGTAATTGAGTTAAAATTCAATAATAAAAAGATAGCCCCAAAATCCTAGTATATTTAGGAAATAAGAGTTTTAACAGTATGTCAATTTTTTTTCTAACTTTTGACATCTATCTTTTGACAAACAGTCATTGATTTTTGACTTATGGAAGTAGATTTTCTAACATTTTAACATTATAGTATTCATAAGATAAAGCCTGCCTGACCACAGTGGATATTTCTCTTTATAATACAGGATTCAGTTTGCTTCTATCTTAAAGATTTTACTTTTATTATCTCAATATGCTTAGTTTGCAAAAAAAAAAGTAAACTAACAAATATTTGGTGGCTTTTGCATCAGGTTTAAACTAACATCATACAAGAAATTTAAATTATTTCCCCTTGAAATGTTTATGTAGCATGTGGATTACTTGATTCTTGAATTCCTTGAGAAGCTAACATTTTTAGCTCAGTCAAGTCTACTAATTTTCCAGTCACTCTCCCACTTTTCTAGTTGACTACCTCATACCTTTCCCTTCTCCTCAGTCCTTCAACACAACCTCATTCTCTTCTCAGTTTGTGACCTTTTCCTTTTTCACTGAGAGATTAGGAGAGAATTTCCATGATCTCATATCACCTTAACTCCAACCAATCAGCTTCCTGCCCATGTCCATGGTTCTGACTCCTGTTACTGGGATGAACTGAAGCCACAGCAAACCTTCCTCCTGTGATTCCTCTGCTTTGTTAGGGAGTCCTCACCATGGTAATCACTGCCTCTCTGTCCTTCACTGTCAATGGTCACTGCTCATCTTATAGAAACAAACAGAAACAATCCCTTGCTTCATCTCAGGTTCTTTCCCACCTACTGCCTCATTTATCTGTTTCCCTTAGAGCAGTACTCCTGCTGTAAGTCACCATTATCTTTTTTGTCATTCTCTCCAATCAGACTTTCTCCCCACTGCTCCACTGAAACAGGTCTTTCTGAGAAGAGCCCTGTCCTCCTTGTGGCCAAAATGTACCAGATCTTGAAGGATGGACCTCTTAATTCATCGCTTTACCCTCAGCTCTTGAGGATCTCATCTTATCCCATGGTTTCAATATTATCTGTAAACTGACAAACCTAAAATTTATACTTTTATTCTCAGTATCTCCCCAGAGCTCCAGGCCTGCATATCCAATTATGAATATTTCATTTCCACTTAGATCTAGAGAAGATGACACTACTTTGCATGTTCAAAATCAAACTCCAGAAGTTCTTCTGCCTTCAAACCTGATCCTCTTAAAATAACTCCCCATATCAGTATATAGAAATTCCTTATTTGAGGCGCCCAGATCCCAAACTCAGAGTCTTCCTTGACTCCTCTCTTGCCTTTCTTGCCTCATATCCCACATCCAACCCATCAGCAAATCTTCTCAGCTTCTTCTTTGAATCATATTACTGTCACCACACTGAGTCAGTCATCTTCCTCCTGAACTCTTACAATAGTTGCCTGTGGAAACTCAGCTTCCTTCACTTTACACATAGTTTATTTTTCACACAGAAAAACCAGAGTGGTCCATAATGCTGTTATCAGTTTGTGTTTATCCTCTGCTCAGAACCCTTCAATGACTTCCTATCTCCCTAGGATTAAAAGTCATGGGACATGCATTATTTGGTCCTAGTATACGTCTGCTTGATATGGACTGAATTGTGCTCCCCCAAAGTTCATCTGTCGAAGCCCTAATACCTCATGTGACCATACTTGGAGATACGGCCTAAAAGAAGGTAATAAATAAGTGAGGTCCCAAGGGTGGGGTCTTAATCCTATATGAGTGTTGTCCTTATAAAAAGAGGAAGATACACCAGGGCTTTCACTTTCTCGCTGCAGAGGAGAGGTCCTATGAGGACACAGAGAAAACATGGCCATCAGTACCAGTAAGAAAGCTCTCCTCAGAAACCAACCCTGAAGGTATCCAGTTGGATTTCTAGCCTCCAGGACTGGGAGAAAATGAATTTCTGTTGTTTAAGTCCCCTAGTTTAATATTGTCACGAAAGTCCAAGATGATTAGTATTCTGACTTAATTCTTATTTTGTTCTCCTGCCCTCATGCAGCTCCATCCACACGTCTATGGGCCTCAGCTTACCAGGGACACTCCTGTCTCTTGACTTCTATTTGCCGTCCTCCCTTTCTGAAAACTTTCCCTCCAGATACGTACCTGTCCTGGAAGAGTGCCTGACCAATCACCTGTGATCCATCGATATCTTTTAAGGGAAAGATCTTTTCACATCCTTTTTTAAAAAAGTCTGTCACAGCAAGTGAGGTCTTCATTCCACAATTATCCCCAGCTTTGTGGTAGTGAGAATGCCTGCCACCATGTTCACACCCCCTGCCCACTAGGGAGACGAGAGAGGCTACCTCGTCTTGTAGAAGCTTAATCAAGGATTTACAGTTATTTTCCCTTTAGCTCTTGTTTGGGTAGAGGAGGAACCATTGGTTGTTTAGGTATAATTAATGGACTCAATTTTTAGGGAACTCAATTTGCAAGTTTAAGGAGAGGGAAGGTTGAAAATTTAAAAAGGAAATGAAAGTGTTCCACCTTAATAATAAACGAGGACTTGATGGTGGGTCCAGAAAAAGAGGAGAGGGAGAGGCCAAAGGGGAGGGGGTGAGGACTCAAAACCCTTGACAGAGGGCTGCAAAGCATTAGCACAAAAAAAGCAAAAAAAAAAAAAAAAAAAAAAAAAACCAAAAACCAAAAAATAAGCTAAAACCAAAAATGTTTATGCGATATTAAGTTGTTGACCAGATATTTCTCCAGCAAAGATGGGTTTATTTGGGACCAGCAGAGAACTGATGTTCAGGGTCTGCAACCATGGTGTGAGCCACATGCAAGCCCCAGCACAGCAGAGGAAGGAGAACACTTTTACAGAGGGAAAAGGAAGTGGGAGTGGGGAGCTACAGTAAACAAAGTGTCCATGGCTTTTCACTGGCTGAGTCCTTGTGGGAAGAAGATGCCTCTTTCTCTTCCTGTTGGGCTCTGCCATCAACCATCACAGGGAGTGAGAGTTCCTCCTTCTGGTCTCCCAACCCTAGTTAATTGAAGTTTTTATTTATTCATTTGTTTGTAGACTGTGGTATAAGATCTCTGATCCCTCTCCCCCCAAAAATTTTTTAGATAAATCTGCTCTCTTCACATACACAGGAAAGTTTTGTTTGTTTATTTGTGTTTATTTATATGGGAATGAAGGAAAGTGATGAATTCTATCTGTTTTAACATAAGAGCAGGGCCAATGCCCAAAGCACTTGAGGAAATCCACAAACTGCACTCTGGAAACTAGAGCCAAGAGCCAGAGGTGACCAGGAGAGGTCAAGCACCTGGAAATGTAAACAGTTATAGGAATACCATTGGTTTGCTCCCAGGTGTAGAGTATGGGCATATATGATTTTCATCTTTACCTCTAGGGGCAGAGTTGACATTCAGATTACAGAGTAAATAGGCAACAGAGACAAACTTTAATTAAATAAAGAGTGAAAAGGGAGATACAGATCCATTCTTTTCCTTTGACTGGATGAAAATACAAAATTCATTATATATTACTTATACAGTGCAGGGAATGTCCACATATGTTTTCCCAAAAGGAGTACTGTGCATATGTAATACACAGCTATTAACTCCAAAAAGCAGCCATGCCCTGAATAGAGGCAGTTCACAATACAAAAGCAATCAAATTTGGAAATGTTGAGTAATTCCTGACAGTACTTTTTTTCCTAAACAGTGAAGATAGAAAGTTATTTGAATTGTAAATGAAATCCAAAGGCACCTTTTTATAATCGTTTGAATGTTAATGGTGATAATGGCATTACTATTTTAGAGAACAGAACATTCAAATTTCTGAAAGTCAAGAAGGAAAAGCACATTTTAATTATTCATAAGCTGCGTGTATTTATATTGTTAGGCTGCACATATTTTCTTCCACAAATCTGTTATTTTAAATGGTTTTTTGTTATATCAATATTTTCAGTTAAAAATTAAGAAACATTTTTTCAAAAAATGTGAGACTATCTTATCCAAAAATATTACCCACATCTGCCTTTCTAAATGACTTCATGTATTTTAATCTCTTATATGGCATAAGGAAGAAAGACATGCTAACAGAGGATGCATTTTGACTGTTGTAGGTTTATAGTTTCATGTTAAGCAGTTAAGCACCTTTTTCACCTGGACAGTGGTCAAGTGGAAAGGATGCTGGCTGAGGATCTTTGCTGCTCTCACTGACCTAGATTTGTTATGGGGTAGAGACTGCTAGTTGTCCATAAAATCCATGTTTTTCTCTTTTTTATAGTAACGCATGCTGATAAGAATGAATGTTTGGAGCTCCATGAAATGAGCCTTTAGGAGTATGAAATCGTAATGGTTTCTATTAAGACTGCCGTGAATTTTGTTTTGCTTTTTGTTTGTTCATTAGATTTGTTTTTTAGATTCCATATGTAAGTGAATTCATACACTATTTTTCTTTGTCTGGATTATTTCACTTAGCATAAAGGAAGGGGAACTAGGAGCTGGGCAAAATGGGTGAAGGGGATCAAAAGTACAAACTTCTAGTTATTAAATGAATGTCGTGGGAATGTAATGTACAGCGTGATGACTACAGTCAAAAATATTGTACTGCATGCTTGAAAGTTGCTAAAAGAGCAGATCTTTAAGGCTCTCATCATAGGCAAAAATAAAAGCTTTGTACTTTGTAGTGTGATGAATAGTAATGACTTACTGTGGTGACCATTTTGCAAAGCATGCAAGAATCATCATTATGTGTACACCTGAAGCTAATATGCCAATTATGCGTCAATTAAAAAAAAAAGGACTGCAGTGGCCTGGATAAACAGAGGTATTTATAACACTTAGTTATAGTAATAATAATTGTGGTAATCTCTATTATCTAAGAATACACCAGGCAAATTTAAATGATTTATCTCCTCTTAGTTTCTAAACAGCTTGGTAAGATGTACATAACTGTTTTTATTATCCCCGTTTTAAGATAAATGATTAGTTGAAGCAAATTTATGATTAAAGTAAGGAGACAAAGAACATTTTAGACCATAATATTTGAAAGATTAGAATTACAAATGTAAATTGACCAGGGAGGAAAACGATGATAGTGTTGATGATAACGGAAAAATAATAATAGTAATAGTCATGATGATAGTAATGATATTCATTATGTCATAGTCATATTGGAAAGTAAGAAGCATGATACTCATTTCCCATTTTAGGGATGAGCAAAGTGAGCCTCCAGCACTTAAGTAGCTTGTCAAGCACCTGCAGTTATAGGTGAGTGTTGAGGCTTTCAATAGCATGAAATACGAGAGAGGGCATAGAGTGGACGGAGAGATAAGGTATGGATGAAGGTGAATGAGAGCTCTGGTCGAAATTTGGTGATTGAAGCAAGAAAGAATTTCACAAGCATAGAGATTGTTGAATGATGTTTATAAATTAAATCCCAGAGTGGCAGTGGGTGGGATAAAGCATGCCTGTCCATTCCTGCCCAGGGAAGTCAAGGGGAGTCAGGTAAGTAGAAAGCAGCAGAGGAAGCAGCAGAGATTAGTGAAGTTTAAGCAGGGGAAGTCATCAGTAGATTTTATTTTCATTTATTTGCATAATGTTATATTAAAAATCTTTAATAAGATTTTAATAAATCTTTACCATTCTTCTGATGCCCTCTTCTAACCTGTCTCATGCAAAGGAAGGCAAAATGAACTAGTCAAATCAAGTCCACAGTACTAGTGAGATAATAAAGCAATATGATAAAAATGAGTAATTAGGAGGTATTTTCCTCAATTTTTTTTTTCTTTTTTCTATGCTAAGGTAAGAAAGAAGGCTAAGAGCATACCAGAGGAGGCTGAGTTCCTTCCAAACCAATCTGGAAAACGCAAATGTTTTAGAGAATACGTGTATTCTAATTCCAATGCCTCACGGCATATCGCAAATAGAAGTCGATTCTCTATCATTAAGGGTCTAATTAATTTTCTACTCTTTACACCATTAGGTCCCTTCATTTTCTTCTGGGAGCCTGGATCTTGACATCAGTCTGATAGCACCTTCCATAGTGGGAGAGAGATGATAACTGGTATATTTTGCACTTTGTGAAAACTTCCTGTAAGTAGCCTGGTGGATGTTTGGGGTTGGAAAGCACCTAGGGTTCCACTGCCCGTGGTAGCCCTGCGTCCGTTCTCACAGTCTTGCACTGCGGATGCTGGATCGCCCACCACATGAGCGCAGGAGGCAAGGCCGTCCCCTCGCAGCCTGCGTGCAGCTCCAGGCCCCCAGGTCTGAGGCCCTTTAGCCCTTCTAGTCACACCAGGAAGGCACTTGTGACAAAAGAGTACAGAAATAGACACAAAGCGTCAGAGCCCTATCACACAAAGTGTCAGAGATAGAAGAGACCGCTGCACACTAAGGGCCCTTTCAAACATCTCTTCCTCCAGAACGGTGATGAAAATTGCCATTTCATTTGTGCTTCTGCTCACACGGTAGTGGCAAAAGGGGCTTTCTGGGAGTGAGTAGAACAGCTGCTGCTTCTTGTGGGGAGGACTGAGGACTCAGCACTCAGTAGAAGCAGCCTGCCTCTCTGGGCACCCAGGGCCAGGTTACTGCCGTCTCTCTCTGCCAAGGAGCATCTCCCTCCCGCCTCCTGCAGAACTGATCTTTAGAGCAGGGGGAGCATAGAGGTTCCCTCCGCGTGGCCAGGCTCCTCTGTGCAGATCCCTGCTCTGCTCCCCGCCATGGTTACCACCCTCATGTATTTGCTATTGGTTCCACCAGCTCTGTTCTGAGTTCTTTACTTCAACTCTGCACAGTTAAGTGTCAGATGCAGCTTGTTCATCCTCAAAGCTCCTGACATTGTCAGGTCATGAAGCCTGAGATTTCCTTTCTATTTGGGGCCCCCGGCACAGAATTAATCATATTTGTCATATTTATCTTACAACTATTAGAAGAGGTGCACAACATCATGAAACCATCACTCCCTTTAGGATTTCCATGCCTTTTAAAATAATAAGGATCCTGCTTTAATATTTTAATATTTGAAATTTTAACAGTGTTTGTATAATTCTTTACGAAAAGAAGTTTCTTAGGTAATCCCATTTAGCTATCAAAACCACTCTTTGGCATAAGGAGGCAATGTATTATCATCTCCGTTTTACTCATAATCAATCAATCAATCAATATCAGCAACAAGCTGCAATTTACTAAGTCCATAAATTAGAACATATGCTTTTACATCACCCTAGCCTACTCCTCATGTGACTGACTTCTTTATAGGCTATCATTCTCATTCCAATCCCTGTAAACCAGTCTTGATAACTCAGCACTCCATTTCCTTTACAGTCAGCATTGAGGTGTCAAGCCAAGCAACACTACCTGAACCATAGCCTCCCTTTCATCCCCACTCATTCTCTGTCATTTCTCACTTACGCTATCAAACTGGTTTCCCAGGTGCAAGACTTTTTATAATATAACTCCTAGATATTACTAATTTTTCTGAAGTACAATTCTGATTACATCATTTTCCTGGCTCATGGGTCTTCAATGATTCTGTATTTACCCCTAAATATAATATAAATTCAAAGGTGATATTCAAGGTCTTCGATAACCTGATCAAGCCTATATTCCTAAACTTCGGTATCAATAGCTAATGCAATAATACTGATCCTACTAATACTGGGTAATAAATTATAGCACTTACTGGGTTTCAGGCCTTACAGATAGAACCAGAATACTCAGAATACCATTGCAAAGATAACATATTAGTCTGCTAGGGTTACCATGATAAAATACCCACAGAATGGGTGGCTGAATCAACAGAAATTTATTGATCACAGTCCTGGAGGCTGGGGGTCCAAGATCAAGGTGTTGGCAGAGTTGCTTTCTCCTCAGGCCTCTGTCTCTGACCTGTAGATAACTCCCTTCTCAACGCGTTGTCACCTTTTTTTTTTCTTTTTCTGTGCGCATGCATTGCTTGGGTTCTTCCTTTTCTAAGAATATCAATCCTGTCAAATTAGAGCCTACCCGTGTGACTTCATTTAACTTTAGTTACTGCTTTACACGCCCTGTCTCTAAATACAGTCCCAGTGGAGGTCAAGGCTTCAACCTATGGGTTTTAGAGGGAGATAATTCAGTTCATAACAGATACTGTTATTGTGGCCATTTTATATGAGAAAATTAGAGTTTCTGAAGACTATATAATGAGTTCCATGGAGAACCAGGATTTTAACATAGATCTTCCTATCTCACTTCATGTACCGTTAATTTCAAATAGTAATTATTCTGTGAGCATAGCTGCAATTTTTTGAGGAGGTTCCTTTGATTACGCTGATGCCCTGGCCCCTAGTTTTCCAACCCTCCTCTTCCAATGACAACTGTCCAAATCTCACATTCCCTTCAAGGGCCATGGCAAAGGCCACAGGAGAGCTTGCTTGTACCCCTTAGGCCAGAAATGCTATGTCTACTCCCTGAACTCTGGGCTTGTCTTTTATTTTCTCTAAGAAAACACAGGAGACTTACTCCTTTTTAAAGTCAGGTTTATTGAGGCAAATTTTGCAAACAGTAACATTTTATCTTTTTCAGTATATAGTTCTTTTTTTAATATGAATTTATTTAGTTTTGGCTGTGTTGGGTCTTCATCGTTGGGTCTTTTTTGTTGCACGTGGACTTTCTCCAGTTGCAGCGAGCGAGGGCCACTCTTTGTTGAGGTGCACGGGCTCCTCATTGCAGTGGCTTCTCTTGTTGCAGAGCTCGGGCTCTAGGTGTGTGGGCTTCAGTAGTTGTGGCACGTGGGCTCAATAGTTGTGGCGCACAGGCTTAGTTGCTCCACGGCATGTGGAATCTTCTCGGACCAGGGCTCAAACCCATGTCCCCTGCATTGGCAGGTGGATTTTCAACTGCTGCGCCACCACGAAGTCCCTCAGTGTATAGTTCTATGAACTTTGGAAAACATACATAACCATGTAACCACCACCACCATCAAGATACATTCATTGCCATCATCTGTGGATGATTGGTTCCAGGACTCTCCTCAGGTACCAAAACCTGTGGATGCTCAAG
This sequence comes from Lagenorhynchus albirostris, assembly GCF_949774975.1. Taxonomy (NCBI): domain Eukaryota; kingdom Metazoa; phylum Chordata; class Mammalia; order Artiodactyla; family Delphinidae; genus Lagenorhynchus; species Lagenorhynchus albirostris. The sequence goes on along the minus strand of NC_083106.1, from coordinate 4,140,332 downwards.
TCTCATAATATGCCCTCTTTTATCCATGGATTTAACCAATATAGTACATGATCTGTGGATGGTTGAATTCCTGGATACAGAACCTGAGAATATGAAGGGCCAGCTGTATAGAGCTTTCCATCACCTAAAATGCTCCATTGTGCTCCTTTGGAGTCAATACCTCCTCCACCCCAAGTCCCAAACAACCACTACTCTGTTGTCTGACACATCTTTCTCTATAGTTTTGCCTCTTTCAGATATGTCATATACATAGATTCGTACAGTATAAAATGTTTTGAGTCTGACTGTGCATAACATAATATATTTGATATCCAGCTGTGTTGTGTGTATCAATAGTTTGCTCCTTTTTATTTTTGAGTAATGTTTCTCTGCCTGGGTGATTATCCTTTCATCAGTAAAGGGACATTTGTGTTGTTTCCAATTTTTGGTAAAAGAATAAAGCCACTATAAAACATTCATATACACATTTGTGTATGAATATATATTCTTATGTCTCTTGTGTAAGTATCTAGAAGTGGGGAATTGCTGGTGGTGTGGAAAGACTACATTTATCTTTATAAGAAACTACCAAACTCTTTTCCAAACTCTAATATTTTGCATTCCCACCAGCAATGTATGTGAATTGTTCCACATTATTATTGCCAACACCCAGTTTTACCATTCTTTGTGATCTGAATTCTAAAGGCGTGTAGTACAGTGGTATTTCATTAATGTTCAAAACACAAAATTCAGTTAGGTAAATCTGAAGACATTATTGGCTTTATTCAATGATTCATGAATTGAGCAGCATCCCATGAACTAGAAGCATACTTCAAGGAGCTGTACGGAATGGAAGTTTCTATAAGAAGGATGGTGAGGCGGAGGGGACATTAGTAAAAGATGAGACATGGTTATTTGGGGCCAAGGCCTCTTCTTTGTGGAGAAATGGAAAATGGCAGGAATGGAAAATCAGGGGTCTTTATCATGAAGATGACCTCATCAGTGTTGACCAGAAAATACCAAACTGGTTGATTAAGGTGATATTCCGGGGTAAGGTCGAAACCACAATTAGGTTCGGTATTAAATCTAGATCTGGTAGCATGTTCTTCGGCACAGGTGACATCATTTTAGGCCTGCGGTTTTTCTCTTTAACAATCCCCCCTATTGATCAGACTCTCACCCTAACTTAGAGATGTGATCAAATTTAAGGCATTAGCACCACTCTCAGCTGTCGCCCTTCAGCTTTGTTGGTCTTTGGTGTGATATCCATAGGTCATGATGTTTTTGCTTAATCCCTGTGACAGTCTCAGTTCCAGCTTCATCATCCTTAACTTGGGTAATTTCTTTTCTGAAGTTCCAGTCTTAGAAAGATAATTTCCCTGCTGGTCAGCATTTGTGAATGTGCATTTAAGGCTTCTGAGAGGATGCTGTGTCAGGGAGATTATTATCACAATTATCGCAGGATAATTCCCAATGTTTAGAGTACGCTTTGCACATAATCCTCAAGACCCAAATCAGTCAAAGAAAAACGCTGTTGGAGTCACCTTTTTAAGTCAAGTGTTTTCTCAGTGATCTTATGTAACTGAGTTTCAACTTCCCCAGAAGTGTCAATCCAGGTACGTGAAGTGGTGTTGGCCACTGCACAGATACCTCCTTGCCCAGCAGAAAGATAATCAAGGGCTATGTCATTTTCAAGAAGAATCTTGGCCAGATAGTTTAAATATTTTTGCTGGGCAAAACATTGTTGTGCAAGATACTGTTGCTAATGTCTTAGCAACAAAAACTGCAATATCTTCATGAGTTGTGGAGAGGTTTCTGATCATAGCCTCAGTTACATTTACTCCTAACCAGGGAGGTAGGGCCCTGCCAAAAGAATCACACCTGAATCATAAAAGGAGACCTGGTAGGTCCTTTCTAGAAGAGTTAAGGGCAGAGTTAGTTAACTTAAGAGTTAAGGGCAGAGTTAGTTAACTTAAGGGCAGAGTTAGTTAACTTAAGTTAGTTAACTTAACCAACTTTGCCTGACGATTGAGGGTGATAGGAGCAGTGGTAATTCCAAGAAATTTGCAAGGTTTTTGTTAAGGCTCGTATGATTTTCCCAGTGAAGTGCGTGCCTTGTTCACTGGAGATTTTGGGAAGTATGCCCCAAATGGGAAGCATATTTTCTAAGTTTCTTTTCCACTGCGAGGATGCTGGCTTTGCAGCAGGGGAAGTCTTCAACCTGTCTGGAAAACATACATACAATCACAAGAATATATTGGCAATTTATACCAAGTAGCAGTTGAATGAAGTCCAGCTGCAGGTGTTCGAAGGGTCCAGAGGAAGGAGGTCTGAGGCATCTGGGAACAAAAATAGTTTATTAGTAAAATGCACTATGGTGGGTAAAGGAATGTAAGATCTGATAAAGGGGATTTGACGGGGACTGGGGAAGAACCAGAGGCCATCTTGGATTTTCCATACATTCCCTGACTATTTGGTTCATGTACAGCCATTGCTTACCCATCTTAATTTCTCTGATTCAGGAACAGAGTGTTGCCATGTTACAAGGACATCAGAATGGCAAAAAATTGGCAATGAAGGGTAATTATTTTTTCAGAAGCAGAATAGACTTCACCCACATGTACCAACCAGCCTTATACACTCCGTTGCTGCTGCCCTTGCATGAAGGTCGACTAAGACATTTCCCTGATACTCAAGTTCATTCCTTTTAGTGTAAGCCTCAGTTTTGATAATGGCAGTTTCAAAAGGTAAGAGTAGAACAATAAGGAGATCATTTTCTTTTTGTCCATCTTTTGACTGGTGTGGTAGAAGACATCACCCAACATTTTAAGATAGTAACTAAAATTACAAGTGAGAACATTGTACCAGGGCATATTAGATTTCTAGAAATTTTGCACAATTTCTAGAATATCTGTATTAGTAACACATATCTGCACAAATATAATCAAATAAGATTTGGCATCACTTATTTGACAATGCTTCCCATGTAATTCAACACACCAAATAAGCCTAATTAGTTTAATAGTTTTCTTTTTATAAGTACAGAGAACAAATCTTTTGAAATATTTTAAGGACCTCTGAAAAATGTCAACATTAGCTCGTGGTCAAAAAGACTTCATTTAGAATTTTGGGAAGTTTGTCAAAAATTTTTTTTTTTAAGTTTTAAAACACTTGCCTAAATAAGATCACAGATCATTATAAAACTTAATACTTAACTACCTATTAACAAAACTTAACTCTTTTAACATTAAAAGGACTCAGTTTTCCTAAGTAATCAAAGACCTGATGAAGACAGCAAACACAGAAAATTATTTTCATAAAACGTAGAACCTTTGTTTTCTAGACAAACCACTGAAAGGGTAAAGAAAAACTTTGTTTACAATTTCTTACTAAGAGCAGACCAACAATCCAAGAAAACCGTCCATTTAGCAGAAAAAAGAAAATCAAGTTTTAGTTTTACATAAGTACATTCTGGATATTAAAGGTTATTTTTAACATTCCTATAATATATATTCACTTTTAGCCGTCCTGATTACACAAGATAAAATTCTCTCTTTTCCTCTCTCTCTTTCTTTTTATATACATTTAGTTTGTCCTTAATTTTCTTCCTTCTCATTCTGAAATAACCAGAAGTTCTAGTTTAGACAAAATGACTCTCATTTTCCTTAACAAAAATGCATCTTTATTGCTCATATCTTTTCATAAGCAAGAACACATCCTACCTTTCCTGCATGCAGAGTTGTTTGTCTTATTATTCTAGTAGCTTTAAGTACCTATATTAGAATTTTTAACCTAAAATCCTTAATTTCCAGTCAAAAATAAAGAAGTAAACAGTTATAAACTATCTTTTCTGCTAGCATTCTGAAGTTTGCCAAGTTTATAAATACGTGTTATAATTTTTAGAAATATGTGCTCTTTCATAGAAAATTTCTCAGCATGGCGCCAAATATGTATACTCATAGGCCCAAATACCCAGTTCCTCTCTAATAAGAAGTCAAAAGTAGAGAACTTCTATGTTCAGTAGTTAATGCTTCAGTATTTTATATTTATTTGGAAATTATCTAGATATTTAACAAATTTCTATCATTTAATTTAGCTTAGCAAAACTCTGACATTTCAAGTTACCAAAAAGGTTTTGGAGGCTATCTTTAAGTCTACATAACATAGAATATAATTAGCTAAAACGTTCACCTAAAAATGCTTATTCATTTTACGTCTATCACTTGCTTGTAACAATTATGCTTAAATTGCCCCTCCCCTAAACTTCACGAGACATTTGATAAAATCAGCTGTCATTCTGAGTTATTTTTGCTGACAAATTTTGTGACAGAGATAGCATAAACTTATTTGACTAATAAACTCAGAATAAAATTCCTTTAACTGCCTCACATTCAATGTTGATAACTATAAGACATATCTGTTTTAGTTAAACCTATCAAATTATACTGGCTTTTATTTACCAAAGATTACCCCAGATCTCAGGAACTTGAGAAGCATTTGGGTTAGTTTCTGTTAACACCCATTCCTTACAAAGCTCTTGCCTTCAAATCAACTAAATAGAGCTCTTTTATAAATTAGTTTTAGCAATCCTATCCAGAAGTATTTAGAAAAACATCATGGATTTACAACATACATGTATAGACACACACACACATACATATAGACAGACACAAACAGAGACTTTATAGTTATTAATATTTGTGGATAAGATATGTAATATGTACCATTAGTCCAAATTTTTTAAAAACCTCCTCTCTTCTTTTCCTCTTCTGATGAGAAACTTCTCCTAATTAAAAATAGGTATTCCATTCCGCTCGGCAGTCCATGCTTTTAAGCACACTTTTTAAATGAGCTTAAATATTTGGAATGTTCCTCATAATGGCTATTATAATTCTAAGTTATTTTTAGTAAAATCTTGCCATCTTCTTAGATATGCACAATTTCTGGGACGATAGTTGTTAAATATAAAATAAACAGGTGTGCTGGAAGGTGGTTCACACAACTCTGTGGATGTAAAGAATCCTGTTTCTTTTAGCTAGGCTTTCAGTTGTCTCAGAGCTAAACTAATACCTAAATGGGGTGTGCCTTGGGGTTGGAATATAGCAAAATCACTCTAATAGCCTTTAAATGCTTGACTCCTGTCCACCAATGTTTGCCACCTATTTTTCTTCAGAGATTCCCAATAGCAACTGCCCTTAATTTAGTATCTACCTGAGGCTTCCCAGGAGACTCAATCTGGCTCAAATTGGACCCATTCTGATCTGATCCTAAACTTATTTCAGATTTCAAATTGGACCCTATCTGATCCTGGACCCACTCCAGTTCTTAGGTTGGACCCAGTCCAATGCTGGTCCATAACCACCACCAATTCCCATGAAACTTTGGACTGGAGAAAAGGATTGAACCAGCAACCCTCAAAGAATGGGGACTGCAGACTGATTCCAAACAAATGGAGAACTAAAGATGCCACCAACAGATCCCAACATGGAATCTGGGGTAGGATTCCAAAAAATTGGGGAATTACAGCAATGCACAATGGGGAATCTGGGAATCAAGAGCTGGGGTTTTCCATTCAAAAACCTGGGAATTGTGGTATGAAAAGCCAATTACAGCAGGAGCTCGAACACAAAGAGAGTGAAACTCAACTGAGAGGAACTTAACCAACAGCCCTCGGAAATGTCGAGAAAGACCTTGAACTCAAAATGAAGTTCTCAAGTGCCACACGTGATTCTTCTTGTCCCTGAATTCCAGTGGAGGTTTGCCTAGGATCCCATCACTACCACCAGCCTTTCTAGTAGAGATCCATGAAGAAGATTCTAAGAGCAGATCCACTATGTCTGAAGCTCCCAGGGTTTCTACATTCTCACACTAGCCCACCGCAATGACCAATAGACTGAATGTTTGTGTCCCTCAAAATTCATAGGTTGAAATCCTAACCCTTGATGTGATGGGTTTAGGAGGTAGGGCCTTGGGGAGGTAATTAGGTCCTGGGGGTAGAGACCTCATGAATGTGATTAATGCACTTATAAATGAGACGAGAAAAAGCCCCCACTCCCCTTCCTCCATATAAGGATACAATGAAAAGATAGCAGTCTGCCATCCAGCATCCTGCTCTCACCAGAACCCAGCCATGTTGGCACCCTGATCTCAGAATTCCAGCCTCCAGATCTGTGATAAATTGTTATTCTTTGTAAGCCTTTCAGTCTATGGTATTTAGTTATAGCAGCCCAGACTAAGTCACCCAATCTTGGCATTTAGCGACTCTTTAAAAATTTCAGCTGAATTCTTATCACTCACTTACAGGGGATCTGGCATCAATTCCTCTCATGCTCTAGCACAAGTAAGTAAACAATCCCATCCCATCTCCTTGGAGGGGCCTGTCTTTCATTGGATTTCCTTGGAAGCTCTGCTACCACGGGTCTCTTTTGGGTTCAGGAAATGTTATGATTTTGTATTTTTTCTGGATCTTTTTTCCCAGCTAGGTGAACATTCTTTCCAGCCTTACTAATCCTATCCAGAAGCAGAATCCCTTTCTTTAAGAGTATTCAGGACAAATATTGGAGAACAAAAATAGAGATTTATGTTTATTTACATATTAATTGTATTTAAATTAATAAATAGGTGTTTGGATGATCTTTTCACCTTTAATATAATATCAGCATCTGATTAGATTTCTTAATACCGGTAAGAAAGCAACATGCACATAGGAGGTTAGTAAGGGACAAGTTAAAAATGCTAGAAAAAAAATAGTGATGATGATAGAAAGATCCATATTTTCAAACTCTGGGTCTATTATAAGTTCAATAACACAAAATGCCAACACCTTATTTCCACCCACTTTTCACTATTACAAAAACAAAGCAGCCAATTGTACATGTTTGCATTAAGTAACAACTCTGGAGAATTTCCAGAAAATGATTTATCTGCAAAGAGGTGACGATGGCTCCAATTGTATGATGTCCCTTATTTCTTAATTTTTTAAACATCTTTTAATAGTTCCATTCATTGGGATGCACCTTTTATCTCAATTAAGTTCCTTCCCATGTATGACTCATGTTTGGTAATGTGTGTTTCTTTTTAATAGTGGTTGTGTTATTTAAATAGGCAGGATTGACACAGAAATTCTCCTTTGGTCAGCGTTTTCCCTGCCTTGATTGAGAAGTGAGGGAAGGAAAGGGAGGGCCTGGGGTGGTTATAAAAGGGTATTCAAGCACTCTATTGTTGGAGTCTAAAATTTCGATGCACTGGAAACACCCCATGGATACTCACTCTCTGGAAATAGAGACAGGCAGTGCCCAGGCAACAGAGGGATTCATTGTAATTGCTGACTTCTTTTGAGTGCATTTAACCAAGTAGCGGAAGCACGTTGCCTTCTTCCATGAATCCAGGAGCCTGCTAGCAGGCAGTGTTATATTACTCCTGAGTGGGAGTGAAATCATGTGGGAGCAGCAAGAACAGCTCCTGGAGAAAAATTACCATTTTATGTTTATTACTTTGGCTAGTTTAAGTGTCATAGGAATAGACTCTCTAATGCATTAAAGAGCAAGTCCCCAACAATTTGACTCTGTTGCTTTGTAAACTATTTTTAGGGACTGTCTCAGTCGGCTTTTAAAGGCACATGCCATCCCACTGTCAAAGCTTATTTTAATGGTTTGTCAAAATGATATAAGTAACACAACCTCCCTCTTCAGATTAAAGAAATATGGCACATCCTCTGGTGAAATTTGTATTCTTGAAAAAAAAATACCGGGTTTTTCTTACTCGGCGTTTTTCACTCCTAAGCCCTGGCACAGTTCTGTTTCATATTTCTGATATGACGCTTATCTTGTAGTTTAGCTTTGCTTAGTTGCATAATCAGATAATAGGATTTTCCTGACGCCTCAACCTGGGAGATAGCATGTACTTCTCTTTGCAGAGTTCTAGATACTGGGTAATTTTGCTCTGTAGTTGCACTGCCGGGTCAGCTCACTGGAAAGCAGCACAGCTGCCATTAAATATAAAATGCACTCAGCGTTCTTTCATCCTGACATACCTCGAGATTTATTTGATGTGAAATGGGATATAGAATCTACATTTTGATATTTCCTCTGTTCCACCAGACGAAATAGTAAGGTTGAGCCATTTGGGGAAATATTTACCAGAATGACACATTTCTAAGAAGATTAACTAATACCACAAGGCAATTTGAATCTTATATCAACTGAGCGCTTCTGGTTGTTGAGGGGTTTTGTTTAGTGATCAACTGAGGACCTATTCCCCCAAGAAAATTTACCTTTTGCAATTGTTATTTTTATCAATTAAATCCCTTTTCTCCAGTGAGGTAACTGTGTTAAGTACATCATAATGGAGAAATCAAGCAAAGCAGGAGGTTTTCTTGTAATTGTCCTCTAACCCTTGGAAGATGTGTGGCCTTTTAAAAAATATATTCAAATAAATATATTCACTGGAGAACAGAATTAATATGATTCTGGAGAACTGTGTTAGAGAGTAATTCTTATTTCTTCCTTAGAATAAATGGTCTGAATTTTTAATATTGTTCATTACTCTATAACTATTGCATAGTACTACTGTGTTGTATATTATCGTATTTTCATTGCTGAGCCTTAAACATGCTAGATAAAGAAAACCAAGTATAAATTCAAGTAATAGGCAAGTAATAGTTGGCATATTGAATTCGCTGGCACGTGGCTCTTTATTTGGATATTGTTATAATGAGCAGAGTTTTTTCTGCCCATTAGGAAATTCAACATGTTTTAAATATCCTGCTGTAAACTTCTTGAAAGTTGGGGCCTTATTTACCATATTTTAAGTGCTTAACATTATAACTAGCATCTACTTAATGTTCAAGAAATGTTTACTAAATAAATGAATTAATGTATGAATGGCAAATGGTTGAGGCAAAAATCTTTGATTTCTATGAGCGCCCTATGAAGTCTTAAAGTGAAGACATTTTCTTTACTTATTAATATCATTGGGAATATTAATCTGGAAGGTAAGCATACTTGCTAAGGACAGGTTTTATTACTTCTCTTCCTGAATGGATATTTACTTGATAATGTACTTTATTTTGCAGAAACTGTACATATTAAAATATATGTTATATTAGATAAGATTCTCTTCTCCAAACATCAACTTCTTAAATTTAAAAACAAAGATATTATTACCAGGTGAAATGTCTCAAATGAGGTGCATGGACCTCCCTATCCCTCGTATATGACGAGATGAAGAGAGTCTTTGAACACAGGGTACCTGCTGTGTATCTTCTTGCATTATCTATTTTCCTGTAAAAGTTGGAAAAATCCACGTTATCCTTCACATTAAAGATTAAAACAGCTGTATAATATAGTAAAATGCACATTCTAAAAGTTGTTTGTTTGAAAGACATAACTTCAAGCAAACACAAAAATCAGGGTAGGCCCATTTTGGCCATAAGGCTAAAGGCATCTAGGACGTGCTTGTTCTTTCTCCTTCTAATCAGTTACTTCTCTAGATTTGTGAAAAAACACTGATAGGACACAAAAACTGGGTCTCTGAAGACTTGGATTCAAATGTGAGGTTTTCTTCTTGTCAAGTGTGAATATGAGTGGTCATCCTAACCTATCTGAGGTACGGTTGACTCACATATGACACTTGAACAAGAATACCTTATCCACAGTTTTCTTGTAAGTATTAAAATAAACACCTGTGAAATTATTCGCCAGGTGGATGTCACATATTAGGAGTCAAAATAGTTGAACATCCAATTGAATGTCAAGTCAACTTTTAGGTTACTTTCCTCTTAGGGTCCTGCCACTCACATTAGAAAGTAGCATTAATCCTGCATGCTGGTTGACAAGAAAGCAATAATGAAGAGACCCTCTCGCTGTGCCTTGTCCATGGTAAACAAAGCAATGCCCCGATGTTTTCCTGATGCACATTGTTTAAATAAATATACTAATACATTGGTAAATGTAGGCTGTCTCAACAGCACTGTATTGTGGAGTCTGAACTGTTGAAGAACTGATGAAGTCTTGGCTAACTGAGGAGAATAGTTGATGGATACCTATGTTGCTTTAGTATTCTGGAATGTTCAAAAACATGTGCAAGTCCACGGTAAAGCAGCCATTTCCAATGTATTCGGTGGGTTTTTAGATTTTAGTGGCAGAGTAATAAGAGAAATTTAATTTGAATGTTTTTTAACATTCAATTGGAAATCTAATCAGCCATTCCTATGCTGATAGCAATGTCACTTGTTGGGCAACTTTGACATTCTTCTTGGTCATTTTTAAGCTCTAAATTCTAAATACGTAAAAGCCCCTTAGATCACTGGCTTATCACATTCCTTAACCCAATTGCCACTAATTGAGGTATGTTTCCTTCATTATATCTACTTTCTTTACTTTTTGTTCTGGTTGTACTCTTCTACTCCCTTACCTTGTGTACAATGTAGTTTAACAAGTGTGAAGTGTCCTGCTTCAGTGAGGTGTGGCCCTGGGAACACTGTCAAGAATAGTTAGGGTGGGTGCAGAGACACCAAGCCTTCTCATATTCCTTTTCCCATCTTTCCTACTTCTAGGAAATTCTCTCCTAAATTTTTAACTACCTCTTACCTAATTCTTCCTAATTTATTTCTCTCTCCCTCTCTTCCCCCTGCCTCATTTCCACTTCTAACTCACTTTCACAGCATATTTTTAATCTTCTTTTACACTGTTTTATTTTTCCCTTACTGATATGCTTTAAATTCATTAACTGGTATGTAATCTGTGTACCCATCTTCATAAATCACACACACACACACAGACACACACACACACACACACACACACACACACACATATAACCCTCACAAGTATGACAGGTACAGAGAGTTATGTTTTAGAAGTACACAGAAAGGTTTAAATTCATAAGGAAGCCTTTCTGAAACTTAGTTTTTAACCTTAAATGAAAGCTTTCCTACTACCCACATGAAGAGTGGGCCAAAAAATACTATTTTTTAAGGGGAAATGAATTTGACTTATTGAATGTTTTGGTGCAATCTTCCTGAATTAAATATAGCTTTGCTAGCAGGATCTTCCTTTCATTTTGTGTTACAATGTTAGTATTACATAGGTTAAGTGCTTTAAAAAAGAAAGAGAAATGGACAGAAAATATAAATATTATTTTGTTTAAATATGAGTCTCAGGTATATGAATGTGGAAATGTTTATGTGTGGGTTTGTGGTCTTTGTAACGGCAGCTGCCTTTTAGCAATTAAGAGTAATATGGCATTCTTAGCCAAGCCTTTATAAATACTTTAGCCATTGAGCCTTCAGTCAGGCTGTAAAAAAACCAAGGAGACACAAAGATAACAGCTTCCCTGGTCCACAGGGATCCCCATTTCATAGGTTGCCATGTTCTCCTCTTTTTTCCAACCTCCTGGACAATCTTGTCTCCAACAGCACCCCTTAGGGTTCATTACCCCCTCTCCTGAGCCAGGTGCCCAGGCGCCCCTGATGCAATGGCTCTGCTTAGAGTCTATGCAGATGTAACACCCAGTAAGGCTGGACCACGATGTGGAGGTTTTAACCAGTCAGAAGTCTCTCTCTTCTCAGTTTCCATTTCTCCTTTCCTTGCCATCATCTTCCTCCTTTTCTGTTACTCAACCGTACCATTTATGTGGAGTTCACAGTCATGAAAATCATTACATAGACTATGCAGAGAGAGAGAGAACTAGAAAACACATTTAGTTGTAGTCAGACCACCACCTTACACAATCATGAATCAAGTCCTTCACAAGTCACAAGAGTTTCTTTTCCTCTTGTTCATAAGAAACTGCCCATTAAAACTTCGATTATGATTTAATGTGAGACGGAGGTAAGAGATGGGGACAGACAGTTGAAATCTACGTCTTTCTCTAAAGACATGAATTTTCATCTAAGTAAATGAACTCTTTCCTTTCTGAGTGTTCTCAGAGCACTTTTTATCTTGACTAAGATGCCTTGAAGTTCCCCTCAGCTTGACGATAGGCCCCTTTGCCTCCCTTTTCTTCAAGCATTTACTTTAGAAAACTTGCAGTCGTAAGTTACTTCTCTGCCACTTGGAGATGTAAAACTTCTCCTGGCATTCAATCTCCCCTAAGGTCCTCCAGTGTTTAATTTTCCACTAGCTTACCCCAGATTAGGAACCCTCCTGCTTTTTATTTCAGCAGAGTTGAGTTTAATCTCACTCCTTATTGCAGCAGTATTGAATAAGTTCTTCCTTGTGTATGTAAAGATTTTATAAGGCAGTCTCAGTGATGAAGGTAATTGTTGGCCTGTGGGTCTGTCTGCTCAAATACAGTCTAAGCCCTGACACCTGAGAGTGGTGGGTGGATGGATCTTCTAAAACTAAGTCAAAGAGAAAAATGCAGCTAGCATCTCAAAGAGATAAAAAAAACAAACAAACATGCATGTACTACATTCTAGGCCTGGAATTTCTCCCCTTCTTCTATGTACCAGTAAACTCAGGGCCTTATAGATGTATCTGTTGAAGATCAAGTACAGTGACAGAACCCGAACTTCTGCACCGACCAGACATCAGAAATGAAGTACTGAAAAAAGTTTCAAAGTCACAAATGGTCTTTTGCTAAATGGTATCTTTAGTTCCAAACATGATTGAGTCTTTATTATTTCCCAAATGAGAAAATGTTACTTGTCTCCTCTGACTAGTTTTATAACACTAATCTGGAATTAGAGACTACTAGGACTGAAGGCAGCCTGAAACGTGTGGCTCCAAAGTCCTAGTTTCATGAGGGAGAAACTGGAGCCCTGAGGGTCTGTGTCCTTCCTCAAGGTCACAGACTCAGACCTCATGCCCTTTATTTAGAGCCCTTTCACCAAACTGTACTAATCCATGTGTAGCCCAGGGAAGAGAATCATGGAACTAATTTTAAATATTATTAGTCCTGACTGTATGGTTGAATGTTAGCAAAGTTTTGTTAAACCATCATTGCCCAGTTCAAGTGCATTAAATTTCTTCAAGTTTATCTGAATTCAAGACAGAGTCAAGAAATACATTTTATTGTATTCAAAAGTCTAGAAAACTTTTTTCCCACTAGACATATAGCAATTCTGTTTTTAACTTTATGTTGTTTTATAAAGTTTTAAGTATCAAAATAAAATGATAACAAATGGGAAATATAACACCAACACAGATGATCAAAATCTCTTTAGGCTTGATGCGGACACTATGAAACTTGTGAATTTTTCTCCTGCAAGTGTTTTTGCAAAGAAAGCCAATGACTTTTCATAGCCCACCCAGCAATTATCTCTGGTGCCTGAGCCCTTTTGGAAATGCAGTCATCACTGAAGTGCAGAGGCACCAGCACCATAAAGACATTGCCACAATTGTTAATTAACTCCCAGGATTTTTCTTTCAGAGACTGCGTTGTTTCAGGAATAGCAGTTACAGGCTATTTTGACTCCTTCATTTGTGGTTGTGTTTCTGTATCTAGTGGATTTAGGAGAGGGAAAAATTAAGTTTGGAAAAGGGCAACGATAGGGTTCTTGCTTGACAGTTCTGACCCAGCTCTGGTCTGGGTCACCCTGGTCCTAGATACAAAGGAAAGGGAGTGGGAGAATGATTTCCACGCTGCTCTTTCATCACAATTCAGGACATTTATCTCTGACCCATGGCTGCTTCCTTCTTAGTTCAAAATACCATCTTAGAGGCACAGCTATGAAAACTTTCTTCTCGATAGCTAAAGAGTTTTGGTGAAAAAAATCTGAAAACTCTTCAGAAAGAGTGACAGCGCAGTGTCCTTTTCCTGTTGAACATTGAGATAAAACCCTGCAGGAGACTTTCAGTCAGACTTTTCTGATGTTTTTCCTTGTTTCCACTGGAATTTTCCTTCCTTCTTTCTTTCCTTCTTTCTTTCTTTCTTTCTTTCTTTCTTTCTTTCTTTCTTTCTTTCTTTCTTTCTTTCTTCTTTCTTTCTTTCTTCTTTCTTTCTTTCTCTCTGCTTTTTTTTTTAAATTGAAGTCTAGTTGATTTACAATCTTGTGTTAATTTCTGCTGTACAGCAACAAAGTGACTCAGTTATACACATATATACATTCTTTTTTTCTAATCTTTTCCACTATGGTTTATCACAGGGTATTGAATATTGTTCCCTGTGCTGTACATTAGGACTTTGCTGTTTATCCATTCTAAATGTAATAGTTTGCATCTGTCAACCTCAAACTCCCAGTCCATCCCTCCCCACACCCTCCCCCTTACACAAGTCTGTTCTCTATGTCTGTGAGTCTGTTTCTGTTTTGTAGATAGGTTCATTTATGCCATATTTTAGATTCCACATATAAGTGATATCATATGATACTTGTCTTTCTCTTTCTGACTTACTTCACTTAGGATGATAATCTCTAGTCGCATTCATCTTGCTGCAGGTGGCATTATTTTGATCATTTTTTATGGCTGAGTAGTATTCCATTGTATATATGCACCACATCTTCTTTATCCATTCCTCTGTCAATGGACATTTAGTTTCTTTCCATGTTTTAGCTATTATAAACAGTACTGCTATGAACATAGGGATGCATGTATCTTTTTGAATTATAGTTTTTCCTGGGTATATTCCCAGGAGTGGGATTGCTGGATCATATGGTAATTCTATTTTTAGTTTTCTGAGGAAGCTCCATACTGTTTTCCATAGTGGCTGCACCAACTTACATACTCACCAACAGTGCAAAAGAGTTTCCTATTCTCCACACCCTCTCTAGCATTTGTTATTTGTAGACTTTTTAATGATGGCCTTTCTGACCACTGTGAGGTGGTACCTCATTACAGTTTTGATTTGCATTTCTCTAATAATTAGTGATGTTGAGCATCTTTTCATGTGCCTACTGGCCACCTGTATGTCTTCTTTGGAGAAATGTCTATTAAGGTCTTCTTCCCGATTTTTGATTGGGTTGTTTGTTTTTTTGTTGTTGAGTTTCCTTCCTTCCTTCCTTCCTTCCTTTCTTCCTTCCTTTCTCTCTTTCTCTTTCATTTTCTTCTTTTTTACCTAGTGCCCTCCATGCAGTACTCAGAGACTTCTGGGACAACATTAAATGCACTAACATTCGAATTATAGGGGTCCCAGAATAAGAAGAGGAAAAAAAAGGGTCTGGGAAAATATTGGAAGAAATTATAGTTGAAAACTTCCTTAACATGCGAAAGGAAATAGTCAATCAAGGCCAGGAAATGCAGAGATTTCCATACAGGATAAATCCAAGGAGAAACATACCAAGATACATATTAATCAAACTATCAAAAATTAAATTCAAAGAAAAAATATTAAAAGGAGCAAGGGGAAAGCAACAGATAACATAAAAGGAAAACCCCATAAGGTTAACACCTGACCTTTCAGCAGAAACTCTGTAAGCCAGCAGGGAGTGGCAGGACATATTTAAAGTGATGAAAAGGAAAAAGCTACAACCAACATTACTCTACATAGCAAGGATCTCATTCAGATTCGACAGAGAAATTTAAAACTCTACAGATAGGCAAAAGTTAAGAGAATTCAGCACCACCAAACCAGCTTTACAACAAATGCTAAAGGAACTTCTCTAGGCAGGAGACACAAGAGAAGGAAAAACCCTACAATAACAAACACAAAACAATTAAGAAAATGGTAATAGGAACATACATATCGATAATTACCTTAAGTGTAAATGGATTAAATGCTCCAACCAAAAGGCACAGACTGGCTGAATGGATACAAAAACAAGATGCAAATATATGCTGTTTACAAGAGACCCACTTCAGACCTAGGGACTCATACAGACTGAAAGTGAGGGGATAGAAAAAGATATTCCATGCAAATGGAAATCAAAAGAAAACTAGAATAGCAATACTCAGGCAAACTAGAATAGCAATACTCAGGCAAAATAGACTTTAAAATAAAGGCTATTATGAGAGACAAAGAGAGACAAGGAAGGACACTACATAATGATCAAGGGATCAATCCAAAAAGAAGATAGAACAATTGTAAATATTTATGCACCCAACATAGGAGCACCTCAATACATAAGACAAATGCTAACAGCCATAAAATGGGAAATTGACAGTAACACAATCACAGTAGGGGACTTTAACACCCCACTTTCACCAATGGACAGATCATCCAAAATGAAAATAAATAAGGAAACACAAGCTTTAAATGACAGATTAGACCAGATAGACTTAAGTGATATTTATAGGACATTACATCCAAAAACAACAGAATACACTTTCTTCTCTAGTGCTCATGGGATATTCTCCAGGATAGATCATATCTTGGGTCACAAATTAAGCCTTGGTAAATTTAAGAAAATTGAAATCATATCAAGTATCTTTTCTGACCACAATGCTATGAGACTAGATATCAACTACAAGGAAAAAAACTGTAAAAATTAAAACAAACAAACAAACCACCCCACACACACACACACAAATTACAAACACATGGTGGCTAAAAAATATGCTACTAAATAACCAGGAGATCACTGAAGAAATCAAAGAGGAAATAAAAAAGTACCTAAAAACAAATGACAATGAATATACAATGACCCAAAACCTATGGGTTTCAGCAAAAGCAGTTCTAAGAGGGGTGTTTATAGCAATACAATCCTACCTCAAGAAACATCTCAAATAAACAAGCTAACCTTACTCCTAAAGCAATTAGAGAAAGCACAGAAAAACTCAAAAGTTAGCAGAAGGAAAGAAATCATAAAGATCAGAAATAAATGAAAAAGAAATGAGGGGAACAATAGCAAAGATCAATATAACTAAAAGCTGGTTTTTTGAGAAGATAAACAAAGTTGATAAACCATTAGCCAGACTCATCAAGAAAAAAAGGGAGAAGATTCAAATCAACAGAATTAGAAAAGAAAAGGAAGTAACAACTGACACTGCAGAAATGAAAAGTCTCATGAGGGACTACTACAAGCAACTATATGCCAATTAATGGACAACCTGGAAGAAGTGGACAAATTCTTAGAAAAATACAACCTTCCAAGACTGAACCAGGAAGAAATAGAAAATATAAACAGACCAATCACAAGCACTAAAATTGAAACTGTGATTAAAAATCTTCCAACAAACAAAAGCCCAGGACCAGATGGCTTCACAGGTGAATCTTATCAAACATTTAGAGAAGAGCTAACACCTATCTTTCTCAAACTCTTCCAAAATATAGCAGAGAGAAGAACACTCCCAAACTCATTTTACGAGGCCACCATCACCCTGATACCAAAACCAGACAAATATGTCACAAAAAAAGAAAATTACAGGTCAATATCACTGATGAACATATATGCAAAAATCCTAAACAAAATACTAGCAAACAGAATCCAACAGCACATTAAAAGGATCATACTCCATGATCAAGTGGGGTTTATCCCAGGAATGCAAGGATTCTTCAATATATGCAAATCAACCAATGTGATGCACCATATTAACAAACTGAAGGACAAAAACCATATGATAATTTCAATAAATACAGAAAAAGCTCTTGACAAAATTCAACACCCATTTATGATTAAAAAAAAACCCCTCTGGAAAGTGGACATAGATGGAACCAATCTCAACATAATAAAGGCTATATATGAAAAACCCACAGCCAAAATCATTCTCAATGGTGAAAAACTGAAACCATTTCCTTTAAGATAAGGAAGAAGACAAGGTTGCCCATTCTCACTGTTATTATTCAACACAGTTTTGGAAGTTTTAGCCACAGCAGTCAGAGAAGAAATCGAAATAAAAGGACTCCAGATCATTAAAGAAGAAGTAAAACTGTCACTGTTTGCAGATGACATGATATTATACATAGAGAATCCTAAAGACGCTACCAGAAAATTACTAGAGCTAATCAATGAATTTGGTAAAGTAGCAGGATACAAAATTAATGCACAGAAATCTCTTGCATTCCTATACACTAATGTTGAAAAATCTGAAAGAGAAATTAAGGAAACACTCCCATTTACCATTGCAACAAAAAGAATAAAATACCTTGGAATAAATCTACCTAAGGAGACAAAAGACCTGTATGCAGAAAACTATAAGACACTGATAAAAGACATTAAAGGTGATAAAAACAGATGGAGAAATATACCATGTTGTTGGATTGGAAGGATCAACATTGTAAAAGTGACTATACTACCCAAAGCAATATACAGATTCAGTGCAATCACTTTCAAGCTCCCAATGACATTTTTCACAGAAGTAGAACAAAAAATTTTACAATTTGTATGGAAACACAACAGACTCCGAATAGCCAAAGCAATCTTAAGAAAGAAAAACAGAGCTGGAGGAATAAGGCTCTTTGACTTCAGACTACACTACAAAGCTACAGTAATCGAGACAGTATGGTACTGGCACAGAAATAGAAATATAGATCAATGGAACAGGGTAGAAATCCCAGAGATAAACTCACACACATGTGGTCACCTTACCTTTGACAAAAGGAGGCAAGAATATACAATGGAGAAAAGACAGCCTCTTCAATACGTGGTGCTCAGAAAACTGGACAGCTACATGTAAAAGAATGAAATTAGAACACTTCCTAACACCATACAAAAAAATAAACTCAAAATGGATTAAAGACCTAAATGTAAGGCCAGATAGTAAAAAACTCTTAGAGGAAAACATAGTAAGAACATTCTGACATCATTCGCAGCAGGATCATTTTTGACCTTCCTCCTAGAGAAATGGAAATAAAAACAAACACAAAAAAGGGACCTAATGAAACTTAAAAGCTTTCACACAGCAAAGGAAACTATAAACAAGATGAAAAGGCAACCCTCAGAATGGGAGAAAATATTTGCAAACAAAGCAACTGACAAAAGATGAATCTCCAAAGTATACTAGCAGCTCAAGCAGCTCAATATCAAAAAAACAAACAACCGAATCCAAAAATGGACTGGAGACCTAAACAGACATTTCTCCAAAGAAGATATACAGATTGCCAACAAAAACATGAAAGGATGCTCAACATCACTAATCATTAGAGAAATGCAAATCAAAACTGCAATGAGGTATCACCTCACACTGGTCAGAATGGCCATCATTAAAAAATCTACAAACAATAAATGCTGGAGAGGGTGTGGAGAAATGGGAACCCTCTTGCACTGTTGGTGGGAATATAAATGGATACAGCGACTATGGAGAACATTTTAGAGGTTCCTTAAGAAACTAAAAATAGAATTACCATATGACCCAACAATCCCACTACTGGGCATATACCCTGAGAAAACCATAATTCAAAAAGAGTCATGTACTCCAATGTTCATTGCAGCACTATTTACAATAGCCAGGACATGGAAACAACCTAAGTGTCCATCGACAGATGAATGGATAAAGAAGCCGTGGCACATATATACAATTGAATATTACTTGGCCATAAAAAGAAACGAAATTGAGTTATTTGTAATGAGGCAGATGGACCTAGAGTCTGTCATACAGAGTAAGTAACTCAGAAAGAGAAAAACAAATACTGTATGCTAACACATATATATGGAATCTAAAAATAAAAAAGGTTCTGAAGAACCTAGTGGCCAGACAGGAATAAATATGCAGACGTAGAGAATGGACTTGCAGACACAGGGAGGGGGAAAGGTAAGCTGGGACAAAGTGAAAGAGTAGCATTGACATATATACACTACCAAATGTAAAATCGATAGTTAGTGGAAAGCAGCTGCATAGCACAGGGAGATCAGTTCGGTACTTTGTGACCACCTAGAGGGGTGGGATAGGGAGGGTGAGACAGAGACGCAAGAGGGAGGGGATATGGGGATATATATATATACATATAACTGATTCATTTTGTTATAAGAAGAAACTAACACAACATTGTAAAGCAATTAGACTCTAATAAAGATGTTAAAAAAAAAAAAAAGAAAGCTCTCACCTCACCATGCTGGCACCCTGATCTTGGTCTTCCAGCCTCCTTAAGTGTGAGAAATAAATTTCTGTTTTTTATAAGCAACCCAGTCCATAGCATTCTGTTAGAGCAGCCCGAATGGATTAAGACAACTTGTATTTTCCTGGGCAGTGAAAATATTCAAACATACCCACAGATCCTTAAGTGGTGCCTTTTGTGATCTTTCTGGATAATGTTCTCCAAGTCATTTATATTTATCTCTGTAATAACACAATTCCAATGCAATTCCATTTCTCAGACTCTGAATGTTTAAATAATTTGCATGTTAGAAGGAAAATAGCCCCCTTGGGTAACATAATACTATCCCTTTCCTCTGCTTATTCATATGGCAGATTCCTTTTCTGGGCCCAGATTTATTGAAATATTATTTCACTGCAAATATCTGTACTGGACTAGTATATTATTATACACTCAACTGTACTCCATCCTTAAAAATTTTAAACAATGTTAAGTGTATTCAGATTATAACAGATTATAAGTTAAGTGTGTAACACTGTATAATAACACTGTACAATCTGTTAAGTGTATAACAGATTATAAATAACAAATCCTCTGGAAACTAGTGTTCAGTTATATTTCAGTGACATAGTTCCATGCATTGACAATATTTCTGATTTTAAACAAATATATTTTGACATCTAATTTTTTGAATATTAGATGACTAGGTAGTAAATCTCTGAATATCAATCTTTACTTCCTAAGGAAATTTTGAAAGTTGTAGAACTTTTATTTTAGAACCAAAGTCATCTGATCTTAATTGATAACTGATCTGCAAAAATCTGTCAAGTTCTCAAGTAGCAATGACAAACAAGGTAAGTACAAGTACACACAGTTAGGTAGTGTAGAATTCAGTGCTGTATCTGGACAGGATGCTGGGTTGACTAGGGAAGATGAGGAACAGCCATTCTTGCCCCCATACACACCTCTCAAAATGAAAACCTCACGAAGCTGCTGTATTTCCCAGACCAGAGCTGACATGGCTAATTCAGATCATGGCCGGTTCCTTGAGAAACATTCTCACCCACTGTGGTAGATTCTATTTCTAAAACAATGTATTACATCTTGGGAAACCCCTATTTTATTGCTTTTGATGCTGTTGAAAGTTTCTCTGATGCTCATCCAAATTTTCTTCTGGAAAATAAGAAATAACCTTCAAGTCCCAATGACTACAGGAGACAGTTAATACTAACATTAAAATTATTTCCACCGAATCTCCACTTGGAAACTAGAAGCTAGGGAATCTTACTGTTCCTCTTCCTCTGTCATCTTGGGGATCAGTTCAAAACAATCCCTTGTCAACTCTCATCTTCCCTGTTCCATTTCTAAATTTCTCTGGGCTTTTCCTTCATGTTTCAATTTCTTACCTCTTACTTCCTCCAGGCCTTTGAACTCTGCCCACTGGACACCATTCTATACTTAAACAAACAAAAGAACAGCCAACTTTCTAAACTGTCAAACATCATTCGACTTCAGTCACCTGATGGTGTGACCATATTCTTGACCATCTCTTAACTGAGAATTACTGCTTCCCTGAAGTCTCAAACTGCAGGAGTTAATGTCTCAGGTCAGGTGTGTGCTACCCTCTGCTAACAGTCATCTCGCTCCACTTCTGCTGGGATCTCTATTCTTCTCCATCATAAAGATTCACAACATCTTCCTTTCTCTATTTCAACTCAGTCCCTTAGTTCCATTCTGGCTTCACCATGATCCCTAATCAATTTAGACATCAGGGTCAAGCACTTCAACCATATTATCAATATTTTTATTTCTGATATCCTCTTATCATGTGTTACCAATGCCTCTCAACATCCCAGCCCTGAATCTTAAAAAAACAAAAACAAAAACCCACCTTTCCTCTCCTATAACAAGGCTGCTTAACAGTGAAAAATCACAGAATGGAACCATTATGAACTCGTAGCCTTCAGTCTCTGATGATTTCTTAAAACTGAATGGTCTTCTTTTATATGTTCCTGATCGCTTATGTCTGTCTCTCCTAAAGCTGTCAGGAGGGAATGTCTCCTACTGGAAACAGAACAGAGGCCAGAGCTGGAGGAAGTGGGAAAATCGCATTCTATTTTTCTCCCGAATCACTTCAAAAACCAGTCTTTCTCCAGATCCTATAGAGATCGATCTTTATTCTCTTTCTTCTAGTTTCAGTGGAAGATGCAATTTCTTCTATTCATGCCCTGATCTTTCCATGTGTTAAAATAAGCCCCTCATCATTCCTCTGGGGGCTTATTAAAACATTAGATAGTATAATAGTTCCTCCCCAGGACCTAAAGCCTACCTCTTTTGGCTCTTACCCCATTCCCCACAGTAATAAACAGTCTTATCTCTCCTGTCATGAAGTAAAAATCTTCCACTGACTCTCCTCCTCTTCTTCTAGTTATTGTCCTTTTAATCTCTCTCCTCAGCGAAGCTTTGTAAATAAAAGTCAATACTCATTTCTTGCATTTCCCCTTTATCACATTGCAATCTTGTGTCTGGTCTGCCCACTCTATGGCAACTGTTGTTATCCAGATTGTAAATGGTCAGATCACTTAATTCAGTGAACATTTTTTTGGTTCTTATATTACTTATTCTGTTTATAGTGCTTGAAATGAATTGCTTCTTATAATTTTTAAGAATCTCTCTTCTCTCTGTCTTCCTTGGCCTTTCTGGACTTAATCCCTCTTCCTCCATCTCTAAGTTAATTGTTACTCAAGTTCAGGATTCTCTCCTTGGCTATTTTAGTGGGTTTTCTCCACACATTGCCAGGTGAGCATCCGAACCGTTCTCTGAGGTTGCAGGAATTCTTTATTATATGGGTCTTGTTCATAGGCAGAGACTGCCTTTCACTGTAGAACCTAAAACTTTCAGAAACTTGTTTTCTAGCCTTCTTCACAACCAGCATGTGCCCTGCTAGCTTTTTTTTTTTTACATCTTTATTGGAGTATAATTGCTTTAGAGCCAGTGACTGAAAGAAGCGGGAGTGGTGAGGACAATTCTGCTGATGCTAATGGGGCCGTAAAAACTTCTGCAGAAAGCAGTGTTCACAGGGCTGAAAGTAGCAGTTCTAGTGCTAAGAGGATTGTCAAGATAAACCTTAGGGTCCAGTCCTCGGGGCTAGTGGCAGCAGATTCTAAACAGCAGTCAAGAAAACCATGTTCTTTTCCTCATGGAATGGAAACAGTAAAAAACTAAACAAATAAATATACAATATAACTTCATGTAGTGAAAAACGCTAAGAAAATATAAAACAGGGCACCGTGAGAGGGAATGGCAAGTGTGGACATGGAAATGTTCTAACTACGTGATCAGAAACCACCAAGCTGGGGTATCACGTTGGAGCAGATTGCTAAAGGAGCAAAGCAGAAGCCATGAAAATATCTTGGACAGGACCTTCCAGGCAGAGGGAAGGGCCGATGCTAAAACCCTAATGCAGGGACAGGCTTGGCAATTTCCAAACAAGGTTGATGCTACAGGTTGGAGAAACTCACACTGACAAATGTGATGGGAGATGAAATCATAGACAAGGGCTAGGATCAGAAGAGTTTGGATTTAATTTTATGTGTGATAGACATATTTTGAGTGTTTTCAGCTGTGATGAAACATGGCTTGGTTTAATATTTGGAAAGATGACAGTGTGTCCTGCATGGAGAAGAGATTTTTAGAAAATCAGAACTGGAAGCAAAGAGAGAAATGACCGAGTTGAGAGTCTTGGTGACGTGCAGCAAAGTTACAGTAATGAGGATTACTGGACATGAGTGGATCCAGGAAATATTCTGAAGGAAGAGCTGATAACACTGGATTGATAGCAAATGAGGTATGACTTCTAGGTTTTAGGCCTCAGCAATTAGATAAGATGTTTAAGACATTTCCGAGATGGAGGAAAGGATGGTGCAATGAAGAATTCTTTTGTGGACAGGTTAACTTGGATAGGCCTACAAGACTCAGAGAGGAGAGCCTTGGGTTGAAGAACTTGACATGTAGATTTTGACCTGGAAATGTAAACTTGACAGTTATCCCAGGTAGTAAATGTGTATGCAGAATAGAGGAATGCCAAGGAACTTAACATTTAGAGGCCAGGAAAAGGATGACCCAGTAAAGAAGATCGAGAATAGAGAAAAGAAAAGAAAAACCATGATTGTGGTGCTCTGTGGAGAACTGTGTCTGTGGATAAAGTGTTTCAAGAAACAGTGAATAATGAAGAAATGGTACACATTGCTGAGTGGATGTGGAAGGATGCAGGGTATTGGTGCCTTTGACATGAGCAGTTTATGGAGTGGGAGAGCTGGAAGCTTGAGAGGTAGGTAAAGAGGGCTGAGGAAGGGGAAGCAGGCATTGAAGGAAACCCTACTAATGAGTTGTGCTGTGAAGAAGAACAGGTATAGGAGTTAAAGCACATTATGAGACCAAAGAAGGTCTGCATATGATACATTTGTTTTTTTAAGAAGGACATGTTTGTTTGCTAAATGAGATCTAGTAGAGAGGGACAAAATAACGATGCAAAAGGGAGAAGGGAGAATTGCAGGAATACAGGGCGAGGGAAAGCACGAAGGGATGGAATCCAGAGCAAAAATCAGATAGTTTAAAATGCACCTGAGTAGTTCATCCATTTTAACAAGAAGGAAAGCAGATCACGTTGGCACCAAGGTAGACGGACTATTTTCCTGTGGCTCATTATTTCTAAGTAAAATTAGATGAGATGTCATGAGTTAATGGTGAAGTGGAAGCAGGAATGGTGGAATGTTGAGGTGGAAAGAGGAGATATAAAACAGATGTGTCAGAGAGTAGGAGTGTAATTTATATAAATTTATAAGATTGTCAGGCAATAAGAAGGACCCACTTGGGAATCACGGTGATAAGTTTAAAGAACTAGGTAACATGCTGTGGGTTGTCACCCCCTTCCAGAGTAGGGACTGTGTTTTATTTTCTCTTTCTCTCCTGAGCCTACCATAGTAAGTACAAAATGGACAATGGCAAATAAATAAGTTCACTGGACAATACTCCAGATTAGAAAATGCTTCTTTCTATGTAAATGTATCTCAGACTGTACAATAAATATGAGTGCTTAATCCATCAAAAAGCCTCTGTCACAAGTCATCATTATCCTTGAGAGCATTACCATTCTTTATATTTCCATAATACTTTTCAGTGTGCAAAGTTTTCATGGTGAAATTGTATTTTTCTGAACTTTGCCTTTTAAGCCATTTGCATAAGTCACTACTCCATTTTAGGTTATTATATCACAGACCTTAAGAGCAAGCTTATTTTGGAGTTAGACTCTCACACATTTGAATCCTGGATCAAAGGCTTTTTAGCTGTATGACCTGAGACATATTATCCAAACTATTTTTGCCTCCATTCTTTATCAATAAGATAAAACTACGAATACCTATTTTCTATGCAAAGTGCATCAAGTAAGGAGTAAATGCTCAGTAAATGTTAACTATAATTGCAAAGCCCATAGGAAAGGAAAAGAATCATTGTAGGTATCTCAAATTTGGATATGCTGTGACAGGATCACCAGTGCCTGAATTGTCATCAACAACTAGAAAACTGGACAAAATATAGGAAACAACTCTTTCAGATATTGGACCACAGATGGGAAAGGATTCAACCCTGAGAAAAGGGAAACAAGTGAGGTGTGCCTTACCATCACCCCAGTTTTCTGCTAGACATGCTTTAAGACAGAGCTTCAGGGAGCGGTTGCCAAAGCACAGACTGGAGCTTTCGCTGACTTGAGGAGACAGAGAATGGTGTTCAGGGAAGTTTCCATGGCTGGAATTTGTGGGGCAGAGATCTAGAGAGGAGGATGCCGTGCGAAGGAAGAACCTGGAGAGCTGCACAGTGGCCCCGTGAATCTTGGCTGAGTACTAAGGTGTGCACTTGTAGAGTGGAACTCATGAGAACAGCAAGGAACAGCTACCATGAGCATAGGCTGAAACAGATCGGGCAATCATATGGGGATCCGAGATGTCTGAGTTCCCCCTCAACCAGGGTGGGAGACCTCCTGGACTACCTCAACATTCTGTGGAGACCCCAGGAGGGTCACGCCTTAGCATCAGACTCAACCAGCTTTAACATAACGGCCAGTCCAGAACTGCCTTATCAGAACATGAAAAGAAGCTTGAAAACTTTTAACTTTCAACTTCTGCTACCTACAATAAAGAGTATCTGGTCCCGGGGCTCCCCTGGTGGAGCAGTGGTTAAGAATCCACCTGCCAACGCAGGGGACACGGGTTCGAGCCCTGGTCCGGGAAGATCCCACGTGCTGTGGAGTAGCTAAGTCCAAGCGCCACAACTACTGAGCCTGCACTCTAGAGCCCGCGAGCCACAACTACTGAGCCCACGCGCCTAGAGCCCGTGCTCTGCGAGAAGAGAAGCCACGGCGATGAGAAGCCCGTGCACCGCAATGAAGAGTAGCCCCTGCTCGCCACAACTAGAGAAGGCCTGCGTGCAGCAACGAAGACCAGACTCAGCCAAAAGTAAATAAAATAAATAAATTTATTTGAAAAAAAAAGAGTATCTGGTCCTGGGCTTGTCTCTCCCATTACTGTAGCTTCACACAGGATGAAAACCTGAAATGAGCAGATCCTCTGAACCGACTGTGGACAGCAGGCAGCACCGGACTCAGTCATGAGACAGAGGAGAGAACCGAGGTGGATTCCCACTTGCAGGGAGACAGGAGCTGGGGGACCAAAGCAGCTGGAAGGCACGGTCTGACCCGGTGAAAGGAGGATGTTGCACTGAGAAAGGGCTCCAGGAGTCTGCAACAAGCATCTCTGCAGATCCAAGACAGATTATTACATTGAGCACGTCTAGGGCAAAACTCTAAAACACTGCAGGCCAAGAATGACTGTCAGGAATTTATAAGCTGTGTAAGTCCTAGAACTCACCTAGAGATGTTTGAGGTCCTACCAACCAGAGCAGAGGGTCTTGCTCACTAGACAGAGCATTCAGCAGACCCCCCAAAGTTCAGGATTCAGTCGCAGAGCTAAACATCCCTAGAAGAAAACCTACACAAGACTCAGTCTAACAAACTTTAAAAACAAGCCTTCAATAAATGGATCAAGCTAACCTACAAGCAACTCAATTGCTTGCCAACTCAAACTGCAGTGCAATTTGAAGAAAGACAACAAAAATGCAAACGTTCATAATATGTTTAACATTCATAATATGAATTGTAACATTCATAATATCCAGAATCTATAAAAATCCAGAATCTATAAAAATGTGACCCATAAACAGAAAATATCAGGTAATAAGAGACCCAGAAATTTCAGAGATAATATAGTGAGAGACAAGTACTTTAAAAGAGCAATTATAGATATATTCAAGTATTTAAAGGAGAGATATAAATGATATAAAAAGAAACAAGTGGAACTCTTAGGGAGGAAAAATATAATAGCTGAAATGAAAATGTCAGTGAATTGACTTCATAGAACATTAGAATCTGCAGAGGAAACAAAAATAGTAGATTTGAAAACACAGCAATCAAAGTTATCCAAAGTAAAGGACACTGGGGAAAGAGACTGAAATAAGCAGGTCCTTAGAGACGAGCAGCACAGTGTCAAAAGGACCATAATGTGTTCTTTGGAGGAGAGGAGGCAGGAAGGAGCAGGAAAAGTATTTGAAGGAATAGTGACTGAAATATTTCCAATTTGATGAAAACCATAGATACAAAAAGGCTGACAAATCCAAGCAAGATAAACAAAAATAACACAAGTCACATCATAGTCAAATTGCTCCAAAGGGGCTGAGATTTTCATTTGGGTTTTTTTCTAGAAGTTGTATAACTTTAGCTTTTTTTTTTATGTCTGTGATCCATTTCAAGGCAAACATATGGCATGAGGTAAGGGTTAAAGTCCATTTCTTTTCTCCTCATATGAATATCTAATTGCTCCAGCAGCATCTGTTTAAAAACAAATAAACAAAACCTTAAAAACCCACTATCTTTCCTTATTGAATTGGCTTAATACATTTTGGCAAAAATTTATTAACCAGAACATGTGTGGGACTATTTCTGTAGGTAACAAGCGATTCTGTGAATCAGTATGTGTGTCTTTATACAAAGACCACACTGTCTTAATGATTATGGCCTTATATTATGTCTTGAAACAAAGTAGTGTAAGCCTAACTAATTTGTTTAGCTAAAAATAATTTTGCACGTGACACAGTCAGCCCCCAGGTGGACATCTTTGTGCAACAGAGCAAGCTGCTTATGAGGGGTTTCCATGGCCTAAAGGAGGGTGAGAAGGTGGGTTTGACTTTTATAAAGTCTCCCAGGGCAGGAAAGTCTAATAGGGTGTTTGGTACAGTTTGGTGTTTGGTGAGAGGTACCAAAAGGAACATGCAGATCCACACATCAAAAAGCAGACAGGGGCTTCCCTGGTGGCGCAGTGGTTGAGAGTCCGCCTGCCGATGCAGGGGACACGGGTTCGTGCCCCGGTCCAGGAAGATCCCACATGCCGCGGAGCAGCTGGGCCCGTGAGCCATGGCCGCTGAGCCTGCGCGTCCGGAGCCTGTGCTCCGCGATGGGAGAGACCACAACAGTGAGAGGCCCGCGTACCGCAAAAAAAAAAAAAAAAAAAAAAAAAACAGACAGGAGCCATGGCTGTGGCGCTCTAGTTCATCATACAGGGGAACGCAAGCTCCATCCCAGCCCGAGAAGTGTCCCTTCTGCCCGGGCATCTTCCTACAGCGGCCCCATGTCCCCTGAAGGTCCAGAAGGGCCCTGGCTATTGGGAGGGTCAGAATACTTCAGGGATGAAGAAGAGGTCCACAGTCACACCGTGATCCCAGAGGCCGAGAATTAGGCCAGCATAGGTGGGGTTATTTTTGTGGTCAGAGAGTTTTAAGACTCAGGCATCATCTATCATCAAAGAATGAAGAAAGCGGGATAGGTCCGGTCAGGGAAGTGGGCACAGCAGACGCCTCAAGCAGAGGTTTCCACAGCATCACCCCCTCTTCTCTCTCAATGGAGAAGCATGAGCGAAGATGATCGACCACACCTTGTCCAAACCACACGAGCGCTTCCACAGAGAATCCCCCCAGAGCTGCACCTGCTCTGAGTGTACAGCCACTGAATCACCAGTGTTTTGGCTTTCAGGATGTGAAAGTGACCTGAATAGGAACACTGCTTTCATTTTCAAGAGGGTTATATAATATTTCTTGATGGAAGAAATTTTCACATATTGACATATGGGGAAGTCATCTTGGCTTCTACCTGACTTGGCTTGAACTTTATACTAACTAGAACAGCCTATAATGGCCTGTCAAACATGCATTGCACATCTACTTTAACCATTAAAGAAAAGAATGCATTCAAGAATCAAAATGTGGTTTGACTGTGGTTCAGACAATCAAAATGGAGCTGGGTGGCCTTTGTGGATGTGGTTTCAGACATGTCCCTGCATCACTGAGGACCTGAATTTTTTGAACTCAGATTCCAGGACGCCACCAGCCATTTTCAAAATAATATCTACTAACAGCTGCGAGCTGCAACCTTAAGGTCTCAAAATCTCTCCTTGTAACTATGCAACCATTCAGACCCCAACCAATACTTTCTTAAAGAGCACACTTACTTCTTGCCACCTCCAATCCTAATTCTTGAGAAACACTTTTGTAGCTTTATGGTCTTTGCCCATATAAGCCTCCCCCATTTTGTAGTCCAGTGAAACACAATTCAGATGCTTCTCGAATCTGTGCCGCTGGGCTGTAGTCCTCAGCTGGCTTGAAGAAAACTCTTTTCTATTCCTATTATAGATTGTTTATTATTTGTGTCACTATTCTCATGCAAGAGTGAAAAAATAAAGCTTGATACAAGACTGATGGACTCACACCACACCAACTGTGGACAGCAGGCAGCACCGGACTCAGTCATGAGACTTAACTCAGTCATACAGCTTAACCAGTATGTGCTGCAAATCTGCCCTCCCCCACCCCTATTCTTTAATGGATAGTTGGCTAAGAGGAACACAGCACATGTTAAGAGGTGAGCCATACTTTGAAAATAACCCTTGAATGATAATGTAAACAACCAAAATCAAGCAGCAGAAATGAGGAAAAATAGTTGGGTGATTTTCTTCATTTTTCAAAGTAGGAAATTAATGCATATTTTTGAAGAAATATAAGTAAAATGATATATAACATATAAAGATTAACATAAAACAAAAATTCAGCTGTGATATTCTAATATTTCATGGGAGTGACACAACACAAAAAGTATAGACCATATTAAAAAGATGAAAGTACAAAAACCTACAAGAAAATAATCAATAAATTCCAAAAAAGAAATATAGATATATTTCTGTAAAAAGAAATAAAAAACAAAAATAATAAACAGTGTAAAAATGTCTTTTAAAAGGAAAATTGAGCATGCTGGAAAGAATTTTTATTCAAAACCCATGTTCCAAAATACTTTTTAAAATCAGTGCTGTAAAACTAATAGAGAGTGTCATAACCATAAATATTTAAATACTTAAAATATTACAGATACTTCAAAAGGAATTAGACATTCAATTTAGAAAGTTGGAGGAACTTTAAGAAATAAATGAAATGATAAAGAATAATGATAAGAGCAGAGCAGAGGCAAATTAATTAGAAATTGGATGTAATAACTGAAAAGAAATAAATGCAATTTCTGCTTTTCTGTGGAAGAATAATACTGAGATAGAGCAGGCACCAGCTATCTTAATCAAAAATAATTTCATAAATTTGTAACTGAGAATGGATTAATAATCACAGAATTAGAGGAGATTCAAATATAGATATTAAGTAGTTTCATCAGTTTTCTCCAAATGTATTTAAAAAGCTGGGTGAAATAGACAATTTTCTAGAGATACACAGCCTAACAAATGTGACTGCTTAAAGTAGTCTAAAGTAACAGCTACCGTTTAAGACATTTACAAGGTGTCAAACAACAACCAGGTACATTCAGTTTCTCAAGTGGATGCTATCAAAACTTCAAGGTACACTTAAATATTCATCTAATTGGAATAACAGAAAGCTTGGAGATAGAAAATGAGTCAAGGAAGAGTTTGAAATGATAATAGCTCAGAATATTCCAGAACTGATGAAATACTCCAGTTCAGACTTAAAATGCCAAAATAATTCCAATTAGGATGTATACAATGCAACACATAACAAAATATATTACATTGAAAATACAGGACAGGTAACAAACTTTAGAGTAGCTGGAGGACAAAGACAAGTCACAGATCAAATGTGAAGAAAATTTATAATATATCCTAAGTAAATACAAAAAGCTTCGGTAAGAAAATATTTCATGATGCTAAAAATTAAATAATGTTTTAAAATACATGAAAACATAGCACATGATCCTAGAGAGCATGCCTGGGACAATACGTCCCAATTTGGTACTTGGTGGAAAGGATGATGACACTGCCTAGTATTAGACCTTGTAGAGTGACCAGCACAGGAATAGAAATGAAAAGTGTAGTTTGAAAATTAATAGATTAAAAAAATGGCAGTAACTAAAATTCTAAATTCAAAAGGAAGAAAGATGGTTAAAAAAATTAGACAATAGGGCTTCCCTGGTGGCGCAGTGGTTGAGAGTCCGCCTGCCGATGCAGGGGACACGGGTTCGTGCCCCGGTCCGGGAAGATCCCACATGCCGCGGAGCGGCTGGGCCCGTGAGCCATGGCCGCTGAGCCTGCGCGTCCGGAACCTGTGCTCAGCAACGGGAAAGGCAGCAACAGTGAGAGGCCCGCGTACCGCAAAAAAAAAAAAAATTAGACAATAGAAATATTTATAGGAAAAATAGCACAAAGAAGATGGTAGTTATGACATATGTAAATGGACTTAATAATGCAGTTAAAAGCCACAATTTGATATAAAGAACTGAAAAAAATCATCTATGTTGTTTACAAAACACATCTAAAGTATAATGGTACCAAAATGTTGGAAGAAAATGGCTAGGAAAAAATTTACCAAGAAAATAACAAGCAAAAGAAAGCCAGTATCACTCTTTATTACTGGACAAAAATAGAGTTTAAGGGTAAAAATTGCTACATATTTCATCATGACAAATTTTAATATAGCTGGAAGATGTCATTGTAATTAAGAATTATAATATATGAATACAATTAATGCACAATTATAGTTGTATTGTGCATTTAATAACACAGCCTAGAGATATAAAAGACAAAATCTGACAGATTGAGACCTCTTTCAGTAACTAATAGATCAAGAAAACAAAAATCAGTAATGGTATAAAATGTTTAAATATTGTAGGAAATAATCATATGTACATATATAACTGAACCTTAAAACTATATTATGAACATTTTTATCAACCATAAATGGTGCATTATATACAATTTGCTGCATTTTGGACTATTTAGTAAATTTAGTAAATCGCAACTAATTTCATAGGATAAGTTTCATGTAGATCTGATCTTTTATCTCAATTTCCATATCCAAAATTCATATATGTTGTAAAACTAAGGAAAATGCTTCTAAATAACTCACAAATTAAAGGAGAAATAATAATGAAAATCAGAAATATCAAAAACATGACATTAGCAAAAACACTACACAGAAAAACTTCCAGCAAGTACTTATAGTGTTATCTACTGGCAAAATTACACTCTTAAGCCTTCAAAGAGAAAATGGTAAAATGTAATAAGCTAAGCATCAGACATCGGGAGATAGTTATAAAAAGGCAAATTAAATCCAAAGAAAGAAGGAAGGAGGCAATATGGCACCTTTATAGAAACATTTGGAATGATATCCATTAAAAACTTAAAAAATAACATTTTCTTTAAGTCTGTGACAACACTAAGTGCCCGTACCACCACTTCTGTTTTTATGAACCTGTATGTTCTAGTTAGTACAGTAAGTCAAGGGGAAGGAAAACTGTAAGAATAGAAAGGAAACATCAGTACAGATACAACCCTTTCCTTTTAAAGACAATATGCTTGTCTGTACAAAACATCCTGAAGAATCTGCAAATAAGTTAATAGAATTAATATGGAAAATTAACACCATTTCTGGATGTAAGACCAAGATTCAAAAGAATATTTCTAAGTATCAATAAACAAGAAAATATTTAAGTAAACTCTTTTAGTAGCCACTTTATTAATTACCTGAAATAAATCTTCAACAGAAGAGGAAACGCAATGGTTAATCAACGTTGGAAAATATGTTCAAATTCATTAATACTCAGAAGAGTGCAAATCTACAACATAATGGATTTCCATTCCACATCCTCCAGATTGGAAAAACGTTTAAGCTGTATTAAACATATCGAATGTTAGTGAGACTTGTGGAACACTAAGAACCCACAGACATTGCTAATTGGAGGGTCAACGGTACAAGACAAGTGGAAACTATTTGGCATTAACATGTAAATATGAACTTGTGTATATGCTACAACTCAGCAGTAAACTAGAAAGAGATGATCTCACATATGTACCAACAAGGCATGTAGTAATGTTCATTGCTGCATTATCTATAAGAACAAAACCTGGGGCATCCTACATTGTCTATCAAATGAAAAAATGATTGCAAAGTATCCATTCAGTAGAATTCTCTCATCAGTGAAAATAAAATTAGATTGAGTACCTAAAACATGTACTAATCTCAAACATGCAGTGCTGAGTGAAAAGTCAGAACAATACATATAGTGCAGTTCCATTTATATGTAGTTCAAAATCAAAACTAAACAACATGTCTTTTAATCACACACACGCACACACACACACACTCAGCTATTAAAGCTGTAGAGAACGGTAAAGGAATAATTAACACAAGAATCAGAATAGCACTTACTTCTGGGGAGAACTTTATCATTTGGGATTTGCAAGTGGCAAGCAGGAGCTAGTAAGTTACTGATAATATTCTAATTTTATTATTTCATTACTTTTCTACTATTTAAACCATTCTTAAACATTTTTACCCTGTTCTATTTCAATCATATGTTTCATAATAAAAAATGGAAAGAAAATTCAGGAAGAATGAGATTTATTAGAAAATAATTTATGTAAAAATAAAATAATGTGATCATTTAAATGAATAAGTGTGCAATTTTGTGAACTACATTTGAGTGACATAAAAAATCTAGTTTTGATCTAAGAGAAAGAATTCAAGCAAATGGAATATATTTAAATATGTAAAATGGATATAAAATGCTTGTACGTATATGCATATCAAATGATTATTAACATAGCTTTAAAATAATAACTAGTTACAAGCCAACGTTTATTAAATACCTTCCATATAACATGCAATGGTGCTGTGCAGTTTACATGAATCCTCTTAGTTAATGTAAAATCTCCGTAAAGTCGGTAGTATTTTGTTGTTATTGTTATAGGTTATACCATGTATATATTCCTATTTTTAGGAACTTGAATAGACATTTAAGAGTAAGTAATGCTTTTTTAAGTATTGTTTACTTTATTTTCTTTCATGTATATTTTAGAGCTTTATTGAGGGATAAATTACGTAGTATAAAATTCACCCATTTTACTTGTAGAATTAAATGATTTTAGTAAAACTATAAAGGGTGCAAACATTACCACAAGAGTTTTAGAACATTTCAAAAGCTCCCTTGAATCTGTTTTCAGTTATCTGCTATCAATCTAAGCCCAAGGAAACCATTCGTCAGCTTTCTGTCTCTATAAGTTTATATTTTCCATATACTTCATCTAAGCCATTCCCATATATATGCTTTACTTCTGGTTTCTATCACTTTCATTTATAATATTTTTGAGGTTGATCCATGTTGTAGCATTTATTGATAGCTCTTTCCTTTCTGAGGCTGAATAACATGCTAATTTATGAACTTACTGTATTCTGTCTGTCTATTCACTAGTTGATGGACACTTAGATTATTCCAGTTTGGGGTTATTATGAATAATGCTGCTACATTTCTGTGTGTAGACATATATTTTCATTTCTCTTGGGTAGATTCCTAGGAATGGAATGGCTTGGTCTCTGGGTGATTTATATTTAACTTTTTAAGAAACTGCCACACCGTTTCCAAAGCTGCTGTAACATTTTATATTTCTACCTGAAATATATAAGGGTTTCCACTTTTCATCCTCAGCAGCAGTAGGCATTTTCTGTCTTTTTGATTATGGTCCTTCTAGTGGACAGACATGAAGTGGTATTTTGTTTGATTTGCATTTCCCTGCAAACACATTTGAACCCATTCTCATGCATTATTAGCCGATACTATATCTTCTCTAGTGAAATATCCATTCAAATTTGTTTCCCATTTTAATTGAATTATTTGTCTTGTTTTATTGTTGACTTGTCTAAGTACATTATATAGTGTGGATACAAGTTACTTATCAGAGAAATGTCTTGTAAATGTTTTCTTCCTGTATGTGACTTGTCTTTTCATTTTCTCAATAGTGTCTTTTGAAGTGCTATAGTTTTAACTATTCATGAAATCCAGTTTGCCTTTGTTTTTCTTTTATGGATCATGCTTTTGGTGTTATATCTAATTCTTGACCAATGCACAATCTTGAAATTTTTCTCATAGAAAATTTTGCTCTAAGGTATAATGTGACAGCCCCAAATCACACAGTGAGTCATTGGAGCCAGGATTTGAAACTCGCCTGCTGGCGCGAGCTTCTACACTGTTAAACACTGCGCAGTGCTGCTTAATGCTTATTATAGATCTGCTCTATGCATGCTTATGACATCTTTGAGACTCAAAAGTGACAGTAATCATGAAGATGTGCAGTTTAGGGATCGGCAGAATGAACAACCATGCTTTTCATGAATTTGGAAATAAAGCTAATTTAAAATTTTGTAATTAAATAATCCTGAGCCTGTGTTGAAGATTTACAGCTGCTTTTATGCGAAATGAACACTCCTTCTCTGATTGCCAGTTCTCTCATTTCTATGCTGCCTCACCTGTGTGTCCATAGACTCTTTCCTCCTGCTTCAATAGCCTCTTTACCCATTTCAGAGCCTGAAATGTTGCCCACAATTGTACACTTCTCCGTTCTTTCCCTGATCTGCTTTTCTCACCTGGACCATCTTATTCACTAATATTCTGTGATGTGAAGCGCAGGTTACAGACATAGTTGGGAGGACAAGGTTTAATGTCCAGTAGCTATATTCTACTGGGGGAGACAGATGTTCTAAAAAACGTCCCTGTCCCCCTAATGAGCTTTGTGTCATTAGCCATCACTTAATTCTAAGTGCCTTCACAGGGCTAATATTCTCTGATTATAATCTATGACCTATAATAGAGGCATAGTATGTAGGAAGGAGAATTCGATTATAAGTGGGAAGATCCCAGAAAACTTTACAGTGGTGATATTTGAGCTGTGACAGATACTTGCAGCTCCTTTATTGCTTTTAAGGTCCATTTTCTTATAAAGACCTTGAAAGATGTTTATAATTTATTGCTGAGAAGATCCTCTGAAGCTTCATCACGATCTGTTCTCCGGATTTACAGTCTCTAATGAGATTAACGGCTTGATGAATCACTGTGCTTTAATGATAAATAATAATAAAGTCCAGGGATGTGACAAGCCCTATGTTATACTTCACTCATGGAGACACCTTTATTTTATTCTTCCTTTTCCTCCCACTCAAGGTAAAGGTCAAATCAGTAAAAGGTCAAGCTGATTGGTATGGATTATTATAATATTGTTCTCAACCTATCCAGAGATCAATAATGAATGTCATCATCCATTTCCCACAAACAGACACTAACCTCATTATCCTAATACATTAAAGAAAGCAGATACTGAAGCTATATCAAATTCATGCTTCTATTTTCACAACTAACATTAAAAAAATCTGGCTGTTAGATGATTTACAGTAAGTTTTCATTGGAACTGCTTTAGGATAGAATCTGAATCAAGTCCCCCAATTTACTTTGATGGCTATGTGAATTTCAGATTTATGTCTTTAAAAAAAGGCCTAATTTGGATGATGCCCTCAACAGAAACACCAGGGAAGGAGGAATGTCCATTCCTTGTGCCTTCTCTAAGCTTCTTAGATATAATTACAGATGCGGGTCATCATAATCACTGTGATCGAGAAGCACCTGTAAATGGTCCCTTCTCTGATCACATATCCTACAATTCCCTAGTAATTTTGGCAAAATGAGCAATTTTGGTAAGCATGACAATGAAAATACTGTCTGAAAATGTAAAACTTTTTTTTTTTTTTTTTTTTTTTTTTGCCGTATGTGGGCCTCTCACTGTTGTGGTCTCTCCCGTTGCGGAGCACAGGCTCCGGACGCGCAGGCTCAGTAGCCATGGCTCACGACCCAGTCGCTCCGCGCCATGTGGGATCTTCGCGGACCGGGGCACAAATCCGTGTCCCCTGCATCGGCAGGCGGACTCTCAACCACTGCGCCACCAGGGAAGGCCTGAAAAATGTAAAACATTTAACCCATGTCCGTATGAAGTAACATCAGAAAAGGACCTGAAATTTACTAGCTGTATGTCAATGTCAATGATTCAACACATCTAAAATTTGACTACTTTTTCTGGAATATTGGAACTAATAACATCACTTTGAAAGCTTTTTGAGAAGAATAAATGTAAATCTACCTATCTTGATGCCTGGATACACAGATAACTCCTCAATACAATTTGGTTTTGTTTGCTTGGATTGTAGAACATAAATTTCAAGGGTTTGTTAGGACCAGTACAAATACTAGCATTGATAACATCTCATTAATGATGAAGTGAAAGTATTATACAAACTATAATTTAATATTTCAGATTTATATATTTATTTATATATAATATATATATTTATATATTTAAAATTTCGATTTATATATATTTGGAGATCATGATTATAAAAATGCCAATATACAGTACACTACAATACACTTTAAAATATGTTTTCCCCTTTACAACAAAATTTCCAGCTTTAATAATTTACTACCAAAGCAAAGACAGCTAAATACTTAAAAAAACATATATATCCACATACATACATATATATAATGGTTCAAATATTAAATTGGATAGCAATCTTAACATAAAATAATAAAATTGACTCCCACCTAAAAATAATCTCCCAATATCTGAATCATCATGACACTCAACCTTAAGGGAATCAGGTTACACAAATTACATTCTATACCATATTTCTTATTTCCATAATGCATTTTATGTTTTTTAATGATGTGATCTCTTGGTAGCAGGATCAATGACTGGTTCTTTCTTATATATCTTATAAACCTAGCATATAGCCCTGTACATTTATAATGAATGAATATATTGATGAGTAAATAAACTTATAAAGGAGTGAAGGAGTCACAGGAATGTTACGTACACCAAGGGAATGCAATGTCTTATTCTGTAAAATAAAATCTTTATCTCAGTTCTCTCTGTTTTTTCTATATAGGAATGCAGCTTAGGAGATGAACCACCAATTATCAGATCATTGAGGAGATTTAAAACAGAACTTGTGAATATTTTCCTAGAAATTCTGGCATCCCCAACGACTGTTGTTACAGACACACTTGAAGATGAAGATAGGAAAATTGGAACATATTTTAAATACCAACACCAGAATGATGAAGCAACACATTCGTCCTACAGGAAGCTGTTGAAATAAGTTTTGTTTGTAAAAAAGATCACTTTGGGGGAATATGAAATATGAAAGACTGTCACATAAAAGGGAATTAGCCTTTTGCATTGTCCTAAGAGGTAGGGTCATTAACTGCAGGTTAGGATTTACATATAGGAAGATGCACTCTGACTGAATTTCATGAGAAAATGTGTTGTTTCCAGTACTCCTGGTATTAAATGTAGATGAGACACTCATGGTGGAAGAAATCCAAGCTGAACAAGTGTAGTTTTAGGATTATTTCCAACCTTATAATTCTGTGAATCTATGATTCATAATAGAAAGATTTTTTTTTAATATTCCAGCACTCACTCCATGGAATTATTAATGAATCACATCTATTAAAGAAAAAGTCAGTAAGGAAAAGAGGTGAAAAGACCACTCCCTGCAGCTAAATTCTCAAGGATATGTGCTTCTCTACCAGGCCCTGGTTAGTAGATGCATCTCTGTGTGTGTGTGTGTGTGTGTGTTTGATGCTTCTTTTTGTTTTGTTTTTGAGGGGAGGGGTATTACGAGAGAGCTTTCTTGTATTTTTCATAAGTGGTGAAAAGAATGCAACTCTGAGACCTTTACTCAATTGGAAAAATCTAATGAAATGAGGCAGCGTTTATTATTCCACCTGGTGGCTTTTATGTTCCATATTCTAGAAGTGGTTACCCACTGTAAATGGTGTTAGTTAAAAAGATCTCAGAGGAAATAGTGCCATCCACCAACAATTGTTCTTCTGATTTTCTTTAGAGACAAACACCCTGTGTCAGAGATGAGACTGACAGCAGTTAAGCTCAGTGCTGTGGCTTCCTGCTGAGCAGCCTGGCCTCTGGTCTAAGTATCTCCACTGGCTAGCCAGGCCGTAGGT
This sequence comes from Lagenorhynchus albirostris, assembly GCF_949774975.1. Lineage (NCBI taxonomy): Eukaryota > Metazoa > Chordata > Mammalia > Artiodactyla > Delphinidae > Lagenorhynchus > Lagenorhynchus albirostris. The sequence continues at coordinate 4,101,040 of NC_083106.1, read as the reverse complement.
ATCTATTATAAAACTCTATTTCAGTCGTGCATCTTGCAGAGATATCAGATCAGCCTTGTCTAGGCATTTGTAGTAACCAGCTAAAATGCTGAGGGCCAAAGACCATTTAAGATGGATTTTTAAATTTTTGTGGGATTGTCAGTGACTCACGTAAATAAAACAAATAAAAACACAAACTCAATAAAGATTCAGTTAACAATTATACTGTAGACAGAAAGCAAAGTCAACATACAGTACTTCTTCTCCTACAATATGTAATATAGTTGCTCATTTACTGTTGAACAAAAATTAAGTGCCAATCTAATTTTCTCCAATGAGATATTCTATAAAATATCCATTAGAGCATTTCAATATTTTACTCAATTGAGCACAGAACAAAGACACTATTTGAGAAGGATAATATTTTTTTTCCATTTAACGATATAAAGCATTGATTGGTTTTAATATATTTTTGTGTTTAAAAAATTTACTAAAAATGGTCTGGCCTGAATGGCAAAGTCTGACAACATCCCTCCAGCTGGTCAAGGTCATGTGTGGACGCTCACCTCCTCCACATATGGCTTTGGATTTTAAAACCTAGGTTTATATATTATATTGTGGGAAGATGATCTGAGAAAAAAAAATGGATACTGGGAAAAAATAAATTCTAGATAAGATTAAAGAATAAACAGAAATGATTAAGGCAACTTTTAGTGTGTGTTAAGTGTAAATGCCATCAAGGTATTAGGAAACTATTTTGGTGGCTTTTTTGCTTATATGGATTCCTCACTTCCATCTTTACCATTGATAAAAGGACAAAATAAGGAGTATTAAAAAATATCTCTTGGTACTTCCCTGGTGGCACAGTGGTTAAGAATCCACCTGCCAGTGCAGGGGACACCGGTTCAATCCCTGGTCCAGGAAGGTCCCGCATGCCGTGGAGCATGTGTGTTTTAGTTTTAGTTTCACAAATGAAAACATTTGTGTTTTAGTCATGAAAGTTCTTTATACCTAATTGTTTCATAGGTATGCTCTTACTCACTGGTGTTTACGTAAAGATTGTAAAATCTGTTTCCTGAGGTTCCAAGTTTAGAATACAAAGCACCTCCTGCCTCATTGTTGCTGTAACCTGATCTCGGTGAATAACCCCTCTGAGTGTAGACCTGCGCACTTTCCAACACCTACCCAGGGTATTCATCTTTCTTCCTGACTGACTTGTGTTTGAAACGCAATCAATGGATGGAAGCAAACATGCGTAGATACCACAGAACGTATTTTGTCCCTTCGAATTCACTTTGCGTTAACTCGGTGAGATATGCTGACTTGGTGGAACCATGGCAGCAATTTGTAAATGATGCATGAGAATGAAATGAAAGATCCCAGCTCAGTGTGCAAGGCAATCAAAGCTGTGTGTGTGTGTGTGTGTGTGTGTGTGTGTGTGTGTGTACCAAACTGAGCACAAACATGGCCTCCCAATGTTTCCACTTTAGTTAAGAAAATCCCCAGCTATAAATTAAAAAGAAGTCCCCCAGATTTTCACTTCCTCCTCAGCAGTACATTAGAAGCCAATGAAATTCTAGAACATCGACAGTAACCGTGCAGCTGAAATGAGTCATCCAGGACATTAGGTGTATTTCCACATTTTAAATGACATTTACTAATCTGGAAGGAAGGATTAGTAAAAGTAGTTCAATTTTCTGATCATCTGGCACTTAAAAATGTCCCTACAAACAAGTCCTGATATAGTTCATGATTAAGGTGGTCCTGTGTAACCTGCTTCCTCAGATATATAGGCTAATGTCCCTGTTTATAATAAAAGGCTCACAGACCAGTTCAGGTAAGGAGAGACGTTCTCATGTTTCTTGAAAATATGGAAATTAAAAGAGTAGACCTCATATAGTAATGTTACAGGAAAAGTTTCTCAAAATGACTGTTTGCTTCTACATTGTAAAAAAGAATCCATTACTTTTCTTCATATGATAGAGCATAGAATTTAGAACTAGAAACTTAAATTAACAAAATTATTGAACAAATGTAAACATTTAAATATATACTATGTGTGCATTTTCTCATGGTCTATAATAAAAATAAAAAGCAGTCTTTTATAAATGGAAGTACTTCAACTTTTCCAAACTGGTCAATCTCGGTCACTTAAAGAAGAAATGGTTATGATTTGCTCTCTACTGAAAAATTGAACACGTTTCCCTCTGGACAGAGATGGACTGTCCCTCTGGACTCTGCTTTTGTTCCTGGATTATAGGTATTTTCAGATTAAACACATCTTCCATCTTCACTAGGCTGTCCAGAGGTTTAATTGAATAACAGACTGTGTCATGCAGGCCACTTCACACACCACACACAACATACATTTTGCCTTATTTTCAGTCTATTAGTTCTCTATCTACATAATCAGTCGTAAAATCAGGAAACATTTTTGCGATTTTTATACCTGTGATATTGAGGAAAATCACTGAGCAGATGACTTAACCAAGACAAAGCTAGAAAAAAGAGGTTTTGTGGTTCATATTTAAATATATTGGTGAAATGAGAAAAAATAATTGTGATCTTTTTACCATAGTGGAGAAAAGAAAGGGAGAAACCTCTGTTTTCATTAAGTCTCTTTCTCAAAAGACTCAGAGCATGAGAGAGAGTATTTTAATCTATTGAGGTCCTGCTCTGTGTCATTATTGGGTTTTCACAGCCTTTTACCAGCAGAGATTATTATAGTCACTGGAGTCAGAAAATCAGGATGTGAAGGATCAGATGAGGACTGAATTAAATGGAGACCAAAAACTCAACTATACACTACATTTTCCTTCAAAAGTGCTAGAAAAATGTTTTAAATGTTTGTCTATGTATTATTTCTCATTTATCATAAACAAGCATTTATCACTTACAAAATCTTAAGAATTTTTAAAAAATCTTTGAATTCTGTATCCTTTTGTGAAATTATTTCGAAAAAAATCTATTTTGTTCTGAAAAGTAGTTTTCCAATTTTCCACCTCATCAAACATCTTGATTACTGATAGGAAGCCCTCATATAAATTTAGTTTTCTTATAAATATACTTTTAACAATCATGTTTAGCTTCTGACAACTTTATTTTTATTACATTATAAGTAATATATTCATGTCTTGAAAATGGTTTGGTTCAGAACTACAGCAGACAGAAATCCAGGTTTCTCCTTGAGTCTCTGTGCCATCCTTATAGATAAAGATACCTCTTGGTAATTTCTATCTGAAAAACTCAACTAAAGAATATCTACTTAAATATATTGCTTATTGTAGTACAGCTTCCTAGCTTGGTAAATAGGTTCTCCTGAGAAACTAGTTCCCTTTTAGTTATAGAATTTTTGATAGAAACTTACTTGCCTGTGTCAGGAACACAGTTTCAGAACTCATGTTACTTCCTTAAGGGATAAATTTTCCACAGAAACATTTTACATAATTAGAAAGCTTCTCTCCAGTGAGGTATTAAGCCTTTCTTGCTCCCATCTCCTCCTCCTGGATTTAATGCCTTCCAGATCAATTCCCATATAGTTCCAATTATTTCTACTCCACTCACTTAGGAAATTTAGCAAACACAACTCTCTCAGCCAACACTCTATTATAGGTCCGTATTTTACCCTCACCTGAAAGGGATATTTCATGGTTAATATATTAGACATGTGCTGATCTGCTAAAAAGACCCTTATCATTCCCTAGTGTTATTTTTAAGACATTTCCAGAAAACAAAACTAACATTTAGTCTAAATTTCAGTGTTTTGTGTAGCTTCTCTTTAAAAATATTCCATTCCTATTTTCCAAATAAAAAAATATTGCTGTCTTTAATAACAAAATGACTTAAAGCAATTTTTATAAATCAAAATAAGAACACAATACAAAATTGAAAGATTAAAAAAATCAGTTTTAGAAAGATCATTTGGTTCTCCTTAGAAATGTGAGGTTACAGTTCTGAGAGGATTTATGACACTGTTTTAAAATTCTTAGTTAACTTACTTGTTTCTTACTCTGTGCTGTGTGTTCCTGCAGTATCTAGTTAATCATAGTATTCCCATATGGCTGCTTAATAGTGGAATGAAAGATGAATGAATAATGTTAAAATGTATCCTATTTTTAGAACATACTTTTATTATAATAGAACATTTGAGGGGAAAAAACAAAGGATGTCCTCAAAGAATGTAAGAAATACTTTTGAAGTTAAATTTTGAACAAGCTTCCTCCCTGTCTTCTGTCAAATTTGAACTGTATACTCATCCTGATTCTGAGGAATGTTAGGATCTACAGAACTTGGATAACACCAAAGGCAGACTTGAGATGTGGTGTGCAAAACCAGTGACTCTGGAAAAAGCTTGTTTCACAGAAATGTGAAAATCCCTGTGCAGAGTCTATATTGGTACCACCTGAATCTGACCAAACATTGCCCTTGGAAAGCCAAGAAGTTCCAATTCATCTGGGCCGGACATTTTAAGACCAAGAGAAGAAAAGAAGAGGGGAATGAATGAAACTTTCTCCAAATGCCTCGGCAGTGTTTGTCATCCTGCCCATTCAACCCTTTCTAGCTAAAAGGGTCTTTCTCTTTGTCTTTCACCACTTGTGAGACTTCCACTGTTAAGGTGAGTTGATTAGTCCAGCAAACAGATGTGAGCCCCAGTGAACCATCCAGGAAAAATGACAATACATCCAAGAGGATCCAATAGCAACAAGAGAGAAAAAGATTGGAGCAAACACAACAGTCAGCAAAGTATGGCTGTTAGAGGAAAGTGTATATATTAGTTAGGGTTCTCCAGAGAAACAGAACCCATAGCTGGAGACGCAGGGGAGAGCTGATATTGTTTTTCTAGTCTGGAGGCCATTAGGCTGGCAGAATTCCCTCTTGCTTGGGGGACATCGGTCTTTTTTTGTAGCCAAGGCTTCAAGTTATTGGATGAGACCACACATGTTATAAAGAACAATCTGCCTTACTAAAAGTTCACTAACTAAAATGTTAATCTCATCCAAAATACCCTCACAGGAACATTCAGAATAATGTTTGACTACATAATTGGGCACCATGGTTCAGCCGAGTTGACATATAAAATAAATGAAAACAGAAACAATGCATTCAGCAGGTGAAAAAAGAAAAAAGGAGATTCAGGAGGATCATAAAAAAGATATGATGGAGATAAAAACAAACATGACTTATCAGGTAAAATTCAACAGAAGAAATATAGACAGGGATGGTCATTGTTTATACCTGTGTTAGTAGCCTTTAGAATAATCACATGAAATTAATATTTCATTGTACAGAGTGAAAATATAAAGTGATGAAAACTGTAAGATTCTTAGAAGATGTAAAGGTTGTAAGTAGTTGAGGTTCCAGGAAGATAAAAATACATATGTGGAAGATAAACAAGAATTATACAAAGAACAGAGGAAAATGCCCATGAGTTGAGGAAATATCTACATCTGTAAATTTAAAGGACCCACCTAAATCTAAACTGAACTGATAAGAAAAATGCACACTTAGGCTCATTCTGGTTAAAAAATATGCCAATTTCCCAGATAAATTTCATGTTTCCTGTGAAAGATACAACATCAGACTCTGCATGAGGAATCAGTCTACTGAAGAATGAGCATCAGGAAATTAAAGTGGCTGAAGAGTCACCTACATAAGGACTTGTGGATAGCATTAAATAGAGAATTGCTTATAGAACTAAGATTCAATGGAAGAAAAAGTGGGAGATTATAGTATGTAAAACTCTGATCTGAAAGTATAGAGTACAAATATAAAACTGGGGAGAGAATGAAGATAGAGTATAAAAAATAACCTACTTCGGTTATTAGTATTGGTATCGTTATTCTGAAACATTTGTATGTGCAATGATGAGATATTCCAGCTCTATCATCTGTGACACTGACAACTAGAAATCTCTGTGTAAATGAAAGGAGACACAGATGTGGAAGGATTAAAATAGAAACTGTGTTGTCCTGGGAATTAGATGTATACGCATAAACAGACAAGATATGGAATAGGTATTAAGTAAATAAATGTTTGTGTGTATAAATAAATTTAAATATGTGATGATCAGACTCTAGAATACTCTGATCATCCCCACCTCCTGGAGTTCACATCCTAGTATAATTTCCACTACTTGATTTTGGGTTGAACCTATGTTATGCTCTTGACCATCAGAATATGACAAATAAGATTGGATGTCACATCCAGAATTCAAATTGCACTGTGTAAGACTCCTTCTTGCCAGTAGATTTGCTCTAAGAACTGTCCTTGGTATCTTGAAGTAAGCAACCAAGATAGGGAAGCTCAAGGGCAGGGGACTCTGAGCATATCTTGTACCTGAGGGCAGTCTTCATCCAAGAGCCAGCAAGAGGTCAAGGATCTCAGTCCTACAACTCAAGGAACTGGATGGTTCAGTTGACCAAATGGTGCTGACAACCTGATGCTCTTGGAAGCAGACGCTCTCCCATTTGAGCCTCCAGATGAGAATGCAGCCCAGGTGACCCTCAACTGCATCTTGTAAGACCCTATATAGAAGACCCAGCTAAGCTTTGCCCTGAAGTTCAGTCCAAGAGCCTAGAACTAATGAAAGTCCAAAGACACAGGCATATCTCATGCCCAGAGATTTTAGATTTGAGTCTTTAAATACAATTTTCTGTTTAAAGAAACCAGAGCTTCTTGAAGAAACAGATTAACTTAAATCTTGAGAAAGAAATGTGCAAGAACATGAAACAAGGAAATTATCAAAGATTATTGGGTTTATGTCAAAAGGAGAAAGGAGCCAGCTTGAAAAAGCACTTAGTGCCAAAAATATGGGACTATCATAAATGTAATAATGATAATATGTGTAAAGGATTTTATCTCATTAAATATATTTAAATAAATTATATAGTAAAATGAATTCATTACCTTCTGAAGATGCTAGAGGAACAATGTATTTGCATTAAAATTGGGCATTTATCTTGACTTTCCTATATGAACTGTACCAATGGGCAACCAAAAAGATGAAGGGAAGAGTCTCATTAGAAAATTACCTAACAAAAAGTATAATAAACTTATAAATAATAACTATTTTGCAATCCCCAATAAATTGAGGATATAGAAATTAGGGAGTAATACTACCAAGATCAAAAAAACATGAAAACCAGACATGCTGCAACTATAAACTGGAAATCATTATAGTATATTTACTTCATAAGGCCATGGTGTGCTTTAGTTAATGCATAGAAGAGTTCCCGGCACAAAGAAATCACTAATGTAAATGTTAACTGTCATTACATAGATAGACTCAGAGAGCACACACATGCAAAGAAATATATTTACCTTTATATAAATATAAAATATATTATTTAAAACACACAAACATACATCCTTAATTTCTCCTCCACTCTCCAAGCAAAGCTTACAACATTATTTAATTTGTGATAGTTGGATGTCTACCAAGGATTTAGTGTGGTATATAAGTCTAAATGTGTGTGTCTATTTGGTGGGGGGTTGTATGTGTTCACGCATGAACTTTTGAAAAAGGAAGATCTTACTTTAACCCTCAGAAATAGCTGCTATAATCAAACTTTTACAAACCATATGGAATCCCTCAAAGGACTCTCCTTTAATGTGGCATTGTGGTTTTGACCACAAGGTAATGTACTGTTTATGTTGGCTTGTGCCAGGGAATATTAGAAGCAAGCCTTTACTTTCAGGGACTTTTTCCAACTGTGTCAAAATAGTAATTATAATTTCCAACTCATTTTATGCAAGTTTTTGTTTAAAGTTAAGACAAGGCAAAGAAAAATAATGGATCTCATTGGGACGTGTTTACATGTGCCGTTAAACCTAAAGGTCCTTGCTTATCTGGCTCTGCCTGCCCGCCCCGCATCCTCATCCTCCCCTCTTCCCCTTACTCATCATGGCCCACTCACCCCAGTGTTCTCTGATGTTCTGGATATGGCCTTTGCCAGTCCCTTGAGTTTTTTACCTGCCGTTTCTGATAGCTGAAATGCTCAGGCCTCAACATTTTGTTATCACTGTAATGTTAAATTGCAGAAATGGAGAACACAATAGATAAACCAATAGCTACCAGAGATATAAAGACATAAAAATAAATATAAGTAAACAGTAATTCTGGACTTTTTTAATTGAGGGAAAGTTTATAAATAGTGCAATGCACACACCTTAAGTGTACAATTTAATTAATTTTGACAAGTACACATTAGCATCACCCAGACAAGATAGAGAATATGTCCATCCCCTTAGAAGTTTTCCTTGTGCTCCTCTTCAGTACTTTTCTACTCACTGTTCAGATTTTTATTACTATAAATTAATCTTGTTTGTTCTACAACTTTATGTAAATATTTAACTTCTTTATTTAACATTTTTTTAGATTCCTCCATGTTATTGCATATGCCAATAGCTCATTTAAAATAAAATTACTGAGTAGGCATTCCATTGTATGTTTGACTTTTTAAAAATCATTTTTTTGTTGATAAAAATTTGTTTTTTTTCCAGTTTGGGGTTGTTAAAATAGCGTTGTTATGAAAAATTTTACATGAGTCTTTACGTAAGCATCTTTCATTTATCTTTGGCAGATAGTACTTAAAATTAAAATTGTTGGGTCATAACCTCAGTGTATATTTAACTTAGTAAGAATTTTGCAGATTGCTGTATCATTTTGCTCTCCCATCGGTAATGTATGCAGGTTGTATTTTCTTCACATTCTTGCCAACATTTTGTTTAGTCATTAATTTTAATTTTGACATTCTTTTGGATTGGAAAATGGCATCTCATGATAGCTTTAGTTTCTCTTTCCCAATGACCAGTGATATTGAGCACCTTTTGATATGCTCACTGGTTATTTCTATATCATCTTCGTGAAGTTTCTATTTGTTGCCATTTTTGATTAAATTTTTATTTCTGTTATTGAGCAGTGAGCGTTGTTTATGTGTTCTAAATGTAAGTTCTTTAAAAGATATGTGTATCGTAAACATTTTTTCCCCAATCTCTGCAGCAAGCTTTGCTTTTAAAAATTCTCTGATAATCTAAAAATGGAGAATAACCTCTCATTTAATTTAGTAATGACTTTTCATTAAATTCATCGAAATGAATATTTCAATTAATTTAAAATACCATCAAATTAAAATTTATTCTACATTTCAGGGAATGTTTATCTGAAGTTAAATAAAGATTTCCAAAATTTTAGTATGATTGTGTAATCTATGGTTCTTACAGTATTTTGAAACATATCAATTTTGTTAGTATAGTTAAAAGAAATGAACTATTACCTAAAGTAGTGGATACTGCTGCTTATTATTATTACATCATCATTCTTATTATGTCTTTAAATAACTAGAGTAATATTTCTCAATATTGCATGCACGTAAAAATGGGGACAAGTTGCCTTGCTAAACTATAACTATTTCTCTAGTTATAGAAATAGTTTATACAACTATTTCTCTAGCTATAGAAATGGGTTCTATAACTATTTCTCTCCATCACATTAGCAGTCAGTATGTTATTAAAAGATTCTTTGCTACTGAATATTTTATAATATTCAGATGAGAGAAAATGTCTCTTAATTCTAACCTAATCCAAAAAAGTTATACAAATTTTAGTCTATTAAGAATAAAATTAGTCATTATTTTAATTTTAGTTATTAATATTATATTAATAACTTATAGGGAAAAACAATATGAAAAAGAATATATATATATAACTGAATTGCCATGCTGTACACCTAAAATAAACATGATATTGTAAATCAATTATACTTCAATAAAAAAATTTTAAATATTATGCTAATATATCAAGTCTATACTAAATTAAATTTGACATTTAATTTCTTAATTTTCAGACCTTTAGCTCTATAACAAATGTCTGAAGGTCTTTGTAAAATCTTATTTTTTGGAGGAAACTTTAGTTGTTCTTGGCATAGCATAATCCATTTCAGCAGATTAAAATAATTGCTGACTAAGCATCAGGATATTGTGTTTTGTTTTTCATGTATGTGTTTTGGTGGTAGATGTTAAGGTTGCTCAACAGCATTTCCTGTTCCTCTCCTTTCAAGCACGAGGTTGTGGAAATTCACCACCATTTCAAGATTAGGCGTGGCCAAGTGACTTTACTGGTCAAGGAAAAGTGGGCAGAACTGAAATGTCACTGAGCTGCTAGTTCTGGACTCTCTGGCACATTCTTACCTTTGCATGTGGGAACAGGTTTTGGCCCTGAGGAACCATAACATCAAAGCAGTCTGCAAGGCTGAGCTAACAAATGCATGGAGAGTAGCCAACTTGCACAGACTGTGGTGGTGAGAAGTACATTTTCTCTTAGTTAACTGAGATTATATAGGTGTTGTTACTGTAGCTTAACCTGGCCTATCCTTACAGAGTCTGAAAACACAATTAGGAATCTCATTATTTTTATTTACAATCCATAATGATGAAATAATTATGTGTTTGAAAAGTCATGCTGTAATTACCTGTGACAAAATAACAGGTATTGAAAAGCATGAGGGTATTACCAGAAGTGTTCTAGTGATAGATCGAGATGTCCACAATGTCCTTAAATGCATCTTTTATTTTTTAACTGAAAAAAAATATTTTATGGGTTTTATTTCCTGCCTTCAAATAGAAAATTTGAAAAAAATACACAAATGTAAAAAAAAAGCCATAATAATCCTATTGATGTCTACATATTTTGGCATGTTTTCTTATAGAATTTGCTTTTTATTTTCATTTTTCACATATAAGTTAAAATAGTTATTAAGTACTACATACTGATAACTGACTACTCTGGAAATAGTTACATATTTCTAAAGTGCATTTCATTGTTCCCCGATTTATTAAACAATAACTATTATTTTATCTTGTCATTTGATATTGTAAGGAACATCGTTATGAACAACAGTTATTGTGCTGTGATATTCAGGACCCCAACAGAGTTGGAGGGAGCTATTATGTCACAACAAATGACCTTAAGTTGCTGCTCTATTATTGAAGGTACTTTGCTTTGTGCCCATGATCACAGTTCCTTCTTTTACTGTCAGGATCATAGAGCTATCATTATGTATCCTTGGGCAAGTTATTTCTCATCTAGGTTTCAGTTTTGCATTTTCAAATATTCCTACTTCATAAACTCCAGGAGAGAATTAGATGATAGTAATACAAGTAATGAGCTTAGTACACAGTAGGTGCACAATAATTAGTTCTTATTACAATTCTTGCTATGGGCATTATCTACATTTAAATTATAACTTCAGTTGTACTCTGAGCTTTCAAACAGATGTGAAAACCCAGTAGAATTTTGTGAAGAAACCTGAAGAAAAATACAAGCAAATCTTCCAGGGAATGAACAGCTGTGAAATTTATTTTGTGGCTCAGTGGTCATGGTTCTAATGAACGCTGCATTTTGAATAGGCAAGATTGATGACTGTATTCTTTTAATAAATGTGGGAGCTTTCATGGAATACAAAATTTAGCAAAATTTAGAATCCTGGATAAGTCATCCTTCAAATAATCCATGTCTGAATTCCACTTTTTCTCTTTTCCACTGCATTATGTATTGTTTTATGCCAAAACAATATATGCAATTATTAAAAACAATAATTAAACAAAACAATAGCATTCATATTATATTAACAATAATAGTATTTGATGGCTGGATGAGTGGAATGACAGATTCAAATCTAGAGAATCCCCAAAGCCATCATCATTTATCTCAAAGAAACTTTATCTGAAGGATGGGGCTATAAAGAATCTGTAAACTGGACCAGAAACTCAGACTGAGGAGTCAGAGACAAACTAGAAGACTCCCATATTATAGACAAAAATTCTGCCTTTTAACACAATCCCAAGATTTTGAACTTGTGTGGTGCAGGAAGAAAAAGCAAACTTCAAAAACTCTGAAGGAAAACACTTTCAGGATAGAAAAGACAGAGCCCTGCTAGGCTCTTTGCTAAAAACCAGAGCGTCCCATGCCTGTGAATAAGGCAGACCTGAAAAGCAAGCTAATATCTCATACACTTTGGGTTCTTAGAAGACAAAAACTCCATTATGTGAAGTGGTTTGCCATAAACATTCTACAGTTCTTTCCTGTAGGACACTTGAAACTAGAGGTAGACCAAGTTTAAGCAAAGCTTCACCCTAATTGCAGACAAGATGTGTTACTAATTGTTCACAGATTCAGCTCCTCATCCTATCAGCCTAACAGAAAAAAAATACACACTATCTGGGGAAGAAAAATGACAATGTCAATTACTAGATATTATGAGACAAAGGAAGAACTTTTGAGACAAAGAAAACAGCAAGAAAATATAACCTGTAGTCAAGAGGAAAAGAGTAAAATAGAAGTAGATACACAGACAGTCTAACTGCTGAAGTTAATAGATGATATTTTTACCTCAAATACATATTTTTAATAAGAAGAGGACAAGGAAGTCATGGATCTTAAAAAGTGCAGAATGTTAACAGATAATTGCAATCTCTTAAACACAAAGCAGATATTCTATAATTAATACAATACCAGAAAGTAAATGATCATGAAATAGATTTAATTAATGCAACAGAAGATAGGATTAGTAAATTTGAAGACAGGTAAATGGAAATTATCAAAATTGAAACCCATAGGTAACATTTAAAAAACATGATCAGAGTACAGAAGTATATAAAAATGTCAGGTTATTGATCATACATATAATTAAAGGACCAGAAAAAGAGGAGAGAAAAATTGGGATGGAATTATTCTTAGAAGTGTAAAGGGAGATATATTTCCCACTGCTTATTGTTAGTATACTAAAATACATTGATTTTTATATAATGAACTTGTAATATCTGATTCTGCTAGATACACAGTTTTAGTTCTGATAGTTGTTTTGTGCATTTATTAGGATATTCTACACATACATATGTACCACCAGTGAATAAAGAAAACTGATTTATTTCTTTGTATTTGGTAAAGTTTGAGGTATTTTTCTTCCCATATTGCACTGAGAACTCAAGTACAATATGAATAGAAGTAGTGAAGAGAGACTTCATGTCTTGTCTTAATATAGAAGAAAACATTCTTTCACTCATAAGTATAATGTTGTTATAGGATTTTGGTAGATAGCTTTTATCAGGTTAAGGGTGTTTCTTTATATTATTACCTTTTTGAGAATTTTTATGATGAATTCATTTAAAATTTTGTCAGATGTGTTTTTTTTAATCTATTCACTCGTTATATTTTTCTCTTTTTTGCTCTTAATTTGGTGAATTACCTTTATTGAGTTTTTAAAAAATATATTGAACAAACCTTGCATTCCTATGATAAACTTCCTTAATTATAACATATTGTCCATTTCATATATCACCAATTTTTATTTTCTAACATTTTGTTAAGGAGTTTTACTTTTATATAATTAGTGATGTTGGTTTAAATTTTTTTTTGCAATTCTTTTATCTGGTTTTGGAAGCAAGGTTATACTTGTCTTATAAAATGTGTTGAGAAGTGTCCCTTCTGCTTCCATTTTCTGAAAAAATGATTGTATAGACTGACATTTTTTTCTCCCTAAATGTTTGATATAATTCACCAGCACTGCCATCTTAGGCTGAAATTTATTTTGTAGGAAAAAAATTACTTATACAATTTTAATAGAAATAGGGCTACATATTAATAGATATCAGACTTTAATAGGCTATTGGATAGCTTATGTTTTTATATCAATAGTGATATAAAAGGGACAGTAGTTGCATGGAGCACAGGAGTAGATGGAGATTAACTGGCGAAATAAACTTTTTAGGAAAATGGAAATGTTTTGTATCTTGATTATGGTGGCAGTTACATAGGTACATGTATTTTTCAAACTTCAGTGAACTATACAATCACTATACATATATAGGTTTTATATAAAGCTGATTAAAAATGAAAAATATAATTTAAGTTTGCTCTTGAATAGCTATCATTCTGCTTCCTCATCCTAGAAATTAGGAAGCTCAGACCCCTCCTTTTATTACAAACTGTTTCTGGTCCTTTTAGTCCAAGCTACTTGTGGAGTTTTCTTTCATACCAGCTTCTTAAATCCTTTCTGGGTTTCCTATGAATATAATAGGGACTTATACCATGCTCCAAAAGGACCATCCATAAATCTTTTTTTTTTTTTTGTGGTACTCAGGCCTCTCACTGTTGTGGCCTCTCCCATTGCGGAGCACAGGCTCCGGACGCGCAGGCTCAGCAGCCATGGCTCACAGGCCCAGCCGCTCCGCGGCACGTGGGATCTTCCTGGACCAGGGCACGAACCCGTGTCCCCTGCATCGGCAGGCGGACTCTCAACCACTGCGCCACCAGGGAAGCCCTGAAAGTGGATCTTGTAGCCACATCTTGATGTTATCTATCCTCTGATGTCTTTTATTGCTTAAAGACTCTCTTAAAGATGAAACCCCATTAAAAAAAATAATTCTTCAACCATATACCCCATCTTTTATATTGCCACTAAATTCTGCTTACAAACTGACCACAAGTGAAGAAAGGAATTTTTAAAACAAACACAGTTAGGAATTTCAAAGAGGTCATGGGAATTGAAGTGTGAATCCCCAAGGAAAAATTAAGCAGAAACTTGTCTGTGCATCTGCCCTGCTTTTACCATCCCATCGTTGTCTTCACTGTAACTCTTTAAACAAGAGGGATAGCTCTTAAACTCTTAAACAAAGGGTACAATTCTTCTCTGTGAAAAATCTGCTTTCATAAAGGAGAATGACTTAGAACACTTCAGATGAAGAAGATTAAGAGAACAAAACCACTTTGAAATAAATACATTCTAGACTGCTTTCTAGAGGTTCCATGAACCTCTTTGGGACATTTTGGTTCTTAATTCTATCTCCTTTTCTGACATTCTCACTCTACATCTCTCCTCTCTCCTGTAACCTCTCATCCACCAAAATGTTTCAATACAGGAACAAGGGATTATTTCACCAAAGCGAGGGAGTCCTGATGAAATGGAAAATAACATAACACTGGAGCTTCTTTGTGAAAGAGTACTAACAATATTTTATATTTTCTGCCTACATGGTTTAGAATTTATATCATACCAGAACAACTCTACATTATCTCTATTCTTCAATTAGTAAATTCTAAAGAATATGACACAAATATCAATTAAGCAATGCTAAACCAAGTCACATAATTAGAATAGAGGAGAAATAAAGACTAGTTATTAATCTGGTTCTGGTATGAGTAAAGTATGTGGTGAAGGGAAATGCTATGATGATGAAAGTAATTAACAGTAGGAGGGACAAGTAGATAAAGAAACATTTTATTTTTTCTTTGTACCTCTCTTTCTCTCTTCCTTTCCTTCCTTCCAGGGAGAGGTCACAGAGATGAGATGGCTGAGCAGAAATCAATGGCGCTGGCTCCTTGGTGGTCTGAATCAATCCATCAGACAGACTGGTGGCAGTCACTCAGCCTCCACAGTCACCACCGCCCATGCTGGCACTTGTCACATTTGGAATTCATTTGCATAGCTGGGTAGTGCTCCCTGTGGAGTTACATTGAGCGGTTTTGCAGCTGCGACAGCTTGAAATAGAAAAGCTAATGCAACCAACTATTGGCTTCCTCAGTTCCTTCTCTTCCTAAACCTTAACTGGGAATTCTTGACATAGAAAGGGTGAGGATCATTTAAAATAGAAGGAGAAAAAAATGTGTAAATTTCTCAGGTATTTTGTGTAAAATATTATCAGGTATCCTCCATTTCTAATTTATCATTCCTTGACTCTAGTTTCTGCATTCACCTCTGACTATACTTACCTACTCTGCTTTGTTGATTGAAAAGAAGAATAGTACTGTTGGATTCATTAATATGTATTTTCCCTTTGCCTTGTGGAAAAAGAAAGACTTAAGTAACTTTCCTGAAGTTTGAAAATACAGAAAAAACTTTTTTCACTTCTATTTTTATATGTTTCCTTCTATTTGTATCTCTCTCTCTCTCTCTCTCTTTCTATCCCTCTCTCTAGCCCTATTTCTCTACATATACACAAACATGTATATACACATGCATACAGCACAATGCATTGTAAAACAGAGGGCTTTGATTGATTTTCCTGAATTAATTGAATTTTAATGTGTTTTAAGAATATTATATGGAGAAAGTAAAATAACTTTTTCACACAGACCTCTGTACATTTGTCTATTAAATTTAACATTACATTACAGTTTAAGTGATTATTCTTTTGAAATATTAAAAAATATTACACACTAAATTATCTCTCAGTGGAATTTCTCTTCACATAGACAAAATAATGGATTACATGTTAAACATATTCCTTTTAAAATAAGTAGGCTATGGCCATATATTCTTACTATTTTAGAATATATTCTCGCGATAAAGGAACTCGGGGGCAGTGGAAAATCAACTTTTCTCATTAAAAAGGAATCAGGACAAAAAGTGTATTGACTGGAGAAAGCTGGGCTGGTGGCAGATTAAAAATTTTGTTGAGTTTATTCCCTTCCTGTTTGTATCCAGAAAGATCTTCATTAAAATTTATTGATCCAACTAAATGAGTTTTATATGAGATGCACTGACTTTTCCAAAAGTTAATATGATGCCTTAAATTAACAATGCAAAATCCTCTAACTCTATTTTACTTCATGCCAAATATCAGTTAAAACATCAGTATCTGAGAGGTTTCCATGAGTCAGAGTTCATTGAACTTTCTAGACTATTATGGAGGCTACACTGCTTATTGATAAATTTGTACCTTCACCGAGGCTGTCGGGAGTGTGTGGTGAGTACAGCAGCAGAAGTGGTGGTTGAATAAAGCTGCTGTAAGAAAAGAAAAAATCAGAGGGTTTCATAATGTTATACATGCATGTAGATAGAGAACCTGACTGGATAAGAAAGACTATTCAGGACTCACGTAAGGAGAATATTTCACTCTGTTGATGATTCCTGCTAATTTTCAAAATCCCACCATGACTCCTGTTTTATCAGGATCTAGACAGCTTTCAGATTACATGCACACAGAGTTTCTTCCCCAATTACACCTCCAGGCCAACTTCTCTGAAAGATGCCATCTGCTGATGCTGGCCAAGGGGAAAGCAGAACATCTGAGGACTGGCACCAACAGAAATCTCCGTGACACATATTACCGGAGATTATGTGATAAGTCTTCGGTGTGTTTCCCAAATTGGGTTTGTATATTATCAGGTTTGGCTAAAACTAAAGGAAGAATTAGTTTCTAAGTCAACTAATGGAAAAAAATTTGTATGTAAATGTATCAAGATGGTCCTACCAGAAACTCCCACATAGTTATATATTCCACTTATGTTTTCCCAAGTGGAGATTTGCTTTTTCAATTCACTGCCTTATCTATTGATGATCATGTATGCCACTTATTGACCTCTTATTTTTTTCATTGACACATACTATGTGATGTATTCATTATGTCAGTACTGAGAATTAAGCACTAATATTAGTCTTATTATATAAATGAGTAATCTGGGAGAAATTAAAGCAACGATGAAAGGAGGAAGAGAGAAAGATAACTAACTCATTATTCCATGTATTAGGCAACACAGAATTTTTTTTCTTCAAATTTGATTTTCTTTAACTCTCATAATCCAATGAAGCATTACCTCCATTCTCCACCTGAGGATAACAAGACTTGCCGAATGTTACACAAGTAATTGGTGGAAACAGTACTGTCCTTGGAGACAAAGAGGAAGCATGCCTCAGAAGGCTCCACTGTGGTCCTTCTCTGACCATATCTCTGTGCACAGGCAGGGAGTCCTGAGCAGCAAAGGGACATGCCCACGAGAGCTATTACGTCCCTCTGTAGACCATGCTCAAGGACCCTGGACTCCTGAATCCCTACCCAAATGGCCCCGGCTTACTTCCATCACCAGTATGGATGTTTTCTCCTCCTGAGGTTAAGCCATACCACTCAGGATTTTTACGCCAGGTTCAAAAGGACTCAGCTTGGTTGTGCAGGTGGTGTGTCCGTGTCCATGTAGATCAGACTCCTCATGATGCTGCATAGAGTTGGAAGCAAGAAGAGGGAGTGTTAGGTCAGAAACTTGGGGAGAACTCTGAGTCTCAATGTGGTTCTAGCCTTCCAGATTGTTATAAAAATATATTTGTCAAGGTAGGAGGAGAGAAGATATTTTATTTAACATCCTGATAGCTTTATTTGTAATACTTAGATATATTACACATGGACTTTTGGGGCCTCAGAAATGGTAGGGGTGGGACTTTGTGGAAGAACCAGGCTTCAACCCAAAATCTCTTAAATTCCAAGTTCTAAGCCCTTCACCAGTAAACCAGATCTTCTCTCTATTTTCCCTTTGTGGGAGAAGTAATATAAAATCCTTATAGATTCAATCAACATTTTTCTTATTTTTATTTTTTACCTACTTTAAAGAAGGAATTCTTTTGAACTTGCTATAGACTGAATATCTGTGTCCCTTCAATACTCATATTTTGAAATTCTAACCCCCAATGTGGTGGGTTTTGGAGGTGTGGTCTTTGAGAGGCGTTTAAGTCATGCTGGCAGAGTCCTCATGAGTGGGATTAGCACCCTTTTAAAAGAGACCCCAGGGAGATTCCTCACCCTTCTGCTTTGTGAAGACACAGCAAGAAGACAGCTGTCTCGACCAGGAAGCCGGTTCTCACCAGACACTGAATCTGCCAGCATATTCATCTCAGATTCCTCTGACCCTAGAACTGTGAGAAACAAATTTCTATTGTTTATAAGCCACTCAGTCTATGGTAGTTTATTATGATGTTCTGGATGGACCAAGACAGCATCGTTCTCTGATTTCTGGTCATAGAAGAAAAGCTTTCAGAGTTTCATCATTAAGTATAATGTTAATTAATTTTTGTTTCACTTTGTTTTGTTTTGTTTGGGTAGATCCTTTCATTGAGTTGAGGAAGTTTGCTTCTACTCCTAGCTTTTTCAGCATTTTTTTCATAAAAGTGTTGGATTTTGTCAAATGATTTTTCTGTGTCTGTTATGATTGTGTGTTTATGTTTCTTTTTTATTAATATGTTATATTATATTGATTAAGTTTTGGATATTAAGTCATCCTTAGAATCCTGTGGTGAATTCCATTTGGTCATGATGTATAATCCTTTTCATATGCTAGATTCACTTCTCTAGAAATTTGTTGAGGTATTTTGCATCAATATTCTTGTAATATTTTGCAGTCAGATAAAACTGGTCTCATAAAATGAGTTAGAAAGTGTTTTTTTCCTCTTGGATTAGTGTTAATTCTTTAAATAATCATTATACTTCACCAGCAAACTCATGTGGATTTGGATTTTTCTTCGTGGGAAAATTGTTTTGAATACTCAATCTGTATACTTGCTATAGATCTATTCAGTTTTTCTATGTCTTCTGAGTCAGTTTTGGTATCTTTTTAGGAATTTACCCACTTCATCTGTGTTATATAATTTGTTGATATACATTTGTTCAGAGTAGCTCCTTATGATCTTTATATCTGTAAAGCCAGTTGTAATTTTCCCTTTTTCATTCCTGATTTTAATAATTTGAATCTTCTGACTTTTTCTCTTGGTCACTCTTGCTAAAAACATCAATTTTTTTGGTATTTTAAAATTATAGTTTTCTTAATTTTCTCTATTGTTTTACTATTTTGTAGATATGGTTTATATCTACAATGAGTTGGCCTTAAGTAAAGGAGATTATCCTCAATAAGGTAGGTAGGCCTCATCCAATCAGTTGGAGGCCCTAAGAGCAACAGCTGAGGTTTCCCTGAGAAGAAATTCTGCCTCAAGACTGAAGCACCAACTTCCGCCTAAATTTCCAGCCCGTGGGCTGCCCTGCAAGTTACAGACTTGCCAGCCCTCATAATCACGTGAGCCAAGTTTGTTTTTTAATTATGTATAGATAGATAGATAGATAAAATGTGTAGTGTATAATACATATGTATGTATATATATAATGCATAATTTGTGTGTGTATATATGTGTGTGTGTATATATATGTGTGTGTGTGTGTATATATATATATATATATATATATATATATATATATATACAGTTATTCTGGCTGGGTCTCACTGAATTTCCTAAATATGTAAATTGGTATATTTAAACAAATCTGGAAAGGTGGGAATCACAACTTCCTATTTGTCCTCCTCCCTTCTTCTCTCTATTATTCTAACTGGAGTTTTGACACGGTGCTAGTAGGTCTCACACTATCCTATGTATCTTTTTAACTCTTTAAAAGGTAAGGAATTCCCTGGATGTCCAGTGGTTAGGGCTCAGAGCTTTCATTGCCATGGGTCCGGATTTGATCCCTAGTGGGGGAACTAAGATCTTGCAAGCCTCGTGGCATGGCCAAAAGAAAAAAAAATGTAGCCCCTCTCTTCTACAGAGCAATTCCTGTATAATTTCTTCAAACTATTTATATAAATTTTTCAGATTTATCTCTAATTCTCTCTTAAGTTATGTTTATTTTGGTACATAGCCACTTAATTTCTATTATAATTTCCATTCTAGAGTTTCTGTTTATTTCATATTTAAATTTATTGTTGTGTATTATATTCTCTTTTCCTTCACTATATTTTTAGTCAATTTTGTTTCTTTAAGTACATCAAATAGGCTTATTTTATATATTAAGTATGATAGTTCTAATATTGATAGTCATTGTATGTCTATATCTGTGATTTTTCCTGATAAATCAAAATAATTGTGGCTTCTTTCATTTTGTATTTAAAAGATTTGGTTTGAGAGCATTTTATTTTTATTCAGTAAGAAACTTTGAGCCCTGGATGTAAAATGTGTTTCTTCTGAATGTGTGTGTGTTTCTCTCTCCTTGTACTGTATGTGCACAGAATCTCTTTCACCTTTTTTTTCCTTCTTCAGGAGCTAGGAGGCACTACTACACCCAAAATTGACATAAACTAAATGTGTAGTTCTCATGTGAATTCTAGATTTTTCCTGTTTTTATCTTCTGAATGAGCTACCTATCAGAGGCCCTTATGTAGACAAGGTTTCCTTCAATGCAGTTTCTCTCCCTACTCAGGGACTTGGATCTGCCTCCTGCAATGGCTCCTTAAATTTGTGTTTTAAGCCAACAGAGATTGCCACATACTCTTGGAGAAATGTTGACTCCAGGGATTTTTGCTCTGTAGATTCATGACATTTTTTATTTTTCTGACCAGAATATTATATGCAAGAATCTTTAAATCTTTGCTTCAAATTTTGACTCATTAGAAATGAATTTAATCTACCATTCATTGACAGCTAATATGTTCTTGATATTTATGGAATAGAATGCAGTTTTATCTCATATAAGAATATATTTATGTAACAAGATATTTTTTATATTATATATATATGTACCCACACATGACTATTGCAAGAGAAAGTTATGTTAACATTACTAGTTAACATATATTTCATAATGACTTAGAATGTTTTAAACATTGAAATGTGTATTTTAAATTATGTTACTCTCCCCCTGGGCTCAGTGACATAGGGTGTAACTAATAATCTGTATAATATGAATATTTATATACACACATAATCATACATATTTAAATGTGGTGCTTCCTCTGATTATTCTAACTCTGAGTGAATTAGAATACCTTACCATAATAAGGAAGTTGACTCTTTATGGAGACTATGGTGAGAATTCATTATATTACTTGCGAAACACTCATGAGAAAACCTTTTTGTCAAGAATTTCACATCCATTCTAGTTACACATTCACCATGTTCAACCCAGAAACATCATTTCTTTGGAACAACATTCGAGAAGATGCCCCTGGGAAATACAAAAGGCAAGTGATAAATTTTAAAGAATTGCTTTAAAATGTTGTACAAATGAGGGCTTTGTTTGATTGCTGAGAGTTTCTGGAGGCTCCATGCATTTTCTGTAGGAGGCCCAGGTAGGATTTGGTTCTGTTCTGAGTGAAATCTGCGGATAATTTGAGTATAGAACAAAGGAGAGAATACAGTAACCACAATCCAAATGCAGAATTGGTTTTAAGATTTCCTCCTGGGATTTTAGCAACTGCCTGAGTTGAAGTGCATGTCTAAGCCACTCACCCGTCACAGCAGCGTGGCAGTCACCAAACACTTGTCTCAGCCATCACTCACGATGCCACGTCACACATCCATCCCACAAGCAGCAGAAAACAGGACTCTAAACATTTGGAACATGGAGAAAGCGGGGGAAAACCACTTTGGTTTTTCAGGAAGGTGAGGGTTAGTCTACTGATGAAAAGATCTTGAAAGGTGTTATATCTGATATATGACTAAACTCACGATAGCATATTTTTAAATGTAACTGTCCTTTCTTTGAAATACCATATTTCATGTTATTAAGAACACATACAAAAGAGTGAAAACTAATGCAAATACAAATCAATAGAAACATATTTAGCAAATATAGAAAAAAGCCATTTAAAACACTTTATATACTTTAGCATGTAATTTTTATAACATTCTATAAATGACAAAATCATAATGATGGAGAAAATTCCATAGTTGCCAGGGTATAGGATTGGGAGCAGAGACAAATAAAAAGGAAAATATGTAACTCCTACGCTTAACCCCATAAAAAAAGGAGAGATTAAGTGGCCTGAGCAACAGGGTTTTAGCAATAGAGCATTTCTTGTGTATTGTCCCCCCAGGATATTTTTTAAAACAAAGAAATTGGTCAGCTCACACATGCATTTCCCTCATTAGAACTTTATGCTGATTTATTGATTAGTCCTTCAATGCATCTGTGCGATCATGTGAATTTGAAGGAAATAAAAAAAGGAAAGAGACTCAAAAGAGATACCTGCTGAGCCTGCCAATACAAAAGCATCTTTGACAGCTACAAGACAAAACAGCCCCTCTGTCAGAAAGACTTTGACGGAATTAAGTGAACCACATTGACAGGATATCATGGAAGCATCTGGTGGGTTGTTTCAGATGAGTGCTCTCATTTCCTTGTCAATGTTCCTATATGTGATGCATTTCGTGGACTGTCTTGGTTTCTCACAGCTCCTGTGAGAAACAGGGGAAGCAGGGGATGGTACCTTTAGCAAAGCCACTGCTCTGGTTTATATCAGTTGCCACCCATAGGAAATGTGATCATCAGAGATGTGACAATGGAAAATTCTGAGTTTTAGCCTAAATTGAGGGTCAAAAGAAATTTCCATTGCTCCTATGCCAGTTCAGCAAAACAGGGAGGAGGACTTTTTCCCTACACACATACTTCTTGGAATATTGTCTCTTTTTTTACAGGGGCATTGTTACAGAAAATGTACTTATGTCTGCTCCAAAAAAAGGAGAACATAAGTAAAAACTGACTACTTTCCAAGTGTGATTTTTGTGAATACTTACCTCACTCCCTGTTTTGACTGACTTTCTGATCCTTCAATACAGAGAGAAGTAATATTTACTGAACTACTAGACTCTGCTTCATGGTATCACAGGATCCGAATGATATTTAATATTAAAATTTTTGGAATAAATTAAATATTCTATGACATTTTTCACTGATCAGTTATTTATTACAGCATATTACATAGTTATCAAAATGCTTTTTATAATAGAAAAAATTAAAAAATTGGAACTACTCAATAGGAGACCCGTTATACTAATTATATTGTATCCATAATATTGCATCGCCCTAAAAATGAGGTAAATATCCATGTGATAATATGGAAAGTTTCCATGCCATGATTTCAGAAAAAGCAGAGATAAATAACTATCATCCCTTTTCCCTAAGTAAGCAAGAAAATATAAGGGCTTCTTTCTTTTTCATTTTTTTCAGGGAAAAGTCATAAGAAAATGAAAACAGTGATCATCTTTAGGGAAACAAACTGGGAGTTGGGGTAAGGTTATTTCTTTCACATTGAATTTCATTCCTTTGTAAGTGGTTTAAATATTTTAACTGTATATGAGTAGTACTCTTTTATGTTAACTAGTATTATCTATGGACCTCTATTCATTCATTGTATTCTCTTTCTTAAAACAAACAATAATAAGACCAACAAGCCTGTTTGCTTCATAGATTTGGAAGGTTCTGTCTGTCTTATTCACTGTTCCTTGTGCCTGGTATATATTAGGAACTCAATAAATGTCCACTTCATAAATAAACAACAAAAATGAATAAGTATATTTAATATGACATTGAAGTTAAAATAACAGGTCTAACAGATTAAATTATACTTACTTTTAGCATGTATTTTCTTCCAAATGTTTACTCTGCCTGATAAGAAGTGACAATATACCCATTAATGAAATATTTTAATGCTGAAATCATTATGAAGTTGAGTCTTTCACTCAGTCAATAAATATTTACTAACACCTAGCATGAGTTAGAGGAACTAAATAAAGTGGTAGGCATACACAAATGTGTATATCAACTTTAATTATCATATGAATACAATCCTAAATGTAATTCAGGATAAAAATTTGTAACAGAGTGAGAATTCATTTAAATTGGCCTTTCCAGGAAAGTCTTCCTGATTAAGCTATACGCAGACTTAAATCTAGAGTCTATCTTTACACATAGCGAAGACCTTTCAAAGCCAAGACAATTTTGGTTGAGAACAAAGAGCTAAGCATATTGCATGCACCTGAGATGGTGCACAGGGCTGGTAAAGAGAGCTGGGGAGGGTAGCACCAGAGAGGTTACACAGGCCAATTCAGACACAGAGTTGCAGGACACTTGGGAGAATTCATTCTTTAGTCTAAGAGCAATCAGAAGCCATGGAAAAGTTTTAAGAATGGGCATAATTTGTCAAATGTTTTCTCTATATTTATTGATACAATCATGTGGGTTTTTATTCCTTAGATTGGTAATATAATGGGTTATATAATTGAGTTTTGAATGTTGAAAAGTTTAGCATTTTGGAAAGAAACCTGACTTTTTAATGGCCTATTATTCTTTAGGTATCTATCTATCTACCCATCTATCTATCTAAATTTATACCAATATAAATCTATATCAGTCTATCTATACATATATAACTGGATTTGATTTGCTAATGTTTTGGGTTTTTTTTGTTGTTGTTGTTATTTATTTATTTATTTAATTTATTTATTTTTGTGGTACGCGGGCCTCTCACTTTTGTGGTCTCTCCCTTTGCGGAGCACAGGCTTCGGACACACAGGCTCAGCGGCCATGGCTCACGGGCCCAGCTGCTCCGCGGCATGTGGGATCTTCCCTGACCGGGGCACGAAACCCGTGTCCCCTGCGTCGGCAGGCGGACTCTCAACCACTGCGCCACCAGGGAAGCCCTGATTTGCTAATGTTTTGCTGAGGATTTTTATGTCTAAGCTCTTGCAGGATAATATTCTGTAGTTTTCTTTTTTGTACTTTCTTTGTCTGTTTTTAAGATCAGGGCAAAGCTGGTGTCATAAAATTAGTTGAGAAATATTCATTCCTATTCTATCTCTGGTACAGACTGTGTAAAAGAATTGTTATTTCTTCTTTTATGTTTGGTAGGATTAAACCTTCTTGAGGGAGTTTGGTGATGTGTAGTTGTCAAGGAATTGATCCATTTTATCCAAGTTGTCAAATTCATGTGGAAAGTATCCCTCTGCAGTATCCCTCTGTGATTCTTCTAAAGTCTCTGGGGTCTCTTGTAATAACCCTTCTACATGCCTCCTGATATTAGCCATTTGTGTCTCCTCTTTTTTTCTTGTCAGTTTTGATACAAGTTTACCATTTTATTGATATTTTCAAAAATGCAGCTTTTGTTATGATTGATTTTTCTATTATTTTTAAGTTCATTGATTTCTGCTCTATCTTAATTATTTCCTTTCTTCTATTTGTTTTAGGTTTATTTTGTTATCCACTTTCTGGTTTTTTGAAGTGAAAGCTGAGATTATTAATTTGAAGCATTTTCATTGTCTTTTAAATGAATTTGAAAATAAGAAGATATGTCTTTCTTATTGCCCACACTTACCAATTCTAGTGCTTTTAAATCCTTTGTATAGATCCGCATTTTTATCTGGTGTTCTTTCTTTTTACTGAATGACTTCCTTTAATATTTCTTTGATTGCTGGTGATGAATTTGTTCATCTTTTGTATATCAAAAAAATAATTTCACTCTAATTAAAAAAATTAACTGGGTATAGAATTCTATTTTTCTTCTTATTTTACTATGAATGTGCTCATCCACAGTTTTCTAACTAAGATTGTTTTTGATGGGAAGTCTCCTGTAGTACTTTCCTTTTTCTTCTGTACATAGGTCTTTTTGGACGATTTTTTAAAAATAATTTTTCCCAGGCTTTAAACAATTTTATTATGATCAGCCTTGTATTTTTCTTCATATTTCAGCTGCTTATGGTTCATTGAACTTTTTGGATCTGTGTATTCATAGCTTTTATTAAATTTGGGAAAAAATTGGCTTTATTTCTCCATCTATTTTTCTGCATCGCCCTCTACTAAGATTCCAATTATACATGTATTTGGCCTCTTGATGCCGCATATCTTACTGATTCTCTATACATTTTTTTCTCACTGTATTTTTTTTTTGATTTTTTTTCTGCTACATCCTAAGTTCATTTGTCTTTTTGTCTTCAATGTTTAATATGCTGTTAATCTCACTCAATATATATTTTATATGATACATTATGTATTTAATCTCCAGAATTTTGATTTGAGTATTTTTGGCATGCATATCTATCTTCACCATGCTCATAATTTCCTCTACTTTCTTCAATATGTAGAATATATTCAAAATAACTTCTTCAATGTCTTTGCCTACTAATTGCATTTTCTGTGCCATTTCACAGTCTACTTCTATTGATTGATTATTCTCCTCATTATGGCTCATTTTTCTTGCTTCATTGCATGCCTGATTTTTTATTAGATGCACAACGTACATTGTGAATTTTACTTTGTTAGGTAGTACATTCCCCCAAAATATCTTTTGCTATATTTGAGCTGTGTTCTAGGATTCAGTTAAGTTTCTTGAAATAGGCTGATCCTTTCTAGGCTTGCTTTTAAACATTCTTAGTTGGGAGCAAAGTAGTGTCTAATCTAGAGCTAATTTGGCCAGAGTACTAAAGCAATACCCTCTGAGCACTCTATTCAATGTACCATGCATTAGCATACATCTTCTTACTCTCACTGATGAGAACACACACTATTCTTACCCCAGTGTGAGATCTGGGGATAGTTCTTCATGCTCATTTCTAGTTGTCTTTTCCCAACCTTGAGTACTGTTCAGTACCTGGGTAGTCTCAAGAAAACACGTCCTCAAATCTCCAGATCTCTATGGCTACTCCTTCTGTAGTACTTTGCTTCATGATTTGTAGCTGTCTGGCGTCTCTGAATTATAAATTTTGGTTCATCAACTCACAGAGACAACTAGGTCATGCATATATTACATCCTGGAAGTTTTCTGCAGAGAGTGAGCTGAATCAACTCTAAGGCTCACCTCATTCACTTCCCTTCATTTAGCAATCACTGTCTTATGATGTCTATTTCCAATATCTGAAAACAATTTTAATATATATATATATTTTTGATATCTTACTTGTTTAAGACAGGAGTCTAAATCCAATCCCTGATACTCTGTCATGACCTGAAGCAAAATTTATGGCATTCTTCTCTTAATCATTTTAACTTTGTCATATTTTTTCTATCTGGTAGAATCAGGGCATTATTTTCCATTAATCTTTATTTTTTAAAAAAATCCTCTATTGCCTACACATCTTTCTTGAGGATTCAGAATCATCCTGTCAATAATTCATTTCTGACCTCATACCCTTTATAACCCAACAAAAATACACACTCTCCATTGGATGCTAATCGATAGTAGTGAAGTTGGAAATTTAGTTGGATTTACAGTGCTTTCAGGTATGTCTTAATCATCATAAAAAGACCATTATTCAGGCAATCCTTGTCACCTTAAAGATTCCTGCTTCTCTCCCATATTTCCCATCATATTATGCAAGTTCTTACCATAGGAAACAACCTCAAAGTATTGGGCTTCCAAATTAATTATATACTCTTTATCACATATCAAGAGAAGGCATATGTATTCTAATATTCACCAACTTTAAAAAGGGAAGAATAAAGAGGAAATCCAAAACAAACTGGAGTTAACAATTGTCATAAATAAAAATTGAGATGGGGTGGAATAGCTTTCACAGCTATTTGATAGCTAACTCATAACTGCGACACAGATGAGTAATGTGATTATTCCCAATTCCAGGCAATAAAAACTATATTACACCCCACAGGATCACAGATGGTTTTATTTTCTTTCTCTCAGTGAATTAATATATACTCCTTTTTCATAGAAAAATGTCCAAAGCTGTGCCCTTAACAGTTACACAACCAAATATAGTGACTGTGACAGAGAGTAAACATGCAGGTGGGTCTCAGCATGAATCAAAATGACATAGAAGAGGAAGAGAAAAGTGAACAAAATGGATGGATTTTTCCCTCTTAAAGGGACGAAATAGTCCTGAGTGGTATTCAGAAAAGCACACAGGGATGGAGAGGCACAGCTCCCATTGAGTGTGATGAGATCCCTCTTCCTCAATCTCTCCACATCGTGCAGTAATCTGATGCTCTTTTATGCACGTTAATGTGTTGGATAAATAAGGTTGAAACACTGCATCTGCCACATTATTGTCTTCTTAAAATGGCATTTTAAATTATCTTTATGACCCAAATTTAACTGTTCAAAATGTCTTGAGGAAAACTGTCAAAACAAACGGCTATTCTTTAAAACTTTTAACTGCTTATACCACAGATGTACTTGGAAATATGTATTTTTAAAATAAATTGAAATATATTGTTGTAGCAGGAAAGTAAGATTAATGGAAAACAGATTCCATCTTATTATTTTTAACAAAGAGAAAGAAAAAATGGATTTTTTATGCATGGGGAAAAATACCAGAGGACTTCAGCAAATGATAAAAACAAATTATGGGGCGTGATGCCATCAAGATAATGACAGAGGTCATTCTTAACTTCAGTCCTCTCAACGTAATAAAGGCCAAATATTACAAGCCCACAGCTGATATCATACTTAATGATAAAAGTCTGAAAACCTTTCCTCATATCAGGAACAAGACAGAGATGCTTACTGTCATTCCTATTCCGCATTGCACTGTAGGTTCTAGCCAGAAAAAGCAGACAAGAAAAAGAAATAAAAGGCATCCAGAAGAAAGCAGATGGTCAGCAAACATTTTTGACTGAAAGGATGGAGAAAGATGTTGGTAAGAGCTTAATTTATTTCCCTTATTAATGGAGTCAAAAGGTAGTGCTGGCAAAGGCAGTGTTCTAAAAGCATGGATCATTATAGCAAAGGTGTAATTACTAGAAAGGTGGAAGGTTAACATTAGGATACACCAGGTCTCAGTCACCTAGGCAGATAAAAAAATAGATAATAAATGCACCTAGGTGAAAAAGGCCAAATATAATTGTGGAAGACTGGAAAAATAATAGTTTCAAATTAGTCTAAAGGAATTTCTGAGCCTCTGGGCTCATGCATTTATTGGTGCTTTGCACATGGCATATGGTGAGCTTTAAAAAGATTCCAAAGTTCGAGCATTAATCTGCTTTATCCTTCAATATTCCAAATTTTTAAAAAAAGTTATTGACTTTATATTTAGTTTCACACAAGAAAATTTACTTAAATGCAAGTATATATAGCTTCAATTCAACGTATGTGCTTCTCTGTTTAAGAATGAAATAAAATTCTAGTCAAGGGAATATTTACCTTGAATTTTTTTCCTAATAGTAATGATGAATTGCACTGTGTCATCTACATTCCTGTGATATATCACTTTTATAACCCTTAATGTGCAACTACAAGCCAGCAAGGTGAGAAGTGCAGGTGGTAGCTGTGTACAGAGGTTTTATTTTTAACTGAAAACCTAACATGGATTAAAAACACAACCCTGGTCTCATAATCACCACTCTAATCTCCAGAGCTAACTGACCCAGACAATAAAGTCTACAGAAGATACTTGCTGAGCTATTAGGTTGATGAATGAGAAGTATTTCAGAATATGGCATCTTGTGAAAAATAACACAATAACACAAGTAGTTGCCCATCCCAGTGGTACCAATTTATAGCCAAAGCTAACTCAATAATCTCTTTTTACCTAGAGGCCAAGCACTGCTGAGCTACTTCATTGCCAAAGAGACATAAAACAAACACACCTAATATATAGCAATGTTGTAATAAGGCTAAAACAAAAGCAGATTTCAGGCAGAATTTCAAAGCTATCCTTTTACCTCCACCATCAAAAGTAAAAGAGATGAAATAAGTGCATTAGAATGATCTCCTAAATTATCATTTTTATAAATTATTTATTTAACCGATATAAATAAATATCTGAAAGGAGATGACGTGTCATGTTATGTTGTCATAAGAACATTAAATTTATTTTCTCGCACGTGTTAATAATAAAATATAACATTTTAAACTGCATAGCAACTATCAGCTCACATAAAGTATATCCAGAGTGTTTTGACTTGAGTTGTTAAAACCAATTTTTAAAAGTTCATGAGTAATACACATATTGACAATTACATTTGAGCCACAATGAAGACCATCAGTATGGAATATTGTTTGTTAAAAAGCATGTAAACGTATCTATTTGAGAGAAAATTTAATAAAGAATATCTTTTGTTAGCATTACTTGGATTTGGTTTTGCTCTGCTGATCTTATATAAGTTGATCAGTTCTTAGTAGAGAGAGGCTGGAATTTAGGAGATTACCACCTAGTTAGCTGGGATCCCTGGTCGCATGACTAACCAGCTATATTTTCCAGAAGAAGAATATGTAACTGAGAAAGAAAAAAATAAGCACAAGTATTTTTAATAATTCTGTAATTAACATTACCTAAATTACATATACTAAATAAATATATAAAATGTGTGTTATGTATATTCTTTTATATATTTTATATATATATAGTCTCTTAAATATATACATATGTGTATATATGTATATTTAGAGAGAGAGATAAAATATATAATAAGATGTGAGTATAGTTACATAGTCACAGATTGCAGATGTTCTTCAGTGAAAAGTTAACATTTTCCCTCTCTCAGATATTAATAGAAAACTAGACAAAATAAAAAGAAAGGCATATATTATTGTAACAATACTGTCAAACATGTGACTTAATTGTTAGAACTCCAATACCCAACAACTACAGAACACATATTATTTTCAAATGCATGTGGTATTTTCACCAAGACAGATCATATCCCTGGCCATAAAGTATGTCTCAATAAATTTTATAGATTTCTGTCATACACAGTATGTTCTCCCACTACAATGTAACTAATATATATATATATATATAATTTTACATAAAAATTCCTGAGGAATCAATAAAATAGTAACAAAAATCAGTAACCAAATTTAACTGCATTACAAAGCATAAGATTAAAACTCAGAAATCAATTGCACTCTATATACTAATAGCACACAACTAAAAATGATATTTTCAAAATATTTTATTACAATAGTATCAAAAATATTCAATACTGGGCTAAGACCCAATGCAGCCAAAAATAAATAAATCAAATAAATTTATGAAAAGGGCTTCCCTGGTGGCACAGTGGTTGAGAGTCCGCCTGCCAATGCAGCGGACACGGGTTTGTGCCCCGGTCCTGGAAGATCCCACATGCCACGCAGCAGCTAGGTCCGTGAGCCATGGCTGCTGAGCCTGCGTGACCAGAGCCTGTGCTCCGCAACGGGAGAGGCCACAACAGTGAGAGGCCCATGTACCGCAAAAAAAAAAATTCAATACTTATGAATAAAATTTTTAAAGATATTCAAGTCTTGAAAATTATAAAAT
The DNA here is from genome assembly GCF_949774975.1 of Lagenorhynchus albirostris. Classification (NCBI taxonomy): domain Eukaryota; kingdom Metazoa; phylum Chordata; class Mammalia; order Artiodactyla; family Delphinidae; genus Lagenorhynchus; species Lagenorhynchus albirostris. The sequence continues at coordinate 4,069,293 of NC_083106.1, read as the reverse complement.
ATAAACTAAGAAAAATTAATGACCAGAAGAACCATGTTCATGGATTGGAAAACTCAATATTTTTAAGATACCGTTTTACTTCAGATTGACCTATAGATTCAACATAAACCCAAAAATAATCCCACCAGGATTTTTCTTTAAATATACAGGCTGATTCTAAAATTTCTATTGAAATTCCAAAGACTTAGAACATCCAAAACAATCTTAGAAAAGAATAAACTCAGAAGAATTGCATACCTGTCCTTAAGACTTCCTCTAAAACTAAATTAATCAAGACAATCTGGTTCCGGTCAATGGAATAGGATAGTGAGTCCAAAAATAGACCCACATTTATACAGTCCTTTGATATTGAGAAGGCATCAAATCGATAATATTCCTGCAGGCAATTAGCTCACTGGGGAGGTGTTTGGTTTTTGTTCTAGTGGAAAAGGAAAGGAATAAGGCAACCCTGTCTCTTGAGAGTGCCCTTTCAGCCACTGTATGTCTGGTCTACCTTTGCTTGACTGCCTTACTATATTGGTGGTCCTCAGTGTAGGGGAGGTGGAAAGAGGAGTGAGAGTGTCTGTAGGAATAACCTCTGGAACTTCTTTCAAATGTGCAAGTTTACCTTGGCCTTGATTCCCTGATGAATAGGTGTGGAGGGCTCATCTTGAAAATATCCTGCAGGTAATTTTGATCCCACTGTCCTCAGACCTTCATGAACAGCCATGTGGACCTACTTTTTTTTTTTTTTCAAATGACCTCTCTCCCTCATTTCTCTTTCCTTTATTTACTGCTCCCTTCCTTCCATGTTTTCAACAAGAATGGTCTACTCTGTACTTCCTGGGTGCTACAACTTTAAAAATAGTCCTGAGAAGAGTACCTGCCCTCCATGTGAAGAGAGTGCACATACACGCATACACACACACACACACACACACACACACACACACACACACTCCACATACACAAAACTTAACAAGGGGAATGGAATTAAATGACAAGTTAATTTGTACATGAATTAATTACTGACAAGCCATATATTTGTATTACATACAAATCCATATATTATAGGTTGGTTTGCAAGAAAGACTGTGGATTAAGTTTTAAATGTAAAATTTTAATAGGTAAAATTTAGAATTAGGCATAAATTTTAGGAAATGGCATGCCAAACAGAAAGTTTTGAGTAAATAACAGGTGCAAAAAATAGTAATGAGCATGGTAGTTGAGGAAATTGGAAAAAAAGAATGAAGAAAAAACAACCCTCTGCTTTATATCAAACCAAATAATGTGAAATCTGCAAATAATTAAAGATTCATACCAAAATATTCATGGTATCCTTTTCCAGCAGTAGAGATATTTAGAAGCTCATTTTCTTTTTTCTATATTTGCTAAATATGTTTCTACTGATTTGTATTTGCATTAGTTTTCACTCTTTTATATGTGTTCTTAATAACATGAAATATATACAAGGACAATCTCATTGTTAACAAGTCATAAGATATAGATAGAGTGAAATTATTACCTGAATCTAGACTTCTCAAGTCTGTGTCCACTCGTTCACAGAATGTTTTCTTCCAGACATTTTCTCTGTGTATCTATCTTCACTTTTATATTCAAATGAAAGTGTTTAATCCCATACTAAATAAATAAATAAAGGCGTTCCTACTACATTTATGGTTCTAAAATTTGAGTTTCATGTCTCCACGTAATTTCTTAGACACGTTCATCTGAGTGTATATGTAAAATTATGAAACCAAAAATCACATATATCATTAATGTGTTTATTAGCTATTGTTTTATGCACGCACATCTTTACTTTCATTTGGTCCATTACCTGGTTCCCACCCAGGGGAGCAGTGCTGTTTCCTGCAGCTCCACCTAGCAGCCTCACAGATCATTAATGTCCCTACTCTGCGCCAGCTTTCCCCTCCAACCCTCTTTACCTCCCTCTTATCTCTCACAAATTACTTATAATTTGGGGCCTACTAACGTCAGTTTAGTTTCCCTGTTATTTCTTTCTAAAAATGCCCCTCCACCCCCACTAGAAATTATATCTGGGAGAGACTTGTAGATTCAGGGACTCAGTCATCCATCTGATCAATCCATATATATTACTTCTTACGGAAGAAATTAACTACTTTCCACAATTTAAAAATGTTACAAGCTAGACGTTTCTTTTATAATCTATTCTTCCTCAGGCAGTAAATCCAATCAAATACTGAACACACAAGGAACAAATTTCAGTCTAAGAAATAAACTAAAGGCACTTTAAAAAAATAAATCAAATTACACTCCAGAGGAGAACAAGATAGGCATACCTGAGTTTTACATAAGAGGTGTTTTTACTGCTATGTCATTATGTTTCCCTATTGTCAACTAAGCTAATCTAGTCAAAAGACAAGTTAAACCAAAGGAAAAACAGGTTAACCACTCTCTCTTGTTTACTTATTTTTGAAGAACATTATCCTTGTCCTAATTCTCTACCCAACTATTGTTCTTATTTCATCTATCATTTATCTTGAATTCATCGTCTCTCCTTTAAATCAATATCCATCATAAGGAAACCTTACGTTACTCCTTTTCTCTCTGTATTTAAGTGTAAGATCTCCTTCCCTTTGGTCCCCCTTAAATAAATTGTTTGTATCTGATAAGAAAGTTAGATTTTAGAAGTATGTTGAAAAGAGAGGGGGCTTCTGAATTTATGTAATAATTTGGATTATGGCTCAGCAGATGGTCACTCCCTTCTCCCCCACCTATCATGCTTCTTAATCATGTGACATGGTCCTTGGCCATGTCACTTGCTTTGGTCATTGAAATGTTAGTGGATGTGAGGTGAGCAGAGGCCTTAAGATGCTGTGCAGTGTGGCTTTGCTCTTGTACTACCGTGATTTAAGATGAGAAAATATGTCCCAGGGAGCTGATGCATTTTTAACGTAGGCCCAGTAACAAACACCTGGAGAGCATACCTGAGTTAGTTAATGCTGGAACCAAATGTAGGAAACCAATAACCTGAGGTAGGGCGTAGTTGGGCGAGCACTTCCTAGATCAGCCAAACGACCTGCATATTCATGACCATGAGAATTAGTGATTAATTTATACGTCATTGAGTGTGGAGACGCTTTGTTATGAGGTACTTCTGTGGCAATTGCTGGCGTTTACATTGTGAAACGCATCAAATGCATTCAAAATGTCAAAAGATTTACACAGTACTGGTCTATGGAGGGCAGCAGCCACTCTCACAGTCCTAAATGAGAGACCTCAGTGATGTTATTCTAATGTCCCATTTCTCACACCTGAAGCAAAAAAGAAAAGAAAGGAAAAAGAACTTACATTCTGTTTGGCTCTTGACCTACGGCAATTGACAAAGGAAGGAAAGCCCTCTGGATGCAAAGACAGGAGAAGGTCATCTGGAGGTTATAGGCTGATAAGAGCAAGACATATTCCAGAGACCCTGGATGGCACCATGGCTCCTAGAGGTGCCCTGACATGAGGCGGCATCCACACAAGTTTACTGCAGCAGCTTTTCTTATCAAGAAGCAGTACTGGGGCTTCCCTGGTGGCGCAGTGGTTGAGAGTCCGCCTGCCGACGCAGGGGACGCGGGTTTGTGCCCCGGTCTGGGAGGATCCCGCGTGCCGCGGAGCGGCTGGGCCCGTGGGCCATGGCCGCTGAGCCTGCGCGTCCGGAGCCTGTGCTCCGCGAGAGAGGTCACAACAGTGAGAGGCCCGTGTACTGCAAAAAAAAAAAAAAAAAAAAAAGAAGCAGCAGTACCAGGCATAAGTTGACTGCATCCTTCACCTGGCATGGACACACCATCGTCTGTTTGCTCTTCCAGATCTCTCCCCATCTCCCTCCATAAAAAACAAGGAGCCTGACCATTAATGCCATTTCTAGGTACCTATTAGACCGGACATAGGGAATATCCTTTCCAAACTGAGATCTAGGTTACTGACCCTACAGTGTCCACCACAAAAGGAGACACACAGCCTTGGTGGACCTCTTCATATTAATGTTAATATTAGCGTGTTAATGGGCTGGAAAAGTTAGAAAGAAATGTGTTAGCATCTCCTAATACTACATTTATTTTTCCATTTTATAATGGAATCCTTTGTTCACGGCAATGGAATCATTTAAGCAACTATTAAAATCCTTTGAAAAAACTGGAGGGAGACCTGTGTGAGAATCTACACTGTAATTAAGACTATATTAAACTTACATATAGAATGCAATGTATCCTGCCTTTTTAAAGGAAAGTTAAATAATGTGTATTTAAAATATCTGCCTAAGATATAAAGCATAACAGAAGGTCTAAAGAGGACATTTTCAATAGTCTATGAATGGCCATCAATCAATAGGTTCTAATTGACCTTTCTAACATACTGCACCCAACAACAGCAGAAAACACATTCTTTTCAAACACCCCTGAAACATTCACCAAGATAGGTCATATTCTGGTTTATAAAACAAACATCAATACATTTCAAAGCAATTAAGACACATAGAGTATGTTCTCCTACCACAATGGACTCAAACTAGAAATCAATAATAAAAAGACAACATGAAAATCTCCAGACACTTGGAAATTAAACACACACTTCTAAATAAGTCATTGGATCAAAGGGAAAGCCTCAGGGAAAAAAATAAAACAGGATGCACAACTGAATAGAAATGAAAATACAACAGTATATGAATTGGAATTTTCCCTTTTTCTTTACATAAGGAAGTCTGAGATTGTCTACTTGGGAGGTCATAGTCAAATTAATGTAAAATAATAACGAGATATTAGTCATTGCACCAGGATTTTATGTACCTCTCTCATTTAATTGCTCAGTTATTTTGTATGCCTATTTTGATCCTGTCTTGATTTTAGGCCCCCTTTCCCCTATTTTTACCAGCATACCAGAATATACTCACTATAGCTATTACAAATATGCTAATATTATCTACTCAAGTTTGGAAATTAAATGTTGACAAAGTTGTCATATCTGCATTTTCAATACTTATGGGTCTAAATGCAAGTTTCAGAAGAGGTTCCTTTACTTTTTTTATTGAGTCAGACGAACATCACCAAATCTGTCATGTTCCAAGCTACAAAGAGCTTCACTGAAGTGAAATCAGGTACCATTCTTTCATGTTTCTTATAAAACTTGCAAAGATAGTATCTGTTTACCTTAACAGCTAAAAAGTAAACAAAATAGAAAAAAGCTTAGAACCACTGATGAATTATTAAAATAGAACTGTTAGGTAATTTGGTGTAATCACATAGCTAAAGCCTGAGTCTGTTCTGAAATGAAACCAGCAAATAATGATAAATGTATTTGAACATCTCAATTCATGAAAAGTGTGTAATTGCTGGGGCAGAATATTACAGTTTTAGAACAGTTTTGATTGTTTTGAAGTTTTTCTTTTAATTAACCTGAAACTTATTTCAATTTCCTTTTTACTACTTGGTGCTTCCTGAGTTTGACTTCTCAGATTTGGGGGAAATCCCAGTAAATCTACATACATTTTTTTTTAAAGGATTAAATGAGACCATGCTTGTAAGGTACTTAGCACAAAGCCTTCTACATAGTAAGTACTACATAGTAATAGATGTAAACCAGTATTATTATTTTTTAAATATTTATTTATTTATTTTGGGCTGTGTCGGGACTTCGTTGCTGGACGCGGGCTTCCTCTAGTTGCGGCGAGCGGTCGCTACTCTTCGTTACGGTACGGGGGCTTCTCATTCCGGTGGCTTCTCTTGTTGCAGAGCACGGGCTCTAGGTGCTCAGGCTTCAGTAGTTGTGGCTCACGGGCTCTAGAGCACAGGCTCAGTAGTTGTGGTGCAAGGGGTTAATTGCTCTGTGGCTTGTGGGATCTTCCGGGACCAGGGATCGAACCCGTGTCCCCTGTGTTGGCAGGCAGATTCTAAACTACTGTGCCAACAGGGAAGTCCAAAATTCACATACATTTTTCCCACTAAATTCTTCAGTAGATTTTATGACTCAATCATAATGTTATCTTAATGCCTGTACCCTCCATCCTGGGCACAGTTGCTTGGGTCCCGTCTCTCATCACTAAGAAATTGTGTCTATCTGTTGAGACCTTCATCTCATCCAAAGGAAGTATCCACTTGTCTCTTCTTCCATCTTTTTGAATCAGCAGGAGCTTCTTGTTCCTTTGCGTGTATCTGGCAAAATATTTGTGATAGCCATTCCTGCTTAACTTCTCAGCCTCTAAACACACTTAAAAGAGAAGAAAAGAAGACTATGTATAAAATAGATAACTAATGAGAACATACTGTATAGCACAGGGAACTCTACTTAATGCACTGTGGTGACCTAAATGGGAAGGAAATCCAAAACAGAGGGGAGATATATATATATATATATATATGTATAGCTGATTCATTTTGCTGTACAGCAGAAACTAACACATTGTAAAGCAGCTCTACTCCAATAAAAATTAATTTAAAAAAAATAAGAAAAAGAGGAGAGGGAGAAGAGAGAGAATGAGAGAGCACTAGAGAGAGAGAACTGCCATCTATTTTCATTTAAACTTATAGAACTCTTTACCTACTTTTGTCCTTATCACTTCAAGAAGAATGTCAAAAGTGTCCTCTTGTTTTTTTGCAGTCTCAAATCTGCACCAATTTTGTATATCACATATCATGATCCTTTGATCTGTAATATTCTGGACTGGAAGTATCTTCAGAAATGAATTCAAATACAACATCTCTAGGTTAAGAAATCACAATATAACAGAATAAAGAGTGAACTATATTTTAAATTGATTCCTGGAATCAGTAATGACTAAGACCCACAGCACCCTCGGTGTCCTGGACTACATAGTGGATAAAGGTGTTCAGAGTCAGAACGGCTTTTTGCGAACAGCAAAGAGACAAATTATTCCGCTTACTAATTCTGTACACAGAACTTCAGAAAGTCCCTAAAGTAAAGAAAGCAAGTAGCTAGAAGGGAAATACTGAATGTGGAAGAGATGATGAACTAATTACATGATTATTGAAATATATTAAGCAGCCAGCAAATCTAAAGGGGTTGAACTTTTCATTGGAATGTGACGTCTGGAAGGTTGTTACCAAAACAATGAGAGAGTGCGTGCTGCTCTATCAGGAAGCTAAACAGTTCATGCTTCATTGCTAGTCTCGTTTATATACAGTCCTCTAAATAATGTTAAAGCTTTTAGTGTGGAAATACGATATTTCATTGCTATTTGCAAGAATTCTCTTTCTTTATTTCATATAAACACAAGAAGCATATTTCTCTCTGACCCACCATCTTAGATTCAAGAAAAAAGATAAAAAATAGTACACAATCTGGTCGGTATGGGAATGCGGAGCGCTTTTAAAATTAAGTGCATTTAGAACGTTAGACTAACTGCGTTTTCACTAATGTGAAGGATATGATCAGGGTTGTAACTTTTTAGTATGCTGGGCTCGCACATTAAAATCTTACTCACGTTGTGGTCTGACTTCCTTGTTTTCATTAAATTGCTACCTCTCGGCAGGAACCCAGACAAACAGGGTGCCTGCAACACTCTGTGTGACTTTCTGTAGGAAGCTTCCATAAAAGGTTGCATAACTGTGAATAAGCCTTTTGGAAGAAATGTGAAAGCTTCCATTGTGCTAAAACAAGGAAAGAGGCCAATGTTTGACAGTAGGTTGCTATAGTTTTGCCAAATTAAGGAGGGAAAAATGCACGGGGCCAATTTTAAAGCCCAGCTGCATCTTTCTAATCTAAATGTATAGAGAAATTGGGGTTCTTTTTTTTTTTTAGATTTGAGTAAAATGACAGCTCTACTAAGGTGATGGTTAAAAATATTTTCTAAGTTTATAAAAATAATGTATCATGATCTGTGTAAGACACCGTAAAATCAACCACACTTTTGCCAAGGGTTTAAATGAAATGAGGCTTTCAGTGAGTAGAACTAAAACCTTTCTGACAGAGTCAATTCCCTAATTAAACCCAGCAATGACTCTCATTGTCTGCTTATCTCCATTCACCCCCTATTTTCTTCCCCAATTTTGTATCCACTACACCCCAAACCGAGACCTATGTTCCATGCTATAGACCCCTGTGGTCTCCATCAAGCTTGTAATATTCTGAATTAGAGTATCCTCTCCAACTTTTCTCTTTCTTCCAAACCCACACCCTCTCCTGAGTTCGGGTCCAAACTAATTTTACAAGATTCTATTGTTTCTAGTCACATGACACAGTAGTTCCTCAGCCACACCAAGTTCAGGCCCACAGGTGTGTCTGCATGAGCTGCTTTGGACGTGCACTGACAGACCTTCTCTGTCACACAAATCCAGGGGAAGGGTATCATTCACATGGAAATAAGGCCCCCAAATTGCCATTTACCAGATGTATGTGCATCTCTGAAACTTGGTTTCTTAATGCCCTTAAAGCAGAGATCATAGAACTTGCTTTAACTTACCTTACAAAAGCTGCATGAGGCTCCCAAGAGATTGAAGTTCTTTGTAAACTATGAAGTTCTAGGCAATGTGAATTTTTACTATTAAAACTGTTCTATGTGCATATGGTTTGTTTCTTCAGCTAGTTAAAAATTATTGATGGTAAGTAACCATACTTCATACTCCACTGACTTACCGGAAGTATAATAGAAGCACAAAACATTACAGGTTATAGGTGCTCAATAAATACTGTCTAAACACATGCCAGTTCCTACATTAGCAGATGGGTTAAACAGTCATTCAGTCAATCAAATCTTCCCCATCCACGTACACTGTTGAAAGCACTAACAAATCCTATTGCTTGGATAGCTGGGACATAACTGGTAACTTTCAGAAAATCCTGAATCCTTCCAGGACCCCAGCTATAGATCCTGTCCTCAAGACACTACTTGGAGAGACAGGCCTACCGTGGTTCATAAAGTGGTAGAGTTATGCACAGGGAACTTGACCCAAGGTTGGAATTCAACATCATTGAACTGGTTGTTAACATTTTTGATTATGACACACTGCACTGAGAACACACATACACTGGTGCAGGATCCAAAAGCCTAGTGAGGGTAAAGACCGTATGTCTTTAGCCTTAAAGATGAAAGGGCTACCGAAGTAGAACTGAATGCTTACGGACGCTATACAGAGGTTGGGTGCAGTAGGCAGTCGGAACAGCTTTTATATTTCTTTTTAAGCAAACAAACCAGCCTCGTGTGTAATACATGACTGCTTGGCTGAATGCCTAGTGATTGCAGAACCCCTTTGGGGACTGTAGTTTGAGAGCTGCATTTATGAAAACATACAATAACAATGAATCTTCACTCTTGTTTTTTCATCTTATCTTTGCTTCAGAGATGCAGAATATTCAGATGCTCTAACTTCAAAAAATAAACTAATAACAGACAATCTCTTAAAATTACACCTATGTGTTTAGGGTTCAAAACTCCTCTCCTGGGGCTTTCCTGGTGGCGCAGTGGTTGAGAGTCCGCCTGCCGATGCAGGAGACATGGGTTTGTGCACCGGTCCGAGAAGATCCCACATGCCGCGGAGCGGCTGGGCCCGTGAGCCATGGCCGCTGAGCCTGCGCGTCCAGAGCCTGTGCTCCGCAACAGGAGAGGCCACAACAGTGAGAGGCCCACGTACCACAAAAAAAAAAAAAAAAAAAGAAAAACAAACAAAAAAAACTCCTCTCCTGATACATAGCAGGACTCTCTGACTTGACCCCTGCAGTAAGCACCCTACCTTCCCTTCCTCCTCACTGAAGACAGGAGATTTGTTACCTCCCAAGACACAGATGTTTGATCAGATCTCCATATATCTCCCAAGACACAGATTGTAAGAATTTAGGTGTTACTCACTCTTCTACTTCTCTTGACATTTCCCAAACCTTTTTTTTTTCTTTTACTAATCTTGATTTTTTTATTTGCACCTTAATATTTTTATAACACTTTGTAGCTTTTAAAGATATTTTATAGATACTGTTTTTAAGAGTACATCAATCTTGCAAGATGGATGGGGTAAATAAAACAGGTGAGATAAGTGCCTTACAAACAATTACGTAACTTGCCTGGCAATTCACCAGCCTTTTGTATTAAGTGCACTTTCTGACTTTTAAAGATTACTGGTTCTCAACCTTATTCTTTCTGTTCAAACTCTCTTGAACCCTTACTTTATCTGCTACCCACTTTGTCCTTCCACTCTCAGTTGGTGATTTTTCCTTCCTTTACTGAAAATATGATACTCAGTAGAACCATCTAGTTTGTCACCAGTACAGCTACACACCTGCCTGCTTGCAGAGCATCTGCTATTTCTTCCTATTAGAACACTCTCCACCAACACACGCAAAATGTGTATTCTCCAAGGCTTTTGCCCTTGAGGTCATGTCCAAATCCTAAAATGCTCAAGGGTCAGAGGTTGAAAAACTAAGAAGAAAGATGCTGCTAAGAGGTTAGAAAACTAAGCAGAGCTTTTGGCATTCTCATAGCACTAGAGAAACAAAAACAGGTGTTCAGAGCCATTGAAGGAGGAGGGGCCTTGTAAACATCCTAAGTTTTCTGTTGAGACCTCTGAGTGGCTTTTCCCCAAGAGAAAGGGCCAAGTGAACATAGAACAGCACTCACAAAGTCTGAAACTCCAATTCAAAACTTCTTAATTTTTGCTAGCTGAAAGGAAACTAAACCCAATATCTGAGAAAATAACAATAAGGTAAGATACAGAAAGTGAAAAAAGAAAAATGTCATTATTTGCATATGAAATATTTGTGTAGGTAGAAATCAAAAGACTGTAGATAAATGACAATAATTCATATGTGAATTGAACAATATCACTGGATACAAGTTCAATATAAAAATTAATTATAATTCTATATGGTAGCAATAAGCAAATAAATTTAGGTATAATGAAATACACAAATTTAAATTAACAAATGTGAATAAAATAAATTTTAAAATTTAATCATTACCATCGACAGTATCACAAAAATCTATGTCACAATAAATCTACAAATGATGTAAGTTTTACTCTGAAATTTACAAAACATTACTAAGAATAACCCAAGAAGACTTAAATATGTGAATTGATATATTTTATGCATTGAAGTTTCAACGTTGTAAAAATGTAATTGTTCTCAAAATGATTTATAATTTCAAAGCAATTCAGAACAAAGTTCCAGCAGCATTTTTCAAGAAAAGTGTGGAAATTGACCAGCCAATTACAACATTTTTATAGAAATGCAGAGGTCCAAGATAAGAAACAGAAAGTTAGAGGTCTTACACTAGTAGAAATGAAGACTTACACAGCTACAGTCACTAAGAGAGTAACTTATCCTGTGGATAGACAAATAGAACAGAGGAATGGAAGGACGTGCAGACACAGTCATACCCTTAACATGGTCACCGGATTTATAGCAATGGTGGGAAGGCCTGAAAGTAGGTGGAAAAATCAGGCTCTTCAGTAAGATATGAGACAATAGAAGATCTCCAAATGGACAATAAATGCATGATAGAACACTCAACTTCATAATTCATCAGGGAGATACAACTTAAAACTATAAGAAAATACTCCTACACGTCTATTAGAATCATTAAAATGAAAAAAGATATGGAGAAGTTTTAGCAAAAATGTGCATCAGCTGAAATCTTCCTACACTTGGTAGGTACAACTATTTTGGAAATAAAGTTTGGCAGTGTCTACTAAAACTGGACATATGCAAACTTTTGACCAGTAATTCTGTACCTTCTTATTTAATCAAGAATAAGAAGATTCGGGCCCACAGAGGGCTGCACCACTTCTGGGGACTTCATATCCAAGGCCAGCACACCAAGACCACAGGCTGCCATGGCCACACGGTGGGTGTGTCCAAGAAGAAATAAATGTGGGTGTTGTTAATAAATAGTCTATAATACAGTTACAAAAAAGAAAAATGAAACCATTTTTCTACAAAAAAAAGATGTTAGAGAATACTAGAGAATCTTATTTATAATTGAACAAAACCAGAAATAACCTAATATCTTTCAAAATAGAATGCACCAGTAAAATATGGTATATTGGAAAAAATGTATACTGCATAGCAATGAAAGTGAATGAAGTGTTTTATTAAATGACATGAAAAAATTTCACAAACGCAGGAAGGAGTGAAAGAAGCCAGACATAAATAAACACATGCTGTACAATTTCGCTTATATAAGGTTCAATAATATGCCTAAATTATTGGTGGTGATAGAAATGAGGAAAGCTGACTTTTTTGTAAGAGGCAATGACCAGGAAAGAACCTGGAAAGATGCTTCTGGGGTTTTTTTGTTGTGGTATATGTCTTAATAAGGAGTGCTGATTTCACAAGTGCTTTAACTATTAGAAATTATCTACCTGTACTCTCATTATTTGTGCTTTTTTCTTCCACCATCTCTCATGCCCTCTTGGTACTGTATCACTTATCTGTATCTCTGCACAGATAACTTCGAAAAAGTGTTATCAGTGCACTTGGTTTTCACATGTTCACCTCTCATTTTTCTCCAATTTCCTCATATATTTTTCTCCCAAAGTCCACAAAGATACAAAGAACAGGCAATTATTTCAAATCCAGTAGTCCCTGTCCTGTGCTTATCTTGTTTGTCTCTCACCAGAATTCAGCACTTCTAGAATCCCTTTCCTTCTTAAACACTCTCCTTTGCTAACCATCATGACACTGCATTTTCTGACTTTTCTTCCCAATCATCCAGATTCCTCATTCTTATTCTCCTTGGTTGGGATTCCTTGGATGATAACCTCAAAATGTTGGGGTTCATCAAACCTCTGTTTTTAAAGTTTACCACAGTTCTAATTTTAACCAGCAATTTTGCAGCCTCCTAAATAGTTTTATTAGGAGAGCAATGCTTAATTTTCTAATGTGAAGTAAGTAGTCTTCAACTGCTTGACCTTCAGCAGTTTGACTATGATGTGTCTAGATATGGTTTTCATTGTATCTATTCTGTGTGTGTTTAACATCGATACATTTGACCATTACTGGAAGCTAATCAACCATTAGGTATTTAGTTTTTGTTTTTGTTTAAGTCTAGTTCTCAGCCTCCAATTGTATGTATGTGAGACCATTTAACCATACCTATCCATTTCTTATACTTTCTTCTATCTTTTATTTTTATTTTATTTCTCCTTTTGGTGCTTTAATTTGTATATTTTCTATTGATCTGTCTTTCATTTTACTAATTTTGTTTACTAATTTTGTTTAAAGTTGTGTCCAGGATGCTTCTAAAACCACCCAATGAATTCTTAATTTTATATGTTTTATTATTTAGTTCTACAGTGTTCTTTTGGTCCTTTTTTTATAGGACCAAAACTCTTCGTTAAACTCCTTATTTTTAACCTATTTTCTACATCTGTCTCCATATTTTAACAAATCTACATTAACTATTTTAAAGTCCTTGCCTGCTAGCGTCTAAGTCAATGGATTGGCTTCTATTACTTTTTTTTTTGCTCAGGTGTGTGTTATGTGTTCCTACATCTTTGCATTTCTTGTAATTATTTACAGGGGACCTTAGGTTTCAAATAGACTGTAGAGAAGAAATCAATGTTATTTCTCCACAGGTATGGTTTTTCTTATTTGTTCATTAGACAGATCAGATGAGGGGCTGATTAATTTAATACATTCATGTATTTTGTTGTGCCCAGGTTGGATTTCCATTTTAATTAGTTTCAGCGCACTTCTTGTTTCATATATCTTGAAGTTGAGTCTCCTTATTGAGACTTTGTTTCCTAAGCACTATGAACCCACAGATGATTTTATCTGCATGTGCCATCCATTCTGAAGGCTCCCATTTGTCTCAGCACCCATCAAACCTTCCATGAGGGAAAGCGGGCTTGTGTTTGGAGTTCCTCTAATTTAAATCCATTCTGTCCATCCAGATGGCCTTCAAAGCCTCGCTGGTCTCTTTAGTGATCTTCTGCCCATGGCAAGCCTGATTCTTAGCCTGTTCCTGATTCAAGAAATTCTCTGCAAGAAAATAAGTTTCCAGTGATTCAGTCTACTGAGAAAGAACGATTTTCTACCTGGAATTGTAGTATTTCTAGTCCTCTCAGTTATTTAGACCTCACATGTCTTTTACAAATGTTTCCCTTTCTAGCTGTTAACTTCTCTAGTTTTTGTGACAAGTTGCCTCCACCTCCAACAGTCTGTAAGAGCAGGGAGAGCTCTGTCATCAGTTAATTATTTCTATGCTAACATCTCCCCTAAAACTCCATAACTCAGAAACTATCTCTGTTTCTCTTTATCTCTCTGTCTTCTTGTCTTTGTGTGTGTGTGTGTGTGTGTGTGTATTTCAAGGCTTTATAGTAACAATAACATTTTTATGTTAAAGGATACACAATAACTTCTCTATCAGTACCCAATAGGCAGGATTTTGAAATATTAAAACAAGATTTTAATTCACTTTTAAGTAGTAAATAAAATTAAAAGAATCTAAAGCTTTAGCATTTCAGGTAGGCAATTTTCTGTAAAATGTGAATAATTTCCAGAAAAATTACTTTCATAATTTTTTCCTCAGAGCAATATAAACCACAGGTTAAAAACATATTTTTTTATAAAGAGGCATTTTATATAAATATTGCAAATAAGCAGGTTATACATTTGTAATATTTAATTTAGATATTTGGTATCAAGTTTAATGTTCAATCATAACAATACGTGTAATAACATAACCCAATTCATCTACTAGGTATATTATTATATATTATTATATATTATATATATATTATATATTATAATATATATTATATATATATATTATATATTATATATATAATATATATTATATATATAATATATATAATATATATATAATATATATTATAATATATAATATATATAATATATATATTATATATATATATTTATATTATATATATATTATAATATATATTATATATTATTATATATTATATATTATTATTATATATTATTTTTCTTAGCTGTATCTAAATATTAATTTTAAAATGAACTATTTGTGCAACAGATTTTTGTGTGTGATTCATTTTGCCCCACAGTTCGAGTGGGAGAGCAGAAGTTTACAACTGAGTACCACATAAAGAGGACCCACAAAAATAATCCTTTTCAATACAGATTTGCTTCTATACTCCAATTTTATTTTTTAAATGCTTTCCTCTGGTCGCCATTTACTAAGTACAAAAGCTAGTATATGAATTCCACTTATCTGAAAGTACCATTTGAGGAAGAAAACAAAGGAAGACCTTTATCTCACCCACTGTCAGATCTTTTTTCTTCGTTTGCTTGTTTTTGTTTCTTGTGGTACACGGGCCCCTCACTGTTGTGGCCTCTCCCGTCGCGGAGCACAGGCTCCGGGTGTGCAGGCTCAGCGGCCATGGCTCTCGGGCCCAGCCGCTCCGCGGCGTGTGGGATCCTCCTGGACTGGGGCACGAACCCGCGTCCCCTGCATCGGCAGGCGGGCTCCCAACCACTGCACCACCAGGGAAGCCCCCACTGTCAGATCTTGATCTCTCCTTTTCCCTAAGAACATCCAATACGCTGCTGTAGGAACCACTGTTAGCATCCCCCTCTTTGTCACTGTTCTGCCTGGACAGGGGCATGAATGAGGTCAGACAACCGTTATGGGCACTAGAGGCAACCCGGGGGCAGGTGAGACTGCTGACGGCATGCCCTTGCCCTGCTCTGACTCCCCAGTGAATGACAGTGCGATTCCCAGGGCTGGCCTGGAGCAGCATGCCAGAAGGATGATGACCGTATTGAATCACCGGCAGCACCGGCAGTAGGAGACGTGGTTCCATCACTTCCGGGCCTGTCCTTGGCAACACCACTTGGTTTGTCTTTGGTGGTTTCTCCCTTCTTCTCATTGATCATCCTTATGCACGCCAAATTCCCCCGCCTTTATATTATCTGTAAAGTGACTGTTTATCAAATATCTCATTATAAACACAATGATGTGTGCACTCAAATTGAATCTACTCCAAAGGACCACTGACTGAGACATGGAAATACTCTGATCAGAAACCATCTGCATCAGAATGGGATTTAGTATTTATAGTCCACTGTCAATTTTAAAAAGTAAATTAAAAAGTAATGATACATAATATCTGAGCTAAATTTTATTAGAAAAATTAGAATATTAAAATATTAAGATGGGTAAGAATTTATGAATACTTTGCAGATTATATACATGATTGAGGTTTAAGCATCTATCAAAGCAGCCATCTTCCAATTTTTATCAATTTTGCAATAGAAACATATGCTATTGTGCATATTTTGTTGGAATGTTTTAACTATTTATGTCATTTAACTATGGATTTCAAAGTACATAAGCATTATAAAATTATAAGCACAACAACAGTATGGACCTCTCCATAAAAATGTTAACTCAACAAATTATACCCCATGTTCTGTTTTTCCTAAAATTATTTGAAGTCTGATTTTACAGTGATGATAACATGGAAACAGACTACACGAGTATGCTATAAAAAATTAAGAAAAGCTGATCTGAACACATTGAGAAGTTGAATTATAGTGACAATTATTAAATTATTACGTTTCTCCTCTCTTGAAATAATTGAATGTACATTAAAAGGCAAGGTGTTTTAATCACTACTTAGAAAGTGTGATTTAACTCTAAGACTTTTAGATATGGTTCAAATTTGGGATTTACAAATTATTGATCCTCTTTGCTGGAGAGTACTCAAAAGCCATTTATACGCTGATTCGGTAGGTAAGGATCTTGGATGTTGTGACTTCCATCCTCATAACAAAAAAGCTGAACAAACTGAAAATCAACAACTCTTTTTAGACCTATCAGAGAACTGAGGTCACAGGAAAAACAGCTTCCTGCAAAATGGAGAGACAGACAGATAGACAGAGAATCACAAACAACTGAAGCAGAAGCCAGAAGCAGAAACTGGACAAGAGCTGGTGCCAGGGGGGTACAATGGAAAGAACGGAATATCTCATGTCTTAGTTAAGAAGTCTCTAGGGAAACCCAAAGATGACAGGAGAGACACAAACAAGAAAATTTTAGTATAGCGAACAGTAAGCACAGTTTAAGTAGTAAGTAGGTAAACCAAAAACCTCATATTAAAGGTCTAGTTACTTCAGTTTCTTTAGTCTAACCATCATGTCTGGCTTTCAGCAAAAAAACTACAAGGCATATTAAAAGACAAACAAACACCACAACTTAAAGAGACACATCAATCCTCACTACCAAACCCAGATAGGGCAGAGATTTTGAAATTGTCAGACCAAGAATTTTAGAAAAATTATGATTAACATGCCAAGGGCTCTAATGGAAAATTGAAAAACACAAAAGAAGAGTTGGGAAAAGTAAGCAAAAAGATAGAAACTGGGCTTCCCTGGTGGCACAGTGGTTGAGAGTCCGCCTGCCGATGCAGGGGACATGGGTTCGTACCCCGGTCCGGGAAGATCCCACATGCTGCGGAACGGCTAGGTCCGTGAGCCATGGCCACTGAGCCTGCACGTCCAGAGCCTGTGCTCTGCAACGGGAGAGGCCACAACAGTGAGAAGCCCATGTACTGCAAAATAAATAAATAAATAAATAAAATGATAGAAACTGTAAGAAAGAATTAAAAAGAAATTCTAGAAATAAGAAGTACTATAATAGAAAATGAAGAATGCCTTTGATGGACTCAGTAATTGACTGGACACGGCCAAGGAAAGAATCAGTATGCTTGAAAATATGCAGGTAGAAACTTCCAAAACTGAAATGCAAATAGAAAGTAATCTAAAAGATGGAACAGTATACCCAAGAACTGTGAGATAATTACAAAAGATATAACATATGCATAATGCAAATAAAATAAGGAGAAGAAAGAAAGAAATGGAAGAAATACTTGAAATAATGATGGAGAATTATCCAAAATTAATGACAGACGCCAAACCACACATCCAGGGAACTCAGAGAACACAAATCAGGATAAATAAATTTTAAAATTTACACCCAGTCATATTGTATATAAACTGCAGAAAACCAAATAAAAAGAGAAAATACTGAAAGAATCCAGAGGAAAAAAAAAATACCTCATATATAAAAGATCAAATGTAAGAATTAAGTCAGAATTTTCTTTAATATACTTGCAAGCAAGAGTGAAATAAAATATTTAAAATACTGATAAAGTGTTGAAAGATAAAACCACTAATCTAGAATTATGTATCTAGTGAAATTATCCTTCATGAAAAAGAAAAATTGAGGGAATTTGTTGTTGATAGACCTGCCTTGTAAGAAATATTAAAAGAGTTCTTCAGGGAGAATGAATACAAAGTAGGTCAGGAAATCAGATCTACCTAAAGGAAGAACATAGGAGAAACTAAACAAAGTCTTTTATTTTTCTTCTTCTTATATCTATCTAACCAAAAACAGTGTGTTTGAAATAATGATAACAATATCTTTATTAAAAAATCACGAATGGGTGTTAGGTTTTGTCTAATTTTTTGCATCTATTAAGATAATCATATAGTTTTTCTCTTTTATGTTATTAATAGGGAAAATCACATGGCTTGATTTTCATATGTTCAATCTACTTTGCATTTCTAAGAAAATACCACCTAGTTGTGGTATTTCCATTTTAAATGTTGCTGGATCCAGCAACATTACCGGTGTTATTTTAAAGAATTTTGTGAGTCAGAAGGTATTTCCACCTGTAGTTTCTTTTCTTATGATGTGTTTATTTGGCTTTGATATGAGACTAATTGTGGCCTCATAAATAAGTTGAATTCTTTTACATTTTTGGAAAGTTTTTGAAAGATTAATGTTAGTTCATTTGGCAAAATTCACCAGTGAAGCCAACTGGTGGCTTATAGCATCATCCATATCATCTGATTACCCAGAGATTTCCTTACATGCTGGAAAGCAGCTATTGTTGAGGGGTTCTGGGTACCTGCTGGGGTCCACCTTCCATTCTCAGGTATGTAGTTTACACTTTTGCCTTCGCTTTCACTTCCTCCTTGCACAGAGCCTCAAGGGCAGCCAGAAGTGATAGCTTAAGACTTAGGCTTTTACTCAGAATGTGCACAGCCCGTTGAGTGAGCAGGGCCTTCTAGATTCCCAGGAATATCTAAGAGCTTTCCAAAGCTCCCTATGGACATCTCATTCTCCACTGTTTCCTTTTCAGATTTTTTTCCAGCTCATTGTTTTCCCCAGTTGTTATCACCCACACAGGCAGCTGCAATATTAGTTAGTTCCTGCTGATTTTTTCCAACAAACACCCAAGAGGAAAGGCTGTTCCCATAGGCTGAGCTGTAAGTCAGGTCAAATAAAGACAAACTTTGTGTGTGTGATTTCCAGGGGAATAGTAGAGAGGTCTAGTAATGAGAGTTATATAAAATCTGCATTTTCCAGGAGTTCCAGCCACTTTCTGCACCTTCCAGGGGCTGCTAAGCTGCTGGTTTTCACTGTGACAGTGGGAAACAGGTTTTTAAGGGTTTCATTGAGCTTAAGAGAGGGGAGTTCATTTTGCTTGGATTTCTTTAAGCTTCTTGGATGTTTATATTCATATCTTTCATCAAATTTGGGAAATTTTCAGCCATCATTTCTTCTAATAATTCTCTCTGCCCCTTTTCCACTCTCTTTTATTTCTGGGACTCCCACAATGTGTGTGTGGGTCTGTTTGATGCTGTCTCACAGGTTCCTTAGGCACCAGTCACTTTTCTATAATCTTTGTCTCTTTCTGCTCCTCAAACTCAATTTCCACTGTCCAATCTTCAAGTTCACTAATTCTTTCTCATTTCTGCTCAGATCTGCTTTGAATCCCTCTGGGAACTTTTCATTTTTGTTATTGTATTTCTCAGTTCCAGAATTTCTTTTTTAGGTTGTCTGTCTCTTTATTGATATTTCCACTGTATTCATACATTGTTTTCTTGACTTTCTTCATATTTTCTTTAGTTCTTTGAATATTTATGACAGTTATTTTACAGTCTTTGTCTGGTATGTCTGTCATCAGTCATTTTCAGAGGTTATTTTCTGTTGATTCTTTTTGTCTCCTTTGAATGGGTCATACTTTCTTGTTTCTTTGTCTGACTTCTGATTTTTTGTTCAAAACTAGACATTTGAATATAAAAACATGGTAACTGGAAATCAGATTCTCCCTCTTTCCCAGGGATTGCTGTCTTTTTTATTGGTTTTGTTTACTGTTTTTGCTTTTTAAATTTGTTTGGGCTGTCTATATGCCAAGGATCAACCTGAGGTATAAAATTATGGTCTTCTCAGGTTTTTTCTAAGCTTGTGCCTTTCCCTGTTCAGGCATGATTACTTTCTAATTTTCCTCATATATGCAATGGCTTTGGAATGTCCTAGTTTTTAATGTCTGGCTCCCAAAAGGGAAAAACTGCGGGAGAAAATAAAGGTCACTGGCCCTTTAACTCCCCTGGGAGTCATTTTTAGACAGAGTGGGAGAGGGTCTCAACAATAGGGGGGAGATGCAACAACAAGGGCTGCCTACCTTTGTCTGCACTTCCTTGAGCAGAGGCAACAATCAATGATCAGAGCACACAGCCATGATATTCAGAGGGCAGGGTCCTATTTGCCCAATCTGGGTGGGGGATGAGAATGAGTAGGGTGGAGGATGAGTAGCTGCTATTGTGCTAAGAGCTAAAATTGACCAAATTAACTACCATTTGATGTTCAAGTCTTCCTCTGGAGTTTGCAAGCCTTCAATAGACTCCAGAGTTTCAAAGTAGATACATCACACAGATTCTGCCAGTGTAATTGCTGTCTAGATGGGGAGGCTGATTCCTACTGCTTCCTACTCTGCCATCATCCCTAAATCCTTTGTGATGGGTGCTCATACTGTTGAAAAGCCAAAAGACAGGGCTAGTTACCTCAAAATAAAAAGAGAGATTTTAGTAAAGATCTCTTCTGTTTCTTATCAATGTTCTTATAGAAGTTTACCTATATGTGCATTAAATAATCATAATTTAGAAAATACTCTGAAGCTGTTTTTAGCCTTTCAAAAATGCTTATGTCTTTAAAGTATTCTTTCCCACCTTTTTGGCAAATTTTGTGATATAAGTTAGTAATTATTGTTAGAGTTTCAGAATCATTTATTAATAAAATATGGCATTTCCCTGGCAAGAAAAATTCCATTAGTGCTTTGCTATAAAAGCTCCATAAGTGGAGTTCTAAGTACTTTACCAGCTTCCTATCTTTTTTTTTTTGAATGACAGCTTGAATCATTAAAAACAGTTAGCACTAAAATGATTTACTTTCGTCTAAATAGAGATTACTTAATTTAATTAAATATGCTTTATGCTTTGCAATTGCCACAAAGTGGTTCCTGCAAGCTTCTAACTCGTTATTTCATGCACCCACAGTGTCAGTGGAATACTAAGAGAGTACAGATTTTAGACCTTTTAGCTCCACTTTGTAAGCATCTTTAAAAATTCAAGAACTCTCCGGAAATTTTGTGTTGGCCTGTGAAACTTACATAGTTCCTGATCATTTTTTACTAAAGTTACTATAATTTCTTTTGTACTTCTGTAATTCTGATCTGCTTTTTGTGCATGTATTTACACCATGAAGGCTAAGGATTCCTCTCACAAACTTTAAGAATTGCATTTTTAATTTGTCATGGCTGTATTTAACTCATCCTGATTTCTTTTTGTCGCTGTACACCAGAAAATTTTCCTGTTTCAAAGCTTCACTTTCCAAGTTTGAAATTTTAAAATTTATCAGTTTCACAATTTAAAATAAAACTTGCAGTTTTCAAACTATGAGTATACCTCATCTCATTGAATTTCTTATATTACATAAACACATTGGCATTCTTGATTTTTTCCTTGAGGATAAACATAAGTTCATCTCATTATCTTCTTGCTGACTTTTAGATTACTGCAATTTGAAACCAATGCAAGCTTAAGCACAGCTGATAGAAGCCAAAGGGTTGCTAGTACTAGCCAGTATGTGTAGATTTCAAGGACTCTGAGATCACCCGGCCTGAGTTTGAAAACCAGTTTCACTACCTTGGTTGAATAGTTACATGAAGTCACATTTATTCTGAGTCTCAATTTCTTCTTCTGTAAAATGGCAATTATAATGGTACCTGTGTGAGAGGGTTATTGTGAGGAATAAGTGAGTAAATATATGTAAATTATTAAGCACAGAATCTGCCATGTAGTAAGCACTCAATAAATGAGAACTTTTTTCAGCTACATTTTATCTAGCACCACATTTATCCTGGACTTCTATCGTTTATGTACATTATATCCTACCTTCAAAATATCTCTGCAGAGTGTTTACTCCATACCCATTTTACACGTGAAGAACCAGGCAGTTAAATGCCTTGCTCAAGGCTATAGAAGAGATGCTTAGTAGAGCCAGACGTCAACATAGGTCTAAGTCAGACAACTTCTCCTCCTTCCCCACTCTGATGTCTTCCACCCAGAATAGAGAAATCAGGAACACAAATCAAAACACAAAAGTTAAAATCTTGCTTTGTGCACTCCAAATATGTAGAAAACCTGGAGTGTGACATCTTTTCTAGATGGAAAGGGAAAGCTGATTGAAAACCAAAGTGAAGTAGGAAACATTTCATACTCAACTGAGAGGAGAATTGGGAGAGATTTGCTGACTGCCCTCAGCTCAAGCCCTTCTCTGCTACTTCTTAAATCTGCCTGAAGTTCGGATACAGAGCCACCCAGCGAGTCCTAGACTGGATCATACAATGTGCGAGGACAAGATCTAAATAGGCTCAGTGAGAATGCAGCCCTGGAGTCAAGACCTTCACAATCTGCACAGCTACACACACACGCTGGGGAACTGTCCACCCACTGATAGTCAAGAAACTCAGCCTCTGCCTTCAGTTCATAGCTTAGAAGATGATGCACATTCTGCTTACCTTAGAGACAAGGTCAGATGGCTGATGCTTCCAATTTCTAAAATTCTCAAAAGATCACTTAAAGCTATAGCTGCATAGAGAAAATCTACTGGAATTTCATCTTTGTTACCTTTCCCCTCACCCTCACTCTCAGCTGTTACATGAGTTTCTATTTCCCTGGGCAAACAGGAAGAATCAAAAGAGACTTTCCATAAACTTTATTCACCATATCTACCCACTCATGTGTGTGCTTCCTAGACTGTGTCCATATATAAACACTCCATGCTCCTTAATCTAAAGCCAGTCCCTCAAGTTGTACTTAGGTATCACTTGTTCAAAGCTTGGCACATGAGGTCAATGAACTGATTTCATCAGATGCTGCTTCCTTAACTGAGAGGAAGATAGATAACCATAGAGAGACAGAGAGACAGAGAGAGACAGAGAGAGAGAAACAGTGAGGAAAGAGATGGCCTGGACTCCTACTAACTCCTCAGTCCTAGTTCCAGGGGATTATTAAGTGTTACATTAACCTCTTGTGGCAATTGTTCCTTGGTAAAAACAAAAGGCAATGTTACTAGCCTTCAACCTCTCTATTATCAAATCATGAATTAACTTCATGTTTAATTTCCTCAGAAATATCTGTTTTAAGGGGAAAAAAAGCTGGATATGTGTAGCTTTATCATCTTGGGGAGCTCTAAAAAACAACTTTGTTAAAGTTCCTCTTCTGTTTTATAATTCTCTTATTACAAATTTAATTTTCCAAACAACATTTCTCAACACATTTTTCTCTAAGCATACCTTTATTTGTCTATCCATCTTCTCAACTGCTTCATAATACACTTGAGAGCAATGTAGCATGGCATGTGCACTCATAAATGGCTTATAAATGAATAAAACCAGATAGATGTTAGATAGATAGGACTAGGTATACATATAGATGTAGATATATATCTTCTATCTCTGATAGGAATATGATGGCATTTGACTTCTGAATTTTTCCTTGTCTTTTCTTGGAAACTTTTAGAGAAATAAATTGAGCAACAACGGAAATCTCAAATCTTCAGGAAAATTTTGAGAAAACACACAAGCTCCAAATTTTATTTAAGTGTCACCTACATGAGACCAGCAGAAACTGTGGGAGAAATTTTCAGTATATATTGGTGTGGTGGGGAAGTTCAGGGGGACTGTAGCTGTGTCAGATACCAGAAGCCAGGAGTAAATGTTCACCCCTAGGAGGGAACCCCATTTAAACAGGAAGTGGTTTCTGAGCGAAATAGAAAAAGATGCCATAGAAAGTACTCAACAGAAAGCCAAAGGAGGCAGATTTCAGGAAACAACACCTTCTAAGAAGCATTCAAGGACAGAACTCCAGAATTTCTCTCCTTTATATTCTAGACCATCACATCTTCACTGTCTACTGAGCACAGGGCAACTAAGAAAGACAGAATAAAAATATCCAAAATAACTTCCAGGTAAAACAAGAACAACAATCTAAATTTTTAAACTTCCAGGAAAAAATGAGGGTGATAAAATGGCACCAAAAGAGATGGAGATACAAATAAAAAATTATTTTTTCAAAGAAAAATCCACCCTAAAATTGGTATATCAATATATAAGAAAGAAGGAAAATACAATTCTGAAATACCTAACTCAAAACATTAGAAAAATAAAAGTTAAATATAGAAAAAGATGAATAGCACAATAGAAAAACACACAAGGTTTGGGAATGAAAAGTTCATAGGAAAGAAGTTCTTATTATCAATGCCACTCATAATAAGAGATAAGTAAATTTAAAATTACACAGAGATGCCACTTCTCTCTTGTCATATTAGCAAAAATTCCAAAACCTTGACAATATAGTTTTTTTTAATCAAGTTAAAATATACATTCATACAGTCCTAATGGGATCACTAATTGCTTACCCCTAAGGAGGTCAATTGACAATATATAAGGCAATTAAGGCAAACAAAATTGTATTTTATGCTTTGTTCTAGGAATCCAACGTCTTAGAATTTGTCTTACAGATATTACACACACACACACACACACACACACACACACACACACACACAAAAGTTATTGACACTTAAATACATATGTTGTTATTGTAGCATTATTTTTCATAGCAAAAGATTATAAACAAGATCGTATGATTCATAAGAGAAAAGTTGTTCGGTTTAAGTGAATTAAAATTTTAAAAATTTGCTCTTCAAAATACATTGTTAAAAGTTTGAAAAAATTGAAAATTGCCGCAGACTAGCAAAAAAGTATTTTAAAAACAAACATCTGAGAAAAGCCTTGTATCTAAAATAAATAAAGAACAATTGGAACAGTTACAACCCAGTTAAAAGTTAGGCAAGAGATATGAGCAGATATTTCACAAAATAAAATGAGCATATTGGAAATATGAAAAGAACAAATAACCATTAAATGCAAACCAAAACCACCATTACAGATACTGCTATGAATATCTAGGTAAAATGGGTAGAATTCAATGGCTAAAATTGAAAAGACAAACAGCACCAAGGGCTGGGGCGGATGGGGAGTAAGTGTTCTCTCGCAGGCATGCAAAGTGGTCCAGTCACTTTTTGAAACAGTTAAGAGTGGTCACGAAGATTCCCAGGGAATCACTGATTGATGAAAATATTCTATAGACTGCTTATGTTTTACCGTTTTGAAATTTTTTAATGAAGGTATGATTGACAGACAAAAACCTCTACATATTTAACGTATACATCTTGATGAATTTGGAGATGAATATGTACCCTTGAAAAAGTCACCATGTAATATGATCTAAACTTGACCATCATCTCTAAGAGTTCCCCTCCTCCTTCTTTTTTTTGATAAGAACATTTAACATCAATATTAAATCACTGTGTTATACATCTGAAGCTAATATATTGGTGTATGTCACTTACACCTCCTTTAAAAAATTTTAAAACACAACAAAAAATAACATAACAAAGTAAAATTATTTTCCTTCAAAACTCTTTAAAAAAACACATTTAACGTAAGATATACCCTCTTACCAAATTTTTAAGTGTACCGTGTTGTCATCTTTGTACACCATGCTATATCGGTCTCTAGAACTTATTCATCTTGCGTCATGAAACTATGCAGCCTTTGACCAACATATCCCTGATATCCACCCCCTGCCATGCCTAGTAACCACCATTCTACATTCTGCTTCTGTGAATTTGATGGTTTCAGATTCCTGATGTAAGTGGGTTCATGTAGTATTTGCTCTTCTGTGGCTCCCTTATCTCACTTAGCACAACGTCTTCCAAGTTTGAACATGTTTGTAGTAAATGGCAGGATTTTATTTTTCAGGCTGAACAATATTCTATTGTGTGTATATACCACATTTTCTTTATCTGTTCATTTGTTGAGGGACATTTATGTTGTTTCCATGCCTTGGCTATTGTAAATAATGCTGCAATGATATATCTTCGAGATCCTGACTTCAATTTGGGTGGGTATGTACCGAGAAGTGATGGATTGCTGGATCACCCGGTAGTTCCATTTTTAATTTTTTGAGAAGTCACTATACTATTCTCCATAATGACTGTGCCAATTTACATTTCCACCAAGAGTGCACAAAGATTCCCTTTTCTCCACATTCTCATCAACACTTGTTATCTTTTGTCTTTTTGATAAAAGCCATTCTAGGTATAGGGTGATATCTCTTTGTGGTTTTGATTTGCATTTCCCTGATGATTAGTGATGTTGAGGATTTTTTCATGTACCTTTAGTCACTTGTATGTCTTTTTAGGAGAAATATCTGTTCAAGTACTTTGTCCATTATTTAATGTGGTTAATTTGGATTTTTGATAGTGAATTATAGGAATTCCGCATATAGTTTGGATATTCACATTTTATCAGATATATGACTTGCACAGATTTTTCTCCATTTCTTAGTCTGCGTTTTCATTTTGTCGATTGTTTCCTTGGCTGTACAGAAGCCTTTTCTTTTGGTGTAATCCCAGTTGTCTGTGTTTGCTTTTGTTGTCCTTGGTTTTGGTACTATACCCAATAAATAATTGACAGGTTGTGGCAGACCTTTGCATCACAACCTTTTCCTCTTCTACCTGGACCTTTTCTGTATTGGAGTATTCCATGCTTTGCTCTTCCTGTAGACAAAGAAGAGAAAAAGACGTTGGCCTTGGAAGCCACATATCAAAGGTGGCAGAGCTTCCCTGTGTCTGAATTTCAAAATGCCTGTTTGGAAAAAAGATTTTCCTGCCCTTTTCCTTCCCCCATCCCTGGGCTTGGTACTACTCAACAGCATTATGTGAGCAAAGATAAGCTTATGTTCTGCTGAGTTATATATTTGAGGACCAGTTAGTTTTCCGGGTTGGTAACTATCATGAACAGCATATTTTCTATCCATGATGCACTGCGTACATCTAGTCTTTTGATGTTAACTCTCACTTAGTACATCATAATATGCACCCACATTTACATACCCCTCCTCAGTTCAGAAAACACAGATTGCCTGGTATTCCTCTACATCATAAACAATGCTGCTATACACATTCATGTGCCTATCTCCAAACCTATGAGAACTTCTTTGGAGGGGATAACATACACAAAATTGATTTTTCTGAGCCATATGCCTTTAACTTAACGAAGTACATCCTGTTCTCTACAGTCGCCTTCAGAAGCCAAAATAATATAAATCTCAGCAACAAACTGACAAACTTTTCAAACATAGGATGGATTTATTAATAGATAAACAGCAACTACCTGGTTCTTCTTGGAATAAGGATAGGCATAAATCAGAGTTTTTAAAAATTAGGTAAAGTTAAACAAAACAAAATATTATAGGCAGTGAGGGTGGCTAAAAATGAATTTCTGAAAAAAGTGAAAGGCCATGCTTTTACTGTTTATGTAAACGAGTCATGTCTTCATCTGCTTTTGTAGGCTCTCCTCATTGCTCTATACTTAAACATTGGGTTACCTCAGGACTCTGTCTTCAGGCTTCTTCTCTCTCTGTGCTCACCCCCAAGATGCTACCATTCACTATCATGGTTTTAAATACCATCTGTGTGCTGGAAAACCCAAAGGTACACTCCAGTCCAGAACTCTCCCTTGAATTTCCTATTTCCAGCTCTCTACTCAATATCTCCTCTTGGTTTATAATAGTAATCTCAATATTAATGTATCCAACACTAAACTTTTTGCTTGTTTAAGGCTTGGGTTCATTTCTAAATGAGAGAAAAATCAAAACAACATTGACTAAAACAAAATAAAAGTTCTTCTGCCTCATGAAAACACGAGGAGTCAGGGCGGCATGACTGCTCCCTATTAACTATCCACGTTGCTGCCCTTCAAAGCTCCAGCCTTGTCCAATGTCTCATGGGTCAAAACAGTTTAATCAACCCCAGCCATTCAATATCCAGTCTAGCCTTTTGAAGAAAGGAGAGATGGAGAAATGTACAAATTCCCCTCCTGGTCTTTAGGGACACATGCCAGAAGTTTCTCGTGCTTTGAAGGTCTCAGGGAAAACCCTAATATATTATTCCCTACTAAGGTTTGGAATAACTTGAGAAAAAAATTAAAGGAGCTACAAAGTGAAACTCAAATATATCTTTGATGGCATGGACAAACCTGGTTGTATGTCTGTTGGTCAGGTGATCATGGACCTTGACCTTGGACCAGAGGCAGAGTCCCACAGAGGAGCAGTGGTCATTATCCCTGTGTGTGAGCAACTTATTCCAAACAGGAAGGATGGTGGGGTTAAGCCAAGCATGTGCAGTTATTCCGCCCAAACGTACTGATGGGTTATGCCTCCCCACCTCTCAAGGAGACAGAGAGAAGCCAGAAGAGTGCTCTGGATAAATCTCTTCTCTTAAAAGCCAGAAGGGTCTAAGCGTTCATCTTTAACACAGGATACTATCCTCATCTTAGGAGCGGGGTCACATTTCACTGCAAGAAATCCTAAGGAATGTGGCATGTTTTCAAGGGGGTCTTGTGTTCAGCTAAAATTTAGAGCTTCTGTTCCCAATGAAGAAGAAACCATAGTTTCTTGTGGCACCAAGTCCATTTCACTGCAACCTGCCTTCCTCTTGGCCACCGGAACATCCCTGTGTATATCTCTTATACACAGTGTCTCCCCAAAAGACAGAAGCCCAAGGTGCCAACCAAATGACTTTGCATATTATTCAAGTTTCAGGATGTCTGAGAGATGCTCAGTCATCTTCATCAGATCTGGGTGTGGATCCCTGTGATCCAGTGTCTGTATAATAAAAAGTATGTAAACTGTCATGTATACCAATAGAAAAGGGGAGTAGGAAAAGGTAACCTCAGCAAAATCTGCACTCAGAAGGCAGGCAATGGAACCCTTGTCAGTCCTAGGCTACAGCAGCTTCAGGTCCTGCTGCCCAGAGATTATGCAAACTCTTACCTCACAGTGGATTCAGTTCTTTGAGTCTCAATTTGTCCCTACTCTGCTCTCTCAGAGCAGCAGCCCTTCTTCCTCGTCTTTCTTAGTTCCTGATTACATCCTTTGGAATGTTTTCCCTCATCCATTATTCTCCACGGCCACACCTGAGATGAGCTTTGGGGAGTCCACTCTTTGGGAGATCTGTGCAGACTATAGTTTACCTTTAAGGTTGCTTATCTTCTGTGGGAATGGCAGCTCCAGGAAGGCTGACACTGTGTCTTGTTCAGTACTGTAACCCCAGAATGGGGAAGAGTGGTTCCTGCTTGTACCATGTACTCAGTGACTATTGGTAGAACAATGCCTGGCCTTGTTGAGTCCTCTATCCATAGAAGGGAGCAAAAGAGACCATTCTCTTTTATCCCCATTTTTCTATTAATTTATGGGTTCATCATACAACAGCCAACAGGTTCAAGGAATCTCTGTTGTATGCTTCTGAAATTCCAGGGATCCGTTTCTTTCACCAGACAATACATGCATTACTGCCAGTTCACCTATACTATCTCTTTGCTGTAAAGGTGTCAGTGTATGAAAAGATATGTGACCATGTTTTTAGTAGCAAACCAGCATACGCTACTTTAAAAACCCTTTCTTCCTTTTTTTGAAAAGCTTCTGCCGTGTGTTAATTACTATTAAGGGCACTGAGAATATGAAGACAGAAAAATACACAGTTTTTTTTTTCTTTAAGAGCAGTAGAATGCAGGAAACCTAGATATGGAAGTAAAAAAAAAAAAAAGAAACTTAGGACGATGTAATATCTTATAATAAAGGGATATGCTGAGGAACAAATTGGAGGGAAAGGATAACAAGGGAGGGTGAGGATAGGAGCAAATTTCCAAAGGAAAATAATTATAAAGTAGGCCCTGCTATTCTTCAGAAATCATGGTACTCTGACACCAGATCCCCAGTGCTCTTCGGACCCCTAGGCTCTCAGCTGCATGACTAGCCCATTCTGGCTTCCCAGACTGTAGGACACGTGCTCTGTTGCAACTGCTCTGCCCCTATTTCATCTATTCTATCAAAATGCAATGAATTTCCACTCATTTTCCTAAATTCGACTGCACACACAGAGAGTTGTCGTTTCTCAAGAAATCTTATAAACTAATTTTATTCAGTATAAATCGTCATCATTAAGTTAGAAGTGACTTTTCCCAAGGGCATTACTATTTAACACATGAGCAAAGGACTGCTGAAGTTGGAAAATAATTTGATGCTGAGAATGAGTTGCTAAAGGGAGCAAGGAGGAATTACTGGGGTCAGAGGGAGTTTCTCGGCACTCGTAAGTTTGTTCCAAGAAGCAGGTTCTTTCTCTGCTGTCGGTGAAGTCTGTTTCCTCTCAGGGTCTAGAACGCCTGAGGGATAGGGAATTCTCGCCTGATGATGCCTAGTGATGGTGTCCACTTCAGAGGAATCTGGTAGAGATCTCTGATGACCCCTTAGCCACCCAGCCCCAATATGTGTGCTTGGTTTATTTTAGGACAGAGGTTTCCATGTGGGGAATGATAATGATCTGAACAAAACCAATTTCTCCCCGCTCTCCAGTTGATAACACATGGCCTCCATTATAAACACTCATAAGCGCCTTTTCTAAATTCACACATATTTCTGTACAAAAACTAATGGTCCATTGAGTCGGGAGTTCTGTATGTGACAGTAGCTGGTGCCAGATGTTCCAGAGGAAAGCTGAAAGGCCCCATGATGGAGCTAACCATCAAAAACTAAAGCACCGGGAGAAGTCTTAGCTGACCCAAGGTGGAAATCAATCACAGGTCTTGAGCCGAAAAGATCATTACTATTGGCAGAATTTCATCTTGGCAAGTGCTGTTGCACCCACCATTTTTCCATACAAATTAAGCTAAATGCATTATGAACAGTTGGTAACTATTAACAGTGACTACACTTTTCGACAGTCTCTAACAATTTTCTTCAACTCTTAACCATGTTAACAGATGTGTTAATTACTGCACTAAACAAGGCATATAATGAGACGAGTTAATGTGCTTCTCTATATGGAGAAAGGGGAACATTGAAAATATAACGACAAAATTACACACATTTTTTTTTAATATAAATTTATTTATTTATTTATGTTGGCTGTGTTGCATCTTCGTTTCTGTGCGAGGGCCTTCTCTAGTTGTGGCAAGCGGGGGCCACTCTTCATTGCGGTGCGCGGGCCTCTCACTGCTGCAGCCTCTCTTGTTGCGGAGCATGAGTTCCAGACGCGCAGGCTCAGTAGCGGTGGCCCACGGGCCCAGCCGCTCCGCGGCATGTGGGATCCTCCCAGACCAGAGCCCGAACCCGCGTCCCCTGCATTAGCAGGCAGACTCAACCACTGCGCCACCAGGGAAGCCCTACACACATTTTAAAAAGATGTTTTCTTAGATATCACAATAATGAGAATTCTAGGAGGTTCAGGGAAAATTTTTAATAATCTATTTAAAATATAAAAGAAATATATTCAGAAATGTATTTATGTTCCTTACAGTGTTAGTTTTAAAGTTAGATTGGAAAAGGTGATGAAGCAGGTAAATAAAATAGATTATATCCACAGGATTAACCTCTCTGTGGCTATTGAAATTAATTTTCTGAAATATATTTAGGAAAAAGTGGTCACAAAAATTTGTGCAGTATGATTCAATCTGTTGTCAGGCTACCATTCTATCTACATAAACATGGACACTCAGACTTATATGCATACGATCCTGGAAGAATATATATCACAATATTCACAAAGGCTCTTCAGAAATGGAAGGATTATATATATTACTTTTATCTTATTTTTTTTGCCTGAAAAAACATGTATTAATTACATTTTAGTATGGAAATAGGTGTTATTTTACAAAGCAAACAAACAAACAAGAAAATACCAGTACTACAGTTGTTTTAAAAAAGAAAAACTCCTTCCTAAATATAGCCAGACACCCTCTTAACAGTCCCCTTTAGAATATTTGAGACAGGTAGAATCTTCCAAAAGATTTTTAACTAACTCCGAGAGAGAGAATAAAGGGGAAACAGCAAAGAAAAGACAGGAAATATAAAACCAGTCAAGCTTTCAAAGTACAGGTTTCGTATCCCATAACTACTTTCCAAGCTCACAGATCATGTTTCAGTTGTCATCCTATCTCGTTCCAGCCCTAAAATTTTAGAACAACTCTTCGGGCAACATGCTATGATTCCCACACTCTCAGCTCTAGACAAAGATGCCATTTTATTTTCAAATACACACAAAATAAGTGATCTTCAGGTCATCCCAAACTCTCCACCTGCATCTAGTAAAAAAGATCCATTTCAGGTAATGGACAATTTTTTTCTACTTCCGCTTTTTGCTCTGAGGGATGTCAATTAGCAAAAGCCCATTGAACATCCATTTGTAACTGATAAGTGAAGCTGTCACTCAAATATAAGTGTATTTTCCTATTCTCAGGCTCCCCATTACCTCCAGCACTACAGATTATGGAATGACCTACCCAAGTCCAAATTATTGCTATATCTCAAAGGGATTCTTTTCAGGATATTTGAGTCTGAGGCCAAATTTTGAATCTCAAGTTTCCCATGTCTTAGCTCTGTGTTTTTTGAGCAAATTGATTAATCTTTCTAATTCATAATTCGTTCTCCAGTCCCACTTTTATGGACATTTGCTAAAGACCAAAGGGGGTAGCAGCTGTCAATTGTTTGTACTGTGTCTGGCAGAGAGTAAACACTGAGTGATAGGAATGTCACGAGGCTTACAGCAGTAGTTCACAGGGACTCTGTTCTGAAACTTTTCCAAAGACTTTTAGTTACTTGTACAGTTATTTATTAGCACATTTAGGACTGGAGTTGAGCCATGAAATGTGTCACTAGCTACTCTTGAGCGTGGGGAGTGGAGATGACCATGCCGTTTTTACTTCGAGCAAATAATCTAAGAGGCAGAAATGCATGGCACCTGGGGAGACCCTCCCATCACTCACGTTCACTCCCTGTTAGTGCAGCAAATGAATTAGATCTTTAGCTACACACACAGCCAGTGGTGGGAACACACGGGAAATCAGACGCAAGAAAACGCACAGACTAGAGACCTAATCCTCTATGAGAAACTAGAAAATACTGCTTAGTCTCACCTCACCACAGACACTGTGTGGTTAAGGAGAGGAAAAGCAGTTTGCTTGTTAATGTGGCTAGCCTAATATGGCTTATTATCTTTTCCTTCTTTCTGTTTTTGGAAAGCTTCCCAGATGATGATTTATTTGCCCTTCCAAATAGCACCTCGGAGGCTGAAGAAAGAGGAGGGGTATGAGGGAAAATGAAACTTGTTAACAGGGTGGAATTTTCTCCTTCTCCAAGTTAGTGGATTCCTTGGTGTCTATTCAGAGGGTAAAGAAAAGATCCTGCCTGTTATTCAGCTTCAGCAAACACACAAATCAAACACGTCTCTGTCTGCAGCCTGAGGGGCAGATCTGTGAGTTGGGCTGCGGTGAATTCCCGCCTCCGGGAGCTTCACATCAGCACTTGACTAAGAGGGGGACTCATTACAGGAACAGTGATTCCTTGGCAGAATTAAAGCATCGTTTTTTTCTCTTCCCATCACTGTGTTCATTTCAACTCCTCTCCAGATGTTTTCTCTCTAGCCTGGTGAGGGAAGGTGATGGATTTAGAGGAGCTAGGAGAGGAGAGAAAGAAATGAACCAACTGATCCAGGAGACATAAGATACAACATGCAGGTCGCTTGTCTGCGTGGTTCTATTTCTAGACCGTGAAGAGGAGGAGGTATGAATCGAGAAATGATGCCAAGAGTAGAGATGCAGTGTTTCTTCCTGGTGGTGGAGGGGACAGGGAGACGCAACTAGTTGCAAAAACATCTTTAGCTTTTTCTTGAGTATGAAGAAGAAGGGGTTATTTCAGGTGGGAAAAGTGTTTGAATTCCCAAGTTAAATATGCAGAGTTGGAAGCACACAACTGAAGAAGGTAGGAGAGGGAAGAAATCCCACAACGCTGATTTATTTGTGAGCAGAGGGAAATTAGGAGACAAGAAACATAATTAATATGCACTCAGAACAGTATATGTATCTTCACTGGGTTAGGCACTTTTATAGGTTAAATTGTTTCCCCCAAAAGATATGCTAAACCCCTAATCCCTAGTACCAGGGAAGGTGACCTTATGGGAAGACAGGGTCTTTGAAGATGTAGCTGAGTCAGGATGAGATCATGCTGGGGGTGAATGGGCCCTGATACAATATGATGGATGGGTGTTCTTACAAGAAGAGAAGAGACACAGAAAGACACACAGGTAGAGAGTCACGTGACCACAGTGGCAGAGGTTAGAGTGTTACAGCACCAAGCAAACACCAGGGACCATGGACACCACCAGTGGCTAGAAAGAGGCAACAGAGCATTCCACTCAGAGCCTTAGAGGGAGCCTGGACCTGCCGGCAACTTGAGCTGGGCCTCCTGACCTCCAGAACTGTGCTGGAATACATTTCTGTTGTTTTAAACCATCCAGATTGTGGCATGTTGTTTCAGCAGCCCTTGGAAACTAATATACACCCTGAAGGAACTATGACCAAAATAGGATACCATTTTTACTGTTAAAGGATCTACAACATAACTAGGAAGGTACCTTGTGAGGGTTGAAAACAACCTGTTACCACTGCTGAGAGAAGAAAGAGATCGATGTTACCATACTGAGGCCGTCGGTGAAGTGTTTGTGCTAAAATTTCTGACTGAGGCCTCATGCTATACTTATATAATTATAATTTTAGAACCCTATTATTTTGAAGTCGAAATGGACTAAAGAGAATATGCAAGCTCTTGCAAAATGTGCTCGAATTAGAGTTAAGGTCCCCAAGAGTCACTTCCTCACTGCCCCGGCCCTGCTATTTCTGCCTCTTTAATGGGGCAGGTTCACTGTGATCTGCCCCAGAAACATGACATCAGGTCATTATAATGTTGTCGTTTAGCATAAACGTTTAAGAGTTGACTGGCTTACAGAATACTAAGAAAGACTTAAGACCTGGATTGTGTAGTAAGCAGGACCATGAGCCATCGGAGGAGAACAGTGGCCACACCCTGCCGACTCCTGAACGGCCTGGGCATCTCTCTCGCCCACTGCTCTCCTGCCACTGCTGTCCTCATCCTGAGACCGTGGTTGCCGCCCTCCCTCCTGGTTCTTAGTCTGTGACAAGTCATCTGGGTGTCTGAGCCTGGCCTCATCTTAATCTCATGTAATTAGTTGTACAAGCAGTATGTAAATGTGTAATTAAATGTCAACTTCTTAATCTCAAAATATTTATATTAGCAACTTCATAAGAGTAAGAAATCTGTCATGAAATAAGAAAACGACTAATAGTTACTCCTTTCCAGGAGCAACAGTAAATAATCCAGCATCACACAATGTCCTGCTTTGTAAGAGCAAGTTGGAAATGAAAATAAAGTAAAAGTTACAAAATCTTTTTACTTTTGAGGTTCTTCCAATAAGATAATAAACTCCCAAAGGCAGAGACTATATTCCAATGTTTCTTTATCTCTCCGTGGACAGCTGAGCCTGTGCATTTGTGCCGTCGGTGCTGGTTGAGTGTCACTCCCCAGACCCTGACCAGGAACATCCTAAAACACACAAAGAGATTGACAGGACACCACGGGAGCCAGCTGTCACAGGGGTAGGTCAGCCACCAATGGCCCAGCAGCCTGACCATCTCTTGTGGAAACTCCAGCCCAGTGTGTCAGTTTGTCTCCTTTCTATTGTCAGGATATGGATACCTAGCCAGGAGAAAGGAGCTTTAAATCAAGGTGTACTTCTGACTTGTCTATCTTCCTAGAATTCGAACTTCTTCAAGCATCCAACCGTATTTTCTACTGCTGAAAGTTCCGAGTGCCTTTGCTCACTGCCATTCACTAAAGGGGTAGACATTTTATGTTTAATGCAAAGAACAAAATTCTATTATAAATAGCTCACAACAGGATTTATGGATACCTTTTTAAACAATACTCTCTGTCCCTAAGCAATATATGCCAGGAACCAATTAAATGCAATGTGCAGCCCTTCTTGGGCGACTGGAACTTATTCAGAAAAATCATCACTGCTTTTGTTATTATTCAAACCTTCCGAGTGCAGATCAATTCCAGAGTGAATTCAGTGAAGTGCACTGCAGACAAGGCCCCCTCTGATCCTGATGTGTCATCTCACAGGGAACATGTGACAGACAGCGGCAAAGAATATTGAGAGTGGCTTACAAGCTGAAAAAATATTGGTGTACTACAGGTATGTTGGTGAGTTGTATCTGAGTGCAAAATGTCATAAAAAAAGCATGACATTTAAGGAAGAGCTGAGACCAGTCATACCCAGTACCATTTGCAAAGAGCCTTTCCCTAGTTTCTTTTGTCTTATCAAGTGATCATACAAGGCTCTAGGCTCAGACTCCTGGACCTGATTGCTAGAGATGTGCCTGCCCAGTTGTCAGAGGGCATCACATAAGCATATATAAAATAGGAAATTAAAGGAAATATAGGAAAACAGTGTCTTTATAAAGCAACTTGTTTTTCTTTAAATTTACACCTTTTTCTTTAATTTTTTACACAAAACTATTATGTAATTGTAGAACAACTGAAGATAGATAAGCAAATAAGATGGAAAAGTATTATCAAATTTATTAATCACAGTTAACATTTAGCTCATTTCCTTCCATTATATATTATTTATATATATATAAAATAATTTATTAATATATATTATATATAATTATGCTGACATTATATATATTTACATTGTTATATAATATAAATACTATTTTATTATTTATATGTATACATAATTTAGTTTTATACAGTTTTTACACATTTGTATGTGGATATGATTATCATGTTCTTTTTCATGTATCAATCAGTTTCATATGGGTCTAAATTATCTTTGAAAATATGAGTTAGGATATTAATAATATTTCATAATTTGATCATTTTGCTGTGAAGTGAACATTTGATAATTTGACAGTTTGACTATCCATGGGTATTCTATTTTGTTTCTAAACTTTTAGTATTATGTATAATTTTGGATGAACATCCTTAATCAAAATCTTTGCCTACATCAAGTTTTACTTAGATTTCTTCCTAAGAGGTAATAAACATTTTAAGAAAGAAAAAGAGAGAACATCCCCCAAATGTCTGATTTTTCAAAAAGTA
Source organism: Lagenorhynchus albirostris (assembly GCF_949774975.1). Classification (NCBI taxonomy): domain Eukaryota; kingdom Metazoa; phylum Chordata; class Mammalia; order Artiodactyla; family Delphinidae; genus Lagenorhynchus; species Lagenorhynchus albirostris. The sequence goes on along the minus strand of NC_083106.1, from coordinate 4,031,919 downwards.
TATGAGAGGGCTCATTTTATTCCAACCTTTCTGAAATTGGGAATTACCATTAAAAAATTTTACTGCTCTCTCAAGCAAGAAAGTGATATTTTTGTTTTAATTTTACTTTAATTATTAAGCTAAACAATGTAAATCACTTTATTAATCATCTGTAATTCCTCTTCTCTAATAGTCCTGTTGTAATCATCTTTCCACTAAATTTTAGTATTTTTCTTATCACTTATATGGACTCTTTCTACAATACTTTATTATTGTAAATATTTAGTACTGTAAATGTAACCCTCCTCGTTTATATTTGTTGTAATTATTTTTCTTATTTGAACTTTTAAAATTATGTCTGTGATTATTTTAACATCTTCAAATTCAAATTCACATTTACTGTTTATTTTCTTCTCTTGTATTTCCTGTTGATTCAGGTTTGGAAAGTGACTTTGATTTCAAGATCAGATATATGATCTCCTACAGTTTTATATTTATCTCTGGTTTTCATATTTTAATATAAATATTTAATGTATTGAATTTCAGCATTTCTTCTGAGGTGAAGCCCTAAAGGTCATGTTTTAATTTTTATAATATCAAAATTAACAAAGAAAGTGAATCCACATTCTCATTTCTGTGTAATTGTACTCAAAATTTCTATGTAATTGTACTTAAAATCCTTAAGTGACTTCCCTTAAACACAACTCTACTCTTACTATTTTTTAAGTAGGATGATATTTTAAATAATGGCATCATTTTGAAATGTAAGAAAAATAGATGAAAACTTTTTGAGTAACAAAATTAAAGGTAAAGCGAGATTTAATACAGCTGGTAACCATCCCCTATCTGTATTGGCTGAGTGATGGGATCAGAGAGTAAATCTGGTTAAATTGATCTGAAAATATTACGCTATCTGTTGAGGATGTGATTTTTTTTAAACCTACAAGATTAGAATAGTAAACTAGCATGATTAATGCACAGCTGCAAAGATTAATGCTACTGCTGTCTCTTCAGCTAGGCTGTCTCAACTACTGATGGCATTTATGTAGGACTGGCCTGCTTTGAGGAATTGTTTGCAGTAATGACAGATGGACCAAGTTAATCAAAATGGCCACATTTATGATAGAAATAATCCCCAAGGGCTGTTTAATTGTTTGCATTTCTGAATTTTCTGATATTGACTGTTTTTTCTCTTGCCACCTTAGACAATAAAACTCAATGTGAGGAAACTAGACACACATGCAGAAAACAGGCTAAGAACCACACGGGTCTCTGAAACCAGAACAAATGTCTCCATCGACAATGCTTGTAACAGAACCTGAAGGTAAATCACAAGACAATGAAAGCTTATTGTCTCTTATGTGGTGTCCCATGGCTGAAATGTGCAGTGTTTCTGATGGATTTATTCGTGGGGCTTTGGGGGATAAAGAGAATCATGTAAGTTAGGACTTTGCTGACATGAATATGATCTGGCATCGACACACTGGGACCTTTTTGTGTCTACACGTAACTCATTCCCAGGACCCTGGAGGGCATGTACGCTGTGGACTTTTCTGCTGGGCCCTCAGTGCTCTTGAGGATTTACATTAGTGAGACAAATGGCTAATTCACTACAGCCAAATGTTGCACATTTCAGGATTAAAGACAAGCCTCCCAGGACTGGGCTTCATTTATTTCTCCTGTAGTGAAATATATGTGGATTTATATATTTTCATTACTACATAAATACTAGCAGTTTATAAAATGCTGGAGGAATTATCAAAGTTAAATCTCCCATTCCAAGACTATGAAAGGAATCTTCCTGTTGTTCCTCTCCTCATAAAAGCATGAGCCGCCATGTAATGATTTAATGAAAAAAATGTATTTAATTTCATTACTTAAAAAGTGAAATGAACAGAATTCAGCACATCCACTCATGAATTCAGCTGGAGTGAAACCCTTGGTTTCTGAAAAGTAAAGTCTGCTGAAGAAACTTGTACCACTAATTGCCCCAAGTTACTGATTATTCATAGAGATAGCATTGTATCATAATGTCAAGGTCATTGGTTTAGTACACATAATTATACTGTAAATTTTCCAGGTTATCAAACTATTCATTTGCCTGTTCACCCATCCCAGGAATACTTCAGTGGCTCCCTTGTGCTTGCCTCCATTTAGGGACGGGGAACTCAGTAACACACAAGATGAAGTATTAGTCCCCTGGAGCTGACTGTGAAAGGCAGCCACTAAAAATAGCTCCAGATGATACCTGCCTACTGGCACTCATGCTTTTATGTAATTTCCTCCTTCTTTAGTGTAGAATGGACCTCATGACTCTTTTCTAACAAATAGAAATTAGTGAAAGTGATGGGAGTCCCTTCAAGATTAGATTCCAAGGGGACTGTGGCTTCCATCTCTGGTAAACTTTATCACTCTTTCTCTCACTTGCTCTAGGAGGAAACACCTACTTTGTGGGCTGCCAGAGAAGAGTCCACATGGGAAGAAACTGAGGTTTCCAGCAAAGGGTCATTAAGGACAAGAGCCAGTGAGTGGACATGGCGGCAGGACTCCCTCCTGTTGAGCATGAGGTGGCTGGTCAATATCACAACCAGAAAACTGACACTGTTAAAGTCAAGACACAGAACATTTCCATCACCTCAGGGAGGCTTCATGTTGCCCTTTTGTAGCTACGTCCACCGTTTTCCCACCCTTCCGTCTCCTCTTTTACCCTTGGCAGCCACGAATATTCTTTGTATAATTCTGTCATTTAAGGAATGTTATATAAACAGAATCATAATGTATACTGACTTGGGGATTTGCTTTTTCACTCAGCAAGGAGATTCACCCATGTTGTTGTGTATATCAATAGTCTTATTTTTTTCTTTTTATTGCTGAGTAGTATTCCATGATATGGTTGTATCACAGTTCATTTAACAGTTCACCTATTGAAGGACATCTCAGTTGTTTCCAGTTTGGGGCTACTATGAATAAAGTTGCTATATCATTCATGTACAGGCTTTGTGTGAATGTGTTTTTAGGGTTAATGCCCAGAAGTGTTATTGTGAGGCAGTATTATAAACAGATGTTCACAGTGACTGTATCGTTTACATTCCCACCACCAATATCTGAGTAATCCACTTCCTCACACCTATGCCAATATTTGGTGTTGTCATTATTTTTTATTGTAGTCTTTCTTATAGGTGTGGAGCAACACCTCATTATGGTTTCAATTTGCACTCCATTAATGGCTAATGACATTGAACAGTTTTTATGTGCTTATTTGCCTTCTGTATATCCTCCTGGGTAAAATGTCTGGTTGTGTCTTTTGTCTAATTTCTAATTATATTGTTACACTGAAGCTCAAAATCTATTTTTGAACTAATATTTTATATGAGGTGTGAGATTTTGGTTGAGGTTCTGTTTTATTTATTTTTGTTTGTTTGTTGTTTTACCCATAGATATCCAACATAATTTATTGGAAGTCTATATTTCATCCATTGAAATATGTTTGTACCTTTATAAAAAGTCAGCAGGGCATATTTATGTGGCTCTGTTTCCAAACTCTTTATTCTGTTCCATTGGTCTATGTATCTATTCCTTCATCAACACCACACAGCTTGACTATAGAGGCTCTATAATAAGTCTTGAAATTAGGTAGAGTAATTCCTCCTCTTTATTCTTCTTTTTAATAGTTTTAGTTTAGATTATTAAGACTTTTCTTCTTTCCTAATATATGCATTTAATATCATAAATTTCCCTCTCAGCATTGTTTTAACATTGTCCCACAGATATTCTAGTTTTTTCAACTTTCTATATAAATTTTAGAATAATCTTGTCTATAACTACACAATATTTTGCTAGTATTTTGAAAGAAATGTGTTAAACCTATATTTCAATTTCAGGAAAATTGTTACCTTCATTATGTGAGTTTTCCAACCAATGAGCACAGTGTGTCCCTCCAGTTATTTAGATATTTGATTTATTTAATTAGTGTTGTATAGTATTTAGCCTACAAGTCCTATACATTCATTAGATTTACACTTAATTATTTCATTTTATAAATGATCATCAATGGTATTATATTTTAAATTTAAGTCTACATGCTCATTGCTAGTATATAAAAATACAACTGAATTTTGAATGCTTATATTGTATCCCACAGCCGTGCTAAAGTCTGTTTTAGTTCTAGTCATGTTTTTGTAGACTTATTGGGTTTATTCAACACAGATAATCATGTAATCTGAAAATAGGAAGTTTTATTTCCTCCTTTAAGATCTGCTATGCCTTTTACTTATTTTTCTTACTGTTTTGTACTGGCTAGAACTTCTGGCTAAAATGGTAGTATTTTGAATGATAGTAGTACTAGCAGGGATCTGTGTCTTCTTCCAGATCTTAAGAGAAAAGAATTCAAGGTTTTCTAATTAAGTATAATATCAACTATATCGGTTTTGCAAATATCTTTATTAAGTTGAAGAATTTTCCTCTTTTCTTATTTTTCTAAGGACTTTTATCATGAGTGGGTATTTGTGGATTTGTCTTTTTTTTTTTTTTTGCAGTACAATCAGTTTTTGCTTTACATATTTTGCAGCTCTGTTGTCTGGTGCATACATGTTTAGGATTACTATATATTCTTGGTTGATTGACTCTTTCATCATTAGATAACATATATCCCCATATTTTGGGTTTAATGTGTTCTTTTTCCTTCCTGATGTTCTAAGTATTTTTTAAATCTTTTACTTATATTTAGGAATTTCTTTTAGCTCTCCTTTTACGTCAGCTCTTCTGACAAAAAAAAAAAAAAGTTCTCTTTATGTTCTTTCATCTGACAATGTCTTCATTTCCCCTTCATTCCTTAAGGACATTTCTACTAAGTGTAGAGCTCTGGATTAATAGTTCTTTTCTCTCAGCATTTGAAAACTATTATGCTGCTTTCTTTTGGTCTTTATTGTTTTTGGTGAGAAGTCCACTGTCATTTGATTTGTTTCCCCTGTAGATAAAGTGCTGTTTCTCACTCATTGATTTCAAGATGTTTGTCTTTAGTTTCAGATATTTGACTATAATAAACATCAGTGTGGATTTCTTTGGGCTTGTCCTGTTTGGGTTTCACTTAGCTTCTTGAATCTGAATATGAATCTGAAGTTTTATGTTTTTCACTATATTTGAGAAGTTTTCTGCCATTATTTTTAAAGTATTTTTCAGCCCCTCCCACTTTCTCTTCTATTTCTGTAATTTTGATGACATGTATGTATGTTTTGTTATAGTCCTATGGGTCGTCGATGTGGTGTTCCTTTTTTAGCTATTTTAGCTATTTAGCCAGTTGCTCAGACTGGATAATTCCTAATGTTCTATCTTCAGGCTCATCAGTTCTTTCCTCTCTCCCCTTGTTACAGGTTGTATGCTCCTGTGTGCCCCTTCAAAATTCTCATGTTAAAACCTTAAGCTCCATGTGTTGTATTTGGAGATGGGGTCTTTAAGGAAGTAATTAAAGTTTCATGAGGTCATAAGGATGGGGTCCTGATCCAAAGGGATTGGGGTCCTTATAAGCAGTGACACCAAAGAGCACTCTTTCCCCCCCTCTTCTCTCACCCTCTCTCTTCTCCCTATCCTTGTGCTTATGCACAGAGGACATGCCATGTGAGAGCTTGGTGAGAAGACAGTTTTCTGCAAGCTGAGGAGAAAGGCCTTACCAGATAGGAACTCAACCGATATCTTGATCTTGGGCTTCTGACCTCCAGAACTGTGAGAAATAAATTTCTGTTGTCTAAACCACCCAGTATATGGTATTTTGTGTTGACAGCCTGAGCAGACTAAGATACCCCTTTATTCTGCTGTTGAAACTACTGTTGAGTGTTTTATTTCAATTGGTGGCACTGGACATGGTTACTGATGAAGAATAAGCACTCACTGAAGTAGTGAGGAAAACCATTCACAAGCAATGCAGACTCATCATGTAAATATCAGCTATTATGCATCAGGCTTTATCTAAGAAAAAAAAATCCTGGGGCCTAAGTCTTGAGTTTGAGATCTTTGGAAATTATCTAAAATTTTTCAGTTAAAGGATTAACACAAATATGATTGATTAGCCAATTATTTGAGGGGCTATCATTATTTTTCAGTATTGTCTTTTAAATACCTATTATTTTAATAAGTTTCTGAACTGTCTGTATGTATTCAATAAATAAGTATATATCGAGGTCACCTTATTTCCCTGAAACCAAGGTGAGTATGGAAATTAGAGGAAAAAACACTAACATAGTTAATAGGCTTTTGGACTGTGTTACCTTCGTAATCTTATAATAATGATTTCTGAATTATGCCCAGAAACAGAAAGTCTTTTGTATTTAGCATGGCTACTGGCCCTGTGCCTAATTTTGTTTAATATCTGTCTTCTCTACTTTTAGTAGGACCTGTTTCTTGCTCTTGTTTATGACTGTGAAGGAGATAAAGAGCATTAAATGCATGCAGTGTAAGTCTTCTTTTTGTCTCTATCTTTGTATAGAATTTATCCTGAAAAATAACAGAGTCTCAGAGGGCTTCCTGATCCCCATGGGTGGTTCGAGGCTTCATTGTGGCAGCTGGTAAGCCCAGCCCACTGCTGTGGGGCAGCAGGGGAACCACTAGAAAGAGCCAGTTACAAGGATTTATTTTCTGTTTATTTTTTACCCTAAATCAACTGAAAAAAAACAACTGTATAATATTTAGTCTGATAAGTAGAAAAAGGAAAATGCAAGATTTAAATTATTGATTCATAAAATAAGGCAACAGACAATTCAGTCCATTATTAAGCATGGATTTGTCATAGTCAACTATCAGGCAGAAGTGCTATGCATACAGATACTAAAATAACAGGAAAGAACAGCTGACTAGGAAACCAGTTCCCCTGCCCCAATTATTTTCATAAGTCTCTATCTACTACCTTCATAGATAATCCATAAACAGAGTGCACCACCAACTCCAGATTTTCATTGCATTTGTTTTTATTTTTGTGGTAGATAAAGTTTTCAACCATGTTGAGATGAAAGTTTAAAGTATTATATTGTCTCTGCATTTATAGGTTTGTCACAGTATTGGGTAATTAGGCATGTTGGCAGTCTAATATCCAAGTTAGATGCATTATGCTTTTGTAAAGAACTGAACCAAAGAGTGGTAAAGATACAGTGAAATTCCTGAATCTCAAAAGCTTTTAAATATTTGAATATATATATATATGCATATGTATGTGCAGTATGATATAAATATAGGAAAAGTAGCCAAAAGGGGCCAGTTCTCAAAATCCAGAGTCTTCGTGAGACACAGAATCAGACTTCAGATTTTGAGGGCCTCACCCATCCAAAGATTTAGCTAGTACTGTGGGGTCATTTACTGATTCATTTAACAAATATCTATTTACAGCTTACAGCAAGCCAGGGCCTGTTTTGGTGTTAAGGGTCAATGAATTTTAGGGCTAAATCTGCAGGAATAACTTGTCCCTAAGGAGCAACTACAATATGAGAAACCAGCGATCCTCTCGGCCCTGCTGACACACTGCCTTCCCTCTTCTAGACTTTCAAATCTTATTAAAGATAGGATTGTTTTTCCCTAGAGTTTTTGTCACAGAAGCCATCTAAGACATAGTTTCTTCCTTAGAGAGCTCAGGAAGAGGGCTTGAAAACAGCCATCAGTGGTTGTGTTTTAGGGACAGAGAAATGTAAAGTGTCCAAGAAAAGCATGAATAGGGAGAAGACTAGCTGAGGAATCAACATATACATGTGAAAGCAGACAGCCATGGTGTACCGTGACCTCCTGCTAAATGAGAAACGAGCCTGAAACCTATTGGCTCAAACAAGAATGAGCTTTCTGCTGGCCTTGCTGGGCTCACTGACAGGGCTGTGTCAGCTGGTAGCTCAGCTGTGATTGCGGTTCTATGACAGCCTCACAGGCCTGCTGTTGGAGCTGGCTGTTGCCTGGACCTCTCTTTCTCTCTCTCTCTTGCTATTATTCAGCAGTGAAGCCCGGGCTTCTCCACGTGGCAGCAGGAGCATTCTAAGAGATTGAAGACAGAAGCTGCGAGGGCTCTTGAGTCCTAGGCTCTGAAACTTCCAAAACTTAACTTCTGCCACATTCTGTTCATCAGAGTAAATCACAGATCTAATGGACAGTGACGGACCCTACTTCTTAAAGGGAGTGGTGCAAAACATTGTGGCCTTATTTGATCTACAATATCAATTAAGGACTTCATGTCCTATTATATCATAATATATTTTATATGTATATATATATATATATATATAAAACTTTCAAAATAATCCCCATTGCATAAGAGGTCCCTGGAAATGCATCATTTTTAAACAGATAAAGGAAGAAAAGAAAAGAAGGAGGGTGAAGAAAAGGCTTTTCGTTGTGTTGAAATAATTTAAAACTTACAGAAAATTTGCAAGAATGGTTTAAAGAGCTTCCATATGCCGTTTATTTAAATTCTCCAATTGCAAATTTTTTCTATATTTGCTTCCTCACTGGGATAGCAGAAAACTGATTAGTTGTTGCCTAGCCTGTCGGGGGAGAAAAGGGAATGGGAAGTGACTGCTAATGAGTAAGGGTTTACTCGTGGGGGGGACAAAAATGTACTAGAACTAACATATTGTCATGGTTGGACAACTCTGCTAATACACAAAAAAACAAAAAAAACCCACTGAATTCCACACTCAGTGAGTGAATTTTATGATATGTGAATTATGCCGCAATAAAATTGTTAAATACGGTCTAAAAGCATTAAAAGAATGGATTTCATTTTTAATGGTATTGAATCAAAGGTTGTGGGCCTTTATTTGTGCTAGGACATTGCCGAAAACTTCTCTAAAAATGAATAATCAGAGAATCTAAACAGTCAAAATAAATGGGGAATATCTGTGAATTCTGTGATGTGATTTGGAAATTGACAGCGTGGTAGAGTCAGGTATTCCACAGACCCAGAGTATTATTCAGGACTCAGTGGACTTAGAGAAATCAAATGACCCACCAGTGTCCACTGGCAGTGCTGGGTAGGAGGGTACATGGGCCTGACCCCAGCTTACCTCACTCAGAGTTAATTTAAGTGACCAGAGATCTGATAAGACAGCTTTGATTTGATGGCTCACACAATACAAATATGGCATAATTGCAGATTTATAAATATATCTAAAAAACAGAAATACTGAATATTGTTCAAAGAAGAAGAAAACTGAAACCATTTCATGTAAGCAATTGTTCCAAATTTGGTTCATCAGAGCACTCTTTGTACCAGTAACTTTCAGAAGTATCTGGTTTTCCTTCATTTAAAATTTGCTCCCATGTTTTTGGTGTGTGTAGTTGGTATTAAATTTTACATTTTAACTCATGTTTATGTGTCATCATATCCAGAAAGTTATTAGTAAGAAATTACCTTAACAATTAAATAATAACCGATGCCTTTTGGAAAGTTTTAAATTATTTTTGGATAACTTCTCGATTGCCACTATAGCCAAAACTGTGTTTTGTGAAAAATACACGTTATATTACTGTCAAGGTAAGATGCTGAGATAAGTTAATTTCCATTTTTTACTACCATTTCTATGGTTATATAAACAACATATATTACTTCAGAACATGTTACCATGGTTATTTCAGGTAATTCCAGGTTATTAATGCTTTTAAAATGAAAATAAATTTTTTGTCAGTGGTTGAATACAATTGTTCAAATTGAATAGAAAGAAATACCCTTTCTTGTTAACATAGGGTATTTCACTTAGTGCCCCTGATGGGAGGTGGGAGAGAGTCACGGCGGGGATGCCATTCTGTCCTCACTCCTCTCCCATCTTTACTAATATCAGAACTGGGTAGAATCTCACGCATCTACTGATAAGCTGTTGTACATGAGACAGAAGCAGCAGCAGATGGAAAATAAGCTCTAAAACTTAGCAGTCCCTTGGCTTCTGGATATAAAAAGAGTGACAGAAAAATGAATGACTGCAAAGCTCCGAAACAGGAAACGCTGACCAGATGCTTGTTCGTTCCATGTTGCTGCCTTTATTACTGTTTGTTTATTTTTCTCACTTTCTCCACTGATGGACAAGCAGGCTGACATAAACTTGAAGAGCAGATGAGTGTTTGGGAATAGACATCTGAAATAATATTTTAAGTGTTGATTCTGGTCTGGGACAGTGTCTTTAGTGCACTCTCCATGTCCAAAGCCTGCCAGGGATAGGAGGAGGTGTGGACACCCAAAGTGCTGGCTGAACTCTGATCCCTTCGAAACAGGATGGGCTTTCTCCTGTCCACACGTGAGCATTTAGCCAATGAGCCCAATTTACCAGGCGTCTGATCTTCGTATTACTTGGTGATAGTCCATAAATATCTGAAACCAAATTTCTGGCCCCCTCCCCCGAAAGCCTGGAGCAGAGAATGCAGTTGCAGGAGCAGGGCAGACAAAGGTCATGAACAGCTTAAATTTTCTCTGACTTTTTCTTCCCTTTTTTTTTTTTAATTTTATTTTACATTGGACTACAGTTGATTTACAATGTTGTGTTAGTTTCTGGTGTACAGTGAAGTGATTCAGTTACACATATACATATATCTATTGTTTTTCAAACTCTTTTCCTGTTCAGGTTATTACAGAGTACTGAGCAGAGTTCCCTGTGCTATGTGGTAGGTCCTTGTTGATTATCTATTAATCTTCCTTCCATGCTTCCTTAGTCCTGCTTTCTTGCTCTCTCCATCCACGAGATTTAAATTTTATAACATTGTCCTGTGTCATATGTATTTACATAAGCAGAAGTGAACACCTTATGAAGCAGGTTGTGGTAAGGATTCATAAAAATAATAGAAATCAGGAAATATTATTGCAATGACAGCACAAAAGTGAAATAAATACCACATGTACCACTCAAATACACAAATGTACACCACTGCACAACACTACCTTAGTTATCTATCTGCATCTGTATTTACTATAGAGCAGGTGCATGTCATTTGAGGATTTGTAAATTAATGAAAAGAATATATATATATGTATAACTGAATCACTTTTCTGTACAGCAGAAATTAACACATTGTAAATCAACTATACAATAAAATATTTTTTTAAAAAAAAGGAGAAAAAATAATTATTACTAAAAGCTTAAAATTATCATATCCACAAATATTTACATACATATATTTTACTCAATTTATATAAGTACCAGGGTTTTCCAGGAAAACTTCACAATCTAACACAATATCTTGTTGAAGGACCCTAAAACTACTTCTACCTTTGTTGTAATGCTGACATTGTTGGAGTGTATATTTGAGCAGATATAAATAATGTGGTCGCTACCCTGTAACAAGTGTATCTTACTGAATGTCCAGGCAAGCTTATGGGTGGATAGTGCCTTGTTTCCTTTATTTTTTTCTCCCTATGGAGACAGAGAGGAATCCTAATGAGAAAGAAAGAAACAATACTCAGAGAAAAAAGACCTGGTTCAATTCAACATGTGGACGAATTAGGGCAATTTAACAGAATTTTCTGCCTGTTTCCTCAAGTGCAAATAGTTCCTGTCCAAAGACCCTCCCAGGGGTGCTGTGAAGTTCAAAGCAAGAAAGTAGCTTGTCATAACCTGTAAGTGCTCTACTAACATAAACCGCCAAATTAATAATGAAAAAGGCAATTCAAAGTTCATCATTTTCCTTACCAAATAAACTTAAAACACTCACACAAAACCAATTTCCATTTCACAAAAGTATTTGGACAGAATACGTTTGAATTATTTATCAGGAAACCCTCTTCACAACTCTTTCTCTCTCCTTCTCTATCTCCCTCTTCTTTTTTTTATTTTTCGTCTTCTTTTTTTTTGGTTTACCTTGAATACTTTTACGTTTTAGACCTGTCGTTTTTACAGGATGCTTACTGGACAAACTCTGTCTTTGAACATGCTATTGAGTCAGCCTGTTTCAAAGACTGTTGCACAGAGTATATCAAGGGAAACACAATTCCAGCTCAATTTTAATAACGTTGTGTTTTATTTTAATTATAACATATATTCAATGGCAGTTTCAAAATTAAATGAAAAATTGAACAAGACATTTTAGCAGCCATTGGATAATTGAAAAGGAATATTGGCTGAGTGGATTAGTTTATGAAAGCTAAGATGTCAAAAGAGTTTTGGTAAAAAAAAAATCTATATTTATTTCTGGAAACAAAGGGCAGAAGAATCGTAGATCTGGAAAACTAGGAATATTAAAGAATTACCTAGCACAGCCTTCCAGTATAGAAGAATTTTTTCAAAAGAGGAGCCTTTTAAAAAGACTTCAGATTTTTAGAGACCATCACCAAGTAAAATGAAAATTAGATGCTTGATTAATTTCCTACTTGAACCTGAAAAGGATATTCTTGCATTTAGTCAGAATATTGAGTAAAGCTCTCTTCAAATCAAGGTAAAAACATGATACTCAGTTACATATTTATTGCTTTATTGCTCAAGGCATTTAAGTTTATTTGTTATATGGCATTTTATATGAGAATCCTTTTGTCCTACATAATATCTGCAGCATTTTGACTATGATATTTATATTAGTAACATGATATTAGACGTTGAATGTAGTCACTTGACCAGGAGCTTTGGTTAAAGAAAAACTACGTTGGGGCTTCCCGGTGGCGCAGTGGTTGAGAGTCCGCCTGCCGATGCAGGGGACACGGGTTTGTGCCCCGGTCCGAGAAGATCCCACATGCCACGGAGCAGCTGGGCCCGTGAGCCATGGCCGCTGAGCCTGCGCGTCCGGAACCTGTGCTCCGCAACGGGAGAGACCACAACAGTGAGAGGCCCACATACTGCAAAAAAAAAAAAAAAAAAAAAGAAAAGAAAAACTACGTTGGATTTCCATATTACCAATACAGTAAAGCTACTGAGACTTCCTTCTACGGATACCAAAATGTTTTGATTAAGGCAATTAATCCAAATTGAAATAAAATAGCATATTCTTAGTGATCATTTTAAGATTAGAAATCAAGAGTTTAACCTTTTCCTCTTTTTATCTTTCCCTCTCTTTCTCTCTCTCTCCGTATTTTCATGATTCTTATTTTAACAAATATTATTTCATACATATAAAGTAAAATGAATTTTAAATATTTTCTAATCTTAAAACAATTAATTATTATTAAAGACACAAAATGAAGGCTTTTGATATGCCAAGGTCAAATATGTTTCTTCATCTCATCATAACGACAAACTAACAAAATAGATATGATTACTTTCCACACATAAAAGGTAAGAAAACATTCACAGAGAAGTTAACTTTTCCTGCTCACAACTATGGAAGCTGCAAAGCCCAGGCAGTTTACAGTTTGTTTGTGTTTTTACTAAATATCTTATGTTGTTACGACCTGTGTCATTAGTTCTCAGTAATTCTGATCTCTGGAACAGTGTTATTAAAATGTATTGAGTCCACTAAGAACTTCCATTTATGTAAGAAATATCAATTGACTTTATCATTTCAAAATTTAAAACTGAAAAAATTAAATATGTATTTAGTCTTTTAAAAATAACAATAGATCCATTGTATGTTAACAAAAATAATGTTTTCTGACACCTAATTGTTTCCCAAAACAAAATATTACTGAGAAGGGGGCATTGTTTTACATTTTTGAAAATGTCTTTAATTTCTCTCTTGAAAGAAGACAGCTGGGTTCTCATAGCTGCTTCTGCATTCAGTATATTGTAATATACTGCTTGGGTTAACAAACATATTAAATAAAATCTTGCCTCACACAGATATGTTTTGGGAAAAGGGAGGAATATTTTAGTTTCCTCCCCAAATAACTGTGATATGGATATATAACCTAAAGTCAATAGTAGTTTCAATAAACTTTGTACACTGCACAGTAACAAGAAAATGAGAGAGAAAAGAAAAATATGTTAATATTATTATGAAAATAATTTGCCTTTCTATTGGACTGTTCATCTTATCCTTACTTATTTGTAACAATTCTTTATGTATGCTAGTAATGAGTCCCTTGTTGCTTGTACATATTGAAAATATTTTCTCCCCTGTAATGGATGCCTTTTCAATATCTTAATTTCTTTTGATAATTTTTCAGTATATCTCAGTTTATTTTTTCCCTTTTATGGTAACTGCTTTTCATATTCCTTTAAGAAATCTGCCCTGGTTCCAAGGTCATGATGATGTTCTCTCATGTTTTCTGCTAAAATATTTTTTTATTTTAAATATCACATTTAAATTTGAATTAAATAGTCTATGTTTGAGATAAGATTCCAAATACTTTTTTTTTTCATAAAAGAGTACAGTTAAAAAGAAACACCCATTACCCACTGTACACTATTAATCACATAGCTTTATGATAGGTCTTGATTTTTGGAGTGTTATGTTTTCCAGATTTATTCTTCAAGACCATCCTTGCTAATATATTGCTTTTCCATCTTTGTAACAATTTTAGTATCATCATGTCAATTCCTTTAAAAAATTTTGCTTCAATTTTGGTTGAGACTAAAGGAACTTATAGATCAATTATGGTGATATATACCACTCCTGGTATCCAAAAAAAGCAAAAAAACACTAATTCAAAAAGATACATGTACCCCAATATCTTTGGGGTATTCCAAAAGTGGAATATCTTTCTCCACTCTTTTATTCTGAATCTATAATTAAATGGATATTTATTTACTTATTCATTTAAGGCAGATTTCTTATAAAAAACATACAGTTTTGTCTTACTTTATAGAAAATCTGATTTCTTTCTTTTTATTTAGTGTGTTTAGATAATTTATATTTAATGTGAGTATTGGCATGCTTGGATTAAAATCTATCATGTTGCTAGGTAATATTTTCTACTGGTTCTTTTCTTCTTTCATACTTCCTTTTGGATTATATAATTTTTAAAAATGATTCCATTTTATCATCACTGTGGCTTATTTCTTACACTGCTCTTAAAAAATTTTAGTGATTATATTAGGGTTTATAATACAGATATGTAAGTAATCACAATCTGACTTCAAGTAACACTATACTGCTTCCTGTATAGTGTATGAAAATAAGAATGTAATTCCAACTTCTCAAGCATCGTGCTATTGTGTCCATACATTTTATTTTGTATAAAACCAACAATATGTTAATACTATTTTTGTTCTATAGTCATTTATTATTTAGATTGATTAATAACAATAGAAAGCGAGTTTTATAATTACATTGACCCTTGAACATGAGGGTTAGGGGCTCCAACCCTTCACAGAGTCAAAAGTCCATGTACAACTTTACAGTTGGCCTTCCATCTTCAAGGTCTCACATTCACAGGTTCAACCAATGACAGATTGTATAGTGCTGTAGTGCATATTTATTGAAGACAATTCCACCTACTAGTGAACCCATGCAGTTCAAATCCGTGTTGTTCAAGGGTCAACTGCACTTGTATTTTTCAGCTCATTCTTATTGTAATTCATGTGTTTGTCTGATACAGTCCTTTGACCTGAAGAACTTCCTTTAACAATTCTTCTAGTAAAAGTTCACTAGTATTAATTATCTCTGATTTTGATTTTTTGAATTTTTAATTCTCCCTTCATTTCTAAAACATGTTTTTTCTGGATATAGAATTCTGGATTGAAAGTTTTTTCTTTCAGCATTTAAAAAACGATACTCCATGTTCCCTGGCTTATATAGTTTCTAATTAGAAGTCTGCTGTAATTCCCATCTTTTAACTCTATATATAATGTGTCTTTTCACTGGCTGCCTTTAAGATTTTACACATGTGAATATTTTATTTTATTTTCCTGCTTGTGTTATGTGAGATTCTTGGGCGTATGGTTTGATATCTTTCATTTTGATAAAACTTCTCAGCAATTATTTCTTCACATATTTCTTCTGCTTCATTCTCTCTGGGATTTATCCTTCTAGGATTTCTCCTTCTAGGATTTCTCTTCTGCGTCATTCCACACATCTTCTATACTCTTCTCTACTTTTAAATTTTAGTTTATTTTTTCTTTGTCTTTTAAATTATGTAATGTCTATCACCTTATCTTCTAATTACTAATTATTTGCTACATTTATCAACTTTAATACTAAGCAAAGCAATGCATTTTTTAATGTACGTTACTGTGTTCTATCAGGTTATTTATTATAGTTTGCATCTCTGTTTTTGTTGCAAATTAGCACCTGTTCATGTTTTCCTTCTTTTCCACTTGAGTAGGGGCTGGCAAACCACAGCCACTTTTCATAGATAAAGTTTTATCAGAACACAGCCATGTTCATTTACTTACATACTATTTCTGGCTGCTTTTGAGCTACAATGACAGAGTTGAATAATTTCCATAGATTGTATGGTCCGCAAAACATAAAATATTTACTGCCCCTTGGAGATAAATGTTGCCAATGCTTGCACTAGATAAAATTGCCATACATGTGAGTAAGACCACTTTGAACCAATTAGTCCCTAGCTGAGCCACCTACTGAACTTCTGGCCTATACTTGCCATGCAGTATTATTACTTAAATAAATGTTGTATTGATTTTGTTATGTAGCAAAATCTGACTGATATATCTGTGAGTAATTTAAGATCATCAAAAGCAGGAAAGTCGAACATTTGTAGTGCAATACTAAGTAAAAAACACCAATCTTTTGTGTTTTGTGTGCAACATTAAGAGAACTATTATCCAAACTCAGTGAGTAAAATTACTTGTATCCTGATCAAATGAAACAACTATAAAATTATATTTTGAGACAATTGGATAGTTTTACATAGTAGATTCTGATAAAAGAGAATTTAAATTTGTTAGATATGATAATAATTTTGAGTTTTTAAAAAATCCTAGCTATTAAATCTTGCCTATTAAAAATCTTACCAGGGCTCCCCTGGTGGCGCAGTGGTTGAGAGTCCGCCTGCCGATGCAGGGGACACAGGTTCGTGCCCCGGTCTGGGAAGATCCCACATGCCGCGGAGCGGCTGGGCCCGTGAGCCATGGCTGCTGAGCCTGCGCGTCCAGAGCCTGTGCTCCACAATGGCAGAGGCCACAACAGTGAGAGGCCCGTGTACCGCAAAAAAAAAAAAAAGCTTACCTATTAGAGATGTATGTTATGGTACTCAAAAATGCAATTACATAGCTTTTAAATTTCTTTAAAATATTCTAGCAAAAAGAAATTTAGAGGGTAGTTTAAAAAACAGAAGAGCAAAGTGTTGATAATTGTTGAATTTAAGTATTGGATACATATAAATTAATTCCTTATCCTCTTTATTTTTATATATGGTTAACAATTTCCAAAATTAAAAAAATACATACATATACACACATGTATAATTCTTACATATACATACACATGAAGCAATAGGAAAAAATGAAAAAAAAATATATGGAAGAAAACTTGTACATCATAACATTTTAATTTAGGATCCATCTACATAATACTACATACTGCATAAGAGAAATCTAATAAATGAGTAAGCGCTTACTGAGGGAATGGTAAAAGCACATCTTTTTAGAAAATTATCTAAATACATAATTAGATTATCAATGAAGACTTAAATTATAAAGGTCTCAAAAATGATCATGCTCAAGAAAAACAAATGTTAGTGTTCTGCTCATGTGTGATTAAAAGGACATTGCTACACTGAATGACCAGTAAATAGGACAACCTGTAATGAGGGCACATAAAATTAATCTTTTAAGCCTGTAATACATTTGGCAAATGCAGATGATTTATTATGATATGAGTAGTATATTGTAAGACATGCTTCATTATTTCCCATGAATAAATTCTAAAAGGAGTAAAAAGTTTCAGTGGTTTACTTTCTAAATCATGCAATATTTTGTTCACCTATATTTTCTTCTTGAAGTTGAGTGTGGTTTATCTGTTTCATAAGGTTACGCATGGGTAAGTCACTGAAATTTTTCAACCCAGTAATGTCCAATGGAATTGTATAAGGAAAGAAATATCTCTCTGCCTGCTTTCTTAGAAACTATGATTATGTTTATTTGTTTAATCCATAATCTTTGTTTGAACGTGGGTTATAGGGTAAGGAACAAACTTTAAATAACCAAGAAAGGCTAGATTGGTTTACATCTTAAAGGCCCCGGATCAGCCTTCAATCTAATGGCAGTCACAGAGACCATGTCTGAAAGGCAAAAATGAGAGTATGGGTTTGCCTGGGCTGAGTGGACTGCAGGTTTTTCTGAGGATGAAAGTCTTGAGCAGCTTTTGTCGGGATTCAGAGAGATTCAGTTGAAGAAAGATGATTTTTAGGTCATTTTGTTGTAAGACATGAATTACGATTTTGTTTTGTCCCTTCTTTGTAGAGCAGCAATAAACGGTTAAGTTGTTATTTAATTCTTTTATTGTGTATGCAACTATTGTGTGTATACTTATTTTCTTTTGAATATGCTGCTGTTTTGAGGCAGGTTACAAGACAGCCTAGCTTTATTCAGGTTACAGGAAGTTCCTCCTAGATTCTGGTTACATGTTATGGTTGGTCTATGTTTGCAGTGTTCTGAGTTCCCATTTGGTTTTGTATCTTCATCCACATTTTAATGAGAACTGAGGAGAGGCTATTTTAGGGACTGACGCTTTCCAAACACAATTTTAAAATATATTAACTTGTTCTTCTCTCACCTAAATTTTTCTTACTATTTAAACCATAATCACAAAAATCACAGCTCAATGTCCTTTGACAAACATTGTTTATTAATTTTCTAGTTACAGAACCAAAATATTAAAGCTATATTAAACAGAGATTTTGATCCCTGTTTTCTCAAAGCAACTAAAATAAATCTCACTGAGATCTGACTGATTGTATTTTGGGGATATCCCCTTTACAAATCACTGAGATTTGTAATACTTACTGAAATCCAACATATGACCTTTCTGCTATATATAACATGACAAGAAAAGGATTCTCCAAAGAGAAGAATATTCTCATTAAATGCTGTTTCCTATTACAGTATTTGATTTTTCAGATCGGTGAACTCTCACTACAACAAGTGGTTAATGCTTGAAAATAGTAAAAATGACATTTTCGGGCCTCCATTAATCTCCATGCAAAGGACAAACAAGTGTTTTATCATAAACCAATCCCAGAATATAACCATTATTTTAAAAATACTAACAATTAGGCAATAATTTAGAGGTTTTGATTTTAACTACCCTGTGTGGAACAGATTAAGAGAATATTGCCTATATATTCCAGGAGAAAACCAATTAAGCCAACCTTATAAAGAGCAATGATGTTCTCTGACATCTGCCAGCAAAACCAATCAACTTAAACTATTGTAGACTGGTATCTTTCTATTCACTATTCTATATGGATACCTGAAAACAACAAATCATGTGTGCATTGCATACTCTTGGTGATATATTTGTGAAGTGACAGCTCTCAGAACCAGAGTTATTTCTAAATCACAATGTCAATTGCCAACACTAGATCTTGGGTCAAGCAAGAAAAAGAACATTTTTAATATTCTGCATGCTATACTTTCTGGATATCTATCCTCATTTTACATTCCCCAAATTATCTTTCACTCAATCTGAGCAAATGTTATAACTTTAGAAAATCTAAATTGAGCCTTGTTGATATTCCTTGGGTTCTTTATTTTTCAAACGTTAAGATATTTTTTTCTCAAAATTAAGAATGAAAGCATCAATGGTTTGTCAAATGCTTTTCATGTAATTCAACTACTGATAATATTTATACAATCTTGGGCTTATTTTTGCTTAAATATTCAAAATTATTTATGGAAGAAATTGCCATCTCTGAGTGATTTTTTTTTGGTAAATTTGGAGGGAGGTATGAGAACTGTATTTATAACCCAAATCATGATTCACAAGGAAGAGTCATTATTCTATCTTTGGGAACCAAAAGTACATAAATCAGGGATATTTATAATTAATGTTTTAGTTCCCCAGGGCCAGATGGGAAAATGAGAAATGAAGTATAGAGCATTCAGCCTTAAAGAGTTTTATTCACTAGTACTTAAGGCTCCTAGTATCTTAAGCAAACACATAGCTTTCCAACAACCCCGATAAGCCAAATAAGGGCAAATTAAAACTAGCAATCTTGGTTTTGTACTTTCAACAAATATTTCTTGAGTGCATTCTGTATTCTCAGCACAATTCCAAAATAACAGATAAATGTGTTATGTAATTAATAGGTTTATGTAGCAACTCTTTCACTTGCTGTATGATTTTGGTTCAGTCCCTTAATCTAAGCCTCAGTTTACTGGACAAACAATAGAGTTTTCACAAGAAGCGTGCTTGTGTGTGTGTGTGTGTGTGTGTGTGTGTGTGTGTGTGTGAAGAGAGAGCCTGAAGCATAACAGGTGTATAAATCTATAGTCAATCATGGTAAAGATACATGTGCATCTTGGTCCTGATCCTATTATAAACTTTAATTTATATTAGCACTTTCTAATCACCTGATGTGTTATATCAAATTGGATTTAACAGAATTGTTCTTATATTTACCTAGTTCACATTTTGACATGATGGAACTATTATTTTTAAAGATATTACTATTAATTCATTATTTATTATTATATTCATATTTAAATATATTTATATCTATTAATCTTTTTATACATCCCATCTCTTACATATGTATCACATGTCTAATTTCACCCATCCAATCTTTAATTAACATTTTATTTACTAAAAGGGTTATTAGTATTTATATTTCAGACTTGTTAATTATGTCTGCCCATTCCATTAATATTCAAATATATAAAACATAACACACATGCTTCATTAGGACAATGCTTCTTCCTGTCACAGTAATTCTATGCAACCTAAAGAAAGCATCAAGTAAGTTCAAATGACTGAAATGATCATTGTTGTGGGATTTTTTTCAGTGAATTGCAGAGTATCCCAATAATTGCCAATCAAATAAAAGCTGAGAGCATTAAAAGTAGGTAAAATTTCAAATAGCTACTTGGATTAAGAAAACTTTGTAACTGACTGAGAAAAATAGCCAATATTAAATAGTGTTTAATAGTATCCAAGACTCCTCTGTGAAGATAATCTCATTCTTTTTCCAAACATTTGCACAAAATAAACTAAATCTATAAGAAAAAAAATGTTGATCAAACCATTATTTTGAATATTATTATTATTACTACTCATATGAGCTACAATTCATTGCCTAAATTCTTATAGGAAGGCACTTTGTATGCGATACCTAGTTCATTAGTGAAAATGGTATGTTGAGGACATGCTAGATTTTGATAGAGTTCTAAAATCGATGGAGTATTAAATAACTTTCTAATTTTATAAATAATAAAAGCCCATTGCAGAGAGCTTGGAAACATCTTTTTCGCATAGGTGTTCATTATTAACATGTTCCCGTACCATATTCTCCTACAACACTTTCAGTAGCTGCCTAATGTTTCAAAAACTATCATGATTGAAGGCCAACTTTGTTTTCATTTCAAATAATGCTGCAGTAAGCATCCTTAGTATAGGCATCTTTGCACACATTTATATTTTCCTGAGGAAATATATTTAAAAGAATAATTGCAGGGCCAGATTTCTCTGGTGCATCACCACACTATATATGCTGCTTTACACATCACTGTTTTCAAGCATCTTTCCATGCTCACATACTAATAATCTCATTGTTTTTAGACGACATCTCCTCAATTATCCCTGTGATGGAGATTCTTTCTACATTCACTGACTATCTATGTTTCTTTTTCTATGAACTACCTATTCAAGTTTTCTTATGGTTTTATTTATTAATTAACTTGCAAGCAATCTTTATAAATGAATACTACCAATACTTTATCATATGTATTGTACATATATTCTCCAATAAATAATATTGTGTGACCACTTGTTACATTTTCAAAATAAAAAGTGAGCAGAATTTGAAGTTATGTTACCTATATTTAGATGTTATTTAACTACAATCTTCCTAAAACATCATCTAAATTTTGAGAATTAAGAACAATTCTATGTTATATATTTTAGTTAATATTTATTATAGCTATGTTATTGCCTGATTTACAACATTTTAATATGCTGTGTATATATATTTTCAACACTGAAACCTGTTATAATATTGACATAACTCATACTTATATAACATAACTTAGAGATAGTATTTTAAGCTGTAAACCATCTTTGCATATGACAATTGTATCAGTCCTGTTGCATGTTTCATTGTCACCATGTCCTTAGCAATATAACTAATGAACAAAGTTCTATTACATAATTCTCATGGGCAGGAAAATTGGGTCATAACAGTCTAATTATGATCACTTTTGGTCTCACCCTTCATAGCTTGAAGACTGTAGATACAGGTGCAGCAGCATCGGTAGTGAATAGAATGAAAAGAAAAGGACTGCAGACAACATTTCTTCATGAGGATGAAGGAAGTAAAGGAAAAAAACAAGGAGGAAAAGAGACAGATGAGGGAAACTGACCAGAGTAGAAGAAAATCTAAGGGACACAGGGGGCAAGACGGCTGTAAAGGGGATTGGTCAGCTGTGGCATATGCGAAAGACAGAGCAGATGAAGTGCAGACTAAAGAGAATGCTTGGAATTGGTAATAAAGAAGTTCTTAAGTCACATGGGATGGTTCAGTGATGGGAAGAAGCTAAAGACACGTCATGAGAGGTTGTGCTTCTTGAAGCAGCATTCCAAAGAAGAGTAGATGATATAGGACCAGGGAGACATCAGGAGAGGATAGGCGATTCTAGACCACAGGCATGGAAAAAGGGTAGCCGTTGGGTGGATGTGGCTTAAGTTATGTTTCTCGGGCCCTGAGAAGTTGAAGGTGTTCACATGGAGTGGCCCCAACTTTCTCAGTGAGTTAGTTTAGTGGTACCTAGCAGGTGTCTCCAGTCTGTCAGTCACTGGCTGGCATTATCTCACATGTCCTCAGTGTTTTGCTCAGGGTCTTTTTGTTTTTTCCATGTTCTCAAATGTCTATTTTCCTAAAACATTCAAGAACTTTAACATAAGGATAGCAACAGAGAAGTTCAAAAATATTCGATCAATGTCTTAGTCCATTTGGGCTGCTCTAACAAAACACCATAGACTGGGTAGCTTATAAGCCACAGAAATTTATTTTTCAAAGTTCTGGGGGCTGGAAGTCTAAGGCCAGGGTACCTGCAGATCTGTTGTCTGGTGAGGGCCTGCTTTCTGGTTCATAGGTGGCAGTTTTCTCTCCATGGCTTCACAAGGCCGAAGGGGTGAGGAAGCTGTGCAGGGTCTCTTTTATAAGGACACTAATCCCATTCATGAGGGCTCCACCCTCATGACCTAAGCACCTCCTACAGGCCCCACCTCCAAGTATCATCACATTGGGGGTTATATTTTAACATATGAATTTGGGGGAACACAAACATTCCGTCCGTAACAGTCAAGGACATTGAAAGAGATACAACTTAAATGAAGTTATCAATTGCACAGGTAAATAGTGGATGATACATGAAATCTTAACCAACTTCAATCTAAACGTATAAATGTTTTTTCTGAGCAGTGGTCAGTCTTCTTAGCCAATCTTGGTCAAATTATCAAAATATTGGATATATTGAGTCTCGATGCAGAAACCAGGACCTGGGTCCTAAGAATCTCACCATAGAACATGCATGAGACGCATCCAGTACCACCAGGACCATTTTGGCACACCTGTATCCTCGTGACTGGCCATCAAATGGAAGTTAATGTTTCAGTACAGTTATCAGTATTCAAAGGAAACACGGAGAAATTTCAAACTGCTACTCTCTTAAGCCATTAGCCCATCTTTTAAAAGTACATAAGGCCACTTTTCTTTCCAGTTCTTCAGTCACTGCTTTGACAGAAACGTGGTGTCATTTTCCTTTAATGTGAAGGCTGCATGAAAGCTGAAAATGAACTAGAGCCTGGACATGTGATTTTGTTAAGATCCATACACCAGAGAGCACTCAAGCCGTGTCTGATTGAACTGGTAACGCACCCTCTCGCTGCGGGAAGCAACAGCGTCTGCAGCAGCCTATGGCCCCGCATCACTATTCCCCATCCAGTCACCTCTGAGGCTGATTCCATTTGATGGAGACAGCCCTATGCTTCTTAGAGCTAAAAAACTAAACTTTCCTTGTACAACATCCTCTCTTACTTCGACACTGAATTAAAACTGTCAGTGCTAGGAAATGTGGTAACAGAAAACCCAAGAACCTCACACCAGATGCCTCTGGACTTCTCTGAATGTTCTTGTCTTGTTTTTTTTCTCTCTCCCGTTCCTTGTTTATAACTGGAATTCTTCTTCTAAACTATTTTCTGTCAGACCTACTTAACTTTCACTTTGTTTTACTGAAATGTGGACTGGTGAATAGGGTCTTTTCAATCTGTTCTATGTACCTCTTCCTCTTTGCCAACATTAGAATTTGACAGAAATTTGGGAGCTGGCTTGACGCTGGCAGGACAGAGCAAGGCACCATATTTCTTTGTTATTTGTGCTTAATATATTGTTGGCAGCCTCGTCTGTTTTAGCTTCTTGGCAGTATTTGGTCTCTCTTCCCTTTGGCACTATTCCCTCATTTTTGAGCGCTCAGGGAAATTTATGTAGAGAGCTTTTAAATAGTCCATGTTTAGACCAACGGGTATAAAAATCACCAGCTGACCCTGTCCTGTCAAGCAGCCAGGAATTCAGTCTTTACTGTAATCAACAGGCACTGAAGTGACCATGCAAAAGATGATGAATCTGAGAAACCCAGTATATATTAGCAATTTTCATAACATATTAGTAAAATCCTTCAGAAGGCACTTCTGTGAGTGTGCAGAATCTCACCGTGAAATAGTTGGCTCTGATGAAGCAAAATGCATTTAACAAAATGCAAAATGCATTGAAACAAAGATCTTAGCAACAGGTAACCATGACAGTGAACTCTATTGTTTGTTTAATTCAGTTTTAACTCACGAAAAAGAAACTAGACAAGGCTTCTCCCTTACAATCTAAGCATGATCGTAACTGGGTGACCAGCTGCTTTGCTGGGAATTCTTCCTGTTGAGAGCATATTTCAGTTCACACAGAGCACAAGCTATGACATCTTGCACTGGGAGTATTTAATTTAACCGATACTGTTATGCTTCATAAAAAGAGATTTCACCCTGAACACTGGTGTCTGCTCATTAGTTTGTCTGGCCCACATCTTATTTGATTAACAGAAATTTAGAGAAAAAAAATAAAAACTTGTGAAACAATCAATTAAATTGAGAAGAAAATCACTGGTACATTACAGGGCAAGCCCACCTTACCGGATCTAAATTGCAGTACCTTCTAAGCTGTACTTAGACCATTCTCCCAGTTATTACAAACATCGAAACCCTCACGTACCCTCACTGTCAAAAGAATCTATATTAGCATTTAAGATATGAACTAGAAAGCTTCAAAAGAAATATAACACATTGTTAAGGATATTTATCTCTGAGTTGTGAATTTGTTTCCTTTTTTATTATTTTGTTTGTAATCCTTTTATAATTTGAAAAACAGTAGGTAATTTTAAGAAAGTAGAGAAATGTTCATGTCATTTTTTCTGAGTATAGGTGGAATGAACAATCATAAAAATTAGAATCAATTACATGTGCAAGCACTTTCCTAACACTTGAGCAATATTTGAACTAAATCCTAAAGTTTCATGACTGAAGGTACACTTTGCAAGTCTCTTGGTGTGCATGTCCCAAAACTGCTACACTGTATCAGCACACAGTCTCCACATTAGAGGCTGGAGAACTATGGCCTGTGTGCCCAGTTTAGCTGGCCACCTCTTTTTTTAAGGACTCAAGAGTGAAACATGCCTTTTACATTTTCAAATGGTTATATTTTAAATGTTAAATAAGCACCTACACCATAGTCTCATTTTTTTTTTCCCCAGCAAAACCTAAAACATTTATTTTCTGGTCCTTTAAGGAAAGTATTCACTGGTCCCTGATTAAAAAAAAAAAAAAAAAGTGGTCAAGATTCAAATATGTAGAACAATGTAGGTTAAAACTGAAAAGGTGTGTTTCATGCAACCTCAACACTTTAATGCCCTGTTAGTATTACAACTATAATGAAACTGTAACTTTATAAATATTTAGCCTCTCCAAACTATTTGACCATGGAAAACTTACTTTCCGGCATAACTTTCGATACCTTCCAGGTCTTGGCTGCACAGAAAACTATTTGTTGTAAAGTGTGATGCATATGTTATTCAACTAGAAGTTTTCTCTGTACCTAGTGGGACGCCATGAAGATTATTTCCTATGTTCAAGGCCTGCATACAGCTATTGGTAGAAAATTAGGTCGTGCAAACTGTTGTTTCTGCCTGCTAGTTGTTTAAAATCATTTCGAAAGATGTGGTATTGTTGTTTGGGTAAATGAAGAATGGCAACCTCTCAAAGAGCTATCTAATGGTGAGAGAGGTCGAGAACTAAATGCGGATTTATTATTTTTTGCTAGCACACTGTCTGTGGGATGGGGGAGAAGGCGGAGGAGAAGCTGTGCCCTTCCTTACAGGACGAGGAAACAGGCATCTTGTTTTTAAGAGTTAAGAATGGCTTGTCTTCATCCACAGAATGAGTAAATGGACTTTTTTTTTTAAGATTTTTTTGATGTGGACCATTTTATTTTTTAAAGTCTTTATTGAATTTGTTACAATATCGCTCCTGTTTTCTGTTTCAGTTGTTTTTGGCCATGAGGCATGTGGGATCTTAGCTCCCTGACTAGGGATTGAACCGGCATCCCTTGCATTGGGAGGCGAGGTCATAAGCACTGGACCTCCAGGGAAGTCCCTAAAGGAACATTTTGATGTGTTGAACATATTGCTAACAATTGTAATACTCTCCTTGTATCTTTTACGTGTCAGGGCTTTACCAGGGATGGAGAATGCAGAAAAATTGAAGAGGAAGAGACGGGGGAGAGAGCGCTGCGAGCTGGTGATGAGCCCAGCGAGCCGCCCAGCGTGCTCCGGGGCTGTGAATGGCCAGGTGGGCGGGCCTGAGGCCACAGGTGGGCTCAGCCAATGAGGAGCGTGTGGGAGTCGGTGGGGGGCGCTGGCCACCCCACACCCACATCACGGCTGAGGAACAAGGCTCTCCGGCAATGGGTGTGGGAATAGTGCTTGGCCTGTTCTTTGGAACTCCTTTTCTCAACTATGTCCATCGCACGAATGGAATCAATATCCTGCACATGCCTGAGAACAGAAGGGAACCCGAAGACAGCCCAAGCCCAGGACCATTTAGAGGTTTCAAAGATCTGAACGCTGTGAGGCAGGTATTATTATTCCCACTTACCAGAAATAAAAGTGATATTTTTTTAATGTATTGCCTTGACCTAGAACATAAGCAAATCTTCTGACTCCAGATATTCAATGTTTAGCTTTCCTTAAGCTTTATGTTCCTCATAGGGCAGCTGAGATCTGGCTGGTGGCATCCCGCAGATTCCTGGGCTGCCCTGTTCAGGAATCCAAAAAGGCTTGGTTTTCACCTTTAGGTAGTTCCCAAGCAGGGAAATAACTCCCATTTCCTAAGCATTAATAATATATATCAGGTTATAAAATTGGTTAGACATTCGGATAACGGAACATGTGATATGGCCAAATGAGACACACAAGAACTGGAAATCTTAAGTGGTGCAGACGTCCCTATAAATCAAAGGATGGAAACAGCCTTGAGATACCCTGAAGCACAGTCTCTCAGCAGCTCCCATGTCAGGCCTTGCTGCATCAGGATGTTCCTGACTAAGACTGAAGACATGAGATCTCTAAATGATGTTAGATGAGATGTCACCTACACAAAGGTGCTCTTTGGGCATAAAACATCTCCATTTTCTGCCCTCATAAATACATACTGTCATTGATATTTTAGGTGGGCCATGCCTCATAAATTCCATCCATAATCCATAAAATTGGTTTACTATAGTAAACCAATATAGGTAGGCTTGATATAACCTGCTAAAAGCATTCTATAGATGAGGACTCTTCCTTTTCTGTCACTAGTAAGTACTATCAGGAATTCAGATTAGCATGTTTAAAAAGAGATCTCCTAGTCACTTTCTTTTGCCCTGTCACCCTGTTTGTTCCCTGATAGAAAGGATGGGTTTCAGACCAGCTTCTAACCCTTCCCCACTCTTTATTTTAAAATATCATTTCGTAAGCACTTTATTATGGAAGCTTTTGAAATTAAAAAAAAACTGGGACAGGAATTGGCAAATGCAAGCAAGTCCCAATGTGAGACAGTAGCATGGAAATCAGCTTCAGGATCAGAAAAAGAAGTGGGTTTGACTCCTGACTGCCTGCATTCTGTGATCTGAAAGCTTCTCTCTGTATAATGGGGATTGTCTCAGGGCAGTACACTGGCTCTTAGATTTATTAAGGGCTAAGGAAGATGATGTACCCAGAGCGGTTAGCACAGTGCCAAGTTCTTAGCAAAACCAGAATAAAAGTTAACATTATTTGTTATGGTGTTGAAGGCCATGGGGCATGGCTGTTGGTGAACTTGAGAGATGGAACAACTCAGATGAGACGCAAAGAAAGTAGGCAGCTACTGATGACCTATATCGAGTAGCCTCATCACCTGGGTAGATGGATGTTTAGGCACACCTGACTTGTCCTGGCATACGAGAAGTGTCCTGCGTCCCTCCCAGCTGCATATTCCTGCTAACCGCTGTGCCCTCTCCAGGTGGGTCTTCCCATGGGGCAGTGATCGTAGAAGCGCTTACTGCCGTGGGGGAGCCTATCAGTAAGTCCTAATTGTAGTGGCCTCGAATATCAAGCTAACACACGGTGTCAACTGCCTTGGAGATTTACACAGACCTAGAGCAAACTATCTCTGGGAGAGAAACCCTTCTTTCTGTGGTTAATTCACTGAGATTGTTTATTTCAGAATAACATAGACTATATGGACTCATCGAACTTGTATCTAGATAAAATTCAGCAACTCGTTATAATTAAGGTAAAATTGTTTGAATTAATGTGCCTGCATTCTACTGCCATTTATATTTCATGTTTCCTAAAGTACAACACAGCATTTAATGTATTGAAGAACATGGATACACATGCATTCAGGAAAAAGCACAGCTTCTTCTTGCATTTTGCGTTTTCTATACAAAGGTATAAATGCTGCAGTGTACGTGGTGCATCAAGTAGTTGATTTTGCAGGCTATTCTTCAGCCACAGTATGCCACCTGCATTGAACACACTGCTCAGAATGCATATTGACAAATGCCTGATTCTTTCCAGTCCTGATGAATAGCGCAGGTTGTCACAACAAATTGCTATCTTCTAGAACAGATTTTGAGAGAAAAAAAGCCAATAGCCAGAATGTCAACGACTCTTGGGCTTTTCAGCTTACGATAAGTGGAGATCAATACCATTTATTTAAATGGCCTTGTATTACACCTGCTGTAATTCTTTCTACACTCATGTCAGCTTGGCACTTCCCTAGAAATTTTTCTACAGGAAGAGCAGCAACAATGTAGGCTTTGTGTGTGTGTGTGTGTGCCCTATGAATCTTTAGGCAAGGTGTTTCTATAGAAAGACTTCAATAGTCAGTGATACAAATAAAAATTTGAATAAAGAGAAAGTAATTTCTTGTTAATGAATTACATTCTGTTATATTCCAGGTGAGGAACCTGATTAGAATAGTTATTACAATAGGTAACTTGTCTGAGGTCATTTTAATATCTTACATGGAAAATACATATTTTTCTTTAGTTCAATAGAATTGTATAATTAACTGGCAAAGCTTGTAGAAAATGCTAGCTGATTTTATTTATTATTTAAATATATTCCATCATTTCTAAAACCAAAACTATATATTAATTTTTCTTTCAATACCTTTTTTATTCATGGTTCTTATTAAACTCACAATTTAATGGCTGTGGCTCTGTAACCGGTACATTTCAAAGTTGTCCTGGCACTTTTTCTTAAAAAAACTGCAACTACATTTCTGAATGCAGTTACCTGCCCAGCTCATGTAATGAGTGCTGCAATTTCCCCATGTTCCATGGTTTTGCCATAATGTGAAGTTGTGTTTTGTTGACTCTAAAAAGCTCTTCCATTTCTCTCTCATTATCTTCTCACTTCTGATCAAGAAAAACAAACGGTTTATCTTTTTCATGTGTACTTTGAAGAGTCACAAGATTCTAAAGGATTACCTATAGGCTTTGTGCTGGGGGGTCACCTCTCATGGTTCTGAATTTTTCATAAATCTATTGTAACCTCAATTTCAAGATGACATAGTGTCCAAAAGGGCTGGGTGGAAAGACGTGTGAATCACATGACTGTGGAGCATATCACTTAGAGGAATGGCTCTGTGGGAACATGGGTCTGGAGAAGGTCCTTCCTGAACAGGGAGCGGCCTTGCAACTGGATGGAAGTGAGCAGGGGTTAATTCAGGGGGTCTTTGCGGAGAGAACAAGTATGTGCTCCAGGCTTTCATCCCCTTGGATAAACCAGAGGAAAAACACCCCAAAACATTGGCCAAGAAAGGGCTCAGAAACAGCCTAAAGATATGGTCAAAGTCACCCTTCCATCATATACTGATTAATGTTACATTGACTCCCCAAAAGCCAAGAGAGAGCTCACAAAGGGGTTGAGTCTTCTATTCCCTAGAGACTGGGGCCAGAGAACAAACAAAACAGCTTCTCTGAATCCTCAGCATTCAACTGGCCTTCTCTCAGCTCTGTGCCATAGTTACAAAGAGGATGGGAGAGGCAATGTAACCTTCCAGCTCCCTGCAAAACAAATAACCCACATAACCATCTAGGGTAGGCTGAGTGGCCAAATATCTAGAGAGAGGGAGACCTGGCAGAAAACAGGATACTGGCCTGGCAGAGGACACAGATGAGACTCACAAAATTGAGAGAGAGAGAGAATGTTAGGGGTTTGAAATGTACCACTCACAAACACGCAAGTCTTTCTGCAGTAATATAGAAGGCACAAGCTTTTCTACTATAAAATGCATTAGCTGCTCTGAAGAAAAACATAGTCACTATTGAGATCATGGTCCACAAAAGCAAGTACAGGAACTTTCAAAACATAGTGCAAAAATGGAAGAGAATGGACATCCTGAAGGAAATATAAGAACAGTGGAAGGTAGATTAGGATGAATAAAACGTTCATAATAGGAACTTTAGAGGGAGACTATAGACTAAGTAATCTCAGTAATAATTAATTGATTCTTGATAATAGTTAATTAGACAAATGATGATGAGAAGGGAAGGTGTTATAGAAAGGATGAGCTGAGCCTGCAGGTTGGAACGGAGCACCAAACTCCAGAGAAGATTGAAAAAGGGGGCTGCAGACCAAACCAAGGAGGGGTAAAAAGCTTTAATTTTGAGGATACAGGGAAAATCTTAAAAGTTTTTAACTGAAAGTCTAGTTTCCTACGGGATTAAAAAAAAATCAAACTTTTCCTTTGCAACACTGGAAGCAAAGAGAAAAAAACATATGCACAAATGATCACATGTGCAATTGTCAGAATAGAAAGACAAAAGTTAACTTAAGGGTATGCAAACTTTAGAGTATATTGCTCACAGAAAACTGCTTGAAAGAAGATGCTAGCCAAGGAAAGCAAAAATGAAAACAAACAATGGAGCAAAAATAACAATGGTTTGTGAAGCCAGAAGAGGAAACGTCAAGAGGAATGGCAGTGACATTTTCATACACTGATGAGGTTTCACTGTGACACACAGAATAATGCGTTTTGCTGTTGTTGACCGAGCAGTTACAGAAATGTCAATTCGGTTAAGGTGCCCCTTCAGAACTACTATATTCCGAATTATTTCTCTTTCTTAAAAGATTTTTTGGATGTGGACCATTTTTAAAGTCTTTATTGAATCTATTACAATATTGCTTCTTTTTTTTTTTTATGTTTTGGTTTTTTGGCCATGAAGCATGTGGGATCTTAGCTCCCTAACCAGGGATTGAACCCGTGCCCCCTGATTTGGAAGCCGAAGTGTTAACCACTGGACCACTAAGGAAGTCCCTATTTCTCTTTACTTATCCAATAAGTTACAGACAAAGGTGCATTAATATCTCCAACTATGTTTGTTAATATTTCCAACTATGCCTGTGGATTTGTCTATATCTCCCTTAAATTCTGTCAGTTTTTGCTATAATAATTATACTTATGCCTATTGATCATTATTTATCATTTTGAGCTCTCTTTTTCTCCTCTTTTTTCTTCTAGTAATACTCCTGTCTCGAAGTTTATTTTGTCTTTTATTATTATAGTCTCTCCTCCTTTCTCACATTGTTTGTTTCCTGGATATATTTTTCTAACATTATATTTTAAAACTATTTATGTTTGTGTGTTTTAAGTGTTTCTCTCGTGGAATAGAATTCATTTTTTTTTTCAAACAGCCTGATAATCTCTGTCCTGACTGGATTATTCAGTCTATTTAACACTGTTATTAATATGGTGTATTTAAGTATGCCATTTTACTAACTGTTGACTATTTTCCTCTTCTGTTTCATTATTTCCCTCCTTTCCTTCATTCTTTTTTGTCAAGTAAATGTTTTTATGATTCAGTTTTACTCCCTCTACTGACTTTTTAGCTATATTTCTTGAATTATTTTTGAATTATTTTTAGTAGTTTCTCTAGGGATTACAATATACATCTTTAATTTATCACAGTAGACTTAGAATTATTATTTAATTATTTAAGGAAACTTCTGTCCAGTGTATTTTTATTTAACACTCCAGCCTTAAGTACTTATTGTCGTATTTGCTATACCTATATATATTATAAACTGAACAAAAAAGTGTTACCATTTTTGCTTTATATATCTTTTAATGAGATAGATAAAACACTAATGGCTTCAGTTAGATAGTGTTCGATTTTGTTTGCTGAAGAAGACTCAGGGGACCCCAGATGGCAAAGTCAAGGAATCAAGTTTACTTCAGGAAAAGGATACAATATAGCAATTGCACTAAAGTAAGGATATTTATAGGTTGCCTCACTGCCTACAGAGACCAGTGTGAGCCCCAATAGTCCTCTTTCTTCAGGGCCTCACATGTGAATGCTTGGTCGTATCTCCCTTGTCTTTGCTGTGAAATAGTGGAAGTGTGTGTGAGTGACGGCTGCTTTATCACAGATCTTGGAATAAGTGCACTGGACATGCAGAATGAACAAGAGATAAATGTTTTTTGGTTTAAAACATTGACATTTGGGGGATGTTTGTACTCACCATAAGCTAACTGATCATCACTGAAATATGAAATTAGAAAAATAAATCACTGAAATAAAAGTAGGTATCAGAACATAGAAACAGGTGTTAGCACAATCCAATAAAAAATCAATGGGTCCTTTAATAAACAGTATTGCCACAGTTGATTGTCTATCTAGAAGACAAAAAATAAGGGACTCTACACTCACACATATCTTGGACGACGAATGAAAATAAACTTTAGATGGCCAAGTGCTAATGCCAACAGAAAACCTAGCAGACTACAGATAAAATCCAGATATTTTTAAATAAAAAATAGCATATTGGATTATAGAAAAGTTCAAAACTTTGTGTAGCAAAAGTTACCACGAAAAATGCCAGTAAACAAACATGTGAGTGGAAAAATTTTATTATGCAAATGGTCATGCATAACTGATTATAATATAAAATGAGATACTAAGTATTTGCAGGAGGGAACAAATAATGTAAAGAAAATTAAATATAATAATTAACAGAGGTGCAACTTTAAAGGCTATGAAACATATGAAGTGATCAAATTCACTAGTAGACAAATGTAAATAAAAGTAACAATAATGTCACTTTATAGTACACTAACATCATGTAAGATATGAAGCCTGTTTCCAGAAGGTATGTGTGGTAAAGGATACTTTATAGCATTTCTGATGAAAATGGAAACTGATACTACCTATTTTTTAAGAAAATATGGCAACACCTATTAAAGTCTTAAAGAAGAATATTTACATATCTTTGGACAAAGAAATTTCACTCTTCAGTTTAACCCCTAGAAATCAAGTACTAGAAATACAGAGGTTCCTTCCAGCTTTATTGGAAATGGGAAAAGGATAAGCAAACAAACAAAATTATACACACACACACACACACACATGTATCCTGTAATGTGTACACACATCCTGAAGCAGGGAGGCAAGGAGGGAAGGAAAGGGTAAACATGAGAGAGATACATGCATATGCAATAACATTTTAGGAGGAATTTTCATAAAAATAATAAATGAGAGAATCATGCTGCCAACATTTTCTATACCATAGCTCAGTTTTATAAAACAAACAACAACAAAACCCACAACCCCATGTATATACATCAGGCGGCTTACTTTAATCTGAGCCTGGGACAAGGACTTGGATGAACTTAGTTTTGTGGGAGTTGGTGCCCAAGTAAGAGTGAGAAAAGAGAGTATGAGGAACACCTGTGCAGGGCTGTAATATCAAGAAGCCATAACTGCTGTAGGTAACAGCATATTTCTGCTGGGACCACTGAAAATCATAGAACAGTTCTCTCAGAATTGCCAATCTAAAGAACGGGAAGCTCAAGAATTCCTCTAGAATCTCCAGTCCCAGGTGTTTAAGGGTCACCCTACACTTCCACATGGTGCTTGCTTATCTTTACAGTATTTTATGATCCTGGTGTTGAGAGAAAGGAAAAGATAGACTGATGCATTCTGGTTGTTAATATATGGTCACCATGTGCTAGTAAAGCGGAAGATAGAAGATGCCTGCATAATAAACAGAAAACAACAATAAGAAGGAAAATAGACTTTATTAAGAAAGGAACACACATACATGCATACAATCACATTTATGTATTGCTGCAAAATTATTTTTGTGAGTGGGTATAAAAATGTGCGTAGTGTCCTAATAAATATTTCCTAAATTGGATAAAAGAGAACAGAGACACAGCTTATCCAAACATGATTTAGATCACTTTTTATTATAAAACCTGAGTTTTAATTTATAATAATTAATAGATATATGAAATTATAATAGTTATAGAACATTAAAATGATATAAATAAGGAATAGATGAAAATGATTTAAAATATTTCTACTGCTCAGATTAAATTTTAATTAAGAAACTTGCCTTATAAAGAAAAGGATATATATTTATTTTTAAATTATAGGAAACAAAAAAATAAAAGTAAAGAATCTATTATATGTGCATAAAGTTTTTATGTGTGTATAATTATCCCTTAAAATCGGACCTTGCTGTGTATACTGCTTCCTAATCTGTTTGCTCTGTTGCATTAACCTGCTTTACTTTAATCAAAGCATTTATTACCTGAAATTATCTTGACTTCACTAGAAGATAAATTCTGTGAGATTAAGGACTTTACCTGTCTAGTCATTGCTTTGCCATGGGTACCTAGGAAAGACCCTGACACAAAGCAGATGTTGAATGAATATAAATTATGAAAGAATTCTATTTTTTTGTTCAATTTGATACGTGTGGTTTAGTGGATAAAAGGATACACCATTATAAGGAAGCTTGAAGTTATTCAACTTCTGAGCTGGTGTTTTACATTTAATTTTGTTTTCAAAGTTGTCACTATTAGAAGCAACGCTGTTCATTCTTGTAGCTAATCTTGGCACACAGCTTTTGTTTGCCTTGATTTAAATTTCCGTCTAGAGATTGATGGATGAAAGGGTATGCATAATTTAAGCGTTTTCATATACTTTGCCAAATTCAGATGTATGACCTTTTATCCTTTCTATCAGCTTTGCCTGAGATTATCTTGAACCTTTGCCAACACTATGCATTACCATTTACCACTGCCAGTTTGAAAGATAGAAAATGACTGCCCATTTTTTTTATATTTGCACTTCTTAGATAATTAACAAGTTTGGGCTTCATCATAGTAATGTATGTGGTACTTGTCCATACCTTTTGCCAGTTTTAATGGAGCCACTGTCTTTTTCTTACTGATTTCTTGGGGGTTTTCAAATAATAAAAATATTAATCTTTTCCCTGTCATGTTATAAATATTTTTCCCAGTTTGTAATCTGCCTTTTATTCAAGCTGATAATTTTCTAATGATATTCAAGCTTAGTTTTTTCAATTTCTGGCACCTCAGTTTATGCCAAGAAATCTCAAATAATACTTTTGTAAAGTCTTCCTTTTATTACCTAAATTTTTGTTGTTTCTTGTATATTCTTTTGAATTGGCTTTCTTTTGAAAATGCACTTAGTATCTGTGGATTTATACACAGCATTTGAAAAACAAACCACTCACGGTACATAATTGTGAACTAAGAGACATTGATTGAATAATGTAGTTAGTTGGCACTGGGGAGGACACCTGAAAAACTCACTAATACGTTACAAGAATTTGAGTAGTTGATCATATGTCAAATGTAGACAGAGACACCTTTGAGTAATAACGAAGTCCCTGGAGTTCTCAGGACGGTCCCAGCAAAAATAAAATATCCCCTGCCTGTATACTGAGAAGAATCAGAAAACAGTCATAAATTGGGTGGGAAGGCAGGCCATGTCACCCCTTCCTTAACAGCAAGATTCCTACCTTCAAGCAAGCCCAAGCCAATAGATTTAACTTCCAAATAATTTGGAATGTTTCCTTTTTCCTCCTAAAATTAGATATTTTAAATATGGAAAATTATGGAACTGAGACCATTTGTGGAAGAATGAAAATGATTGGAAAATTTTCATCACTAAAAAAGTTAATTGGGGACTTCCCTCGTGGCACAGTGGTTGAGAGTCTGCCTGCCGATGCAGGGGACACGGGTTCATGCCCCGGTCCGGGAAGATCCCACATGCCGTGGAGCGGCTGGGCCCGTGAGCCATGGCCGCTGAGCCTGTGCTCCGCAATGGGAGAGGCCACAGCAGTGAGAGGCCCGTGTACCGCAGGAAAAAAAAAAAAGTTAATTGAAAGTTATTTTTTTACCTAGCCTAAATTTCATTTATGTGTAGGAGAAAAACTTTTCCCACAGAGTGGTTTGAATGCTCAGTGGGGAGAAAAAAACAATTGTTTTCTGATCCACTGGAAATCCTGTTTCTGCAACATGAGGAATAGAATTATAACCATGGACTCAAATCAAAAGAATACATTTCAGGAAGAAATATTTTAAAGCTGGTCAAAATTACAAGGAAGTGGATCATGGCTCATGGGTGTACCCATTCATGGATAATTATTGAACTGTATAATTACGATTTGTGTACCTTTCTGTTTACCTGATATAATTTAATTAAAACACACAATTTTTTTAAAAAAAGGTCTGGTTTGACAAGTTTATCTGAAAATGATTTTATGAATTTTCCCTTGGAAAGAGCAGCTGGATCTTGACTGACCACAAGGATATGTTGCTGGTAAAAGCTGACAGCTCTAGGCCCCCTGTAAACAAGATGGTCACTGAGATCAAGGGACAGCTAAGAACCCTGCTCTTGCACGGTCATTCCTAATGCCTGGAAATGTCCACAAGTCTCCCAATAGTTTTATACACTGAAAATGGCTTTCTGTTCCAAAAAGAGTAAAATATCAATATATTACAAAATCTGTAATTGTGAATCTTATAGGCATCCTTTCCCAAATCATACCTGCTTCATCAGCATTAAAATGCCAGGAGAATCTGCAGCAGAGTTAAGATAACCTTCTCTCTCATCTGGGATGCTTCTCTTGCTTTTTCTCCTTCCCTCTCTGGGAAAATCAACCCTCATTAAGTGAAGCAGCTGTCCAGCCTGCTGGAGCATGGTCTAAGGCCAACAAACAATGCCCCAGGGAGATAGAAGGAAAAAAGAAAAGGGGGAGAGAAGCCTGAAAGAAAATCTGCTGGAACTCGGCTCAGTCTGTGCCCCACTACTTACGCTGAGCTGCTGGCTTCAGGCACCAGGAAGGTGACTTTGATGAGGGAATTGAGAACACCCAATTAAATGGTGGCGCCTGGGATTAGTTGAAAAGAACATTCCCGAACTAAAGGGACAACTTCAAACGAACTTCAGCTGGATGCCGCCTTGAAGCAATGAGGGCTTACCTTACCACGCCTTGTGAATTTGCAAAGAGGCCGGAAGTCTGGATTTTTATATTCATTGATGTTTAAATACTGACACCTAATTTAAAGGACTGTGTGGTCTAATGCATGTGGGTCAAACGAAACATGTCTGTGGGCTTAATTTGACTATGGATAACAGGTTCGTGATCTCAAAACGCCAAGACTTCATTCAGTGGATCCAGGAAAACCTGAATTCAGCTTGTGAAAGATGTTTGTGGTGTCAAAAGATAATGTATGGATATATAAGATGTATCAACAGCATAGGTTCCGACTGAAGTGTACCAAACTATTTCTTAAACCAGTAATTCTCAAAATGTAGTCTATGGTCCCCTGAGAGTCCCTGAGGATTTTCATGGTGTATTAATTTCTGTTTCTGAATTTTATATTCATGTGGAACAAATACCACAACATTACAGGCTTAAAGCAGTGCAGTTTTATTGTCTCACAATTTCCCTGGGTCATGAGTCCAGATGTGTGACTGGATTCTCTTCAGGTGTCACAAGGCCACCAGCAAGGTGTCAGCAGGGTGATGTTCCTTCCTGGAGGTTCCAGGGGAAAGCCACTTTCGGCCTGTTCAGGTGGTTGTCAGAATTGAGTTTCACACAGTTTTAGGACTGAAGTCTCATTTCCTTGCAGGCATTGTTCTCAGCTTCTAATTAGTTCTAGCAGCTTCGAGCTGCTGCCTGTATTCTGTGGCACGTGGTCACCTCTTTCTTCCAAGCTGGCAGCAGTGCGTCAAATCTTTCTTGTATAATACGTCTAAGCTCTTTAACTTTCAGTAGCCTCTTCTGCCAGAGAAAATTCTATGCTTTTAAGGACCCCCGTGATCAGACAAGCCACACCCAGATAATCTACCTTCTTTAAGGTCAACACAAAACAGTCTGGGGAGTGATAGCTCATCACCTTCCTTCACAGATCCTATGGAATTTTGGGAACCATGCTCAGGGGCCCATGAGTTAAATCTACTTTTATAATAATACTAACATGTTGCAGAAGCAATTGTATGTAAATCTGCTGGCTCCTTTGTATCAAGACAGTGGCACCAAACTGGACTGAACAAGTCAGTAGATTCTCCATGGCCAAACACCCACAGTGAGAGGGAGAAAAAATAATCTGAATAATATTCTTGATAAAAAGGTAAAAATGTATGAATTTATAAAAATCACAACCCTTGAGTTCACATCTTTTTAACATAGTTTAATGAAATGGGAAGTATTGATATGTATAAATGATTTCTGATGGCTATCTCTAGGAAAAACATGGAATAGTTTGAGCTGCAAGCTGAACCAGCTGCTTTTTCATGAAATACCATTTTACTTTTCTTTTTTTTAACATCACTTTAAAAAAATTTATATTTTATAATGAAGTATAGTTGATTAACAATGATTTGTTAGTTACAGGTGTAAAGAAAAGTTATACCCATACAAGTATCCATTCTTTTTCAAGTTCTTTTCCCATTGAGGTTATTATAGAATATTGAGCCAAGTTCCTTGTTCTATACAGTAGGTCCTTGTTGGTTATCCGTTTTAAATGTAGCAGTGTGTACATGTCAACCCCAAACTCCCAATCTATCCCTCCCCGTTCCCTGCCCTTTCCCCCTGGTAATGACAAGTTCGTTCTCTAAGTCTGTGAGTCTGTTTCTGTTTTGTAAATAAGATCATTTGTATCATTTTTTTTTAGATTCCGCATATAAGCAATATCATATGATATTTGATTGACAATTTCTTGAAATTAGCATCAAAGCCATTGCTTAAAGGAAAAATAACTGACAGTAGTTATTACTGACAATAAAATTTGAGAATGACATTAGCAAGATGGCAAGATAAGAGATTCTACTGCTTTTCCCCTTACCAACACATCAGTTTGAACATCTACACAGGAAAATACCTTCACAAGAGCTAAGGATTCCAGGTGAGAGACTGCAGCACCTGGGTGGGGCACAGAAATAAGAAAAGACACAATGAAGAGGGTAGGCAGTTCAGTTTCACATTACCGCTGCCACCCGTCCACCATGCATGGAAGGAGATACTCTCCCTGTTGGGAAAGAAGAATGAAGTGAGCACCCAACTTCACTGCTGCTCATGCACAAGATGATGATGGCTAAAAATACCATATTGATTATTGGAAATATGCTAAGACAGAAACATTTGGATGTGTTCATCAAAAAAAAAATGAGAAAAATTTAAAATATAAAATATTTTATACATTATATATTTTAAAACATAAAATAATCTTATAGCTTTCAAGTGAAATTTAGATTTGTGGAAAACAAGTATCCAGCAACATGAACTTAAAAACTTCCAAGTATCTGTAGAGTTTTCTGATAAGATTTGTGGTGATATTAACAAATGTGATTTTTAAAAAAATATTGTACACTAAAATGAGCCAATGTTTGAAAGATATGCATAACTCAATAAAACAGTATTTTCTAGATGACCAAAATCACATTTGGTAAAAAATCCATTGAAAGTGCAATATTGACCAGTATAACATACAATAATAAACCAAAAGGTTGTGGTTTGAGAGTCTACACTGCAACTAAATTTTGAGAAACTATCATTTGTTGAATTTGGGTATAAAATCAAAGAGGAATATTCACTATTATCCAGAAACGCTACTAAAATACCCCTACCTTTTTGAGTGACATATCTGTGCAAGACGAAATTTTACTTATAAACGTCAACTAAAACTACATATTGCAATGGATTGAGTACAGAAGCAGATATAACTCCATCTGTCTTCTATTATGCCAGATATTAATAGATATCAACAGTAAATTAATGCCACTCCTTAACTGCATGTCTTTGTTTTGAAAAATGTAGTAATTTGTATAAAATATGTTGTTTATGTTCTAAGACAATGAGTAAATTATGCTTAAATTGATTAATAAATATATTTTAAATTTTCTGTTTTAATTTCTAATTCAGTAAATATTGACAAATTTAACCCACATAAACAGAAACTTCTTAATGTGCTCAATAAGTTTTAAGAGTGTAAAGGAGTACTAAGACTAAAATATTTGAAAAGAATAATAATAACATCACATTTCTCAAGCCAACTGAAAATTAATAAGTTAGTATCTCTTCCAGGACTTTTTCTTAATCAATTCTTCTCAATTTTTTTCCAAATGGCCAACTGTTTTCTGTTAGTCAAGACTCAGCTCTTACATCTTCTCTTGTAGAAAGTTCCCTAAGACTTATCTTCTCCCAAACAGTAAAAGGCATTTCTCTTATCTGGTTCTATATATCATTATTAATACATTAAATAATAGTATTTATAATGTATTTTCATTATTGCTGTTTTTGACCATCTGCTCCATAGGATGGAAAGATGCCACTGCCTCATTTTCCTTAGGGACAGGATTTTAGACATTTTCTATCATTACTTCAACAATACTTAGCTCAGTCCTTGCATATGACCTGTGTTTAAAAATATTTCATTAAAAGATGAATCTGATTTTGGTTGAATTTTCCAATAGTTTGAAAATGTTGATGGATATGTTATACTCAAAATGTTTTTCTCCCATCGAAGTCTTTTTCCCAGGGGACTTTTTTTGTGTCATGATATATTTCCAATGTTATATATGGTAGTGAAGATGTGTCAAAGAGGCCTTGAATTTGAAACCTTGTATCCACTGAAATGTTAACTATTTTCTATTATATTGTATAATAAGCGACATTTATTTTGTCACATCTCCATGGTACTACTGGTCAACCTTATATCTTAAGGCCTATTCTGATCGTGAAGTGCATAGACCTTTGTATTTTGGCCTTGCTTATACTCATCTACAATTTCGTTTTCCTTTTCTTAATTTTTTTACCCTACCACAGAACAACAGGAGCTAAGATACTGGAAGGGCAATTTAAATTCCTTAGTAAACAAATTATTCTTATCAAAATTGTTGCAGTGACATTGTGTCCATTGTATTGACAACTACCCAGAAGCTGCCATCTCAAAGATTAGTCCTTCACTGAGTGCTTTAAAAAATGTCACTACTGAGAGCATGCACAGCAGCTGTTTAATAGAGCAGACGTATATTCTTTGGAGCACGGTGGTAGCCTCAGCTGTGAGACCTGTCATTTTTTTAGGATTCTGCTTCTTAGATGACCACCTTTCTTGCCCAAAACGAATTATTCCATCTCATGTTGCTGCCTGGCACACTGATTCATGCCTGCTGCTACAACTCTGTCTGAAGACTTGATTCCATATGTCACTGTGCTTGCTTTCAACTCATGCTTCCTGAGGTGACCCTCCTTCATCTGAGATGCTCAAATGTCATGCTGTCATGTCATTCATCCTGAAGACAAGCCTGTATCAGGATGCTTGGCTTCATTGCTTCAGGACCTCCTCATTATTGATCTCCTGTTGCCATTTGCTATTAAGCTTCATGTGTGACTCTGATAGAACTTCTCAGGAAACTTAAGGTCACATCCAGACATATTCAAGTCCTGTAGTAAAAAAAAAGAAAGGTTAAAAGGGACACTTACCTTTAGAAACTTGAGCTTGATGGGAACTTGAAGCCTGGTTTCTCAAGAATGTTAGTTGTTGGAGCTTCCTTGAAATATGTTTTAAATTTCTTAGGTCATTTGTTAAACGTCTGAAAGAAAAAAAAAATAGAAGCATAACTTTGTAGCTGCTTTAAAACCGTAGTATCAAAAACCTTTATTCCTGGGAGAATTATGTCATTGACTCCAATCTCCCATTCATACTGAGAGAGAGAGAGGAAGTATAGCATGGAAAATATGAACATAATAGCATCAAGATTTTCCATGAGATAATTTGATTTCTGATTTGCAATCTCAGAGAAAAATTTACAATTTTTACATTGCTTAAAAATATAATTCTGGTATATTTCAAAATTTGCATGGTAAATTTCATGAGTTTTATGGGGATATTTATAGTGTTTCTTCCTCTGACACTTTTGTATTTCTTCTTGGATATTTGGACACTGTATTAAGATATTCTGAGTAACTTTCCCTTGTTTAATTCAGTCTGTACTGGATGTGCATATGTTGTAAATAGCATAGTTGAAAATCTGAAGCTTGATTCCATTCTGTTCTATTTAACAGGTAGCTTATTTGCTTAACCAGTCTCAGTGTTTTCATATGTAAAGCTTAGCTACTAATACCATAACCCCTCTCTCCTGAAACTTTGGCATTGTCTTTTAAAAAATATTAACCTATTAAAATATATACATTACTTTATATATTTCTATAAAATCATCCATAATAATGGATATAACACATTTAAGAAATTAATACCAGCTCCAAATTTATGTCACAACATTTACCACTTGGCTGAAAAAGCACTCATACAATATGGTGTAAATACTGAGATCTTATATATTTTAATGTTGTTTCTAGTAAATTCTATTGTGTTATCAATAGAGAGACTCCGATGTAAGACCTAAATGTACTCAAGTATTTATATGAAAATAACTAGCAGGACATAAAATTGCATTTTTATAACTCTAGGACTGACGATTCTGCCAATTTGTAAATCAGTGACTAATATTATACATAAGGAAGTCCAAGAGATAAGTGAAGTATGTTGTTTGGCTATATGCAAATCTAACAAGTATCAATTTCAAGTTCCTAATAAAATTCATAAACTGCAGAAATGTTCTCCAATAAAATATATGCAAAACTCATATTTAAGAGCCATATATATATGCTAGTTATTAATTAAAATTTCAAAATTTACTTTGTTAAACCATCTGAAACACTTCTTATATTTAGCTATCATCATAAAATCTCATTTAGTGTCCACAGTATGTTACTACCAAAAATGCCATCTAAATAACTTCGTTCTATAAATATTTTAACAAAATTTCGTTCAACTTCCAGTTATTAGTGGGAAAACTGTTCATATGTTTGGTCATGACTTTTTCTGCAAGAACCAACTGGCTCCAAACTTTTCTTCTCTGATGAGATCTGGGTAATAAACACCTCACCTCTATGCCCGCTCCAATCTTTGATCCTTTTAGCCTTTCTTGTACCTTGAAAAGATTGGAAAACAAACAAATGAATAAAACAAACTAAACAAACATGCAACACACTACGGATGTGAATTCTGGAAGTAATCAGAATAATTTGTGGTCAGCCTGGTTCTAATTATTTTAGAGACTCTT
This sequence comes from Lagenorhynchus albirostris, assembly GCF_949774975.1. NCBI lineage: Eukaryota > Metazoa > Chordata > Mammalia > Artiodactyla > Delphinidae > Lagenorhynchus > Lagenorhynchus albirostris. Next base: position 3,987,926 of record NC_083106.1, on the reverse strand, counting down.
GGCTCTTTAGAAGCAGGAAAATACATAAATTTAGCTCTTTCGTTCTGGACCTTGGAGGGATTTGGGTTTTAGCCAGAGTTAATGAGAGCAAAGGGAAAAATCCAGGAAATGTAGAACAGGGAGTGGCTGAAGGGAGACAGCAGGATGATGAAGGTAACAGGGCTTTTCTGAGTCCAGAGACAAAGGAATACTTTTCCATATTCCATTTCCTGAAGGCTTGATATCAAAGTTCACTTCCTAAGTCATTTGAACGAGCTACTGTGACTATCTATTGGGAGAAAGCAGTCACCTCCTTGGACACCAGGGCTGGTCTATTATTCCCAGGTTTGACAGCACCTAGATTTAGGTGGCATTTATATGTAAGAATAATGCAGTGTTGAGGTATGTCTTTGGAATCTGAATCCAAACAATACAATACTGTTTGTTTTACCTAGAAGATATTTTGCCCCAGCCCAACAATCGTTCACTTGTAGTTCAAGGTCCATCAGGTCAAATGTCACCTGATTCGCTCCTTCACCGTCTCATTCACTCAGTCATTCATTCACTCACCCAGCAAGTGAGTGACTTAATTCAGCATTGTCGGAATGGACACAGCCTGAAGTAGTTGCTAGGAATTCAAACAAGAAAGAAAGACAGCCCTTTTCCTCAAGGACTAGCAAATAATTAAAGCAGAGTAATATGCCACTGTTTGCAAGAATCGGGTATTCATGGACGCCAGGAGGGCACACAGGCAAGAAGACCATATTGTGAAGTGTTGCCGCTTATCCCCTCCCAGCTACACTCCAATTCCAGCTCCTCGTTCCCCTGCATCCTATTCATGCCTCGGGGAGGCATTTGCCAGGCTGTGTTTTAATCATCCATAAAATCGCCTCCTTCACTAGACAATTAACTTCTGGAGAACACAAGCTAAGTTTGGTCATCTTTTTATCATCTCCACACTCAGCACAGCTCCTAAAATGTTTGCTAAATATATGAAGAAAACAAAGGTCATTAGCTGGCCTTGGCTGTCTTTGGTTCACTTATATGTCTCTTTAAAGCATTATTCTTCTGATCTTCTCTTCTCAAAATGACTATACCTTTGACAAATGAGTAGCACAATGTGTGATGCAAAACCCTTCTTCCTGTAGCCAAAGTTAATTTGCCTGGACATCATCTGTAATTTCCTCTCACCAGAGCACTGGAACTATTCCCAAGGAGGAACTTGTTTGATTATACTCCCTATTGCCTCTAAATTGGGAGAGCTCAAATTATGATAGAATTCAACATATGAGGCAAACACATGCAGCCATGAAATATCTTTCTCTCTCACCACTAAGTCACTGCTGCTAAATTTATCAACCTGCAGCTCTGAGTCTGCCATCATGCAAAAAAGTAAAAGGCAACAGAAGCTATGTGACCCTATATGAGTTTCCTGTTGCTGCTGTAATAAATTATTCTTAGTGACTGGTAAAAAAAAAAAAACACAATATTATTATCATACTGTTCTAGGGATCAGAAGACTGAAATGGCTCTCACTGGGCTAAAACCAAGGTCTCAGCAGGGCTCTATGTCTTTCTGGATGCTCTAGGACTGAATCTATTTTCTAGCTTTTTCCAGCTTCTAGAGGCTGTCAGCATCCCGTGTGGCCCCCTTCCAACTTCCAAGCCTCCAGGGGCTGGTTGAGTCTCCCAATGCATCATCCTGACACACTTCCGCCTCCTTCTTTCACTTATAAGGACCTATGAGATTACATCGGGTCTACCCAGATAATCCAGGATAATCTCCCCATTTCAAAGTTAAGTTACTAGCAAATTAAATTTCATCTGCAATCTTAACTCACTTTACCATAGAACATAGCAAATTCACAGGTTCCAGGGACTCAGATGGGGACATTTTTAAGGGGGCCATTATTCTGCCTACCACACCCCCTTAATGTGCCTGCCTTAGAGCTCCCGCCTATGAAAGCCTGTCAGGGTATCCCTAATGTGTAAATTCTCACCTGCTGCACCGTCATGCTGTCAAGAAGCAGAGAACAAGTTAGTTCTTATCTTATGCCTAAAAGAAAGTGGGTCTCTAATCAAAGAATTTGATACACATAGTCTTTTTACATCAGAGTTGTTTATTCCAAAAGGGACAGATGAGTTTGCAAAAGCTTGCATCGCATTCCCTACACTCTCCTTAGGAGAGAGATGGAGAAAGTTGTTTACACTTTGTGCTTTGGCTGGTATCTCAGGTGTCACAACTGGATTGTTGGCATGAGAGTTTTTTGGTCTTTCTCAGTCTCCATAGAGACCTCCATCCTGTCCTTCTGGGACTCGGGGCCGTCAGCTGCCTTCTGTCCTCACCACCCTACTCCTGCTCTGTTAGATTTCCTCCCAGTGCTGCTATCAGAACAAATGTGTCAGCACTTTGTAACAGATGGCTGCCTTCAACAGTGAACACAGTCTCTTAATATACCACACAGGCTTCAAGAAATGCTGGGTGCACATCTCAGAGACAGGCTGGCTGCACAGTGAAGCACAGCCTGGGGAGAACAATTGCTGCCCTGGGAAACATGGGGCAGCATCCATGGAAGGTGGCAGCGAAGACCCAGAGCAAACTGCTGTGCTTTCCCTTGCTGCCTTCAGCCAAGAACATGGCATATGTCCTAGTGTGGTAAAGATCCACTCCACATCAAGGGCTTAGAGGGTTGAACTTGCAGCTGAATAGAGACCCGTACTTCTACCCACTGGCTGTTTGACTTGGAACAAATCACTAAAACCTTTTAAGTTAAATGTATCTGAAAAGTAGAGATGGCTACCTTTTACAGTTTTTGAGAAGAAGTTAGAAAGTCCTTTGAAAGTGGAAGAGCAAACAAACATAAGGAACTATTATTTGATTGTTTCTATTAAATATAATATTGCCAGACTTAATTAAAATAACCTGAAGTTGAGTGTAAGTTAGACATCAGCTCTCAACAGGGTCCTCAAAATTATTTGGAAATATGTGAGTTGTTTCGTGTTGCCAAAAAGTGTAGCAATGTACTGAGTTTTAGTGGGTTGGACCCATATGGGTTAGATATACTAAAATTCATAGGACAGCCCTGGACACTAAAAAGTCGTTCAAAGTCCTTCCTACTTGACAATCAAGTACCCCACTAAGACCCCTTTAGGACGATGAATGTCTGAGCCTAAAGCTACTACTCTTTTGAAACATAAAGTATTTCTGAGCTTTAATATCCATGGAGTTATCCAGAAACAATTATTATGTAAGATGAGGAAATTTGTACTCTTTTCTTCAGACATTCTCCAAAAAGTTGTTTCCAACTCTAGAAAATCAACATACCAACAGCCACACCTCTTGTGGTATATGTCACCCATCCAACACATGTATCAATCTGTATTTGTAACTGTAATATGCATGATGAATTTATTATATGAGTCTTATTTTTGCCTTATTTCAAAATGTCAAAAATAAAGAGAAAGGGTAACACTAATTAATTTTTGTTCTCTCTTGAATATAAATTTAAGTGGATGCAAGCATCCAACTATGTCATGATCTATTGTATTTGTCCTCTAATCATTTACATAATAAAATACATATTTTATTATAAATTACATTCTTTTCATTTTTCACTGATTTTAAAGATGGAATATTTGGTTTCTGTTTACTCATGTGTGAATGTACATTATATCATCCATGTATTTTATAAGATGGCAGGCTGATTATATTATTGCTTAACATAATCATTTTAGGGAAGGAACAGATTATAACACTGAATATTATAGCAAGAAATTTGGAATTAGGCAGACCTAAGATTAAATCTGATTTCCAAATCTTAGTAACAATCTGATATCAACAGGTATTGACCTACTGATTTTCTTTGCCTTAAAATTATTGTGGCAATGAGGAAAAAAATTGCAATGTGTAGAAATTCTTGTTTTAATGTAGTTGGAATTATCAATATATTTACTTATGGTTTGCATTCATTAAGTCTTATTTAAGAAAGTCCATCCTGGAACTTCCCTGGTGGCGCAGTGGTTAAGAATCCGCCTGCCAATGCAGGGGACACAGATTCGATCCCTGGTGCGGGAAGATCCACATGCTGTGGAGCAACTAAGCCCATGCGCCACAACTACTGAGCCCACGTGCCACAACTACTGAAGCCTGCACACCTAGAGCCCATGCTCTGCAACAAGAGAAGCCACCGCAATGAGAAGCCTGACCACTGCAATAAAGAGTAGCCCCTGCTCGCCACAACTAGAGAAAGTCCGCGCACAGCAACAAAGGCCCAACGCAGCCATAAATAAATAAATAGATAGATAGATAGACAGATAGATAAATAAGAAAGTACACCTCACCATAAAGATTTTCTCCTACATTGTTTAAAAAAATATTATGTTCTGTTATTCACATTTAAATTCATGATTCCTATGGAATCCAGTTGTTTATTGACCATATATTATTTGTACTTTTTTTTTATTTCTTATTTTGAAAGAATTGTAGGTATATAGAACAGTTACGAAAATAGTACAGAAAACTCACTGCCTTTTTCCAGCTTCTTCTAATGTTACTGTCTTACATATCCATAGTATAATTAGAAACAGCAGGACATTGATGTCAACGCAAGCCTAATAACTAAAGTAAGCATTGTATTCAAATTTCACTAGTCACATGGAATAAAGTGTTGTTTTTCAATTAAAATAGAGATCTGTTTCTTGTTTCTCACGTGGATAACTGACTGCTTTCCCTGGACTATGTATTGATGATTTTCCCCATGGATAGGAAATGACAGCTCTGCTTTATTTCGGGTTTTCATATACATATGGATCTGTTTCTGGACTTCTTTTTTCTTTTCTGTGGATCTACTTATCAATCCCTAAATCGGTACCATCCAAAAAATGTAATACAGCTTTACAACCAGTATATATAGTATATACTTAATATATATAATATACTTAACATATAAGATAAATCCTGTCTTGTTCATCTTCAGGGGTGTCTTGGTTATTGTTGCCCTTGATCCTTCTATATAATTTTGGAATGTGAGGTGGTGTATATAGAATGTAAAGAACATAGTGAGTACTCAATAATGTTCTAAATGAGATGTTGTAAATGAACTAAGTACAAGAATATTTTCAATATTTATTTTTCCCAGCAACTACTATCATTACAAAATTGATAGTAGATTTATATTGAAATATTTCTTAAAATGTATTCTATCCTCCAGTGTGTATAGTACATTTAATTTGCCTCTAAGCTGTCCAGTTATCTAGTCTTATTACCTCCTTCTGGAGTTTTTCAGAATCTCTTAAATTCTTCACTAACAAAATATTATGTACCCATTTAACACATTATTTGACTAATTTTTAGGAGTCCTTTGTATATTTTGGACACAAGTCCTTTGTTTCAAGAATACCTATTCAGATCCTTTCTGTATATCACCACTTTCAGAGTTACCACCTTGTTTTGAAACATCATCATTTCTGACCTGGACTAATAAAATAATATCTTAACATCTTAACTGGTCTTACATCTACTATAGTCATGTTTGTTTTAAATGAACCTCTTGATTGAAGTGTAATATACACAGGAAAATTTCCACAAATTACAGACTTACAGATGGAAGTGTATATGTTATATTTGAATATGTCATATTTAATCATCTTACAGTTCAAAATACTTTCTCAGTTCCTTTGTCACTTCTTTTTTGACTCATGAGTTATTTAAAAGTACACTAATTAGTTCTCTATGATTTAGAGACTTTCTACTTACCTACTTCTTATTGATTTCTAGATTAACTTCTCCATATCTCATAGCATACTCTGGATGATTTCCACTCTTAGGATGACAGACAGGTTGTATAGTCCAGCAAATAATTACTTCTATGCCAATGTTATCTATATGCCAATTGGGTCAAATGAATTGATCCTGTTTGGATCTTTCACAGCCTTACTGATTTTGTTTAATTTCTTTGTTCTATTGGATAACTAAGAAAGGTACATTAGAGGATTCGAATTTGGCTATGTTTTTCTTTTTTTCCCTTTCCTCTCAGTTCTATTAATCATTATATCACATTTTAAAGCTATATTTTTAGGTCCATCCAAATTCATAATTGCTGTATTTTCTCAGTAAGTTGATACATAACATTAGAAAATGTCCTTCTTTATCTTCTACTAATTCTTACCTTAATGTCTACTTTGATATTGTTAAGCTATATCAGATTTCTTTGAGATAATGTTTGATTTGTTTATTTTTTCTTACTGCCAAGTTTTATGTAATGTATATACTTAAGACTATCTCTTGTAAGCAATATTGATTAGGGTATTTTTAATAGAGTCTGATAATCTTTGCATTTTAACTTAAGTACTTAATCCATTTGCTTCTAAATTTACATTATTGACACTTCATTTAAATGTGTATCTTCTGTTTTTATATTCATTTTTCTCCTTCTTTGCTTTCTTTTGTATAATAAAATATTTATTTTTACCATTCATTCTACCCTTTAATTTATTTCATTGGTTACCTTATTAGCATCCATCAGTTAGTAACATCTAACATGTATAAATTCTTTCAGGGCAGGAACTTTAAAAAATTTTAACTGTTTCCTGTTCTTTTAATTTTGTCTTTAATTCCATATATTTTAAATACAACCTAAAATTATTACTAATGTTTTATATAGCCAATATTCATTTATATTTATTACCGCCAAAACGGCAATTTCCTGGTTCCTTGTCCCCCCGAAAGAATTCAATCAAGAAACATAGTAGCAAGAGTTTTATTAAGCAAAGCGAAAGTACACCCCCCGAGAGAGAGAAGGGGAGTGGGCTGTCTGGAAACCAGAAACTGCCCCGCAATGGGGGTAGGGTTGGTTTTTCAAGGTGGTAGAAAGTCCCTTCCTGTGTCCTGTGTCATTTGATTGACAAGTTGATTGACAGCTTTAGGTTATATAACTTTTCTCCTAATGTGCAGGCACTTACCCATAAGCACCCAAGGGAAACCCATGGTGGGCGTGAGGGGGCCGCAAAAACCGCAATGCTAATTTATTACAAATACGGCATAATGAGCCCCGAGTTACTTTGGGTCACCTTTTAGGTCTTCGTGCGCCTGCGCCAGCCTGTGCCGGCAGATTGTATCTTGTTTGCTCCTGATAAGGCTGGAAACTTAGCAGTCCTTGATCACAAAAACGGAGGATTTCTGGGCATGTTCTGATCACTAGTGTGTGTGGGGGAGCAAGGTAGAGAGAAAGATGACCCCATCCAGGATGGGGTGGGACCTGCTCACGTCTGACTAACTACCTAACAGATTTACCCCATGTATAACCTTTCCTTAGTTACTACTTTCTGCATTTTCATGTTCCATTTCTTCCTGAAGAATTTCTTTTATTATTTCTTCGGCTGCAACTTCTACTAAACAAATTCTCTCAGTTTTCATTTATTTAGAAATTTCTAAATTTTGCTTTTATTTTTTGTTTGTTGTTTTTGGGTGCTTTATTGTTTTGTGTAAGTGCATATGTATGTGATTATAATGGAATGCCCAACAAAAATTTATGGACTTGAGAACAGGTCTAATGTTTCCCTTTTTAATCTGGAGTTAGGAAAACTGCCAATAGTTTTCCATTTGTAAAGGTTAATAGGTTTATTTATATTAAGGATGACTTTTTATTTTCCTGGAGATATCACTACAATGTTCCTTTTAATATCTAGATATAGAAAAGGTATCTACTTTTTGGTTTTGTAAGATAATACCAAATATATATTTTTCTTTGACCAGATGACCAAATTTTAATAAAGGAAGACCAAATAATATGTTTCAGGCTTTGGGGACCATATAGTGTCTGTCACAATCAACTCTGCTGTTGGACAGTGAAACATCCATAGACAATATTTAAATCAAAGAATGAGACTGTGTTCCAGTGAAACTTTATTTACAAAAACAGGTGGTGGGTGAGCTTTGGCCTGCAGATTTGCTTTGCAACCCTTAGTCTAAGGCTTGGTGTCTAAGAAGAAATCGGTGGGTGAAGACAGATGTGACTTCTAATAATTTGCATCTATTTGCATTTATATGGAAGCCAAAGAATATTTGGGAAAGAGGGAAGTGGGATCTTGACTCCTTATCATGGATATTTGTACACATTTGCTGGACTTGGGTGGGGTGTGAACTACTGTCTGAGACTAAATCCCAGAGCATAAGGCTGAGAAAGTTGTTTATGGCAGATACTGACACTTCTGAAGATGCAACGACTATGGCATGGTGGAAATGCCTTGGGGAAAATGTCCAGTAGTTACATAGGTTTGCTTGTGAAAAGTGGATGGAATGTCCATGCAGTTATTTTTCTTGTGTGCATATTTTGTGTGCACGCACGTGTGTGTATGTATGCATGTGTGTGTGCGCGGGTGCATGTGAATGTATTGAGTAGGTCATCTTCATTTCCGATGCACTTTCTTCATTCCTGAATGTTCGTCCAAGTTTCCATCAGTACTAATTCCCCAAAGAACTTCTTTTAGCTTTTCTTGTTAAACAAACTGCTGGTAATACATTCTATTAATTTTCCTTAATCTGAATTTTTCTCTTAATTTCTGCTGGATATGAAATTAGTGGCCTGACAATTCCTATTTTTTCATTTGTTTGTTTGTTTGTTTTGAGGTGCGTTTTTTCCCCACTATCTTCTAGTCTCTGAACTTCCTGTTGAGAAATCTGTAGCCTTCAAATCATTGTCCTTCTGTGTGACATATATCATTTCTCTAACTGCTTTCAAGATAATTTTTCTTTATCTTTGCTTTTCAGCAGTTTGGTTATGATATGCCTAGAGGGAATTTCTTTGAATTTAACCTGCTCTGGGCTTAGTTACTTAAATTTATATTTTTAACAAATTTGGTAAATGTTTGGCCGTTGAGAATTTTACTCTTATTTGGTCTGCCCACTATCCCCTCTTTCTGGTACTGCAGATAGACATATCTCAGAACTTTTTATGAATGCCTGGGATTTTGCTCATTTTATTTTTTTTATTCTATTCATTTTCTGCTCTCGCGAATGAACAATTCCTACTGAAGCACCTTTAGCTCACTGACTCTTTTCTCCACCATCTCTATTCTGATATTGGGCTCCTTTCTAATTGACTTATTTTTATAGTTGTCATTTCTCTTCTGAGATTTTCTTTACTTTTATTCATTTCAAGTATGTTTTCTTTTAACTCACGGAGCATAGCTAAAATGCGTACCTGTACTTGTCAGCTCAGGCTGCCATAACAAATTACCGTAGACTAGGCGGCTTAAATAACAAAAAATGTATTCCTCACAGTTGTGAAGGCCAGAAGTCCCACATCAGGATTACTCAAGGTTGGTTTCTGGTGAGGAATGTCTTTCTTTCCGGCCTGAACATGGTTGTGATTTCACTGTGTCCTCACATGGCCCTTTCTTGGTGCATGTTCTTAAAGAGAGAAAGAGATTTCTTTTTCTCCCTCTTCTTACAAGGTCACCAATCTTATAAGTTTAAGACCTTTCCCTTATGACCTCATTCAACCTTAATTACACCCTAAAAGCCTCATCTCCAAATAGAGTCATATTGGGGCTCAGGGCTTCAACAAATGAATTTGAAGGGGACGCAGTTCAGTCTGTAGTGGAACTTTAACCTCTTGCGTTGCTAATTCCAATATCTTGAGTACTTAAAACTTGGAAAATAGAATCCACATGTCATTATCTTTGAGCAATTGTTTTTGCTAAATAACACTGAAGTATGACACTGAATTCCAACTCACATTCTTCCTGAAAAAGTAATGCAATGTGGAAAATACATTTTTTAAAAAACTATCATAACAGCATCCTACTAATATCCTTTATCTGGATCAGCCAGAGCTAAAGGGTAGACAAGGCTACGAGGATAGTCATATAAAAAGACTCCATCAGATAAAGAGCTTCATAATCAAATATATCAGGAGGTCTTAGGGCACCATACAGAAATTTTGTGGCAGGACTGTGCCTCATGTGTATCCTTCTTGATGCTGATCTGGAGAAGTTATTTCCTGACATAGGGGAAGAGGAGCAGAAGAATGAATCTAATCACATCTTTAATGCAACCAGTGTCCACATTTCTACTGCATCCGGACTCTACCATGGTGAGAACACCAGACAGAACTGCCTTTGAAGCATTAGAGGCTTGTAAGGGAGGTCGTGGGTACTATTAAAAATACAACACAGAAACCTAATTTGCACTGAGTGTGGGGCTTTGACTAGGGAGCATATCTCTGAAGTGCTGAAACTTAAAGACCGAAAGGTGCAAAAAAGTCATCTAGGGCTTCCCTGGTGGTGCAGCGGTTGAGAGTCCGCCTGCCTAATGCAGGGGACAGGGGTTCATGCCCCGGTCTGGGAAGATCCCACATGCCGCGGAGCCGCTGGGCCCGTGAGCCATGGCCGCTGAGCCTGCGCGTCCGGAGCCTGTGCTCCACAACGGGAGAGGCTGCAACAGTGAGAGGCCCGCGTATCAAAAAAAAAAAAAAAAAAAGAGGGCAAAGTCCCTAACCTCATAGAACTTAAACCTCATAGAACTTAACCTCATAGAACTTCCACCATGTGAGAATGAGAAGTCTGCAACCCAGAAGAGGGTCTTCATCAGAACCTGATCATGCACCATCATCTGGGACGTCCAGCCTCCAGAATTGTGAGAAATAAATTTCTGTTGTTCTTAAGCCACCCAGTCTTGGTTTTCTGCTATAGCAGCCTGAACTAAGACAGAGAGGAAAGGGGTCATAGAGAAAACCCTAAACCAAAGCCTAGCAAACATTGATAGATGCGCTTCAGCAAAAGGAACTAATTCTATATGTACTTAAAAACAAAGTTAAAGGATAAAGACCTGCAGAAATATTTTCTGCGTATATAACAAAGGAAGAATATGGTAAAAAATAATTAAGAATTAATTTAAAAAATAACAATGCCCCTAAATAAAAAAAGAACTTGGGATTAACATATACACACTACTATATATAAAGTACATAATCAACAAGGACCTACTGTATAGCACAGGGAACTCTATTCAGTATTCTGTAATAACCTATATGAGAAAAGAATCTGAAAAAGAATGAACATATGTATATGTATAAATGAACCACTTTTCTGTATACCTGAAACTAACACAACATTGTAAATCAACTATACTCTAATATAAAATAAAAATTTAAAAAACACATTGTTAAACTTTTCCTTAAAAGAAGGAATATAACAATAATTAAATAAAATACTTGATAATATAGGCATACCTTGTTTTATTGTGCTTTACTTTTTTGTGCTTCATAGATAGTGTGTTTCTTACAAATTAAAGTTTTGTGGCAACCCTGTGTTGTCAGGTGACGGTTAGCATTTTTAGAAATAAAGTATTTTTAATTAAAGTATGAACACTTTTTAAGACACAATGTTATTGCACACTTAATAGAGAACAGTGAAGTGTAAACATAACTTTTATATGCACTGGGAAACCAAAAAAATCGTGTGACTCCCTTTGTTGTGATATTCACTTTATAATTTGGAACTGAACCTACAATATCTCCAAGGTGTGCTGTAATAAAGAAAAGTTATTGACTTGACTGTATTGCAGAATATACAAACTAAACCAGACTTAATATTTCCACTGGTGAGACTGGTAAAATTTATAGTTTTATACCATCGTTGCCAAGTGTGAGGAAATGTATATCCCTGTGCCTTCATGGTTGACTGTCATTTCAGGTAGTCCTTGAAAGGGGAAAAAAAAAGAAAAACCCTGCCAATCTAGAATTCTACACTTTGAGCCTCCATTAAGTCAGAGAGGCATACTTAGATGTGTTACAAAAAACAAAGATAAGAACTGAATAATATTAGAGTGTTGGCACAGATTATATTTGTTGCAATTTGTCTGAATTATCTAAACACAAGTTGAAACTATCCAATTTAAGTTGAAGTCAATTCTTTTTGGTCTTAAATGTGATGTGGTTGCCATAGAAACTGTTTTTCTTTTTCCCAAGAAATTCTTTAAAAGAACACCTGTGTCAATAAGCATACATCTGAAATATGTAAACTCTTACAACTCAATGTGCTTTAATTTCTTCTACATTATTTCCTGTATTTCCCCTAAAGAATAAAGATGAATAATGAGTCTCATAACTATCACTGTACGTCAAAATGTCTCCATGTATGCACAGTTACATTTTTTCTGATTTCCTGGGAAAACAAAACAAAAATTCAGCACAAATACTTTTGAAATGATGGCTTTTATTTTTATCTGAATAGAAGGGAAGGAAAAGGAAAATGACGGTGGATTTTGAGGAAGAAGGGACACTGGAATGCAGGCTTGATAAGTAAAAGTATTTTAAAGAAATTTAAAATCGACCTGGCACTCTGATATAAAAAGCAATGAAGATTGAGCTGCAGAACTGACATTTCTTTCTGGATGCAGAGGACAGTAATGACTCATTCTTCACTGCTATTGCCGGTCTATCTTCCATCACAAGGCTTCATTAAGGTTAAAACAAATGTAAAAAGCAAAATGCAAGGCTAGTGTCAGCATGGTACCGGCAAGTCTCAGTGACCTGTCATAGTGACATAAATCCCGATGTGCCCAACTGGAAGCTCCACTAGCAAATATGTCTAATGACAGGGACCTCGGGACGACTCTATATAGAAATGAAATTGGGAGTCACTCTAATGCCACCTGACAGCATGGAGACTGACCTTCACAGGCACTAATGTGACATAAATGATGCCAGAGTAACCAGGCTCAGAGGAACATAATTGGCAAAGTAAGAGATTTTAACAGTGTGTATAAAAATGTGGGGCCAGGGCAGATAGGAATTGTCGCTTCTATATAAGTTTCTAGTAATGGTAATTGTATGTGTGTTAAATGAAAACATGGGTGAGTCCAACTCAGCCTTCATAGAGCAGCAGCAATATTAAATATAAAACAATCATAAAATATTATTTGTGTGTGCTTTGAAGTAAATTTTTCACATGTGAAAGTTGTCAGGTTGCAAGTCAAGATTTTTCCTAAGGGCTGGAACAGACTGAGGTTCCCTGGAAATATTGATATATTCCTAGTTCTTCTATCTGGTGATATCACACTGTTCTCTGCACAAGGTGTGTTGTGTGTGTGTGCACACATTCACGTGCATTGAGAGGGGAAGGGATGGATGGATGAGGTGTGAAAACCAGGGATATTGTCACACATTTTCCATATTGCTCATCAGTGGCTCCTAAATTCCTAAGTAAAGGGATCCTGGTGGAGGATTCCTTGTTGGTAGAACTTTTCTTGAAGCTGCATAGCGTGTGTTTCTTAGATTGTGTGTTTATTTAGGATGGCTTGGGGAGGTAACTGAGATTTCACGTTAGCTAAGCCCTCCAGAACTCTCCTCTGCATCCTCACTCCTGACGATGTAACCACATCCCTCAACACTTAACCCTAATGGTCTGTACATGATCATGAGAAATGATCATGTACATCATGATCATGATGACCATGGCAGGACAGTTTGATCTTAAATTGCTCTCCTGGTCTCAACACTCTACTCTTTCCACTTTAGAATCTCTAAACCTTCCGTTTTCCTACCCCAGTTGAAAACAACAAACATGACCATCACAGATTCATATTGCCCTATATAATTGTTTGCAAAATATAACTGGAAAGATAACAGTGTCTAGATTATCTAGTATGCAAGCCACTGTCAGTAGGTGGAAATCTTATTTTGCAGGGTTTGTGAGTTTTGATTTTCTCCCCACAGGTACCTTGCAAATGGCATGAACTGTGTCTAGCATCATCTCAGGATGCATGGTAGAGTCACTGGTTCCACTACTTGCTGCTTCCATTACCCTAGACTAGTTACTTAATATATTTGTACCTCCATTGCCTAATCTGTAAATCAGGACACTAGTAAGATGTCACTTATAGGATTATTGTAAACATTAATTGAGAATATAATGGTGATATATGTCAAAGATTTCCTGGTGAAAAATAAGCACTCAATAAATGTTAGCTATTATAATTCATATGACAGAAAAATGGCTTAAAAAGTTGACCAGAGCTATACATACATAGCATGACAAATGGTCACGCTAATGGTTAAGGAATCCCCTTGGGAGGCTCGAAACTTACCAAATGAGATGCTGCTCCAATGAGACATGATTAAAGCACTTTGAATTCTTCATTTTGAACAGCTTTCAAAACCTACAGATTTTGAACATTCTGAAGTCATGATTCCTGATTTCATTTTTATTCCTCAAAAAATGACAAATGGAGTATACTAAATGGCACACACAATGGGAGATATATTGATGAGTAATGAACCATCCCAGCCTGCCCTCATGGAGATTATAAATTAGATTCCAAATTGATAAATAAGATGATCAATTTGCCCCTTTTCTGATAAAACTCAAAGCTTGTATTTTATGGCTTACACTACTTAAAAAACATCTTTACCTAAGTCAGTATTGCAAAGATTTGGTACTATTTTTTTTTTCTTCTTCTTCTAAAATTCTTATGCTTTAAGTTTTACATTTAGGTCGATAATCTATTTTGAGTTAATTTTTGTAGATGGTGTAAGGTGGTGGTTATTCTTTTGTAAGTTTGCCCAATTGCTTCAGCATTAGTTTTTGTAAAATCTGACTGCTTGCACATAATTATCAATACATCTATATCTACCATCTTATTAGTTATTTCTCCCTGTTCCTTTCTTTTATTTATTTCTCTTTTTCTGATTGCTTTTGGTTCAGTTGGATAGTTTTTATTTCCATTGTATCTTAATAATCTATTTATAAGTTATGCCTCATTTTCTAATATTATTTGAGTTGTCATAAGGTTTTAAAATATATTTTATGTTATCATGGTTTATATCCATAAAACATTATCCAATTTATATAGTTTAAGAAACTTAAAGCAGTATACTTATCTTTTCTCATTTATGCTATTTTTGTCATACATTTTACCTTTATAATGCTAGTAACTTCAAAGTTTATTGTTAATATTTTTGCTGTAGACAATCAATTATTTAAGCATTTGAATAAGAAAAAATGTTTATATTTACTTTCATATTTATCATTTCAAGAGGTCTTCATTTATTTTTGCATATACCCCCTTCCTGACTGGTATTGTATTTCTTCTGCCACAAGAACTTCCTTTCACAGTTCTTTTAGTAAATGGGGTTCCTAACTTTTCATTTATCTGAAAATCTTTCCTTCACATTTATTTTTGAAAAAAGTTTGTTTAGTTTATCTGAATTTTTTTTTTGGCTGCATTGGGTCTTTGTTGCTGCGTGCAGGCTTTCTCTAGTTTCAGCGAGCAGGGGCTACTCTTCATTGTGGTGTGCGGGCTTCTCATTGCAGTGGGTTCTCTTGTTGTGGAGCACGGGCTCTAGAGTGCAGGCTCAGTAGTTATGGCGCACGGGCTTAGTTGCTCTGCAGCATGAAGGACCTTCCTGGACCAGGGATCGAACCTGTGTCCCCTGCATTGACAGGCAGATTCTTAACCACTGTGCCACCAGGGAAGTCCCTGAAAATTTTTTATTTCATATTTATTTTTGAAAACAATCGTTCGGTATAGAATTAGGGGCTATGAGGTGTTTTGTTTTGGTTTTTTTTTTCCTTTTACCTCTTTAACAACAATTGTCATATGGTTTGCACAGTTTTTGATGAGACAGGGCAAAGTCTTTACCTTTGCTCTTTTGTGTGCACAATCTTCCCTTGGAATCCACAGGGAATTAGTTCCAGGAACTCCCATGGATACCAAAATCCACACATACTCAAGTTCCTTATAGAAAATGGTGCAGTACAGCTGGCCTTCCTATCTATGGGTTCTACATTTCAATCCACAGTTGGTTGAATCTATGGCTGTGGAACCCACACAAACAAATGATTTTCCATAATGTTTTATTACACCAACCTGGCTGCATTCAAGATTATTTTTTCTTTTTCATTAGTTTTCTGTGTTTTGAATATGTTTATTTTTATTGGTAGTTATCCTATTTGGATATCAGTGAATTTATTAGATTTCCATTTTTTGTTATCTTTCATTATTTTTCAAAAACTACAACCATTATCTCTTCAAAAATTTCCTTTGTTTCATATACTTTCCCTTCTTTTTCTAGGATTGCAATTACATATATGTTAGACCATTTGATATTGTTCTACAGTCCTTGGATATTCTGCATTGTTTTTTCTTTTTTCGGTACGTGGGCCTCTCACCGCTGTGGCCTCTCCTGTTGCGGAGCACAGGCTCCGGACGCGCAGGCTCAGCGGCCATGGCTCACGGGCCCAGTCGCTCTGTGGCGTGTGGGATCCTCCCGGACCGGGGCACGAACCCGCGTCCCCAGCATCGGCAGGCGGACCCTCAACCACTGCGCCACCAGGGAGGTCCTGCATTGTTTTATTTTCACTTTATTCTTTTATTCATGATGTGTTTCAATTTATGTAATTTCTTTTGATCTCTCTTCACATTCACTGAATTTTTGCTTAGCTGTGTTGTGTCGACTGATGTATCCATCTAAGGCATTCTTCATTTCTCTAACTGTATTGTTTTTAATTTCTGATTTTTTTTACCTCTTTCTTGTAGTTTCTTTCTGTCTGCTTAAATCTCCATCTGTTCTTATAGGCTGGCCACGTTTTATCCTAAACCCATTTACAAATCGATTATAGTTATGATAAAATCCACATTTGGCAGTGGTAGAGGTGGTTGTGTGAAATAATCTACTCTCATGCCTCTCGTCAATAGGTCTTTTGTACCTGGGCTTTGTGGGTGTGTCTTTCTCAGCCTTCTTGACCTTTCTCTTCATGTGAGCCAAGCTATACCTTGTATCTGTGTGTCTCATATATTCATAAGCTGCCCTTGGTGATGGTGTCATCTCAGCTGGTGAAGTAAGCAATGAAAAAACAAGGATAAACTGACTGGTAAAGCTAATGCAACAAAACACCTATTGGAAATTTATTGTTATTTTAGACAGAAATTGCACAAAACCTGGTGTACTGTTTTTTGTTTGTTTGTTTTTTTGTGGTACTCAGGCCTCTCACTGTTGTGGAGCACAGGTTCTGGATGCGCAGGCTCAG
This sequence comes from Lagenorhynchus albirostris, assembly GCF_949774975.1. Classification (NCBI taxonomy): domain Eukaryota; kingdom Metazoa; phylum Chordata; class Mammalia; order Artiodactyla; family Delphinidae; genus Lagenorhynchus; species Lagenorhynchus albirostris. The sequence goes on along the minus strand of NC_083106.1, from coordinate 3,970,917 downwards.
CGGCCATGGCTCACTGGCCTAGCTGCACTGCAGCATGTGTGATCTTCCTGGACCAGGGCACGAACCCATGTCCCCTGCATTGGCAGGTGGACTCTCAACCACTGCACCATCAGGGAAGCCCCTGGTGTACTGTTGATCTCTTTAAGGCAGGATCTTGTCATTTGTCTTTAGAGGTTTCCCAATGCCTTGTTATACGTATTGTGAGGTAGCCAATTAATGTCTGTTGAGCTCTGAGTCCAAAGCCTCTTGCCTCTTTATAAAGCAGGAAGGCAAATGGTTTCTGTGTAGAGGCAAACAAGGACAGATTCAAAAGGGGGTGTTTTTACTACTATATATAAAATAGATAACCAACACAGACCTACCATAGAGCACAGGGAAATCTACTCAATACTCTGTAATGGCCTACATGGGAAAACAATCTAAAAAAGCGTGGACATATGTATACATATAACTGATTCACTTTGCTGTACACCTGAAACTAACATAACATTGTAAATCAATTATACTCCAATAAAGAAAGTAAAATAAAATAAATAAATAAAGAGTGGGTGTTTGCAGACATAGCAGGGCCTAAGATATTTTGTTATCTGATTCCTCATGGGGTCCTTTTAACAACAACACAACTACCACTGCAACAACAATAACAACAACCACAGAACATTTTTTTCCATTAGTTTGAAGGGAGACATCTTCCCCAGATCTTTGTGAGGAATTCAGAAGACAGCGTCCATTATATTGCCCATAACATCCTATTTTGTACCCTGCTAAGGTTCATCTGTAGCATTTCTAGTAATTGTGGGTACTCAGATTGGGCTAATCAAAGCCAAATAATAATAATATGCAATAAGATAGATTCCCCTTCCTAGTAAGTCCTATTTCCCTTGACAGTCATCTAATAACCTATGCCCTCTGTGAAAATACAGGCAAATGATGGAGGGTAATGAAGTCCACAATAACATGATTGCTCACCTGTTATGCTTAATGAGACTTCTGCTCTATTCCTCCAGATTCTGCAGGGTCTCAAGCTAGCTGATTCATTTAATCAAGACCCTGATGCATAACACTGCTATTTTCTCCTGGTAACTGCCAGCCATGGATTTACCTTGATGGACTTCAGTGCCTCTAAACAATGAATAAAAGGGACGAGGAACCAGTTAAATGGTACCTTGAGTGTTCTTTATGAGTTCGTTCAGTCATCACAAGGGTGCATCCATGATGTATAGCAACCATTTGCGATCCTATAGCACTTTATCTTTCCAGCTGTTCTCTCTCCTATGAGGAGAGTTGTACCAGTTAAGCTTGTTCTTAATTGACTGCTCAAAATCATTTTTATACAATTCATTAAAGTGTATCTCAAAACAAGTAACTTGTTTAGCTAGATTTTTTTTGTTTACTGAGATTCAAACGATCAGAAAAATTCCTTAATTCGAACTTGATGCTTGCAATGTGGTTTGTACAAAAGTTTTACAATTGCATCACCACACAGATAACCACGAATCTGAGAGTGGATGAGTGCTCATTTGTAAACAGCCTGGAATGTCTCTTGTCAATAGGAACTGATTATTTCTGTCCTATACAAATGTGGAGGAGCCTAAAGCATGTAATTTAGCTCCAAGTTCGTCCCCTCATCCCACCAGTAAGACTGATTCTTTGCACATTATTTGTACTCTTGCACTTTATACACCTTGAATTGAATTAAACTTCACCCTCCATATCCTCACGCCTTCATCCAAACTTATCAAGATCAGTTATACAGTAAATAAATACAGTAAAATGAAACCAAAATCACTTCTGCTTTCTTTTCTATGTTTCCGTGCTAACTCTTCCCAACCCACCCACATTGTTTAGGAAACAACATCTCTTGTAAATAAAACCCATTTGGTGTCTTCTAGTTTAGTATCAATGGAGAGTGATGGCGGGACTGAAGCCAGGATATTAACCAGGATGAAATTCATACTTTTTCGTACACTGTCCCACCAAGGCTTTTGCCGCATTAGGGTCTCAATATAAATTAGACCCTGGAGTTAAACAAATCAGTGATTTATAAGAACTTGGCATCTTTCCTCAACGTACTTATTTATGACTTCTTATACTGTGCTTTAAAGCTTTTTGCATCAATACAGAGTGTGTAAAAACAGGTGTGTGTGCTCTTTACTCTTGAACATTTGCCACTAAATTAGCAAACATTACTTCTACTTCAGTGAATGATTATTTGGAATATCCTTTACTTGTAGATATAAATTTCGAGTCACCACTTAAGTGGTATAAAAATGAAATGTATTGCCTTTTATGAGTCAAATTACCATATGATATCCAAAAAACTAAGAAAAAATGAATAATACAGTAAGGCTAATACATAAATGCACACATAACAATAATTATCACTTTCACACACAATGTGGCTTATCAAAGTATTTTCACAATTGAATTCAGTTGTCTTGCTAAGAGAAATTCTGGTATCAGTTAAAATAACTTAATTTGCATGCCCTACATGGATGAAGACATCCTGGCTTAGATGGCAACCTCTTCTGCCATCATATTTTCATTTTACTTCCTCTGTGGCTAAGCCCAGGCTTCATCTTGACCTCTGGTCCCTTATTCTTTCTACCGTCCCCCTGCTTACCATCCTTCCCTCCCCAGCTGGCTTGGAATCACCAACCATACTTTCACTTCTATCACCAACTACTTTGTCCCATTATTTTACCATATGATTCACCTGGAAAAATTCATTTGTAGAACAATCATAGGGTGACCAACCATTCTGGTTTCCCTGGAACTAAGAAAGTGCCAGGCAAATCAAGATGGTTAGTCACCGAAAACCAATTGTCCAGCCACCCACTTTCTACTATGTTCGTGCAGTTTCCTCTGCTGTTCAACTCATTCCAGGGATTCTATCTTCTCTTCATTCTCCACGGCAAATCTGATGGGCACTTTTGATTATGGCCTTTCTTGGTACTACAAATCCTCCACAGGCCTTATCTTGATGTACTTTGGAGGCCCAAGCATTGCTTTACACTTCTCAACACTATAATTTATTTTAAAATTTAATAGGTTCCTGATTTACTTGCCTCCAGTCAGCTACATGTGCCAGTAATCACAACATTTTTTCCCCAGCTAGACATAACTTTCAAGCCTGACTTTTTATTCCCTTGGTCCCAAGACTTTCTCTCTTAATTTGATATCAATTATCATGAGACTATCTGAAAATTAGGCATAAAACAGGGAAAAACTCTCAGGGATGAATCTTTATGAATAAGTTATAAATCTTAATGAACTTTTTTTGTCCCCAAGTTTTTTTCTTTCATTTTTGTCTCTTCTCATAGGGATCAGGAAGCAGCTGAATTTTCAAACCCTTCAAAATCTCAATATTTGGGTTAACTTTATTTTACTTATTCTCTCAAGCAATTTTCGCCTAAGCTCAGCTCTTTCTTTTGATGTCTTGCTAAAAGCAGAAAGTAAAATTAAATTTTACAATATATTTTGACTCTTGCCAATCATTCCCCTAGACTACACTACAGTAGGCATGTAGGTTGCTTTTCAAGTTTTCATAGGCAACATTTTACCGTGTTTTGCCACAGTATATAAAAGGTCCCCTCTTTCTAGTCCATATGGGTTTCCTCACGGTCTTCCTTCTGACAACTAAGATCATTTCTATTACGCAGCATTTCACTTCAAAGTACCCATTTTTGCACACTTTAGTATAATTAGAGAGTTAATTGGGACTTCCCTGGTGGTGCAGTGGTTAAGAATCTGCCTGCCAATGCAGGGGACACAGGTTCAATCCGTGGTCCAGGAAGATCCCACATGCCGCAGAGCCACTAAGCCCATGCGCCACAACTACTGAGCCTGCGCTCTAGAGCCCATGAGCCACAACTATTGAGCCTGTGTACCACAACTCCTGAAGCCTGTGCTAATAGAGCCCATGCTCCACAGCAAGAGAAGCCACCACAATGAGAAGCCCATGGAAAGCCCGCGTGCAGCAATGAAGACCCAACGCAGCCAAAAATAAATAAATTAATTTTTTTAAAAAAAGGAGCAATGCTTTGTCACATATATTGAACAAGAAGTATTGTCCCTGCTTTTTTTAAAGACCAAGTCCTCCTAACTTTGATTTGAACCCCATTCACTGTCTCTTTATTCATGAATTTGCATCTAAAGTTATTACTATTCCTTCTTTTATCATCGATTTCACATTCTTTCTCAGATCATGTCCTTTGGCCAAAAAGCATGCTGTAGTATGTTAACATAAGAAATCTGCTCTTATGTTCATTTCTCTCAAAAGAAATCTCCCCACTGCTCTACCCCCTTTACCGAAAAGAGAGATGAAAAGAGCCTGTAGTTGTCTACTTTACACCTTTCATTCACTCTTGTAACACTTGAAACTTCCTCCCATTCCTACCACTCCACTAAAATTGCTCTTTCCAAGGTTAAAAATAACCTCCATGTTGCAAAATTCAGTGCCACTTTTCATCTCACTCAACCTCTTTTAACACATTTCTTTGGGATTCACTAACAACATTTACTTCAGATGCTGCTCCTGCATCCTACAGATACCTTTGTTGCATCTTCTCCTCCCTGCCTCTCACTCTTGGAGTACCTCTCAGCTCCATCTTAGCCATTTTCCTCTGTTCTTTTATATTAATGATTAAAATTCTCAGCAAACTAGGAATAGGAAGGGAATTTCTCAACCTTATAAGAGTAATCTATAAAAATCCTACAGATACATTATGTGTAATGGTAAAGACTGAATGCTTTACCCCTAAGATGTGAAACAAGCAAGGTTGTCCACTTACAAATCCTATTTAACAAATTATCAGAAGTGCTAGGCAGTGCAATAAGTCAAAAAGAAGAAACAAAAGGCATGCTGATTGGAAAGAAAGAAATAAAAATGTCTTATTTGCAGACAAAATGATTGTTAATATTCACAAAGAATCACAAAGAAACTACTAAAATTAAGAAGTGAGTTTAGGATCACACAGATCATAAGGTAAATTTTCAAAAATCATAGTAGCAACAAGCAATTTCAAATTAAAAATTTTAAATTGTCATTTAAAATAGTCCAAACATCATAAAATCATTTTGTATAAATCTTTCAAAATGTATGAAAAATTTATATACTGAAAACTACAAAACACTGGTGAAATAAATCAAAGAAGATCTAAATAAGTGGAGAGATATATCACAGTAATTGATTAAAAGATTCAGTATTATAACTATCAATTCTTCAAAAACTTATCTACAGATTCAACTCATTTTGAGACAAATACTAGTAGAAATTTTTGTAGAAATTTTTATATAAATTACCAAAAATATTCTAATATTTATACAGAAGTAAAAAGAAACTAGAATAGCCAATTCTGTAAAAGAAGAAAGTTTGATTACTTACACCATCCGATTTAAATATTATAAAGCTAAAATATGTAACACACAGTATATCTGAAGAAAGTATTTACATGTGGGTTCAATGGGACAGGAGAAAAAGTCCAGAAATAGAACCATGTTGAGCGCCAGTTGATGTTAGACAAAGGTGCTAAGGCAATTCAATGGAAAAAGGATAGTTCCTTTCAAAAATGGTGCTACATTGATTGGATATCTATAAGGAAAAGAAAAATCCTTGCCCCATATCTTACATTCTACAAAAATTAACTCAAAATGAATCATAAATCTAAATGTCAAACTTTTCTAGAAGAAAGTATAGAAGAAAATCTTTATGACATTTGGTTAAGCAGAGATTTCTTAAGCATGGCACCAAATATATATATATATATATATATATATATATATATATATATATATATATCAAAACATAATAATGAGCAAACAACTCAATTTAAAAAGTGCCCCAAATATTTGAATAGACACTTCAACAAAGATGACAGATGGATGCATAATAAATACATTAAAAAGTGTCCTACATCTTTAGTTATTATGGAAATGCAAATTAAAACAATAAGAAACCACTAAATATCTAATAGAATGACAAATAAAAAACTGATTAAACCAAGTACTGATAAAAGCAAATAAAAGTCTAATGCATTGCCAATGGGAATGCAAAATGTTATACTTAGTGGATGGAAAATAAAAAATGTGTAAGGTCAACAGAGGTGATGTGTTTCAAGAAGAAAGGATGAATCAACCAGTTCAAATGCTGCTGAGAAATCATGTGAGATGAGAGTGAAGTGAAAATTGGATTTTGCAAAATGTATGTATTCATCAGATTTCCCCAGAGAAACAGAAACAACAGACTCTTCCTCTCTCTCTCCCTTCTCCCCGTCTCTCTCTCTCTCTCTCTTATTCTCACTCTTGCTCTCTTCTCTTTCCCTTTACTATGAGGAATTGGTTCATGGATTATGGAGTCTGAGAAGTGCCATGATCTGCCATCAACAAGCAGTAAACTCAACAAAGCTGGTGGTGTAATTCCAGTCTGAGTCAAAATGCCTGAGAACCAAGGAGTCAGTGGTGTAAATCCCAGTCCAAGAGCAGAAGACAGATATCCCAGCTCAACAGGCAGACAGGAAGGTAGGATGGCAGGAAGGTAGGGTGGCAGGAAAGGAAGAATCCTCCCTTCCTCTGCTTTTTGTTCAATTTAGGCTCTCAACACAGTGGATGGTTACCACCCACACTGAGAAGGGCAATCTAATACTAAATCCACTGATTTAAATGCTAATCTCATCCAGAAACACCCTCACCAGCACATCCAGAAATAATACTTAATCTGGGCACCCCACGACCCAGTCAAGTTGACACATAAACTCACAATAGATGGCATTAAAGGCATTGACAATAACAATTTTCATACTTTAAAAGATACTCAACTATAATGGATTAATGAGAAATGTAATTATGGGAATGATGACAGTGAGCAGAAATAATACACTCACTAAGTTTTATCATCTGGAAAAGAAGCAATAGGACTGTGGCTGGAGGATACATTTTATCAAAAGATTTATTTGAAAGTGGGAGATACTGGGTTATATTTATTTGCATTTGCATTTGATTGATATACTAGAGAGGAATAATTGATGATTATAAGACTGAAGAAATAACTGCAGTAGTAAAACCCTGGACCAGCTGACATCATGGAATCATGAAATGGACATTAATAATCTCTCAAAAGATTACTTTTTCCCTGGCCCGTTGTAGAGGAACAATGGAGTTTGCTTGGCATTGGCCTTACTTCCTGATTCAAGATGGAGCTTCATAGTCTAAGCTATGTAGGAGAAGCTCATTGACCAATTTCATGGTGATATTTCAGGAAGCCCAGGCCTAAACTTTGGCATTTTTCTGATAACATTCGTTGATTCAAGAGCTACATAATAATCCCGAAGTTAATCGGTCAGGTTTGAATGATTAATGGGGAAGGCACAAAACTTGAAAGTGAGCAAAGAAGTGGGTATCCCACGTTGCTATAGACAGCCACTTTGTAGTCATGAAGGAAGCCTTCCTAGGATGAGGCAACCAAAGTCAGAGTTTAAGAGAGGAGCACTGGCTCAAGGAGGAGCAGAAGCTCAGATCACACCTTTCATGAAATTTGTTCTCACTTGAATTTTGAAGATATGAGTCAATAATAAATTCTCTTTTAGATTTTTTTTTTTTTTTTTGCGGTACGCGGGCCTCTCACTGCTGTGGCCTCTCCCGTTGCGGAGCACAGGCTCCGGATGCGCAGGCTCAGCGGCCATGGCTCACGGGCCCAGCAGTTCCGCGGCATGTGGGATCTTCCCGGACCAGGGCACGAACCCGTGTCCCCTGCATCGGCAGGCAGACTCTCAACCACTGCGCCACCAGGGAAGCCCTCTCTTTTAGATTTGAGATGACTTTATCTGGTTGTTCAATTACTTACCCTTTCCCCTACACACACACACACACACACACACACACACACACACACTCTCACACACACGCTGTGTGCTGTTACAGCACATATAGATGGTTGTGCTTTAGAACATGCATTGTCAATCAATATTATCACCAATAGGCTGAAAAATGCTCCCAAGGGGGCAAAATATCTTATTCTTTTTGCCTAAAGCATAGATACTGTGCAGTTTATAGGCAGATATACAGTGTGTTTGTTGTGTTACAATTAGGAAAACTGGTCTAAAAAGGGTACTTGAATAAATGAGAAACACTGCTTCACAGAAACATGAAGATGCTCTTTCTTTTGTGACAGGAGTGAAGGCAGAGGATGGAGAGCAGATACACTGAAGCTGGTAGATTTGGGTAAGGGGAGTTTGGGTGTACTTGTCTCTACTTTCCTTTTGAAGAATGAGGTGTGATCACCTTCCAGGTGGTGGCCTGAAGAAGCTTAGGGTTAAAGTCCTAGGAGGAGAGAGTGTCAGAGTCATCTCATGGACAACTAAGGAACACAGTAACTTGCTGGGCAGTACTGAGGGTGTCAAACTGGGACAAGTTTGTGGCTGTCGAGACTCTGCTCCCACCTGTTGACCAAGATCACTGTTCACACCCACGGGACACAGGCTATTGGCAACATGTATATTTTCCAGAGCTGCCATATCACAAAAAGCTGCCAGTAAACACAAAAGTGTTTACTGAGTTTGGCCCTCTACTAGAAAATTTACTAAAGTCTGTAGTTAACTTCCTTGTTAAATGTAAGTACCTGAATTTTCATTGACAGGCAGTAATGTCTATAATTAAAGGCACCACCATTTAGCAACAGATGCCTTAGTTGACAATGGAACTGTAAACACAATCCCAGGTAATGATTTCATCTTTATGAGCTAGAATATAGAGCTATATTTATGTACGTGTTAATGTGCTGATGCACATGTGAAATGAAATGTAGTAAAAAAATACCAAATGATTTTTACTGCCAAGCGTGTACACACATGCTTAGAAAAGTGTATCATTTTTTGAAGTCCATTGTCTAGGAGTCTGTACATTGTGGAGAACAAATATGTCACTGAGAAAAGCCACACATATTTGAAAAGTTATCTCATTTATGGTCTCTGTTTACCATGGACAAATGGGATAAAAATCTAATCTGTGCCTCTGCTGTTCATTTTTATTTTTCCTTCCAGGAGAACAGACAAGGTTTTGAGTCATTTTTTTAAAATTTTTACTCTTATGAAAAAGCAAAAAATAAGCCCCCAAAAGTAAAGTGCTTAAGATAAATTACAAAAGCAAGAGAGATTTTCAAGATTTGTAGTGGACACATTTTTTCCTTATTGCAAAGCTAAACTTTAAAGCAAAAAACTTAGTAAAATAAGTTCAATGCAATATGTAAATTTTCCAATATCTAGAAACCCACAAAAATAAGCATATTATGATTTCTTTCCTGCAACTAACTAAAGAAATAACTATGTTTAACCATTCACACAGGGCACTTGCTAACTTTCCTTTCCCAAGGATTCATGTGCCAACAGCTCTGTCTCAGCAAATCTGTCCTTACTCCTGTGCCTGTTCAATATGCTGCACTTGGCACAGAATATAGTCCCCACTTTCATCAGCAAGCAGGTGGCAGGTGTGCAACTAACTTCTCAGGAAGAATATTTTAGAATCGTATGTTCTGTTCCACTTACTTGACTGATACTAGATTATATTAGAAAGCTTAGACTTAGCCTCAGAGTCTTCTACAATGTAGCAACTACTCAATGAATTTTCTTTTGCTGCAGTGTACAGCAGAAAATAAAAGACCAAGTTGATGCATACAGATAGAAATGAATTTTTATCATTAATTCCCTCTCAGGATTTCATTTATTATCTTTTTGTGGTTCATCTGGAAGATAGACTAGACTAGAATCTAGAAGCTAAAGACACAATTCTCTGAATCTTTCCCTTAGTGGACTGGGGAGGAAAAAAGAGAAAGGAGAGAGAAAATGGAAATTCAGTATGCATTTACTGTGTACCGTGATCTACTCCATACCAGCTCCTTCCAGATATGCTGTTTCAATGGATACTTGCAACACTGCAGTAGTTCTAGCATACTGTTTTCATAGGTAGCAAAAGTGAGTATTATGTAAGTATTATGAAGACCCTTCCTACACCAAAAATGCTTATTTTGTGGTTTCCCTAAAAAGAAATAATTTGAGGATATAACATACTCAAAATTCTTATTCTGTGATTTCCCTTTAAAAAGCAATTTGAGAATTTATCACATTATCCACTACAGGTAGACAAATGAACATTTAATATCACCTCAAGATTTTGTATGAAATGCTAAAATCTGCAGGATTCTTCCCCCACCCATTGTCAAAGGCATGTGTTTTTATACTTGAAAGTAATTGCTTCTCTGTTGATTTCCAGAGTCAGAGCTTCCAAGGGAAAAGAGCTACACATTTATCATTAAACGTTGACTTAGAAAAGATGTATACTGACAAACTCAGAGTCAACCCAAAATAATTATTTTACTTGTTCCATTGATTCTATCCTGGTAAATGACAAGAGATTTAAAGTAAGATTTCTATATTATTTCTATGTTTTAATATAATGACATTTATTTCTCATTATTTACAATATTTAAAATCAATAAACTAGATGCCCAATGATAGTAGGTTGAGTAAATATATCATAATACAGTTATACATAGAATATCACATGTTGGTTCAAAAATCTTATATATTTAAAGATTATTAAATTCAAAATATTAACTTATGATCAAAATTTTACATATAGAATGAACACTATTCAAGTGTGCATATGTGAATGTGCATACACACACACACACACACACACAATTACATGCATGTATTTAAAGAAATATGGAAGTTAGTTTGTCCATGCTCTGGACAGTGGGAAATCATCTGATGTTTTCATGTAGGAATATTCAAGATCCAATGTATTAGCGAAAAATCTGACATCGTGATGAAGCATTTATTAGAGGGAACACAGCTGGAGAAAGGAGAGTAATTAGGACATTACTGAGTAGACCAGCTTTTTTTCTTGTTCTTTTTCTTTTTTTTGAGGGGAAGGGTGTGAACTAAGGCACTAGGGGAATGGAGATGGCAGAAACAGAAAAGGAATCAAATGAGAAAGCGGCGTTGTCTACATCACCACAGATGGACATTGCTGGGTGTCTATATATTTTGTATGCCTGCAAGCATGTATATACCACCTTGAGAGGCACAACTCTTGATGACTGTTTGACACTTTAAAATTTTGCAAAAATAGCTCCCAGACTCCAGTTCATGGAAAGGAAGTGTCTAAGGGCTCCTTGAAGGCAGCATTTTGTTCCTGCAGCTGCTGGTATGGTGCCTGGTCCATGGTAAATAGTAAATAGAGATCAATGAGGTTGATTTATAATCAACTGGGAGAACGCAGGTGAAGTGCTCTGCTCTTGTCCCTGGCAAGCAGGTTTTCTTTGAGTTTTCCCCAAAGTCGACTTCTTCAGGTCTTTTTTATATAGGTTCTTATGTGTGTCATTTCTGTGTTTGGTTAAATAAAGCTCAGTATTTACACTGAACCAAACTAAGACAGCTTACAGCACTTAAAATTGGGACAAATATGCTACAGGAGCAAGGGAAGCAAAGGATGTCCCCAAAGAACCTATTAGTTGCCAAGAATTAGTTGCCAAGAATTACTGGTCAGGAACCTCAGCTAAATTTTCACTGGTTCCCTCCTGTGTTTGCTTCACGAAGACCAATCTCCCAAGTAAGGAGGATGTAATCAATATCCCTCTCTTTCCCTTACTAGTGTTGGGTCTTTGAAAGTTCACAGTGGTCGAGTCTGACAGAACATTTCACCTTGTCTGACTTAAAACTTATTGAATTTGATTTGTACCCTGAGACACTCTTACAAAGGCAGTAGTTGCTACGGCACTTGTTAAAAATAAAGAAATCAGATGCCGGAATTAAGAAGTTAGAAGTGCAAGCCCAGACCACGTGAGTTTACTGACCCTTCGTGACAGTCTAGCCCAGAGGTTCAGGAGGACCAAGGGGAAGGCAGAGCCATATTGGGTCAAACTGGACCCGGATGAAACCAGGAAGGAGTTTCAGTTTGATAAAATCCAGGGACCTTAGGGCCCTATTTGAATGAGTGACTATATTTCTGTCCTAAAGGAAAAACTTGTATAATGATTCTTTCATTAACTTTAAGCAATAGATACAAAAAAAAAATCACATCTATTTTTTAGTTTAATGCTGGTCTCCTTTTAAAAGCAATATATAATCATTGTAGAAAATTTGAAAGTACAAAAAGTAAAAGGAGACAAGGGAAAAAATGTCATAATGCCTCAATCTAATAACAATCAATGTTTACATTTTATTTGTGTTGAAATAATTTTGTGTGCACATGTATCAAAATTTGTATATGCTTTGTATAACAGGTAGTAGTTATATTCTTCATGGTTTCACTGGCATTTTATTGAAGTATTTTTGACAAAATTTTAAAAGTTAATTTATATTGGCTCCATAAAATAAAATAATATGGCTCTTTATTATTTATTTAATCAATTATCTTTTTTTCATTTATTTAATCAATTATCTTTTTTTCATATGCTTGAATGACTTTTAATATTTTGTTATTTTAAAAAGTGAGACCAAACATGCTTAAAGATAATTACTGGAATGCATCTCTAGCTATTTCCATAGTATTAACACCTAGAAGTTAAAATTATGGGATATAAAAAATTTTAAGAATAAATATTTGAGTGGCAATGTAATGCAGAGGGTAGGGTATAGTCCCTGGAGTAGGCAGACATGATTAAAACTCTAGTTATGCTATTTACCTGTTCTGTGAAAGTGGGCAGGTTGCATTTTATTTTTTCTCATATGTGCATTGGACATAAACATAGTTTTGCCTTATAGGATCGTTGGACAAAATAAATAATACAGTACATATTATCATTTGATAAAAAGCCATGCATGGAATAAGCACTCAATAAATATAATTACAGTATTCATTATTAAATAAAATGATGTTCTTTGTGAAATGTGCTGTGATTCCCAAATTTGACCTGGGTACCCACGTTTTTTATTTAACATGAGATTCCTTTTGAGAGTTTAAAATGCTTCTTATAGAATGCATCTAAGGATAAATTGATTTAGCTGATTTAATTTTCTGTGTGCTCTGTTTTCTAAATTGGCTTAAAGCCTTAGCTTAGTAGCTGAGAAGGTAAATGTGCCGTATTTGCAATAATACAACTGCTTCAAACATACTTGGAATCAAGAAGGAATAGTTGTACTGAAATCTGTAAATACTGAGTTCTTGAGTCCAAACGTTCCAGAAACTAAATAAACTTCTAATCTTCACTGTTGCGTTGTGTAGAGAGGAGAGGACATAATCAATGCAGAGCAACCTCAAAGGTGTTTTCAAAGCTTTGACCTGAGAATGTTAACACAAGTAGCACATAGGTCAGTTCTGGTTATTTCCAAATATCACCCAAAACTCCTTGAATCTGTTCTGCACTACCTCTGTCACTGGTGAGGGGCTTACAGGTGTAGATGCATCTCTGCTAGGATCATGGATCAGCCTTGTTCAATGATATAAGAGAACAGGCATGGGACAAGTTTATTCTTTCAGATTTTATAAAACTACTCGCACAAATGATAAGCAGAAAAAACAAGTTTATCTTCTTTTCTGCATATAATTAAATGAGGGCTTTATTTTTACCTCATTTTCCAGTAGTAATATCACTAAGGGATTCTATTTATTAAGCAACAACCATGTGCCAGACAATTTAACTGTATTATTTTACTCAATGACTATTGCCAATTAGACAATTAACACATTTAGCACTATTAAGCTGTACCTGATAATTTGCATTTGAGGTTGAGATTGAGAGTTAAATGAAGAGAAGAAAGGAATGTCAGTTTAATATCTTGATGTTCTTTGTTAGCAAAAATTATATTGGGCTTCCCAGCTCAAACTAACAGCATGCTCCGTGAGACCCAAGGCTCAGGAGACCAATAGCCACATCCCTGGGAGGTTTCAATGAAGACATCCTGCAAACGCTGTCTGTCAGGGGTGCAGCAAACAGACCTCTGCCCCCTTTCTAATGATGTTATTACTGTTAAGAGTTTCACCAGAGGGCTTCCCTGGGTTTTCCTGGTGGCGCGGTGGTTAAGAATCCGCCCACCAATGCAGGGGACACGGGTTCGAGCCCTGGTCGGGAAAGATCCCACATGCTGCAGAGCAACTAAGCCCATGCGCCACAACTACTGAGCCTGCACTCTAGAGCCCACGAGCCACAACTACTGAAGCCCACACGCCTAGAGCCCGTGCTCCACAACAAAAGAAGCCACCACAATGAGAAGCCCGTGCACTGTAACGAAGAGTAGCCCCTACTCACTGCAACTAGAGAAAGCCCGCGGGCAGCAACGAAGACCCTATGCAGCCAAAAATGAATAAAATAAAATAATAAATTTATATTAAAAAAGAGTTTCACCAGAAATGCTAGGGTTTAAGGAACATCTGCTGAAATTTTCAAATAAGGAACTGGAAATTCCTATGCAAGCCACAACAACTAGAGCCTTGAATAATTGCACCAGTCCAAGTTATTAATATTTAGAAAATAAAAATGCATGTGTGAAATCCTGCCTTTGCTCTTCAAAGTCCGGTAGCTTTTCCACCCACTTCAGTGGATATGCACCCAACAGAAACTACTCTGGGTAAAGCCTCTAGTGACTTTATGTGGATGAATCCAGTGGACAGTTTTCAGTACTTATCTGACTGCCACTACTTCTTTCTGGAAACACTCTTTTCTCTTGACACTTAGGATGCCACAGAACAGGTGTTCCTTACTCCTCTGCAGCCACTCTTTTTCAGTCTTTAGTGCTAACTCACTTTCGTTCTCTTTTCAACGTCCCTCTTCCTCTGGCTTGTATCTAGATTCTGGAATTTGAGCTCAGTCCTGATACATCATCTTATGTGGCATGATATCTTGCACCCTGATGAATCTAAACAGGCACCTCCCCCTCACATCTCCAAATCTACCAACTTGCTTACATGTTTCCAGTGATGTCACAGGTATCATAAAAAGCAACCAAATCCTCACAATTTAACTATCAATTGCTAATCTGCTACTTTAATAGTATTTCCAGCAGAAATCATTACTGGAACCTCTGTCTCCCTCACTCTCCCTCTCAAGGCAAGTCTTTCATGACTACCTCTAAAATGTAACTGGAATCTATCCTCATGGCTTTATAACAGCTAACAAGACAGAATCAACTCCTTGATGGACTAATGCAATAGTCATTTAACTGGCCCCCTATTCCATCCTTGTTCCTGACTAATCCATTCTCTGTGAAGCAGTCAGAATGATCCCTATAATTGGCAAATCATAATAAGTGTAATATAAAATTTCTTCAGCCTAAAACCACACTTAGAATACAATCTGAAATCCTACTAACATCTACAAGGCTTTATATAATCTAAGTCCTTACAACCTGGTCAACCTCTTCTGATGCTTCTCATATTCTCTCTCTCTCTCTCTCTCTCTCTCTCTCTCTCTCTCTCTCTCTCTCTCTCTCTCCCAGAACGGTCACCTGTGCTATTTCCTACCTGAAATGCAAAAATGCTATTCCCCATACACTACCATGTGTAAAAGAGATAGCTAGTGGGAACCTGCTGAATAGCACAGGGGGCTCAGCTCAGTGCTCTGTGGTGACCTAGATGGGTGGGATGGGGGATGGAGGAGGTCCAAGAGGGAGGGGATATACGTATACATACAGCTGATTCATTTCATTATACAGCAGAAACTGAACAACATTGTAAAGCAATTATACTCCAATTAAAAAAAATCCAATCTATGTTCAGATATATATATACACCTGGCTGCAGGCCATAGGTACCCAAGATTAAAAAATGCTACTGTGTAAATCAGTGTTTTTCTTGTCAGCTCTCCATGCCCATGATGAAGCAAGAAACCCAGAACCAGATGTCAGAGCACATGTTCAGACATCTGAGAAAAGCTATCAGTGTACAGTTCTACAGGCAGTACCAACAATATGGAAGAGAGTCATCCAGAAATAGCCATGGTTAAATGATCATCGTGTCACAGAACATATGAGAAAATACCCACTAACAACAAGTGGCTTAAGATCATTTGAGAGTTCTTGATGATTGTGTGAAAGGGCTTGAGACTCCACTCATGGATTAAATGACACTGCAAGATGTCTTAAACCTCTGTATCTTAGGCAGGTCTTTGCATAAAGCCAAACTCTTCAAAAATAAAAGATAGGAAATTAGATCATCTATCTTTGGGAAGGAGAGAAATCACCAGACCATCCAACTAGACTCCAAACAAAGCAAGTTAAAGATTATCCTATGTGACAGAGTTCTGGACAGACTTGTCAACACACCAGACTTAATATTTTGATGCTTTTTTTGGTAATTGCGTACTATTGCTTAGAGATGATTCCAAGGTAAAGCTGACAAGTGCATTCCCTGGTGGGATCAATGTGATTATACTCTGTTCTATGCACACATGATCCTGAAAAAGGAGCATTTAGGAACCTGTGGTTGGGACATTGCAAAACCATTGTTCGAATGAAAATAGTGTGCAGTATTAATAGTGGATGAGTAATTGTCATTCTTGCCTAACAGGGGTATTCTACTCTACTCTAGGAAGGCTTAATATTCCATATGGGTAAGTACTTTATATGGGTAGAACAAGGGGAGGTCAAGGGTACAGTGTTACCCCCTCACCTTCATCCAGATGTTTCCCCAAGAGCCCACTTAATTATTAAGTCACTTTAATGCTCAGCACATTTGTCTGACATTTTTAATAGTGTATATACTAATTTTGAATAAAAGTTTTTTAACGCCCTACTCTGAAGTTTAAAGCAACATCACATTAATTTAAAGCATCAGGACATGGAGATGTCAAAGCAGGAGACTCGTGCTCAGGCACACACATCTTAGGTCTCTTTCATCACTGGTAGTTATATGAAGACTTTAGGTGAATAAAGCCTCTTATCTATCATACTGTGTTAGGAACTAGATAAATAGAAAAGCAGTGGCAGTTGATATAAAGTAGCTACAGGACAGAATCACCCTTAGCAAAGCTCTGAGACATGGGAAGTCCTCTGGTGCTGAAGACATGTTTTCCACAAAGTATTCTTACTGGACCTTTCAGCAGCACAAAGTGGATCCCAATAGCCACCTCAGCAGGGCCCTGTTGAAGCAGCGTAGCTGATCCCTAGGAGCAAAACCAAAAGGAGTCACTAAGTCACAATCCCAGAAAATATGACCGAGTATCAAGTCGTGCTTCTCAATTTAACATGCATAGATACCCCTGCGGATCTTGTAATGCGGATTCCGATGTGGTAGGTCTGGAGTGATCCTGGAGGCCTGGATTTCTGCGTCTCAAACAATCTCCCAGGTGATGCTGATGATGCTACACCATGGACCAGACTCTGAGCGGCAAGGCTGTGGAGGGCTAGGAAGCTGTCCCAGAACTCAAAGCATTCTGGTTAGCAGATTTAATGGGAAAATTGCTCTTTTAAAGAAAAGCCTTCAGATGGATCAATAAATCTAAAGGCTGAGTTGCAAACTGGGATGGTGCTACCCAACAACCTGTTCTATGACAATCCAATGGCGACACGGAAGCCCCTCCATCAAGTTCCTAAGAATCCTGATCCAGATGACGTCATTGTTAGCACCTTTGAATACAAAGGCACAGGTATATAAGACATCCCAGGATCGTACTAGCCTGTTTGAATGAATTCAGCTTCAAGCGTAAAGACCATTAGGTGGTAAGAGGGTCATGCATTCAGGAGAAAGTTCTGAGACAATCTTCTAGAAATGCAAGAATATAGTATGTTGGCAAATCGGTTATATACACAGCTACTTAGAGAAGCAACCATCTTGGTGGTGGTATTCCAAGGAATAAAAGAGGTATCACCCCAGTCTGAACCTCAAACAGGAAAAGGAATGTATGCGTAATGAGTAACAGTGGTTAAAAAGTCACCCAGAGAAAGGAAGGAGAGTCGCGTTTTCTCCATAACAGCGCTACGCTTGATGTGAAGTGAATTAAAGTAACAGAGCCATGCCCTTGAGAAGTTTATAATCTAAGATCAACAAGGGTAGAGCTGCTGTCTTTGCTGTCTAAAAAAATAAAGAGGTTAAATTTTCTGTCACAGTGAACATCTATGAGACAGCTTAGACGAATTTACAAGAGAGCAAAGCAAGATTGTATTGCTGTATGAAGAGATCAGTAAGCACACTTGTGCTCTTCTCTCCTCTCACTCAAAAATTCATTGCTCCTTTTAATCTTCATCACTGATGCTCACCAGAAAAACTGAAACAGCTTCAAGGCAAACACTTTTTGTCCACTGAGAGAAACCAGTTGTGCTTTTGGAATCTTGGGTGATCCTATCAGACACATCTGGATCTTACCACATTTGATTGCTTTAAAGATCGACTTGGGTGAAAACTTCAGGCAACCTATACAACTAACCATGATGCAAATGAAAATAAATTCTGCCATGTGCACCTGAAACTCTGCTCCGAACAGCGAAGTGGAGAAGAGATGATAGGAGCCATTGACCCCTTCAGCTACAATACTTGATGTATCCCTTGGAAACAAAAGCTGCTTAGGAGAGTAAGCTAAGAGTAATAATTTAAACACTGCTATTAGGCCATTTTATGGAGGACAAATTTATTTCCAACCTCCAGTCAGTTTAAACAATAGTTAATATGAAACAAGTTTACCGTACAAGAGAAAACACATTTTATTTAGCTTAACATGCAGGTTTTACCCATAAATACTTCTTCGAAACAATTTTTACAGAGAGAAACATGTGGTGGCCACTTTTCTTTATAAACCAGTATTCGTTCCCCTTGAAACTGGCAGCTATAACAAGTGGGAAAATTATTCATTAGAAAAGAAAAGAGAATGTCTTAAGGAAAATAAATTGAATGGATCTCATCTGTGTAAGAATGTTTCTCTTATCTCTCCATGCCCAGACTGTATAGGCATTATTACCCAATTATGTCTCTTAAATTTCTCCCCCGACTCTCATAAAAGACTCCTTGTTTAAATGCAAACATTTTAATTCGATATGTCTCTATATATTTATTTCATATATTAAAAGGCTTTAGGCTTATAGTACAAATACAATACCTTATACAATATCTTATATCAATAAGATATAAGATATACAATGCATACAATACAATATCATATACAATATCTTATATCGAAGTGTCTAACACCCTTTCCATGTCAGATGAATATGATATGGGATACCATTAGTGTGAAAAACTGGTCTTCCCTCTCCTTAGGTTCGTGATGATTATCATAATCACTTTACTGAACCCGGGTGGACATAACACTATACTGAATTCCTGATGTAACTGGACATTTTTATCTCTCCTTTAAGAAAATGACATAAGACTAAGATGAGATGGGATACAATTTTGTTCACTAATCTCACAATTCATCCGACCCCAGGGATGGTAGAATTACTTCCCTGGACATTCAATTCACTGCTTTGTGTTGTCCCAGGTGCTTCCAGACTCTTTGGTCCTTGACTGTCAATGTAATACTCAGGTGCTCTTTCTTCTCTATCTAAGCTATGGCTCTGAGGACTGTGTGCTTCCGGACTTTGGCTCCACGGCTTGTGCTGTTTAATTGCCTCTTGGTTGCTGGCCTTGCTTTTGACTCATTGCTCTGCTTTACTTTGACTTCATCGCTTTCAAAGCTCAAGGACTCCTAATTGTCTACACTGATTTGGCGATCAGCTTCTTCCATCTCTGCCCAATCTGTCTCCAACATTGGCCTCATCCCCCGTCAAGCATCTTGTCCTTGCAACCCACGTTTAGCCATGGTACTGACAAATGGAGAACCTTGAACGTATTTCTCAGCAAGGCAGTCACACGACAAAGAGTTTATAACGAGGAGTAACTGAATGGCACGTACAGATTATAGTGGAGGCATGAAGAGTGGAAGCAAGACGTCTACTGTTCATTTCATTTCTAATTAAGAAGCCCAGTATATCTGTTTCTCAAATCTGAACCACCTTTTCAACAAACTCAGAGTGGTCAGTAAAGTTTTCCTTCATACCCAAAAGACAATAATGTTAGAGAGGTTTGTCTCAAACTAGTTCAGAAGTTGTGATCATATGAAGTCAAACAGTGGGTTTCTTAATGTTAAATTAGCATCAAGAATTCATTAGCGTATTTGGTGGACTGCATTTAGATAAAGACTAGTAGATCTACAGACTGTCTCCAATGCAGAAGACAGTAGGATTTAATTATTTTCTCTACGAGAATATGTCACTGTCATGTCAAATTACTTCCCTTTTGCAGAGCATGAACTTCTCCAGGAAGCTTGAAAAACACTTCTAGTTCTATTTTGCCCTAAATTTTTATCAGAAAAAATATAGGGGAAATTTTTTTATCCTCTTTCAGAAAAGTCTATTGCAGTACTCAGTGCTGTGATGAGAGAGACGGTGACTTAAATGTCTTAAATATGAAAAGAGAGGAAGACAGCCTTTGGCCATAATCACGCTTAGCTGCTTTGGTTAAACAGGAAATTCAGAAATATTCCTCTCATTTTATTTCTTGGCTTCGGAAAGTAAATCTTTGATCTTGTATACTTGCATCAGACTTCTGGGTATATTACAGACATTTTCACGTCACTATGTAAACCAGAGAGGAGGTTTTTGGAGATGCAGAAAGATAACAGGGAGTATAAGAGGAACTTTATATTTCCTACCCAGGAAGGAGTTTGGCTAATAGTGTAATTCCTGTGTTTCCATCAATGTCTCATGTAATTTTTCCCTCCTGCACATTACCCAGGTGATGTATTATATCTCCTGTGATCTGTTTATGAATAATGTGACCCCTTCTGTATAAAAACAATAGCTTCAATTTCATTTCTTTAATATTGATTATTCTTATTCTATAATTTTTGAAAATTTACTCCCAGTTATAAACATGGAAAATGTGAAGATCATTCCAAGCAGTATATAAGAGGAAAGAATTAAGGGTAATGCAGGTGTCCTGTAAAGTTTCCTCTGCATTAGGTAGGAAGATCTATAATAGTTTAATTACACGTATCATGGATACCCATTCATCAATAGTCTTTTAGAAGATCTACCTTAAAAAGTTGTTACCAAGGTAAGAAACAGTACATTGAATGCAATAATGCAGCTAATTATTAGGACAATTTTGAGGTTAACTTGCTAAATTAATCACGATTTAAACTATGGTTTTGATGGGTAGTCCAGACACATGAAAATGATTTGTGATGATATACAAATGCCAAGCATTCGGAAGGCAGGCATCCAGTTATATTTATCACAAATGTCCTAGATGCCTAATACAATAGCAGAAACTCAATGATCATTAGTTATATGTTGAATGAATGAGTTAATCGTTTACATTCTGATTGAAATAAGCAAATTATTTAACCCATAACTGGGGAGAAATTCCTTAGTTATCTAACTTAGATAGCAATAAGTTATCAAGTGAAACTGAAGAGAGCTTGAAAAAGATTTAAGTTTTTAGTGCATATGTTTTCAAATTCACAGCTCCAGGTGGCTTTCCTGCTATTTCAGTTGGTGAGACCACTATCAAAGAAGATATTATAGCCTCAAGCTCTATCCTGTTCCAGTCTTTATTTGTTTTTACTTGTGATTGTTTTCCCAATACAAAATTAATTCACTTACACCATAAAAATGAGAACATACAGAAAGACAATAGTAAGAAAATAAAAACCACCCACAATTCCAACAACAAGACTTTTCCTCTGCAATTTATTATAATATGCCAAGTCCTTTTCCTATTTATTATTTGATTTTTTTTTTTAGAAAAAGATCCTACAGTATACAATGTTTTGCAACGTGCCTTTTATTTAGAAAAAGTGCAGGTTATGAAATACTACTCTACAACAGTTTAACTCACCACGTAATATTCCATGAGTAAGTGTGCTGTTATTTTTTTTAATTCCTCTTAATAGACACTACGGTTATGTCAATATTCTGGTATAATAAATAACATTCAAAATCTAAAAATATATCTAACTATTTCTTCAGGCTGTCATTATATAGAGTTGCCTGGTAGAAAATGTTAATCAATATTACCAAATTATTCTCCAGAAAGTTTACATCAATTTGCTCTCTTCCTAGAAATTTGTAACATTGCATTTTTCACTTCACCGTCATCAACAATGTGTATTATCATTTTTGTTATCATTCTCAATTTAACTTGTCATCTATATGGTAGTGAACATCAACAATGTTTGCATACGCTCAACAGTTTTTCTATTTCTTCTACAGGGAAATGATTATTTATATCCTTAAGCCACTGTTTCTATCAATGTGTATTTAGTTTTCTCATTGATTTATGAGCTGTTTAAAATATTAAAGATATTAATATTTTGCTTGCTGTATATACAGAAATTATTTTTACACTTTAAAAATTTTTTTTCATTCCCAGTTTATTATGGTAGGTCCAAATTTTGGTAAAGTTTGTGCCTAACAAACTTTAGGGTGTTGTCTTGGCTATAAGACAGTTTCAGCTTTGCTCCAGTAAAACTCATGCCATTGTTTACAACATGATTTGAGATAACTGAGGGCCCATCACAAAATACAAGGTGGATTCTAGGGGCAATCCAGATAGGTACCTTGGCAGTGAGAATGACCAACAAACTCTTACATACGTGTTTACTCATTCACTTAACTTAAATGCATTGGACCACTACTCTATGCCAGGGACCACATAAAACAGAGAGGTGTTTGAAGTACTATCCCTGGTCTTCGGGAGCTGACATTCTGCCAGGCAAGTCTTTATGATATACTTCTCAATTGTACAAGTGTCAATAATCCAGCAAATAATGTGAGTAAAATTACCAAATGAATAGAATTCCAGTAGTTTTTTCACCACAGATATTACTGGTGAGATATATATATCCGAAATATATGGGAAACAAATGAGGTGAACCCTATAACCACCACAGTTTAATGCCTTAAAGTGTTTGCAGGGCACAACACAGGGAAGGGAACCCAAGCAGAATCCAATGGATTCCACAATGAAGTGACAGAGCAGAAGCTTTGGGAGGCAAGCGCCGGAGTTTAATGGACTAAATGTTAGAGATGGGAGACTAAGAGGGACAGAGAGAGTGAGAAAGAGCGAGACAGACAGAGACAGAGAGAACAGAGCCATGGAGAGATCAGGGAGAGGGACAAGGAGAGAGAAAGACACCTGGAGATCCCCCGGGGTTCCCCCCAAATATTTGACTGAGTGTAATCAGTGCACGTGCATGAAAAACTGTCTCACGATGAGGAAAGAATCATCCAAATGATTAAAATGAACAGATAAAATATTAAACGAGATATTTGTGGAGAGCAACAAAATTAAGGATTACAGGCAATTTCTCACTGGAAACAATGCAAGTGAGAAGAGAATAGGGTGTCACCTCTGCAGTACTGGAAGAGAAATCTGTCACCCCAGAAACCTAGAGAAAACAAGGTGAAAATCAAGATATTTTCAGACATGTTATAAACACTATAGTGATGAGTAAAATAAGAAAACAAGGACTCTTAGCTATTACACCATCAAAGAGATAAAGCGGAATCATAGACGTACTCAAACCAAAAGAAGAGAGAAAGGAAGAAAATGAAAAAAAAATAGGATAAATTAAAAGCAGAAAAATGATAGGATTAACTGTTACTATATAATAGTCACAAAAAATATAATGGTATAAGTATTCCAATTACGAAGCAGAGAGTATCACATTGGATGAAAAATTAAGACCCAATGATATGTTGCTTACAATAAATGCATTTTAAATTTAAATAAAAACTAGTTAAAAGGAAAGGATGGAAGAAGACATGTCAGGCTAACCCCAGTCAAAAAGAAATCTGACTGGCTATATTAATACCAGACAAGTATTTCAGATTAAAGACTATTACCAGGAAGATGGAAGGTCATTTTATAACAATAAAGGAGTCAATTATGAAAAAAGATATGACAGTCCTAAATATTTATGCACCTAATAAGAGAATATATTCCACATGAACTATTCAGGAAAATTAAAGAGGAAGAAATTCTTCCCAAATCCTTGAGGCCAAAAACAGATACCTAACACCAAAACCAGCAAAAGACATCAAGACAAGACAACTGCGGTCAAATATCCCTCAGAACAGAAACAACAATTCTTAACACATCTTTAGTAAATGAACCCAATGGTATGTAAAACAAAAAATACATCTTAACTAAGCAGCGTTCATCACAAGAATGCAGTTGCTTTAATATTCAGAAATCAATTAATATATCAACATATTAAAAACTAAAAAAGAAAAATCACACGATCCTTCAGTAGGTACAGTAAAGGTATATGATGAAAATACAGCATCCTTTCCTGGTAAGTACTCTCAGCAGAATAGGAAAGAAGGGAACTTCCTCAACCTGATAAAGGAAATCAACAAAAAGCCTGAGCTAATCATACTCAGTGTTGAAAGACCGACAAGGGGGTTTCTCTGGCAACTTCCCTTCCATGTTGTGCTGAGGTTCTGGTCACTGCAATCAGGCAAGAAAAAGAAGTAAAGGGCTTCACAGCAGAAAAGAAGAACAATCTTCATTCATAGATGACAAGACCACCACACAGGCAATCTGATAGAATCTACAAAGAAAGTACTGGATCTAGTAAGTGAGTTTACTAAGTGGCAGAGTAGAAAATTCACATAAAAATCAACGTATTTCTATAGACTAGCAATTAGCAAATGGAAATTTAAATAAATAAAATATTGTATGAACATATAAAATAATAAGCAATAATTTTAACTAAAAAAAAACATGAAAGGCCTGAACACTGGAAACTATAAAACCTGGCTGAGAGAAATCTCTAAAAGACCTAAATAAAATATTCCATGTCTGTGGTCTGGAAGACTCCATATTGTTAAAATGTCAGTTCTTCCCAAAATGATGAACAGAATCAATGCAAACTCAGTCAGAATCCCATAAGGATTTTTTTTGTCAAAACTGACAAACAAACAAAAGAACTGTAAAAGAATTTAGAATCCAAATGCTGGCGTACCTGCAGTCACAAAGAAGGCAATTTTAGCGCTTGATTTATTTTCTTTGTGGAGTTCAATTGTAAACTGAAGAGAATATGCACATCTTAGTTACAGAAAGTTGAGTGGCATGTAAAGTATAGTAATAAATGAGGCAACCTTAACGAAGAAAAAAATTTCCTAATGTAACGCCAGCATTTGGGGAAAGGTGAGAGAGAGAAAAAATGGTAAGTATTTAGAAAGCCAAAGAGAAGAACAAACACAAAATATCTGTACATGAAAAAGAGAACCCATACGTAAACCCAGTGATTACTCTTCATTTTTGGCTTTGATAGAAAGTCTTCTTTTTTTTTCTCCATTCTCTCTGTGATCTTAATAAAGAATCAGGTAAACTAAATGCAGGTGTCATGATATCAGCCTCATGCCAGTCATGTTATAAGTCAAAAGGAGCCTAAAATAAAGAAGATAGGAGTAGTTCAGACAGAATGCAGGGGCAAGAAAGGGTTTTCAAAGGACAGTAGCTACTGTCCTCCTTCACATGACTATCTCCTGGTTTTCCAAACCACTGCTCTTTTTGCCTAACTTTTCAATATCATGATCAAAGATCCCATTCATGCCACTGCCTCTTTTATAGACACTATCCTTATGCCACCTCTTTTATTCTTATTTTTACTGTTTATTTTAATCTGCAGTAGCTGAGATAACCTAGGTACTCAATAAATATTTTCAACCATTGGGTTGAGCTCCCCAAATGAGTAACAGGTTTGCCAAGTGATTAGATTATTCAGCTGAAGTTAAATAAGGATATTTTGTGGTGAACTTGAGCAAAATAGTTACATAATTTTTCATCATTCTCAGAATCGTGATTGGGAATGGGGTGTATGTTATGAGCACCTCAGAAAACTGAAGGAGTTTACTGAAGTGAAAGAGGTCAGCAAAAGTGTTTCAAGTAATTCAAGTAGCCCAGACTGTGGTATGACTATCAAGGAAATAAGGCCTCTAGTGATTTAAAGGCAAAAGTGACAACAAGTGTTAGGGACTATGTTTAGGGATATACTCCTACATCTAGAGTGTATATGGGATATACTTAGGGATATACTCCATAGTGTATGTATATAGTATACACTTCTAGACGTGTTGTGGACCCAGTGTTTCTGTCCTTGTCACAAGCGCTGTGTTCTGCAGCCCTCTACCTGCTCACTGGGGTAGGCAACTGTAAGTGATTCTGAATCATCTCAGACAGGTAGTAAAATACAAAGTCTAAATATAGATAT
Source organism: Lagenorhynchus albirostris (assembly GCF_949774975.1). Classification (NCBI taxonomy): domain Eukaryota; kingdom Metazoa; phylum Chordata; class Mammalia; order Artiodactyla; family Delphinidae; genus Lagenorhynchus; species Lagenorhynchus albirostris. The sequence continues at coordinate 3,944,729 of NC_083106.1, read as the reverse complement.
CAAGTGAGGACCATGGAATGTCTGCAGGGTGAAAACTGTGTCAAATAAGAAGATTCAGGGTAAGGAAATGGCTGTCTTCCTACTCGTCTCCCAAAAAAGTGTGTTCTTTTCTTTTCCAGTTTTGATCATTAAGTTAATCTACTGGAAAATTAAGATGTGTTCTATATTTCAAGTATAGAAAAATGACCTTTTTTAGTTGTTCACAGCTGCAACTGTAAGAACAGAAATTAATATTGCTGCCAAATGTGGCTGTGAGCTGGAAAAATGTCAGTGCTTCTGTTCCAGGGTACAAATGCCCTTTCCTGGAGAAGAACATGGCAGCTGCTCAATCCATTTCCCAGAAGGACAGGTGAATTTCGTAAATGCCCCCAGAAAATTTGAGCACCTAGAATTTTCCTGTGGATCTCAAGTATTCCCAATATTTGTCTGTGCACCTTGGAGCAGGCAATCCGTCCTGTACCCACTAACCTTCCTGAGAGCTGAATTGCCAGCCAAGACTCTCCCTGACTAGAAGAGACAAACCACAGCCCACCTGGGAACGCAGCCTCTCTACAGGGACCACGATGGCCTAGCCAACCACCGTGACTCAGGGAGACTGAGTTTGCTCACTTCATCAAGGCCAGAACAATGGACAACTGACCAAAGGTTTGCATCCATACCTTTTTCTAGAATTTAAGGTATAGGCCGGGGGTGGAGGAGGTGTCAAATATCTCCTCCATCCCCAGAAAAGAGCCTAGAAGAACCTAAGTTTCACCAAGTCCTTCGTGTCAGGTACATGGTACACAGTACATAGATATCCTGATTCCCAAGAGTGGCCTGATTTCATACTAGGACTTGCCTCATTTGTATGAGCATTGACTCATTTGTGTCTCTGCCGAGTGTACCTTTGTATCCTAGCCTTCCTTTCCCTTTTCTGCAAGTTTTCCTTCTCTGGAGACCCCATCAACAGCCCTGCCCTGACTCTATAAACCTGCCATCAGCAACTCTTCTCAAGGCTGCACAAGCAACCACACTCCCAGGACGGAACAGCCGCCTGCACCCAGGCAGTTCTGCTGCTGTGTGGTCCAGATTATTTTTTAAATTATGTACATGTAAGGTTCACATGTAAGTGCAAGGACATACAGGACTGAGAGTCAGGTATGATTTGGTATGGTTCCAATGATAAATAATTGTTGCCCTGAGCCCTCACCTTTCCTGCCACGCTGGCCTTCCTCTTCCTGAACACAGATTGCTCCACAATCCAGCAATAGGAAAGGAAGCTCTTGGTCCAGCGTCTTTTCTCTAGAATCCTGCTCCAGAGTCACCGCCGGCACCTACTGGGATTTGTCTGAACCTGTGCCCTCCTGGTGTAAAATATTTGCAAGTGCCCACACCCGAGCACTGCCGCCGCAGCTACACCACTGGCTAAATCTTCACTTCTACCTCCTCACTCCAATAAAGCTGCTGTCAGCATCCTCCCAGGTCTACCTCAGGGCCACAGTCCTTTCCTCCTCATTTTCATTGACTACCAAGGACATTTTGAACATAGTCTCCCCCCTTCCTCTTGCAGTCCCTTTGCATTAGGCTTCTGTGATGTGGTTATGTCCAAGTTACCCAGCCACAGTGGCGTTTCTCCTCTTTCTTGCTGTGGGGAACATTGTTTTTCTCCCTTTAACACCAGTGCCCCTGGTTCTCTTCCATGACCCCGGAAGCCTCTCCTCCATGGCTTCAACTTCATACTAATGGCTCAGAAATATCAACTTTTAGTTCAGAATTCCCTTTAAGCCTTGGTTTTATACAGCTAGCTATGAATGCCAACTGTGGATATCTCCAGGGCTCCTCAGATTCCACAAATCCCAAAATTAAATGGCTAGCTTTCCTTTTCAACCTTGCTGTTCCTCTGATGGGCCATTCTTGATGTCTGGCAATGCCATTTCCCCAGTGACCCAAACCAGAAGCCTAGATTTCATCATAATCCCTCCATTTGACTTTAATCTATGAAGCCAAGCGTCAGCTGTGTCCCCAGGATTCTTTCTCTTTAAAATTTATCTTAGAAGTTCCCTCACTGCCTTCTTTACTGTTATAGATTCAGTTCCCCAAGGGAGACACTAAGAGAAGCATTTCAGAGTAGACGCTTTATTTTGGAGATCATCCCAATCAAGCCAGGAGGGGAGAGGAAGAAGGAGGCAGCAAGGAAAGGGAACTGATAAATCATACATTCTCCGGTATATCGCCATTGTCAGTAACTGGAGGTTACTCCAAAAAAACCAGAAAAACCAAGCAAGTAAAAAGCCTTTCCCTGTGGAATAAAGACCAAGTGCCTCACGTGGGTATGTAGAGCGCCTGGATTTAACTGCTGCGCCCCTCTGCTGCTACATCCAGTGCCTTGTGTGAGCTCGGACGTAGTGGATGACTTCTGGTTTCCTCACCTACCCTGGCTGCTTCTCCAAGCCCGTGTGTCTTTTCAGACCATAGCATCTTCTCTGGCAGAATGCAGACAAGGCTCAGCTCAATAGATGCCTTGGTTGTAATACTTTCCTCATCCACAGATCCTAGAGATGTCTACTTGACGAGCTAGGATACTTTTCTATTTGTTTGTCTGTCTCTCCCACTAGGCAGTGATTCTTTCAGTGAAGGGCCAGGGTGGATTCATCTTGATCTACAGCCCGGGCCCTGCCAGTGTCTGCATCACACCTGTGTGTTTGGGAGCATAGGAGTGGGGCATGGTGTGGAGCTCAGGAGTGGAGATGAGCACCGTTTGATTTTATTTCATTTTAAAGCTTCTAGTGAGGGGTGTGTGTGTGTGTGTGTGTGTGTGTGTGTGTGTGTGTAAATGTACAGAAGGATAATTAAATGTCTGATTCAGTTTAGCACCATTCTTTCCCTTTTATTTTTCCATGTTGCTATCTGAATTGATAGCATGCATTTGGCCTAAACCCTGTGTTAAGCATTTCTGATGGTTTTGGCAAGTTTCCTGATGAAGTACCAGATGTGCAGGTACCAGAACAGGGACTGCCAGTTTATATCCAGGGAGAAATTAGTGAGCTGAAAAAATTCACATCTTTCGAACGACAAAAATTGGTACTTTATTTCTTATCGAGTATTTTCAATGCATGTGTCTATCTACGAAGGGACAGTGAAGAATTGCTTAAAAGTAGGACACATAACGAATAATTATTATAAACTGAGATATAATGTCTTTGACTTGAAAGTGACTGTCTACAGACTAGATTTCTAACTACATCACCATCACCTATGCCCTTTCTCCCAATTTGCATGTATTTTTTTACATCCCCTTCCTGGCAAACATAGATACCGCTTTCCAAGGAGAAGTCAATATAACGTTTTTGGAAACACAGACTTTCCGTTGCCAAAAGCCTTGGGCACCAAGAGTGCAAAGCGCCTGTATTCCGTCCCCTCTCCCTGCTCCCTCCTCACCAATCCTGGGCCTCCACTCTCCCTGGATGAATCTCCCATGAATTCTGATTATAGGAGAGGGATAACAACAGCAGGAAGGAGATATTTTATTTTTATATCTGCTGACAGTAGATTGTTCCTCACATTGCTGTAGGAAAAAAAAATGTGTTTACAAATGTATCATCATATGGCAGATCTTAAATTGCACATCTATTAGCTGTTATTATTGACTATTGTCAGAGCAGTGCTACTGCCTGGAAAAGGTCAGGTCTTTTCATTTGTGTTTTTTCATGTGATGAATAACAAATAATGAAGCACAGAATTTATTGGGCTGTTGAGATTTCTCTCTCATATCTGCAGACTAGTTACTGGTTTTAGACTTTCTTCACTGACATCAGACAAATCAGTCCATATTTATTTCATATTTTAATCCCACAAAGGAGATCTGATTGAGGAAATTACTGCTCAGAAGAGCGACTACAAGTGAATTCTATTACTTGTACAAATCTTCACATGCTATTTCATGTCTTTAGCCAAGAGCGGAAAGACATGCTGGCTCTGTTCACAGCACAGGTGATCAGTGCATCCTGGAGGTGTCAAATGATAGCCTCTTTCATTTCCACACACATCAGGGGCTCTAGTTGGTCTGAAGTCTGAAAACAGAAATGCTGTACTTTCTCCACTTAGCAGTTCCCTGGCTGAAGAAAGGCGTTAACTGTAGCCGGGGGAGGAGAAACAGCGGTCCTAATGCACTATGATTGACTCCGCACTTCCCAGGGGAGCATTATGACGCCATGGCAGGTTCAGGGAAAAACATCCTTGGCGGATAATCACCTAATCCCAAGGCAAGTGCATGTGAATTACACCAGTGACTTCCAGCTGCTGCACAAGGACACTGAATCCTGTTCCCCAGCTCACCAATGGGCTGTGACTTTGGATGTGGGTAATCAGATTACATGAAGGTGCTAAATCTTCCTAAGCGCCTGGGCTTCCAGACAAGACAAATCACGTGATTCTAAGGTTTCAGCAGAAGAGATTTTTGAAAAAGAAAATATAGGTGAAAATAAAAAGGTCTTCTTGCAAGAATTAAGTGCACAAGTGTCACATACTAAGTGTTCACTTAACTTCTTCATATTATTATTAGTATTGTTATCATTAGGAAGAGTAGGATCTATGCAGAACAGGATTGTTTGTTCGGCCACAACATAGTTTTATTGTTCGCTCTGCTGACATGCCTTCCAAGTCACCACGGATGGAGTGGAAGAGGTGAATTTCATCAAAGGACATCTGCTGTCTGACTGGAACTGTATGAGCCAGTTTCCACAATGTATTTTGTTTAGTACTCATAACCACCCTACGAGATAGTCACACTCACATTTAGCAGATGAAGAAACGTGGTCACAGAGAAGCCACACACATTACTAAAACTCCTAGGGCTACCATGCCAGTGACCTGGGTCCCACACCACAGCCAGATGTTAAGCACAACATTGTTGAGCTGCATCTTGCTTCCACAAACTGCCTACGTACGAGAAAAAGTATCACAGGGAAGGTGAAGAGGGTGAATAGAAAACACAAAACAGTAAAGTAAATCCAAATAACTGACTAAACACAACGAAAAAGGGACTGAGTACTCCAGTTAGGAGATAGAAGTTATGTAATCAAATTTTACAGTTCTAAAATTCTATGCTGTTTGTAAGAGACAGATCTAAAACATAAGGAACTAGACAATATTAAAGTAAAAGTATGAAACAGTATGCATTGGTCAAGAACTTTACCTTGTAAAGTTCTAAAGTTAATAGAAATGTTAAGGAATGACATTCAACTCTACAAGAAAGGATAATTATATAATGATATAAATAGTTAATTCACCAGGAAAAACAAAAATTTCTAAGCATGAATTCACTCCTTAACATACCTCAAAATAAATAATGGAGAGATGAATAGGGCTCCAAGGAGAAATTGGTAAGTCCTCCATAACATGAGATAATTTAGCATCTTATTCTAAAATAGATAAGGATGAAAAAATAAGATTAAGCAATGAACAAGCTTGAACTAAGAACAGCAAGAACCACATTTTTTAAAAGCCACACTGAGAATTTTAGAAAATTAACCATATAAAAATCTTTGAGCCAAGTGACAACTGATTTCAAAGGAATAACATACTAAAAATTCAGTCTTCAACCCGAGTGCAATTAAAGTAGATCAAAATCTAAAAATCTAACTAGAGAAATAAACAAACCTCTGGCAACTGATAAACAATTTGTATAACTCATAGATTAAAGATGTACATTAGGTTAAAATAAATATATACACATACATACTTAAGGCTAGAGATTTACCTCAGATTACTGTTTTAGCTGCAGTCATGACTGAAAATTAATCTGCTTAAGAAGTCAGAATGGGAAGTAACCAATGAAATAAATTTTTAAAAATTAAAGGAAGAAAATAATAAGGATAAAAGGAGATTATTAATAAGAGAAAAATAAGCATTGAGTAGAAATGATCAACAAAGTTATAAAGTGGCATTTGAACCAATATGTCTCTAAGATATGAACGACAGAGAGAGAGAGAGAGAGAAAAATAACATTAAGGAATAAAAAGAGGTCAATCCAATAGGTGTTGTAGACATTAAAATGCTAGTAAAGCATATCATTCACAAGTTTATATCAATGAATTTGAAAGCTTAGGTGAAAGGAGCAAATTTCTGTAGTAATACAACTTTCCAAAATTATTCAAGAAGATATAGAAAACCAAATAGTCCTATAACCCTAAGCAATTTCAATTAAATAATTTAAATTCTTCTCACAAATGAAACGCCAAACCCATACTATTTAACAGAATTTACTAAACATTCAAGACAAAATTGATTCCGATGTATACAAGCCCTTCTAGGGATAAAAAATGAGAAAATAGTTTCCAATTTGTGAGGTTAGAAAAACTATAATACTAAATCTAGTATGGAGAGAAAGATGTGGGAAATTAAATCATAACCAGAATCATTATAATAAATGCAAAACTCCTAATATAATGTTATATAATCTAATTTAGGAATATATGAAAAAACGTATTATGCTCAAATTAGAAAATTCAGAAATTCAATGTTTGTTTCTAATTAAAAAGTCAATTAATGTAATTCATAAATGAATAGCATTGGATAAAATTCATCATTCACTTGTAATAATTACCTTAGCAAGGTAGAAGTGAGTCCATATCCTTTAACATTAAGAAAACTAACTACAAAAATACAAACAGCCTCCAGCAAAGAAGATGCATGGCTGTGAAAAGTCTGAAACAATTCCTCTAAGATCAGGGAGAGACAATAGTATATGCTAGCACCAATTTTATTCAACACTTTACTGAAGTCCTATTTGGCACACAAAAGCAAGAAAAAGAAACAAGAGTTATAGGGACTGTCACATTCCCTGATTTTATAATTTTTACATAGAAAATGAAAAGTATCTACAAACATATCATGGATCTTATCAAGCAGAGTCTGAAATGTACACAGAACAAAAAATAGTTCAGAATAGTCAAAAATATTCTCAAGAAGAAAAATGTGAGAGATTTTGCCCTACCAGATAACAAGATTCTATAAAGTTATGAACGTGAAAAATTCACACAGAAATAGAATTACAGATCGGTATGCAAATGTGTCAATTACAATGCTAAGATAATTGTCTATTATACAGTGGGAAAGAGTAAAATGGATTTGTATATAACACCCTACACAAAAGATTAAATACTTAAAAAAAAAAACTTTAAAACATTGGAAGGAACTATAGAAGATGTCTTTATAATTTTGGGAATTATTTGTTAAATGTGACACAACAGACTGATAAATTCAGCTTCATGAATACAATAAAGTTTTGTATCAAAATACACCATAAGAAAGTGAAAAGATGGCATTCATTTTTGGAGAAGACATTTACAATGCATATAACTGACAAAACACACTGGATTCTACATTGTAAACAGCAGCATAACAGGCCAATAAGAAAAGATAAACAACACAATAAAAACTGGGTAGAAAAGATAAACAGGCAGACCATAGGAAAGGAAACCAACCCAAATATGAAGTAAACCTACAAAAAAATGTCAATATCAAAAGTATTTTTAAATACAATAATTCATTTCTCACAAATTAAAATGTTAAATGTTATCAAGAATGGAAAGCAACATACAACTTTATACAATTACACTGGAAATTAATTGGCAATATTAAGCTGAAGAAACAAATACCATATAGCTCTGCAAATCTATTCCTTAATCTTAATACTACAGAGAAATACATATTCACAAATGGGCATACACAATGAATGCTCATTGTCTATATTTTTCCCATGGAAATGACAAAAATATCCACTACCAAAAGAATGAGTACACATTTCATAATATTTTCACAAAATGGAATACTACACCACAGTGAAAATATAAGAACGACAGCCTCGTACATCAACGTGGATTTATCTGACCTAATAATATCAATTATGTAATACATAAAATATACGACTATATCTTACACTGTTTAATGATACATGCATTTTTTAAATAAAACTATAAAAGTGTAGGTATGATAAACACCAAATTCAAAGTTATTTTTCTCAGGAACAAGAGATTGGAGAGTATCATTGGAAAGGTATATACTTGGGGGAGGGAATTTTGGTCATACTGATAATATTTAATTACTGAAGGTAGTATTCTGTTATTCTGTGCATTGTTCTGTATATATGTCTTACAATAAAATTTTTTAAATAATGAAAGAAACTTTATCTCAAACCAAACACAGGTCTCTTGACAACTGGTAACATACACGAAAGCAAAGCAATCTGTTACAGTAGGCTGCACAGGCTTGGAACATGCATTGCTCCATGGAAGAAAACCAGGTTTCCAGGAGGAAAAAGAAGCCTTCATGGCAAATGGCTTCATTTTCCCTTTTGATGGAGCTCTTACCACATTGTAACTATTGGGTGTTGTTATTTCTAGGAGATCCCACCCATCTTTTCCCAAACGCCTTGTGTTTATGTTAGTGTTGCATTAATGTTCTATTACAGGATGAAAGGAAATACACATTTTTCTTCATTTGGGACAATCTTTTCTATAAGTTCTCTGATACATGGATATATACATAGTCTGCATGTACGTTGCAGCCATATAATCTGATAGGTGACATTCCATATACCGAACTCTGTGCTTCCTAACTTTAGAGCCAATGGCAGTGATACATTCACAGAGGTGAAGACTTGGATTTTCAAAGCAGCCACCCTGTACCGAACTGCCCATCACATTCTTCTCGATGGACGGAACATAATAGCCTAGCAAAATGTGCTCAAGGCTTCCTAAGTACACAGGGCATTGCAGGCATTGCTTTTCATCTTTGCACCGACTCTCGAAGACAGGCTTTGCTACTTTTTTTTTTTACCAGACAAGGAGAGTGAGGTGCATGTATTAAGCAGCGTCCACAAAACACGGGGCTGCTAAGTGGAGAAGCTGAGCTGGATCTTTATGTCATCTCCATGACCATTGGCTTCTCTCATCGTATATTTTCCTTAATTAAATATCGTTCGGGGGGCTTCCCTGGTGGTGCGGTGGTTAAGAATCCGCCTGCCAAAGCAGGGGACACGGGCTCGAGCCCTGGTCGGGGAAGATCCCACGTGCCGCGGAGCAACTAAGCCCGCGAGCCACAACTACTGAGCCCGCGAGCTACAGCTACTGAAGCCCGCGCGCCTAGAGCCCGTGCTCTGCAACAGGAGAAGCCACCGCAATGAGAAGCCTGCTCACCGCAACGAAGAGCAGCCCCCACTCGCTGCAACCAGAGAAAACCCGTGTGCAGCAACGAAGACCCAGCGCAGCCAAAAAAAAATAAATTTATTATATATATATATATATATATATATATATATATATATCTCGTTCAGTTCCGTTCAGTTCAATAAGCACTTGAACAATGTTTCCTATGAGCAGGGCATTGCTTTGTCTGATAAAGTTGCAGAGGCTGGTCTCAGAGGGCGTCTGGCCCAAGCGGGACTCGTGTGACAGGCAGCGCTGCAGGGCAATCACACGCATGGGGTAGGTTGTCTTATTGTTCTCAATCAAGCCTCCTCGTGTTTCGCCATCACTCGCTATACGCCCTCTTCCTCAGTTCTGGGACTGCGGGACACAGGCTCCGGTCAGCGAATGGGACATGAGTGGACAGGACATGTGCCACATCTGACAGGAGCTTCACGGGCACCAGCAGCCCCGATGTCCAGACTGGTCCCCAGGATGAGGGACCTGGAGCAGCACCGAGAGGGCGTCTGTGTTTGTAGCTGATCCACAGCCGCCACGTGTACCACGTGAGCAGGAGATAAACGCTTGCTATTGTGAGGAAGTGAGACTTGGAGTCCTTGGCAAGTTGCTTAGCCTTTCAGAAACTCACTATCTTCATTGATAAAGTGGGGATGATACCTCCTGGGGAAGAATGATGTACGGATTAAAGTTAGGTCATGGGATGAAGAGTTTACATGACAGGATCTGGTACACAGTGTACGTTCAGTGACCGTTTGTGTTGTGTGTGTGTTTTGAAAAGAAGAGGATTATTCCATGATAGGAAAGTGGGGGACTGAATTTAAAGAAAGTGTTGGAGATAATGAAGGTAAAACTTGCTGTTGGTGGAGGGTGAACGGAAGGGAGGTGGGTTAGAAATAATGAAATCAAGAGCGTGGAAAAGGAATTTACACAGTGCATCTCAAAGACCTGCTCAGGATACCCTGAAGAGGTTAATGGCAACAGCTTACCCAACAGCAAACACAGGATTGAAGAAGGAAGACCCTCTCCCAGGGGCCACTGCCACGTAATTTATGGCAAGGAACCGCTTTCTGCCTGAATATCTCTGTAAATAGTCACATGAAATTTTCTGTAAATAGTCATGCCTTACTCTCTTTTTAGTTTTGTCCTGCTTTCTTTTTCCTCGGCTCACCATACCTCAACAGGAAGAAAGATGTTTTTAACTACTTTGTAAAGGTAACAGTAACTACTTTGTTCTCAACAAGGCAAAAGTAACTACTTTGTTCTCTGTAAAGGCAACAGTATGCTTTCTAAACAGTACATATGGCATTGCTGTTTGAGGAAAGCTGGTCCAGGTGTGTGTAGGCTTGTGTGTGCGCGCCTGTGTTTGAACCACAGGCATTGCCCTGTGCAAAGACCTGCTTCTTCACTAAAAGGAAATTACAGCGCACATGCAGATGTATGACTACACGACACCCTCACCCAGAGGGTTAGCTCAGAGCAAAAAGGCACATGGTACCTACATCACCACAAACTCTGCCTCCTTTTACTTGCTGGTAAGTTTCATGAAAAACTCATTTCAATTTAGCATAATTCATTAATGCTGCATCATAATACCAGTAAATACTTCTAAAACGTTTTGACTCAGCTGAAAATTATTCTAACTATGGGGCCTGGAATTAAACACATGTATGCACATCTAGTTCATCACCTCCAATGCTGCAGATTTCTCAGTGATTTATTTTACAACATTGCCTTTTTTTAAAAAAAAATACGTTCTCTTTTCAGTATATTTTCTGACGTAAGTACCCCTGGACGCCCAAAAAAAGTGGATAAAAAGAAGAACTGTAATAAACGGTGTGCAGAAGGTACAGGGTGATTCTGCAGCACCATCTAGAGTCTCGGGAGAGCATGACAATCTTCCTAATAATCAAAACATTATTTTATGCTTCCGGAAATTTAGAGAGTTTGAGGAAAAAAATAATAAACCTGTCTTTTCCCCCCTCCTTCCACTCATCAGTTTAACGCTGATAATTAAACCCATGGTATGCCAGTAGCCTTCACTTTGATAACATCTTGTCTCTTCTGAGAAACGTCTCTTCTGTGCAATCATGAGACCACGAAGACTTCACTAAAAGGGACTGGGGTATTTCAGGGCTTATTTTTACCATATGAGACTCAGTCCTAGACACCGATTTCTGATTGTATATCCTGGGGAAAGGCATATTAAAACATTACATCAGATAGGGTTTTATTAAACGTAGGAAAATATTCAGCTGGACATCTAAGCAAATGCATCTTCAACCAAAAATCTATGTTTTGAATGCCAACTAAAACGCATTAGAGAAAAGCAAAGGAAGGGAAGAAGTACAAAGTGCCTATTATTTTTCCGGCGTGCTTCCCCTTTTCCCTTCCAATCCACTTCTTTATCTCAAGCAAGTTGGCAGTCCCTGCGCTGCGTCTGCCTTTAATGAATATCTCCTTTTTGCAGAGGGCTGCCCAAAGCTATCGGTGGTCCCTGCTTTTTCTGAATTAATGTCATTGATAAGCGGTAAAAGGGAGAAATGTTGTCAATATAAGATTATGGATTAAATGATGCAATTTCAGGGTCGGTCTACAGAAAGCACTTATGAAGAATCTGACAAGTGAAGATGAATGGAAACGGAGGAGGGCGTTTACAGTAGCCAAAGCCCAGGGCCAGGCGGACGCCCAGGCTCTGCTGCCACCTGCTGGCGTCGAGGAGACCCGAGCCCGCGCGTCCGCACAGGATCGTTTGGCCGTTTTCTCATTAAGAGAGCAGCTCTCCTTGCAGGTCACAGCTCACCTTCAGCCTCGCAGACGTGTCAACTAGCCCTCTCTCTGTGTTCTGATTCATTTCCGGAAACAGGCATGCCAAAGACCGGCAGAAACGCTGGGGAAGACATTCTGAACCCAACGGGTGTGTGATGTGTTGAATGTCTCCTGGCGCTTCATTTAATAAATTTAAATAATATACACATGAGAGCAAGGTAGAACTAAAAGAGCGAACTGGAGATAAATTTGATGTAATGACTTAAGTTGTTACTTTATGATATTCTCTGCCCCCATGCAGTCAATCAATGAACACTTTGCGTTTTGCCAAAATTTGGTTAAAGTCCAAAAAATACATTCAATAACTCTGTGAGCATGCTCACATACCTTCATCCAGCAGTGAAGCGCTACTTCTCTCTCTCCCTTTCCGGTCTCAAAGGTGCTGAAAATAAATTCGATGCAGTATTTCTTTTCTTTTCTTTTTTTTTCCAAACTGACTCGGTATTTGATTTCTCCCTAGAGTCTGGCTGCTACCTCTAGGTCAGGTCGAGATGAGATTTCTATCATGCATTAAGCTAATTTGGATTGTGACAAAGTACAAGACCAGGAAGTCGATTCCGAGACCACATATCCTGAGAGGGGAGTGCAGGATAAGCAGGGAGAAATTAATTAGCGCTGCCTTGAGCAATTTCACTGCCTTAGGTGGGATCCCTGGTGGAACGCCCAGGATGCTGAGACCAGGAGCTGGGATCACAGCCCTTTGTGGGCGTGTTGCTTGATCTCACTGCGTGAGAAATGGAAACAAGGCATCTGTAAAGAGCATGGAAAACCTCGGGAAGGTTGGAGCACAGTAGACTAATTACAATGGGGGGAAGCTGCAATTCCTACAGTTTCCCGAGCTGCATTCACAGCTGTGGTAGGAGGGGGAAAGGATATATTTGAGGTCTTTCAGTGGAGCACATAGATATTTTAATGTTACCACCCAATGGGTAGAGCTGAGAAAACTAACCCTAAAGGGCTCTGGGATACAACACTGCTTTTCTCTGTGTAAAAGAGAAGCTGGCAGTAAGGGCTCCTCTGGGAAATAATGTTTTAAAAGTTTATAAATACCTGGAGGTACATCTTTCTCCTTTCCAGTTATGCACAACTCCAGTAATATATTTAGCAGGCACACTTCTTTATCCTGTTTCTCTGTCTTGGTGTGTAATTCCCTGGATTACTGGCCAATGAATATTTATATTAGAACAGAATAAATGTATTCTTTCCTGTCATCCTGATAAAATGGATTAAATAAAACATAGCAAAATAAATTCATTTCTAAAATAAATGTCATAAAAATGTTACATTGGTGATATGTCTTCTGCATAAGAAAAGGGATAAGACCTGATTATTAAACATCCCATGGGGCTGAGTAACAAGACTCATGGAGATGCCTGGTCATTAGCGAGGATGGGAAAACACGAAGGAGATCCAGGTGGCCAGAGCAGCCCACCAAGGCAGTGCTGTGTAGAATGAATTACGGATATGATGGACTCACTGAGCTTCATCCCAGCTGAAGAGTTAAAGAGGAAAATTTGGTTAAAGGGCCAGGACTTAGTCACCATGCTACCCTCTTGTGATAGAACAATGCGGCGACTAACACAGCTGCACATTTGTGGAGTGGACGCTGTGATGAAGGTGGAGGGTCACAGTGCTACGTGGCTTTGATCTGTTTGCAAACAGACAGGGAGAGGCTGGCAATGGCGCTGTTCCCCATCTCTATTCAGATATGGACCATTTTGGCTGCAGAAAAACTCCACCATGCTATCTCCACATTCTGAACAGGCTCACTTTTCTTTATGTCCCCAGCGTTGCTGCCTAAAGGGATGAAACGAATCTCTGGCCCCTCCCTTGTCCTGGGGCTACCTGGTTAAAGGTGGCTTGGGGCAGGCAGGCATGCAAGAGGGCCCCATTCAGGCAAGGTTAGAAGTGCAGGTTCCACCACCAACCATGAGGGAATGGGTGCTGCCCTGCCCTCATTGCCACGTGAGCGTGGGTGAGTCCTTTAATCTCTCTGTGCCCCAGTTTCATCATCTTGATGACGATACGCCCTCTCATGGGAAAGTTATAAAGATGAGATGATCTAATACACAGAAAGCACTTAATAGTGCAGCTGATCAACATTGTAGCAGTTCCTTAACTTACATTTGGGAGCACCTGCCACGTGGCAGGTACAAGGCTGTATCACTGTGTTCCTAACACCAATCCAGTGATCTCCCCATTTTGCAGATGAGGAATCAGAGGCTGAGGGCAGTTGAAGGGCTCGGCTTAGGTTCATATGGGATGGGTGACAAGGTCAACAAGCAGTCGGAGGGTTCAGTAACCACTGTGCTTTGTCAAGCTGTCCCCATCGCACCACCATAAAGAAAGGGACTAGCGCAGTCAAAAGCATGTAAATTAGATGTTTTGAGAGCATAAGTAACGGAAAAACTATTTCCCAGCTGGGGAGAAACGACACTGCTGCTATTTCCTAAAAGATGTGCCGTGTATGGGTGAGCGTCCAGGCAGAACCGGAGCAGGGTCCCCGGAGGTAGGGGCACAAGTGATGTTGGGAAGAGGAGGGTGATGCTGGCGTCCCTGGACTGGTCTCGAGGGTGCTCACGGGAGAACAGTGAGAAAGAAAGTCAGAAAGGCTGCTTGAGGACAGATGTGGAGAGATGTGAACGCCAGGCTGGGTTAGATTTCAGACTCTCAGCCACTGGTGTTTTTTTGTGCAAGGTAAAAGCAGGCTCAGGGCTGCTTTCTGGCAACAGTGTAGAGACCCCAACTGCAGGGAAAGGAGGGGACCAGCCAGTGGAATATCACAGCTGCAAGAAGCCCATGACTTGTGGTATTGCAGGAAAAGAAGTCTGATCCACAGGCCTCCTGAGTTCTCTCCCTCCGAGACCAGCTGACCCCCTGTGAGCTCCCGGGTGCAGCCCACACTCACTCTAATGAGGGTGGGGTGAGTGGAGACAAGATCCCTGTATTATCCCAACAAAGCAGAGCATGCCACCTACTGGTCAGCTTCTCAGAGCCTCCTTTCCTCACTGGCAAAACAAAAACAGCGATGTGTCTAGATCCAGAGAGAGCAATGCAAACAAAATGCCGGTCTGGGTCCCCTCTGCCCTTTCCCTCTCTTCATGGGCTCCTGGCAGCATCGGGCACACCCCCATCCTGCTCAACGCCAGAGCACCCTGCTCTGCTCCTTCTTGTTTTTCTAGGAAAACTCCAGGAACTGCAGAGGCATGGCGGGAGAACGACCATCTCCATGCACATTCCAACTGCGGTATAAGATCCCCAGAGAAGAAGCCTACAAGAAAATTGGGCATAACCACCCAGGAGCTCAGCCCACACTATCCTCTTTCCCTCTCATTTTTCTCAGACCATTTTTCACTCTTCTCACTAGAAATGAGAGCTATAATTTGTACTATTCTGCCTGAGGTATGGGAGACACTAAATAAGCATTAAAATAATAACCCTAAAAATATACCACAGACAAATCACAAGGTACACTGCTTGAACCTCCAGCTGTTCACGTCTGAACAAAAGTATCAAGAGAGCAGACAGTCTTTATAAAACAGAGTGGTTCCAAACTATGAGGCTATCCCTTCTTCTATAGTATTCTAAGAATATTTAATTTATCAGAATTATAAAATGTGAAATTAGAGAAACCCATAAAGAAGAAAATCACAGTTGACAATATCCTCATTTCAAGCTATAACGTAGTTAACAACTTAAGTCTTTACTTCAGGTTTTTCCTCATGAATGCGTTGACTGTGCATACATACATTTATTTTGAAACATTAATATAGATGGATTATGTTGACTACTTTTCACTTACCATTGTCTAGCTATTTCCTATACTATGAAAATATATATAACCATTACCCAATAATTGGACCTACAGATTCTTCCCAATTTTTCCATTATAAATAGAGGTAAAATAATTAAAATTTAGAGCAATATTTGTCACATTTTAAAGTATTCTTCTAGGCTAGACTCCCAGCAGTAGAAATATTGACATAAAAGTTAAGAATATCTAAATCATCTTGTTACACACAGCTAAAATGCTTCACAACGGAATTTGAACTCTCATAGCAATATATAGAAGTACTAACTCATTGTTCTTTATCAATCTTCACTATATTTTAAAATCTTTGCTAATTTAATGTGTCAAAAATGATTTGTAGGGAAAATGAGCTATTGAGTTTGTTTTCTCTAATTTCCTAGATAGAGAAAAACAACAGAAAGTTGGGAATATGGCTCCAGAGCCTGGAAAAAAGTTCTGGGCTGGAGATATTCATCTTAGAGTTTTTGGGAAACAGAAGAGTGTTGAAACCAGAAGGTTGTGGGATACACACCTAAGTTATGTGCTCAACTGTATTTTTTAATTCCTTTAAAGTTGAACAAAAAGTGACAAAAGTGTCAAGGAGCAGTAAAAACAATACGCATGGTAATGGCTATAATGCCATTGATGACAAAACATCAATAATAAAAACATGTATTCACAACATATTAGGCTCCAGGTTACCCGTGTGCATTTATTCACAATAATGCATCATATGTGGTAAATGCTATTAATATTACTATTGAATAAATGAGGAACTGAGGCCCAAAGCTCAGTTCACAGGTGAGGTTGTGAAACTTGCTCCCGGTTTGTCTGAATCCAAAGCATGTGCTCTTATCCATCAAGTTAGGCCACTTCTACAAAATGGTCATTGACTAATAAAGATGTTGGATTGAGGGGCTGAAACTAAGCTTCAGACTCATCTTGTTCAACCCAGTATATTTAATAGGTTTGTTGACTTATAGCTCCTTTAATTCCTTTTTCTCTTACAGAAGGTGGTAAATATTGTATACATAAATATATATGAAATTAAATATAAATAAATAAAATACATTAAATATATAAATATTAATATATAGGAATATAGCATATGTCTATATTACATATATATAAATACAATCTAATTTCAATTCATGAATTTAGACATGTAACTGAAAATTAAACAGTCATATTTCCAGATCTGTAGTTCATAATTTTCAGCACAAGTTAAACATGTCAAAGGAAAACATAAGATATGGCTTCAATCCATACATAGATATTACTTCTATACTCACCCTGATTCCTTCCATCCATCTACCATAATAAAATGAAATGACAATTATTCCTGGTACTTAACTAATTCTCATAAAAAATCCTTGCCGAGTGTTTGAATGGTTTCTGGTCTGACATGTACAGAGCTTGGAAGTCATCATTCCCATCCCCATAACAAGAAAAAAAGCTGAAGAAAATGAAAATTAACAACTTTTTAAATATTCATCAGAGAATTGCAGTCATCGCTGCCTTGAAAACTGGAGGGACAGACAGGCAAATACAGAGAATTATGGTTTCCCTGGACAGAAACCCATAGCTGAAGCTGCTTAAACATTTAAAGTAGAAATACTTTAAACTGTAATTGATGAAATGCTGGAGCCTTTGTGTAAAGCAGCCTGACAGTTAAAGACCTCAGACTTGAAGATCCTCACACATTCTTGAGTTTTACCAGGAGCTTCCAATGGTCTCAGAATGAAGATCTGAGGAAAAGTCCCTAGTACTTCCTACAGAGGGTGAGGAAAAGTGACAGCTTTGGAATAAGTTCAGAGCTGTCTGTTTTCCTTCACAAGGTCTGCCCTCAAGGGAGATGATTTTACTAGAACCTAGCTTATTGGGGTTTTTCTGAAAACTATCTGATCTGGGGGAAGGGAAATACCCAACTCAGGCCCACTAAGAGACCGGGACTTAATCTTAGGACCATAGAATTCTTCCTCTGCCAACCTTTTACCTCTGCATCAATAAAGCTTCAACATAGTAACAGGAGATTGCTGCTAAAAGAACTGCAAGCCCCAGATCCTACTTCACAGGTTCTAGGGACACCTAGAGAAAATAGGGGAAACAAAGCAAGGACACTACAGGAAATTTTAACCTCAGAGAGGAACCCACAGCTAATGCAAACATTAAACACAGCCTAACTTCCAACCAGATAAACATAAAACCTCACACCAAAGGACTGTCTTCCTTGGTTCTTTTGCCTAATATATTTTTCCTCCTTCAACAAAAAAGTCACAAGGCATGCCAAAAAGGAAAAAACAAAGTATGAAGAGACAAACCAAGAATTAGAACCATACTCAGATATCACAAAGATTTGGGAATGATCAGACATGGAATTCAAAATAACTATGATTAATATGCTAAGACTTCTAATGGAAAAGTTAACAACATGAAAGAACATATGGGCAATACAAGCAAGGAGATGGAAACTCTAGAGAGAAACAAAAGGGAATGCTAGAAATGAAAAACAATGTAACAGAAATGAAGATTGCCTTTGATGGCCTTATTAATAGACTGGGCGTGGCCAAAGAATCAGTGACCTTGAAGATGTGTCAGTAGAAACCTCCCAACTGAAATGCAAAGGGATAAAAGAATGAGAAATATGGAACAGAATATCCAGGAAGTGTGAGCCAATTACAAAAGATGTAAGGCACACATAATAAGAATACCAAAAAAGAAAGCAAGGAAAAGAAGAAATATTTGAAGTAATAATGGCTAAGGATTTTGGAAAATTAATGACAGACACCAACCCACAGTTCTAGCAAGCTCATAGAACACCTAGCAAGATGAATACCAAAAACCTACACCTAGACATATCATATTCCAACTGCCAAAAATTAAGACAAGGAGAAAAATTCTGAAAGAAGGCAGAGGGAAAAAAAAATTTATCTGTAGAGGAACAAGGATAAGAATTACATTGGAGTCCTCTTCAGAAACCATGCAAGCAAGAAGGGAGTTGAGTGTAATATTTTAAATGTTGAAAGAAAAAAAACAAAATTTCACTGTATCCAGTGAAATTATAATTTAAAACTGAAGGAGAAATAAAGACTTTCTCAGGAAAACAAAAATTGAGAGAATATACCTCCAGTAGACCTACCTTGTAAGAAAAGTGAAAAGAAGTTTTTTAGAGAAAAAAAAATTACAGGTTCAAAACTCAGACCTACATTTAAAAAGAAAGAGCATTAGATAAGGAATAAATGAAGATAAAATATTTTATTTCTTATTCTTAATTTATTGAACAGAACAGTTTTTTCTAATAATAATAGCAACAATGTATTCAGTGACTGTAGCTTGTGGATAAGTGAAATGAAATATAATATGGGGTGGGAGGGAGGAATTAGGAGAGCTCTGTTATAAGGTACTTGCACTAAACATGAAGCAATATAGTGTTATTTGAAAGTGACTTGGATTAGTTGTAACTGTATATTACAAACACTAAGGTGACCACTAAAAAAGTTAAAAAGGAAGTATAACTGACATGCTAATAGAACAGAGAAAAATAAATCATATAAAATGCTCAGTTAAAATCAGAGAAGGCAGAAAAAGAGTGGAAGTCAAAAAAAGAAACAAAGAAATAGTTCCACATAAATATAGTCAATTGCTCTCTGACTAAGGAGCAATAGAAATTCTCTGGAGAAAGGACAGTCTTTCAACAAATAGTGTTGAAACAACAGGGCATCCACATGGAAAAAAAATGAATCTAGACCCTGACTTTACACTTTTCACAAAAATTGACTCAGAAAGGATCATAGACTTAAATGTAAAACATAAAAATATAACACTCCTGGAAAATAACATCGAAAAATATTGATGGCTTTGAGTTTGACAATGAGTTTTTATATACAACACCAAAAGCATGATCTACAAAAGAAATATTGATAAGTTGGACTTCATTAAAATTTAAAACTTCTGTCCTGCAAAATATATTGCTAAGAGAATGAAAAGACAAGCCACAGATTAGGAGACAATATTAGCAAAAACCATATCTAATAAAGGCTGTATAACTATGATTCCAATTATATGACATTCTGGAAAAGTTAAAGCTACGGAGGTGATAAAAATACCATTGGTTGCCAAAAGTTGAGGGAGGGGAGCGAGGGATGGAGAGATGGAGCACAGACTTTTTAAGGCAGTGAAAGTATTCTGTACGATGCTGTAATGGTGCAGACGTGGCACTGTGCACTTGGAGAAACCCATAGACCTGCACAACACAAAGAGTCAACCCTAATGCCAACTATGGACTTTAGTTAATAATAATGTATCAGTGTTGGTTCATCAATCATAACAGACGTGCAAGATGTTAATAATAGGAACCTGAGGGCAGGGGGAAAGGGAGTATATGGGAACGCTATTCTTTCTGTCCAATTTTTCTGTAAACCTAAAGCTACTGTAAAAAAATAAATAAATAAAGTGTATTATTTTTTAATCCAGGCACATAAGGTAATAGGAACCCAACCACGCCCATCCATCTATCCATCCTTCCATCCATATATTTGTGGAATACCAGCTATG
Source organism: Lagenorhynchus albirostris (assembly GCF_949774975.1). Taxonomy (NCBI): domain Eukaryota; kingdom Metazoa; phylum Chordata; class Mammalia; order Artiodactyla; family Delphinidae; genus Lagenorhynchus; species Lagenorhynchus albirostris. Next base: position 3,924,374 of record NC_083106.1, on the reverse strand, counting down.
TGCCTGATCTCATCTAGACCCCGTGCACACCTCAGTGAATAAGGGAGAAGAGAACCCTATTCTCATGGAGTTTGCATTCAAATGGGGCTATACAGACAATAAACAAGAAAACAAAAATAACATAAATTCAGATAGGACTATACTGTTATGAATAAATGAAAACAAAAAATATGGTGAAAAGTGCCTATATTAGGGAAAGAATGGTATTTTTAGCTAAGACCAGAAGGACAGAAGAGAATCCTGTCAGACAAGAAGGAGGGAGTGTGTTTTAAGAGGAGGAATCACAGATGCAATGGGCCAATTATTGTTTCAAACTAAAAACGACCAAAGAGCTTTTGAAGTCATTTGATGACACAGGGAAACAGGTAAGGTAAAGATATACACCTTTCTCTATGCCTCCAATAATATAATATTTCATATCTATCACATCACCAGGGAACCAAGTTTCCTATTTGGGGGCTGTCTTCCCAATCACATGATTTAAGTCTGAGGCTTGTTAAATGAATACTGGTAGGTTGATGTCAATCATTAAATTAGCAATATGAAAAAACCTAAAACAAGGATACCAAGAACCAAACACTCGTGTTTTGATTTGAGATCATTATTCAATATGATTGTTTTGTTACTGACTGAGTGACCAAAATTAATGACCCATACCTGGAACTATCATTCCTATTCATAAATCAATAGAGAATGATCTGGATTTTCCTAGAGTTAAACCAAGGTTACAGGGAAATAGAAAATCCATCGCAAAAGTCAAAAACATTGGTAAAGTTTATCTTGCATAGACCGATACCAGAATGAGCGTATGTTATTGTGAGTGGGCTTATTTACTAAATTATGTCCTTGGCAGAAAAGGTTTTTCCTAAAGTTCTTCAGGAAATATTTATTTTTAGATTAAAGTTATTTTACCTACCAAAAGGAAAACAGTTTTCGAAAGTGTAATATAACGTTCAGTCATTCGCACCTCTCAATTAATCTACAACTCTTTCTTGAGACAAAGCTTTGATATAGAGTGAAGAAAGGGGGTAATCCATCTCCTCATTTCCTGAAAGGTCACTGGCACTCGGAAGAGACAGAGGGTGGTGAGTTTATAGACTCTTCCCTGTTCAAATGCCCAAGGTCTAGCTTTCCTATGGGAATAAATGAAAGATAAAGTTGTCAAAGTCTGTATCATGCATTCAAGCCCAGTGAAACTGTTTTGTACTGCTGTACTGTCTGCTAAACCTATGATAATCCAACTACAAATTGCCTAGATTATCTGGTACCATCTCTTACTTTGAACATACTCTGCAAGGATATGCAATGATGACAGAGATTATCTTTAAAGGATGAAAACAAGAAGATCAATTGGGTCTAAGAGATAATGTTCCATCAATTTCATTTCCTCGTGGATGAACTGATTTTCAGTTACCGAATTACACCAGACCAGAAGGAGTGAGCGAGGTATTAGCTCTCTGTCCCTGGAGAGTGAGACACAGCAGCAGCTGTTCTCTTAGGAAGTAGCCAGACGCCTGAGCTACATTTAGGCTGGTGTGTGTTCTGGAGAAGTTTTCTTCAACTGTTAAAACTGAGAAGAGAAGCTCTCTTTCTGTCACGTGCTTCAAAAGACTTCTCTGTTACATTCTGATTTTTGGTAGACAAGAACCCATGAATTAACCTCATGGAACAGACACTCAGTTCAAAATTTTGTTTCTGACCAATTTCTTAGTCTTAATTATTAAAAACTACATTTTATTGGTTAACAATAAAATTATCAATGGATGATAAAATCCTCAACCTAACAGTGCTTTACTAATATGAAAAGCAGTCCTGGCAAAATCACTGTGGGATGCAAACTACACGCATGAACTGATGCCACAAAGAATATAGAATTACAGTCGCCTTTGGCATACATAATATGCTTGTCTTCTGACAGTTATCTCAACCACCAGTGTATATCCTCCATTGATAATTTTACTATTATCTGATAGAGCTGCCTCTGGATGGGGTAACAGGTGGTCCCACAACAAAAATAGAGAGTAACTGTTACTCACTTCCCCATATATCCTCAGTGAAACTCCCGGGGTATAGTCAAAATTCAAAGCCAGATTACGCATGAGAAAATGTTTCCAATGATTCTTTTGCCAAGTAACCCCAGGAGAAACAGCCTTCCCGCAGACCAATTGTCCATGCCACATGGGAACATCCTCCTGGACCTTTCTTGGCATTGGTTCTGTGACTTCACTTTTAATGGGATGAGCCTCACAGCCCTCTGTGATGATTACCCTGTAGGCAGAGTAAGTGTAGACTAAGCATTGTACAGGGTATCTCTGTATCTCTCCTACGTCTTCAGGACTCTGTGTAGATACAGGCAAGCACTGATTCCTTGGGATAGGGTATTGTAAATTTAGTACCATAATTGATACCAATAAAGTAAATTTACCATCATAACTTTAATAGAATTGACTCTTGTGGACACATTGATTTTTACCAATGAGATATACCAGAACACTTTGGAGCAAGTTTCCAGTCCATTTTAAAAGTTTATTACTACAGTGTCTCCCCTTGCAGCCTGAGATTGAAGAGGAAAAAGTGTGTTATAGAAGAAAGGATTTTAGTTCTAGGATCAACCACTTGCCAATTGTGTGCTCTTGAATGAGTCACTTTACTTTTATTTTTAATGTATTTATTTTTATTTATTTTTGGCTGTGTTTTGTTGTTGTTGTTGTCTTTCTGCTCGCAGGCTTTCTCTAGTTGTGGCGAGCGGAGGCTACTCTTCGTTGCGGTGCATGGGCTTCTCATCGCGGTGGCTTCTCCTGTTGCCAAGCACGGGCTCTAGGCACGCAGGCTTCAGTAGTTGTGGCTCGCAGGCTCAGTAGTTGTGGCCCACTGGCTCTAGAGCACAGGCTCAGTAGTTGTGGCGCATGGGCTTAGTTGCTCCACGGCATGTGGGATCTTCCCAGATCAGGGATTGAACCCATGTCCCCCACATTGGCAGGAGGACTCCTAACCACTGCGCCACCAGGGAAGTCCCACTTTACTTATTTTAAAGCCTCCGTTTTTTTATTTATAAAATGGAGACTATTACTTCCCTAGGGGCTTCTGGTAAAGATTAGTTGTGATATTTATATAAAGTACCAAAGGCAGTACCTGACACATGGTAGTATTTAATAAATATTGATTTCCCACTTTTTACCTCACCTTACACTCCTGTTTGAAAATTCCTTAGCTGATTAGGTAAATGAAGATTCATTCCCTGAAATACATAACTAGAAAATCATGTGCAGATTAGAATACAGAGATATGACCCATATATAAGAAGAGAAATTTTGTCAAGAATAGATTATGTAAGGGGGGACTCTTCTAATAAAAATAAGTTGTGAAAGAACTTCTTCCATAAAAATTGATCATCATCTGCAAATATTAATTGTCTCAGGTCCTGGAATTCTTTTAAGAATCTGTCAACACATTCCAGTACCAGATTGTTCTGATGGAAGGAAGACCCTGGACTCCCAATTCTACCAAGCAGAGTTAACCAGTTTGTTCTCAAGAGATTTTTTGCATATTCCCCCTTTGTGATGAATGGAAACGGTTTTGTAAAATCAGCAGAAATAGTATCTCCAGCCACCCTCCCCACTTAATTTCTGGTAGCCATCTAGTCCATGATCTGGGTGTTCTAAATTTGTGAAAATTCAGTGAGCTATACACTGAATGAGAGATGAATTTTATATTTCCATAAAATAAAATTTTATAAAAGGACCCAGTAGCCAAATTGAAGAGGCTCTTACTGGCCAAAAAAATGATCAAAATCTGAATATCAATAAGTATAATAAACCACAGTGGATTTAATACAACAATGTTTAAATCTCTTCATTCTTAAAAATACTAAAATAAATGAATAAGCTTTTTGGTTACCTTTTAAGGATGCTAGAGAACATACTCATTATTTTGAAAACTAAATTTTTAAAAAGCTGAAAAAAGTCAAACCCTTAGATAAACAACAAGGTCTTGATGTATAGCACAGAGAACTATACTCAATATCCTGTGATAAACCATAATGGAAAAGAATAAAAAGAGAATATATATATATATATATATTTATAACTGAGTAACTCTGCTGTACAGCAGAGATTGACACAGCATTGTAAATCAACTAGACTTCAATTAAAAAAAAAAACTCAAGCCTTTACCTTGTCTTTCTTTTGTGGGCTTTATCTCAGCATAACCAAATATGATGAGAATGTTTTCCTGATAGTGTCCCAGCTAATTAATGAAGAATGAATAAATAAATAATGATTGGATTAACAGAATTTTAAGGTGTACATGTAGATTAAAAGAGGCTTAAGAATCACATCCAGGGCTTCCCTGGTGGCGCAGTGGTTGAGAGTCCGCCTGCCGATGAAGGGGACACGGGTTCGTGCCCCGGTCTGGGAAGATCCCACATGCCGCGGAGCGGCTGGGCCCGTGAGCCATGGCCGCTGAGCCTGTGCGTCCAGAGCCTGTGCTCTGCAATGGGAGAGGCCACAACAGTGAGAGGCCTGCGTACTGAAAAAAGAAAAAAAAACACAAAGAATCACATCCACTAATGTCAATGTGTGAATGTTATTTTGATGCCAATTCCAAAAATAAATTTTAAAATTATGAGACAAGTGAACGCAGACTAGATGGTTATTAATATTAAAATTTACTTTCATTGTTTTAGTGAGATAATGGTATTGTTATATTCTTTCAGAATCCTTATTTTTTAGAGGTACACACTGAAATATTTATGGATGAAATAAATTTACATTTTGCCTTTGCCTTAAATAATCTTAGAGATGGAGAAAATGTGTGCGTGTGCTGTTCTGTGTAGATAAAACAAGGTTAATCATGAGTTGATAGGTTTTGAAGCTGTGTGATAAGTATGCAGTAACTTTCTGCTTTTGTGTGTTTCTAATTTTTTACCATTATAAACACTATAGATGGTTGTTAATTCCTTTGAAAAATAAGTGAAAGAACTCTTCATGTTACATATAATGCCCTTTGTAAATTGACTTTAATTGTCCACTGATTTAGGAAGCATCTTACTTACTGTTTTTCAGGAGGATACGTGGGTGGCTGGAAGCATAGAAAAACAGTGATTCTGGAAATGGCACACTGATAAGAAATTTTGTACACTTTTGAATGGCTACCCTGAGTAGCTGAAATTTGGTATATAAAATCAGTGATACCGAATGCCTGCTGTCATGGAGCTCAGAGTCAAACAGGGCACATGTATGACTATATAAGTCAGATGCAATGAGGCAAATGCTGCAACCAAAGATAACACTAAGAAAAGTTAAGGCATAAACAATGAAGATTTGCTAGGTTTGGAGGCAAGACACTGGAAGACCAAGGACTATCGGATATGAGCATTTTCAGGAATTTTTTAAGTATCTTTGTGAATCCTAAATTAGGCAACAAATGACATGTCTTCAATTCAATTTAAAAATGTATATCCCTTTCTCTATTATTTTTCTTTTCCCTCTAAAACTGACTTTCAATTCGCGTAAGTGTTGTATGTCTAGGTCATAAAAAACAGCACCAGTGCTGCAAAATACAAGTACCAATAATGCAAAACTCCATCAATCAGTCCTCCCAAAACTTCGCTGGTAAGCAAGGCCAAGTTTTCCTCTTTTATCCCTACTATTCCATTCTCTCTATCCTCTCAGAGCACCTTCATGAGATAATGGGTTGAATGTAATGACGAAACAGGAAATTAGAAAATAAGTAGTATTATATTACTTTATAATGGAAAGAGAGAAATAGTGAGTAGCTACTATCCCTCAGAAAAGGGATGCTTTGTGAATTAATCTAAACGTACAGTATGGAAAAAGGAAATGGCCACTAAATTGTCACTTATATAATAGTGAAAAACTTTCTGAGTATTAACCTATCTTTTATCAGATAAAAGGACAAGAACAAGTTGATTATAAGAGAAAGTCCAAAAGAGTGAAAACTTCAAGATAAATGCATGATAATATATGGATAACCTACAGATTTTAACTAAATTAATGATAATAAAGAAATTAGACTATTTTTCAAATCATTCTGGGAAAAATCTCTAAACACTCAGCTGTGCCTAAGTAGGTATGTACAGTTTTCCTGAAAAAAAAAAACAATAATAAGGCCAGCCCCTTACCTGTAGTTTTTTCTGCAGGGTATGATGAATGGAGAGGAAATAATAAAATTTAATATAAGCATGAATTTGAATCCATGTATTTCTTTATTACTTTTAATAAAACTAATTTTAAATCTAACTTTTTCTTACAGACCTTCATATGTAAATTTTTATATTATTAGTTAACCGTACAATACTGGAAAGCCATTCTCTGGCAATAGAAGTCCAAACATTTGGCTTCAGATGCATCACCTTCTGGCTATTCGTTTGTTCCAACCAAGCCAACATCTATTTTCCTTAATTAGGTTAACAGTGATTTTGCTTAGAGGGACCAAGTAAGAGTCCTGTTCGCCTACTGCAGGCACTGGATTAGGGCTCCAACACCAGCCTAGGGATGGAAAATGTAGTCCAGGTCTAGCCAATAACATGTCAAACTCCTCTCGTCCAGTAGATTTAGTGATAGATACATGGACCAGATAGTATCAAATAGTGCAATTCTACCCCCCATCGATCCAATTTGATCCTCAAAGAGTAAATCTCAGGATTTTTTTTAAAGCAGCCAGGAAGAAGCAAACTCTATTTCGTCCAACTTGAACTTTTGGCTGGGGGGCTTAAACGGAGTCAGAAACCAAAGTCAATATAATTGAGGTAGGCCAAGAGGTAGAAACAAGAGCAGGTAACATTGGAATCTCTGGGTCAAGCCATGCCTGGAGACAGTCCCTTTGGTCATTTAATCTAACGGATTTTGTTTTTATTTAAGCCAACCTGAATCGATGTTTTATCATTTACAACTCCATGTAAACCATTCATTACAAAAGGCTATGCACTTGTTACAATGAAGCTGCTATTGTTCAAAGAGCTTTTATTACATTTCTCAGAGAACTGACTTAAGAAACAGTTTACAAGACACAGATGAAATAAAGTTCATTATTTTACAAGCACATCTCATTTCCAATCCCAAATAGCATTTTACAGGTTGAGCACCAAGCACTTTTTTACTCTGGATAACAAGAGTTAACACACATGCACACACACACATACATACACATGCAAGACAAAAGTTTACTACCACTTAAAATATTCAGATGCCTAAGCTCCAGTCTCCAAAGAAAATTTTGGAGGTGTTATACACATGACCTAAACAATGGCAGTAACGTGAGTGGATGCACATAGCATCCTTAAGTAACAATATAGCAATTGCATATGTAGAAGGCAACAACTGTTTAACAATTTCTCATGTTTATTTAAAAATCCGTCTTTTTTAATAAGTTGAGGCAACAGGATATCAGTTCACCTGGGAATTCATTCATTCCTTCTGGATTACAGCTTTAGTATTTTAAAGGAATTTTCAGGTTTTCCTAAATGATTATGAAAAAAATAGGTGCCAAAAAACGTCAGAAGTCAGATTTTTACAAGATGAAAATTAGGTAAAAACCAAAGGAAAATGTTGCTGTAGAATAAATAGTTCCATAGCTGGTAAATAAAATTATTCTTTATTGAATATTTATTTAGAATCAGTGGGAAACAAAATAAATAGCTACTCACTGCCCAGATGTTTGAAAATGCATAGCAAAAATATAAACTCAGAAGAGTGCCACTACCATTGTTATAATTCAATAAAAAATTACCTACAAAATTTTAACAAAGGTATAATGAGAGAGAAACTAAAAATAGTCTCAGGATAGGGCTTCCCTGGTGGCGCAGTGGTTGAGAGTCCGCCTGCCGATGCAGGGGACACAGGTTCGTGCCCCGGTCCGGGAAGATCCCACATGCCGCGGAGCGGCTGGGCCCGTGAGCCATGGCCGCTGAGCCTGCGCGTCCGGAGCCTGTGCTCCGCAACGGGAGAGGCCACAACAGTGAGAGGCCCGCGTACCGCAAAAAAAAAAAAAAAGTCTCAGGATAAACACATATGCAAGGTTTACAATTATTCACAGGAGTGAGTTTTCCAACTGGCTATGGTTAAAAACAGTGACATTTTTCAAAAATTTCATTCCAAATGTAGAACATTTTTTCACTTCAAGTATTCACATACATCAATAAAAATAGAAATGTGTGTATATAAATAGGTCAGTTCTATTAATACACATGTTCAACTTTTTTTTACTGGGAATGATCCCTTATAAGTTGGTCGACCTCAGTTATTGGATTCCTATTGCCTATGGGCCACCTTTATTAGAATTTTGAAAGAAGTTTTAAAATATATTTAATGTCATTGTGGTGTTAACTGTATTTTAGTATTTTATAATTTCATATTTGTTATTAGATGTCTAATGTAAAAAATAAGATGGATCTCTATTCACAAAAATGAAGGGTGCAGATAACTAACAATGAAGCTGATAAGACAGCTACTCAGATGCCATTATTTTAGGATGAGGAAATAAATCCAGAGAAAGGGAAGAAACCAGCATGACATGGCTCAGTAATGGAAAGGGCAATCCAAGCCCACTGTTTTTCTGCCTTTGTACAGAGCTTTTATCATTTATAAAATATAATATGACATCAATGCTGAATTGTGTACGAATTTGCAATATATAAATATAAACTATCTGTCCACTTCTGCAAATCTCAGAGCTTAGGTCCATAAAATTGAGATCAAATCCTAATGTTTTAAGAATAAAAGTAAAAACTAGGACTGAACACTGCAGTAAACCAGAAGTCTTCCCTCATGTGCATACTTAACTATTGATATTTCCAAATGAAAATAGGCATTACCACAACAATAATATAACTGTACTAATTTATCTATAAATATTATGAGCTTCATACATCATAAAAAAAAACCTTTCAACAATAATACAGAAGTGATATAACCAGACAGACATTAGGGAAATATACTGCCTTTTCTAGTTTCTACTGTACAGTGCTCTAGAAAATGCTGCCCATGCAATATATCTGAGAACACGAGAGTCCTACCTCCAAGCCTTTAATGTGATAAAGCAGCCATCTGCAGGTGGCGAGAGACGCCACTGGGGAACCTGCTCCTACCATGTTGCTTATGGTTTCCCATAAAGAAGGCTACAGTTACATCAAAAACTGAAGTCCACAAAGCTTTAAGCACTCTTTCTTGAAACAAAACATTCAACAGAAGATACACTTGAAAATTAACTGTTCAAATACCCTTGCTACATAAAATTCAAGTGCATGCCATTCAATAGAGCTGTTGTATGTGAAAACCAGATGTAGAGTTTTTATTCTGATTGCAAATTTAATATAACAACAACAACAAAATACCACTCTAGTGATTCAATTACAAATGAACTGACCCTGTGTACCTTTTAAGCTGGAGCTATAGGGAATGATGGTACAGTTATCATAGCACTGTAAATGTTGTAAATTTTCCAAAAGAAAAGAAATATTGAGGGAGAAAATGAAGCCACTCTGAATGGGATGAATAAAAGTAACACATACATATGCACATACACACAAACATGCATACATACATACACACATGCATACATACATACACAAATACAAATAAGACTCAAAATGCTTGTTTTTCCAGTTACAGGTACAATAATCTACAAGAAGGTTTTGCTCTTCACGGTCAAGCCTAGCATTTTTGCCCTGTCTCAAATGTGTCTTTTCAGTAACATGAGGTCTTTTTCCTCCACGTACTCTGTTCCAGTAGTGATATTTATCTGTAGAATCCATTTTAATTCTCTCAAATTCAATCACCAAATTTAAATAAGAGAAGGGGAGGTTAATCAAAAGCGAGTACTGAGGGGACTCAGCATGGGGCATGGGGCATGTGCTGATATCTCTACAACGAGGGATGATGAGCTATGTGGCTCCTTGGCAACAGGAGCTCTTCCCAAGGTCTGTTTCCATGCCTGGAACATTGAGAAAGCTTCCTCTGCACACAGTTTCCAGGGTGGTTCCATCAGATCACAGGCTCTCATTCCAGCTGCATCCACAGGAGGCCCGACTTCCTGGGGTTTCAAGCTTCACTGGCAGGCACTTGGGATGACAGAGGTACAAGGGGCTTTGGAGACCCATAAGCCATCTCCCAAGTGCAGCCTGGGGTTTTCACAAATGGATTCCCAGCAAGAGAGCCACGCCAAGTTCATTGAAATTCATAGATAAGCTACACAGCAAAACACAAGCTATTTAAGAACTCTTATTTACTTAACCGAAGTAATAAAATATTTTTGAGAAAAAAAAAGAACATCTAGCCAGTCCATAAAGTAAACTAGCTGACAAACTAATTAGTGTTTCATAACAAGAAATTTCTATCAGTTTCCAGAAGCACCACAAATTACTGATGGAATAAACAGACTTTTTTTCATTTCTGTTCTAGTCTCAGTAACTAATATTTGGCCATTATTCATAATTGTTCCTTTGGAGTTTGCAGCGTGATTAGCAGCATATAAAATTAACAATCTTGGAAATGGATTTCAGAATGTGATTTTCCACTTTTAATGTAGGCCTAGTAACATACTTTGATGTGGAAAGAACAGTCAAGCCACTCAACTGACCTCTTTTTCTTCCCAAGTTTTAAATGTAATAGATAAGGACCTAATACTAAAAACAAATAAACGCAAGCAGTGCTCATTTGACAAAGCCAGGTGCTACCCATATTTTAGGGGGTTGAATTATTGCTTCTTGAATTTCCAAGCTTACTAGACACGTAGCATGGGTACTACTGCAGGAAAGTAGAGAATCAGTTTTTCAAATGCTAGCATTAATGTTTCTAATTCACCAGGACCTTATGCGGAAAACCAGGGTTCATTTGTGGAGTGTGTTGAATCTTATTAAATATACAATCTAATTAAATATAAGGTAATAAAAAAACACAACAAATTCAGGATCTCAGAATTAAGTCCAAATATCCATTCAATATCAATCAATAAATACAGAATAAATCCATTTATCAAAATAAAGTAACTCAAAGACTTAGTTAAGAAATGCAATTTTATTATATATCAAACACAAAAAGTTGAACCCTCTCCTCCCCCCCAAAAAATGAGCAGAAAATCTCCAGGAAAAATGTTCACAAAAAGAAAGCTGAGTAGACTTTCCACAGGGAGAATGTGTTAAATGAGATCAAGGGACGCATCATTTAATAATGAAGGTCACAGTATCCGATGAGGTTTCACACATAAACATTTATGCAGCGGATGGCAGCAGAAAGGTGTCAAATTCTACAATTATATTTCAATGATCATTTTTCTAAATACCAGCAATAACCAGTTAGAAAATTTATTAAAACCCCCCAAATGATGTTGAAATAAATGTTAAAAAACTCAAGTATGTAGATTGTATAATATCATAACAATATTTATTCACCAATAAATGTAGAGTCAATGGCATCTCAAATAAGTGCCACCAGTTTATTTTTTAAATACCCAAACTTATCTGAATATTTATCATTACGAGTGGACACTCCCATAAATGGATGGGTGAGAGATTAAATTGGGACAAACTTTAGAGCACACAATTTGGCAATATCAACCAAAACATACATTTCAGGCACTCTGCAACACAAGGATTCTATAATAGATGTATCCTCTTCATAATATTCTAAACGTGCAGCATATTCTATGAATATTGATCTATTTAAATTATAGTTTATAATAGTAAAAGAGTTAAAGACCATCAAGTATCCTTCAGAAAGATACTATTTCATAATATGTGATGTAGGCCACTGAAATTGTAGCCACACAGAGAAAATTAATAAGGCCTATGCTCAAGGATGACGCAAATTTATGGACTATTTCACATTTTGGTGTTCATTTTGTTATTTTTTTACCTATACATATTCTTATACACATACACACAGGATGTGCATGCGTGTATTTGTGGATTCAGAGAAAGAATAGTAGAAATGAGAATTTAACACATTATTTTAATAAGTTAGTTCCCATTGTTTCCCGAAAGGGCAGGAGTTGATGTTGAAGATACTGGAGAAGAAGTAAGGGAATCATCCACTTTTCTCAAGTTTCATGGGAAACTGTTAAATTGCTTTGGTAATATTTGCCAAAAACTTTTGGAAACAACCATGACTTCCCATGAAAAGTCCAATTTTGTTGATCAGAAAAGTATTAGGAAAGCATTCATAAGCTAAGAATTCTGCATTTCATTTTCATTTGTAAAAGACAGCCCTTGTGCCTTTTTCGATCTGTTAGCACACAGGGTAGCAGTGATCCACAGCCCCACGCACCTGAGCTTGCCTGACTTACAATTCCAGGGAATGAATGGAAATGCCATACAGCAGCAGTTCTCAAATAAGAAAGCAACGTAAATCCAGTGTGGGGTCCAAAGGGCACCATGCAACTTACTCCATCTCATAAAACTCAATAATCTAGAAGGGTACAATCACATTGCATGCAACACAGATGAAAAGCATAATTGAATCACAGGAGGAAGAGGAAAAGAAAACCCTAGAAAAGAAGACAGTAGTTCAGTTGAAAATCAAAACCTGCTGCTTCCCAAGTTCCAGAGTAGTTACTCCCCATTGTTTCCATAACCGACTTTACAAAGTGCCTGTAGATGACAACCTCTCTTATTGGGCACATCTGTGAGTACACATTTTAACTGCTGCGATGGCGCCATACTGAGAGATACATGAGCCAGCATCCATGAGGAAAAGGATACGTGGTATTTCCCCATAGGGAAGAAATTTGTCCTTAAACGGTTTATATCTGTGTACATTAAAATTTTTATTTTATGTATTAGGTGCTAATTTTTTGTAATCAAACACATTGATTCCAGGTAATAATATCAATTGATACACAAAAGTATTTCATGTGAATAATAATCAACTTCTTACATGTAGAAAATAGGTTTCCACATTAAAAAGGAAAACTACAACAAAAAATTTAGAGAAATTCCTACAAATCTAATAAAGCACAAGAAGGCTTCTAATAACTCACAGTGCTAAGAAGATATAGTGCAGAGGCTATTTTAATGCGATTAGCATCCATTTAACCAATAACTATTGAGTCAGAGAGGATAAACATTTACCAGTAAAGCCAACCAAATCTATGTATTTGTCCATCTCTTTTAAGCTTTCAAATTTATTGACATAATTGCACATGATATCATCTTAAGATCTTTTTGATGTCTATAGAATCTGTAATTATATCCTCTTCATGTTCCTCATATTGGGATTATGGGTCTTTTCACATTTATTCTTGCTAGATATTCCATGTGCTCTTAAACATAATACATATTCTTAATTTTTGTGTAAATGGTAAATCTGTAAATGTATTTATATAGATATATGATAAAGTATGTTTATTTGTTCAAATATTCTTTATCCATGATTATTGTTAGTCTACTATTTTATGTCTATTCACATATCTATCCACTTATTCCTTTTGTTTATTTGTTGATTTATCTCAGGCAATAAAAGAGTCTATTGAGAAACACCAGGTATCTTCCAAAATTAACAGGAAACTTGGCAAACTGGGCTTGGTCAAACACCATGAAACCACCAAAATGTCACTGACCCCTGAGTGAGGAACCAGCTGCCAACCAATCACCCTCAATGCTTCCATCGCTGGACAGTCGCTGCTACAAGAAACTTATTCCTCCACAGCTGACTTGAAAACTCAAACTATGAGTTATTGAGAGAAAGTTAATAAATAAGTTATTAGGTCCCTGGTTTGTAAGGTTTTCTTTATGTAATTGTTTGTTTTATGTATTTAAAGTTCTTTTGATTAATGTATACAACTTCATGATGATATCTGTACTTGGTTGAGAATTTATTGTTACAAGTATGAAGTGCCTCTATCCTTGTTCAGGGTAGTTTTGCATTAAGTAATATTCTTTATAATAGTAATATTGCTATAATAACTTTCTTTTGCTTACTATTTTCCTATCATATCTTTTTCATCTCTAATTTTCAACTTTTCAAAATATTATTTTTCCTACAATGAGTTTCTTCTAGGCAGCATAGTATTGATATTTTTAAAAATAATATGTTTGGAACACATCACATTTTGTTGATCAAATAAAGAAAATGAAGTTTAATTTCCCAATACTTTATTAAAAATGTATTTTTATAAGATATTTTATTGCAAAGATAAAATCTCAACAGAGAAAGAATTACCATAATAACAAAGTTTGCTGTTATAACAAGCTTTAAACAAATGTAAATTCTTTTGTAGTTTCTTTTATTGTTAAACACCTGCAACATCAAATTTACCATCTTAACAATATTTAAGTGTACAGCACAGTAGTGTTAACTATATGTGTATTGCTGTGTAATAGAACTCTAGAACTTTCTTTATCTTGCAAAACTGAAACTGTAACCATTGAATGACTCTTCTCTTCCTCCCCCTCCCCTGAGCACCCAGCATTCTACTTCTGGTTTCTAACTTGACCAGATACCAGATGTAAATGGAATCATGCAATATTCATCTTTTGTGACTAGTTTATTTTACTTAACATAATTTCCTCAAGTTTCATCCATTTTGTAGCATATGATGGGATTTCCTTTTTTTTAAATATTCCACTTTATGTATATACTACACTCTGTTTATTCATTCATTCATCAGTGAACATCTGGGTTTCTCCTACCTCTTGGTAATTTTAAATAATGAGGCAATAAATATATTTGTGAAAATATCTCTTCAAGATCCTCATTTCAACTATTTTGGATATATATCCAGCAGTGGTTTGTTGGGTCACATGATGGTTTTATTTTTCAATTTTCTGAGGAATCTCCATACTATTTCCTTAGTGGCTGCACCAGTTTACATTGCTTGCAAGAGTGCACAGGGAGTAGATTCCAATTTCTGCACATTGTTGCCAATATTTGTTACTTCTTTTTTTCTTTTTTATTCAGTAGCCATTCTAATGGGATGAGGTGGTATATCGTGGTTTTGATTTGCATTTCTCTAATGATTAGTGATGTTAAGAATATTTTCACTTGTCTTTTGGATATTTGTATGTCATATTTAGAGAAATAGCTATTCAAGTCATTTGCCCATTTTTTAATCACATTATTTTTCTTGTTGAGTTGTAGAAGTTCTTATATATTTTGGATATTACCTCTTATCAGCTATATAGTTTACAAATATTCTTTCCTATTCCATAGGTTGCCATTTTACTCTATTGTCTTCTTTGCCATGAAGTTTGAGGTAGTTCCATTAGTCTATATCTCCTTTTATTTTCTGTGCTTTAGTATCATTTCTAAGAAATCATTGCCAAATCTAATATCATGATGTTTTCTTCTAGCAATTTTAGTTTCAAGACTTGCATTTGTCTTTAATTAATTTTGAGTTAATATTTTTACATAGATAAGGATCTAACTTCATGCTTTTACACTTGCATGTCCAGTTTTAAAAACACATTTGTTGAAGAGACTACCCTTTCTCTATTGTGTAGTCTTGGCACTCTTGTCAAAGATCATTTGACCTTATCCACAAGAATTTATTTCTGGGTTCTTTATTCTGTTCCATTGGTCAATACATCTGTCTTTATGTCAGAACCATACTCTTTTGATTACCGTAGCTTTGTAATATGTTTTGAAACCCAGAAATGTGAGGTCCCTTGCTTATCTGTAAACTCCTTCTCTAGCTGTGAGAAACCTGGCTCTCACCTTCTGCCACCTAGTTACCTATTATCTAATTCATTGTACCTGTATAACTGTATCAGAATTGTTAACCTGTGGGAAACAGTTTTATTATCTGGTATGCAGTCCCTATGTGTAGCTGTTTTTGTTTTTAACCTTATAGACTCTTCTCATTTCTAACAGAACTCAGATCAGCACCCTTTCACTCACCCTTTCAGAGATGTTATATGATACATTCGTAATACAGTTAGATTGTTTTGTCACATTCATTTGTCTGCATTCCGTCCTAGAATCTTCCCACCTCATAAAGGATTCTTTTAAAATTTACATACATTAATTTCACTCTTTGTGCTGTAAAGTTCAATGTAATTTATAGTTGTGTGTGTCTATCCTTACAATATCATAAAGAGATCCCCTGCGCTTCATCCCTTTAACACCCTTCCACTGGCCCCCAAGTCCCTGGCACCCACTGATCTTTTTGCCATCATTATGGTTTTGTCTTTTCCAGAATTTCATAGAAGTGGAATCACACTGTGAGTAGCCTTTTCAGACTGGCTTTTTTCACTTAGAAATATGTATTAAGCTCCACTCATGTCTATTCATAGCTTGATAGCTTATTTTTTTAATTACTGAATAATATTTTATTGTATGGATGCACCACAGTTTTCTTATGAATTCTTCTACTGAAGGACATTTTGTTTGCTTTCAGTTTTTGGTGATTACAAAAAAATGCTGATATAAACATCCATGTGTACATCTTAATGTAGAGATACATTTTCAACTCTGTTGGTTAAGTAACTAAGAGTGTGAAAGTTGGATTGTATGATAAAGCTACATGTAGCTATGTAGAAACTATCAAACTATCTTCCAAAGAGGTGGTAAAATTTTGCATTCCTACCAGCAATATGTGAGAGTTCCTGATGCTCTGCATCCTCACTAGCATTCGATAATGTCAGCGATTTAGATTTTAGCCATTCTAAACATGTGTAATGGCTTGTAATTTTTTCTTTTAATTTGCACTTCCCTAATTATAAATGATGTTGAGCATCTTTTCACATTCTTCTCTTCCACCTTATATATTCTTTGGTGAGGTTTTGTTCACATCTTTCTGGTTTTTTGACATTACCTTTTAAGAATTCTTTGCATAATTTGAATACAAATCCTTTATCAGATATGTGTTTCCCAAATTTTTTTCTACAGTCCGGTGTTTGTTTTATCGTTCTCTTAAGAGTGTCTTTCGAAAAGTGTAAATTTTTCATTGTAATTGGGTACAACCTATTCATTTTTTTCTTTCATGGATTGTGCTTTTGATGTTCTATCTTAAACTCATTGCCAAACCTAGGTCTCTTACATTTTTTCCTATTTTTTTTTTAGAACTTTTATATTTTTCCATTTTCCATTTTGGCCTAGGGTCCATTTTAATTTTAGTTTTGTGAAAGTTGTAAGGTTTGCAGTCTAGGTCAATGCTTTTGCCTATATACAGTGAATTGTTCTACCCCCATTTGTTGAAAAGTTTATCCTCTCTCCATTGAATTGCCTTTGATCCTTGGCAATATTTTTGTCAACTTCTGGATGCTATTTCACTGAACTATATGTATTTGTTTACCATTCTATTCTCTCTTGACTATTATAGCTTTATAATAAGATTTGAAATCAGCTTAGTGTCAATCCTCCAACTTTGTTCTTCGTTAGTACTGCATTGTCTATTCTATGTCTTTTGTCTTTCCATATATATCTTAGAATGAGTTTATTGATACCTACAAAATCACTTGTTGGGATTTTGATTAGGATGGCATTGAATCTATAGATCAAGTTGTTTCCATATTTTGTCTATTGTGAACAATGCTGCAATGAACATAGTGATGCAGATATCTCTTTGACATAGTAATTTTATTTCTTTTGGATATATACCCAGAA
Organism: Lagenorhynchus albirostris; assembly: GCF_949774975.1. Lineage (NCBI taxonomy): Eukaryota > Metazoa > Chordata > Mammalia > Artiodactyla > Delphinidae > Lagenorhynchus > Lagenorhynchus albirostris. Next base: position 3,906,816 of record NC_083106.1, on the reverse strand, counting down.
GAGGGATTGCTGGATCATATGGTAGCTCTATTTTTAATTTTTTTGAGGAAACTCCATACTGTTATCCAAAGAGTCTGAACCAATTTACGTTCTCATCTACAGTGCACAAGGGTTCCCATTTCTCCACATCCTTGTCAACGTTTGTTATCTTTTGTCCTTTTGAAAATAGCCATTCTAATATTGTATGGTCATATCTCACTGTGATTTTGATTTGCATTTCTCCGATGATTAATGATGTTGAGCATCTTTTCATATATCTCTTGGCCATCTGTGTGTATTCCTTCTGAGAAATGCCTATCCAGGTCCTTTACCCACATTTTAATAGGGTTTCTTTGCTATTGAGTTGTATGAGTTCCTCATATATTTTGAATATTAATCTCTTATCATATGTATGGTTTGAAAATATTTTCTCCCCTTTCGTAGGTTATCTCTACACTCTGTTGGCTGTCTTCTTTGATGTGCAGAAGATTTTTAGTTTGATGTAATTCTATTTTTGCTTTTGTTCCCTCTTCTTTTGGAGCCATATTCAAAAAGAAAAACCAAGCCAAGGTCATGAAAATTCGTTCCTATGTTTTCTTCTAATAGTTTTATAGTGTCAGGTTTTTAATTATTTCATCTATCTTTAGTTGATTTTGTATATGGATTGAATAGGGTCCAATTTCATTCTCCTGCATGTGGAAAATCAGTTTTCCCAACACCATTTACCGAAGAGACTGTCTTTCCCCATTATGTGTTCTGGACACCTTTGTCCAAAATCAATTCACTGTAAATGCATGGACTTATATCTGGGCTCTGCAGTCTATTCCATTTCCCTATATGTTTGTTACACCAGTACCATGCTGTCTGATTACTATACTGTTGTAGTATATTTTGAAATAAATGTGTGATGTTCCAACTTTGTTCTTCTTTCTCAAGACTGTTTTGGCTATTTATGTTGTTTTTGTGATTCTGTATGAATTTTAGATTTTTTTCTATTTCTGAGAAAAATGCTATTGGAATTTTAATAAGGATTGCACTGAATCTATAAATCACCTTGAGTAGTATGGACATTTTGACAATATTAATTCTTTTAATCCATGAACATTGGAAATCTTTCTATTTGTTTATGACGTCTTCAATTTGTTTATCAGTGTTTTATAGTTTTCAGTGTACAAATCTTTCACCTACTTTGTATAATATAATCACCCAATAAATTGTTACTATTATTACCTTAAACAGTTTGGGATCATTAGAATTAGATCATTAAGAATAAGAAAAATAAAAGATTTTTACTGCTACTTATTCCTACCCTGATGCTTTTCCTTTCCTTATGTAGAGCCAAGTGTATGATCGAAATTATTTTCCTTCTCCCTGAAAATATTATTTTAACATTTCTTTCATTGTAGGTCCTCCAGTGATGAACTCTTTCAAATTTTTTTAATCTAAGAAAGTCTTTATTTCTCTCTCACTTCTGAAGAAAATTTTTGCTGGATAGGTAATTGAGAGTTGGTGAGGGGTTTTCTTCTTTCAACATTCTAAATACTTTACTCCAGTCTCTTCTTGCTTGTTCAGTTTCTGATGACAACTCTTTTTCTTTTATATTTAAGGTGTTTTATTTTCCCTGGCTTTTTAAATATTGTTTCCTTGTCTTTGGTTTTCTGAAGTTTGAATATGCTATGCCTAGGTATAATTTATTAAATTTTTATCTTATGTGTTGTTCTCTCAGTTTCCTTGTTCTATAGCTTGTTGTCTGTTATTAATTTTGGAAAAAGTTTGTCCATCATTACTTCAAAGTGTTTTTTCTACTCTGTTCTCCTTTCTTCTTCTGGTATACAAGTTATACACTTTGAAGTTGTCTCACAGATTTGGAGATATTCTGTTCTTTTTTTTTTTTAAGTTTCTCTATTTGCATTATTGCTTGAAAAATTTTTATTGACTTATCTTCAAATTCACTAATTCTTCTCTCAGCCATAACCAATCTACTTACGAGCCCATCTTTTACTTTTTCTTTCTAACATTTACTTTTGATTTTTTCCTTAGACTGTCTTTCTGCTAATATTACTCAGTTATTCTTACATGTTGTCTGCTTTTTCCATTAGAGCCCTTAATGTATTAATCATAGTAGTTATTTTAAATTTTTTATCTAATAATTCCAATATCTGTGTGTGCTTCTGGTGTGTGTTTTGTCTCTTAACTGTATATTTCCTTACCTTTTATAATTTTTCATTGAAATTCAGACACAATGTACCAGGTAATAGGATCTGATGTAAATGGACATTAGGGTGAAGTTTTGTGTTCTGGCTGGGAGTTTGGCTATTTCATCTTTGCTGCAGTTGTAGGTGCCAAAGTCCTCAAATTCCTCTGGTGTCCCTGCTTTTGTCTCCTTGTTAATTTGGAGGTTCCCTAAATACTTCTCCTCAGAGACAGTCTGCACCTTGCAGCTCTTTCAGCTGTAACTGGAGCTCTGTTAGTGTGGTAATAGCGTGTGGGAGAGGAGAAACATTTCATAATATTATGAATAAATCTCAGATTCTCACTGGGTTTGTGTCTCTGGGCTGTGAAATCCAAGAGTGTTTCTTAGTTCCAACCCCCCTTAAATATTCTACGACTTCAAATCTCCAGAGGCTTCTGCTCCAGATAAGTAAGTATATTTCAGCTATAACTCTGGATTTTCCTATCTCTCTGGATTTTGTGGTGGTACTTTGCCTTGTGACGTCAGTTCTCTGAGGAATCCAAGAAAAGTACTTGATATTCAGTTTGTTCAGATTTTTCATTTTATAAGGATAGGAGTGACAACTTTTAAGCTCTTTACATGTAAGAGATGAAAGAAAAAGTTCCAGGTAATCCCACTTTTAATCTAGAAATTAGCTCTAATTTTACCATGCTCTGCAGCCCATTCTAAATTCACTAGTTAATGTTATCACAAAGAAATATACACCATAATATCACGTAACTTCACTTTCTGAGACTACCTAAAAGATTTTACCTTTCCTTCTGACAGTAGGAATGCAATTTTATTTTTATTATATTAGTCTGTATTGGGGGAAATAAAAAAAATATCTACAAAACTGAAAACTAGATTTAAAGATGCAGTGTTAAAAATGGACATATCATAATGTAGAATCAGGCAGAATAATGTTAACTATGGCAGGACAATAAAGATCAAGAGGGACAAAAGCAAAGGACTAGAGGTATTTATTGATGTACAACACAAGTTGAAGAGAAAGGAACTAGGTCATATTGAGAACACAGCTATCCAAAGAGTCCAACTAAATAGTAATGGGAGCCAGCTCAGTGTCAAAGATTCCAACATAATTTAATATTTAGTGAATAAATGTTAGGCAGCAGATGACTCTACCAATAGCATCAGGGAAGTCTGGCCAGAGGACCCTATGCTGGGTTAGGTTCTCGTACAGAATTTAGTCTGGGGTGGGGAGAAGGGTAGTAGTAAGAAGGAAAGCATTTACTTATAATGAGGTAGAGCCAAATCATAGAAGCACTTAGCGATCAGGAAAATTTCTAATTCAGCTGAAGAAAGTAGAAGTGAAATTCTCAGAATTGGGTGAATAGGCACAGCTCCACTCAAAGTAACTTGTATGCTGTTGGGCTAGATATAATAAATGTCTTCCACATATGGTTAAAGTTAATCCTTGAAACGAAGGTGAGACTCGTCCTATAAATATATATCAGGTGGCCCCAGGTATAACAACAATATGACCATAGAGGCTGAGGAACAGTGCCTGGCAATTACTATGAATATGAAGTTACAGAGTCCTATACTGTAATCATATCAGTTCCGTATAAAGAGAGAGGAGGAGGGAGGGAGGTAGAGAACTGGAGACATGAATGCACTTTTCCTAACATAATTTTGCAGTTGAATGTGCCTTGTGGCTATTTGTGCTAATGTTTTAACATTGCTCCACGAGCTACTGTAGTAGAAAGACAAGTTGTTTTTCCATAGTCATGGGGTCATAAATCCATAGTTTCATATAATTAAACAGCGTTTTGCAGGAAAAAAGCAAAATGTTGAAATATGTGGAGGAGTTTAAGTTAGAAAGTACTGACCTAAGGAAAATATTGTATTTTCCTTTATTTAAGGACCACCTAATTTAAAATAATATCTAATTAATAACACTAAGCCCAATTACAAAAGCAAAATTTAATATTCAACAAAATGGCAAGTAGATGCTATCTCAATCAATGATAAATGGTTAGCATTTTGAGCCAATTAGCCAACTAAAAATGTATAAAATTATAGATTTTTCTTGTTAGCTTTATCACGACAATATTTATATGATTAAAGATTGAATTGCATACTAAAAACCACATTTTAGAAGATAATATAGATTAATATTTATATAATCTTGGGGTTAAAGAAATGTTCCTGCTCTTTTTGTTCTATTAACAGCTAGGTAAAATCAGATTCTAGGAAATGTTTGCGTTAACACCATCCATAATGGAGATCGTTGGCCTCTGTGTAAAAGTCACAATCACAATAATTCACACTGATATTTGGGCATTTTCTCACTAATTCTTGACCCCTAAAACCACTCCAACCTTTGGTGACCCACATCAATATTTAGCACAGTTGGTTTAAGTGTATAACATTTTTGGAATCTTCTTACAAAAGCAGGTGTTCCCTGGCAATTCTAAATAAAAACAAAGCAACAACCCAGCAAATCTGAGGGCATTCTGATTTCAACTAGAGGATGGAGAAATACTTTCCAACTATGACCCCAAAGGCAGAAATCTTAGAGAGAAAGACTAAGAGATTTGATAACGTAAATAATTGAAAAACCTGTATAGCCCTGAAAAAACAAACATAAGTAAGGATGAAAAGTAAACGAAAATTTGAAAAAAAAAATGACAACTTATGTCACAAAAAGGGTTACAATTCTTACTACTTACAGAAATTGTTATCACTAGAAAAACAGGCTGATTCATGAATAAACAAACCACTAAAGAAGAAATACAGATGCTGAGAACACACATAAGTGTTGTTAAAAAATGCAATCTCACTAGCAACCAAAGAAATGGAAATTAATAATGGGACAATCTTTTACTAAATGTTTTAATCAATGAAAATACCTAATATTTGTGGGAATAAGTGAAAATTTACATGTAAGCACACTGTTTAGGGTGCAAATTGGCACAGGGTTTCTGGCCGACCACTTAAGTGTACATCAAATGATTTTCGTAAGTAAGAATCCTACTAGGAAAGCAGCAGTTCTACTTCTAGGGATTTATTCCAAAGAAGTAGTTAGAGAAACGCCCAATTATGCATTGAATTAATGCATAATGGCTACCACTTACAATACTTTTACTACATTAGAAGAACAGTGCTAAACACCTCACAAGTTGTATTTAAGTTCATTGTCACAAAGCCCTGTGGGTAGTATCCCTGTTTGCACATGAAGAAACTAAAGGCTCAGAGCAGTTTTGAAACATGTCCAAGTTCTCACAGCTATCTACAGAATGAAGCCAGGATTCAAACCCAGTCTACACACATTGTATGCTTGCATACTCCACCATAATACCTTCTTTATGGATGCTTATTCTACTTGTATTTAAAATAGCAAAATTATATGGAAGAAGAAAAGGAAGAGGAGATGGAAAAAATTAAGCTGAACATAACAGGACATTTATTAAAATTTCATGTGAATTAATGTAATTTTATATATAAATTTATATTTATATATAATGATTTTATATAATAATGCACATTAAGAATGATGATTAGATTAAAATCATTAATCAGAAATGCTGTTCCTGGTATACATGGAACAATAAACAAAACTTTTTTTAAATAAATTTATTTATTTATTTTTGGCTGCATTGGGTCTTTGTTGCCATGTGTGGGCTTCTCCTTGCAGTGGCTTCTCTTGTTGTAGAGCATAGGCTCTAGGGGTGTGGGCTTCAGTAGTTGTGGCACACGCGCTCAGTAGTTGTGGTGCATTGGCTTAGTTGCTCTGTGGTATGTGGGATCTTCCCGGACCAGGGATCGAACCCGTGTCCCCTGCACTGGCAGGTGGATTCTTAACCACTGCACCACCAGGGAAGTCCTTAAACAAAACTTCTATATACAAGTAAGTATAGGCATAGAAATGTTTCAAATTCTACACAGTATAGTTTAGAAAATTTTATAGTTTCTTATTACCCTGCATGTTTTATTTTTTCCAAGGAATATATATTTATTTCTTATATATTAAATTTTAAAAGTGAATCAAATGTTGAACTGCAGTGCAACGGTTAAGGAATCAAAGTCCCTGGGATTTTCAGGCCATCTGAAATCTGAGTGTTTTGTGAACTTTCTTATTTAGGAAGGCCAGAGTTCCATGTCACTAGTGAATTTAAACTATACTTCCATGCAGCATAAAATAACACAATATTGTAAAACAATTATACTCCAATAAAGATGTAAAAATGTACTTCCCCCAAGTATTTGGTTGGCAAGTTAAGAAGAAAAAGAGCTTCTCAGCTCTTAAATTTTTCTTCCTGGTAATGCTTCTATATAATATATACGTGTGTGTGTATATATATATATATATCTCCCCAGTTTTCTTTTATTTAGGAAAAGCTAGTTTAAAATATAAGAAACATGTACACTTAAGTTGGAAAATATTTACACTAAATCAATGAGCAAAATTTCACTGATCAGTTCGTGCTATATGTCCATGAAGTGGGGGAGGGAAGATAGATGACCTCCACATCTCTTTAAACATCTCTTGCCTTTGCCACTGTGAAATTTTAATAACCACACCAAGGAGGGAACGAACAGGTCACTAATGTCCTCTGTGTGTGTGTTTGTTCCTTGGCAAAGGATTCCTTGGCAGACAAGTGAAGGTGGTGATTTACTGTCCATTAAAATGTGCTACTAAGCAGAAAGAAAAAAGCCTCTGCCCAGTGCCTGCCCTGGTCTCTGGGCCCCGGCTCTCTGAATGGTGTAAGTGCGGGAAGCTAATGAACCTTTTATATTGCCAGTCATAAAAAGGGCCAATGGCTCTCCATGCAGTAATGGACTCTACTGTGAAACCTGCCTAACAAGCTTCATAAGGAACTATGAGAAAATCAATTGCCTCATTGAGGTTAGTCTCACATAGCTTTGCAGCAAAATAATCTAGTGGAGGTCAATCCACTGCTATTTCATGAAAATTAAAAAATGGCTTTTGAACCGTGTTTCCCTCAATTTTAAAAGAACAAATATATTTTCCGCTCACTCAGCCACAGTTGTCTTTATCACGAGTCAAAAACAACCAGAAAAAAAAAAAGACAACAAAAATGAATGAGGAATGGAATCATTTTTTGCCCCTAACAGTATAAAACAATAACAACATATATTTGCATAGCACTTTCAGGTTCAATGATTATTTTTTAACAGCCTTGTGAGGTAGGCATCACTATCTCTGCTTTACACATTAAGCTCCAAACCTAGATTTAAACTCAGCTCTTTTACTTCCAACTGCAGTGAGTTGTTTGTGTGTTTTCTCCCTATTTTCCTTCCCTCCATTTCAAGCAGATGGTCAGACAATATGCTTCTTTCTCAGGGAATATTTATGGCAAGAAGGAAAGACAATGTAGTTGGAAGCAAGGCTTTCTTCCTCCCTTCCTTCCTTCCTTCTTTCCTTATTCTTTCTTTTCTTTCTGTAAAACCCAAGCCCCTTAAAGAGATGATTCTGTGTATCCCTGAGAGAAGAGCTCAGGGACTCCTTAGAAAGCAGGTGGAGGAGAAAAAAAGAGATTTTCCTGAGACTGGGAGGATAGGATGTAAGAGAAACCTAGCGGTTTTTGGATGCCAATACTTTGGGTTTAAAGATATGGATAAACAGAGAAGCGTTAGCAAAATGTGTCATGGAAGTAGAGGAAAACTAACAAACAAGACCTAAGAGGAGCGATTATTCAAAGTAGTGATGTTGAGGCTGAATAACCGTCCCTCAAAAGGTAGCTGTGTCCAAATCCCCAGAACCTGAGAATATGACCCTCCATGGCAGACAAGACTCACAGACGTGATTAAACTAAAGATCCTGAGATGGGATCATGACCCTGGATTATCTGGCTATGCCCTAAATGTAATCACATATGCCCTTACAAGAAGGAAGCTGAGGAGGTCTGGGTATAGAGCAGTAGGTGTGATGATGAAAGCAAGAGGTTGGAGTTAGGTGGAGAAGGAACCACACACCAAGGAATGAAGTTGGAAAAGCCCTGAAGTCTCCAGCGGGAACACAGTACTTGTAGCACCTTGATTTTAGACTCTGCCGTCCAGAACTGTAAGAGAATAAGTCTGTGTATGTGTGTGTGTCTGTGTTTGAAGCCACTATGTTTGCTGTTATGTGTTACAGCAGCAATAGGATACTAGTACAAAGGATAAATGAAAAAGTTTATCAAACCCCAATGAAAGAGAGATGAAAATCCACAGATTACAGGAGGGCACAGAGAGCTGTATAGGAGATACAGATTTTAAAAATCCATACTAGGGCTTCCCTGGTGGCGCAGTGGTTGAGAGTCCGCCTGCCAATGCAGGGGACACGGGTTCGTGCCCCGGTCCGGGAAGATCCCACATGTTGCAGAGTGGCTGGGCCCGTGAGCTCTGGCCGCTGAGCCTGCGCATCCGGAGCCTGTGCTCCGCAGCGGGAGAGGCCACAACAGTGAGAGGCCCGCATACTGCCAAAAAAAAATAAATTAGTTAAAAAATTAAAAAAAATCCACACTAGACCTATGAGAATGAAATCTTGAAACATCAAAGACGAGAATGTCAAGGCTTTCAAGGTTTCAACAATTGAACACCTGAAAAGGAAGTCTTATTAGCCTTCTCAATAGAAATAGTAATTAAAGGAAGACAATTAAATGGTACTTTCAAAGAGATGAAGGAAACATATTGTGTGAAGCAAACTAGAATTTTATATCCAGTTAAATATCATTTAGATATTAGCATGAAATAAAAACACCCTCTCTAAAAACACTCAGAGCAAAATACCCCAGGAAGAAATGGAAGATATTGTGAGATATATGGGAATTAACCATGAATAAATAACTAAAGAAAATTTGTAGCTTATAAATTAATAAAGTTGAAAATATTTCCATAACAGTTTGATGTAGATAACAGCAACTTGGTGGTGACAGTGATAGAGACACTGAGGAACAGAGATGAGAGAATGCTTGAGTTGAGTGCAACATGTGCACTCAAACACGTGTGCTCTATGCAAGCATTACATAAAAATGCTGTCTAAATTACCAATATATGTATTTGTTATATAATTGTTATGGCATCTTGGATAGTTGGCCTCTTTATCATTATAAAATGTATGTCTTTACCCCTGAAAATATTACTCATTCTGTAAACATTTTCATTGGAAATTAATATAGCTACTTTAACTTTTCTATTGTTTAGTTTGGAGTTTTGGTTTTTGTTTATTTTTAACTTTTGTTTGGTTTTGTTCGGTTTTTTTTGTTTGTGTGGTATTTTTCCAGCTGGTGTTCTTGGCTATCTGGTTTTGTGTCTGTAAACAATTTTGCAAGTCCTTGTCTGTTATTTCTTCTAATATTTGTTTATGCCTATTCTCTCTTCTGGAATTCCAATTATACATATATTAGGCCTCCTGAAAATTTTCAGTAGGTTTAGAACTCTCTGCTCTGTTCTTTAATTCTTTTTTTCTCTGTATGTTTTAGTTTGGGTAATTTCTATTGACTTATGTATAAGATCATTGTTCTTTATTTAGATTTGTAGAGGCTGCATTGAGACTGACAAAAGAATTCTTCATCTCTGCTGCTTTTTTTTCATTTATAACATTTTCATGTGATTATTTTTTACAGTTGCGAGTCACCTGAAATTATCTGTCCCTTCTTGCATACTGTCTACCTTTTCCATTAATGGCTGTAATATATTAATAATAGTTATCTTAAATTCCATATTTGGTTCTGATAATCCAAGGACTGCTTTGTCTCTTCAGAGTGAGTATTTTCTTGACTTCTGTCATACCTCATGATTTTTATTCTTCAATTTGTTAATATGTTTTATCACATTGATTGATTTGCATATATTGAAGAATCCTTGCATTCCTGGGATAAACCCCACTTGATCATGTTATATGATCCTTTTAATGTGCTGTTGGATTCTGTTTGCTAGTATTTTGTTGAGGACTTTTGCATCTATGTTCATCAATGATATTGGCCTGTAGTTTTCTTCCTTTGTGACATCTTTGTCTGGTTTTGGTATCAGGGTGATGGTGGCCTCGTAGAATGAATTTGGGAATGTTCCTCCCTCTGCTATATTTTTGAAGAGTTTGAGAAGGATAGGTATTAGCTATTCTCTAAATGTTTGATAGAATTTGCCTGTGAAGCCATCTGGTCCTGAGCTTTTGTTTGTTGGAAGATTTTTAATCACAGTCTCAATTTTAGTGCTTGTGATTGCTCTGTTTATATATTCTATTTCTTCCTGGTTGAGTCTCGGAAAGTTGTGCTTTTCTAAGAATTTGTCCATTTCTTCTAGGTTGTCCATTCTATTGACATATAGTTGCTTGTAGTCGTCTCTCATGATCCTTTGTATGTCTGCAGTGTCAGTTGTTCCCTCTACCTTCTCCTTTCTAATTCTGTTGATTTGAGTCTTTTCCCTTTTTTTCTTCATGAGTCTGGCTAAAGGTTTATCAATTTTGTTTATCTTCTCAAAGAACAAGCTTTTAGTTTTATTGATCTTTGCTATTTTTTCCTTCATTTCTTTTTCATTTATTTCTGATCTGATTTTTATTTCTTTCCTTCTGCTAATTTTGAGGGGTTTTTTTGTTCTTCTTTCTCTAATTGCTTTAGGTGTAAGTTTAGGTTATTTATTTGAGATTTTTCTAGTTTCTTAAGGTAGGATTTTATTGCTATAAAATTCCCTCTTAGATTTGCTTTTGCTGCATCCCATAGGTTTTGGGTCATCGTGTTTTCATTGTCATTTGTTTCTAGGTATTTTTTGATTTCCTCTTTGATTTCTTAAGTGATCTCTTGGTTATTTAGTAGTGTATTGTTTAGCATCCATGTGTTTGTATTTTTTACAGTTGTTTTTTCCTGTAATTGATATCTAGTGTTCTTAGTGTTGTGGTCGGAAGAGATACTTGATACAATTTCAATTTTCTTAAATTTACCAAGGCTTGATTTGTAACACAGGATATAATCTATCTTTGAGAATGTTCCATGAGCAGTTGAGAAGAAAGTTTATTCTGTTGTTTTTGGATGGAATGTCCTATAAATATCAATTAAGTCCATCTGGTCTAATGTGTCATTTAAAGCTTGTGTTTCCTTATTTATTTTCATTTCAAATGATCTGTCCATTGGTGAAAGTGGAGTGTTAACGTCCCCTAATATTACTGTGTTACTTTTTATTTCCCCTTTTATGACTGTTAGCATTTGCCTTATGTATTGAGGTGCTCCTATGTTGGATGCATAAATATTTACAATTTTTCTATCTTCTTCTTGGATTGATCCCTTGATCATTATGTAGTGTCTTTCTTTGTCTCTTGTAGTAGTCTTTATTTTAAAGTCTATTTTGTCTGATATGAGAATTGCTACTCCAGTTTTCTTTTGATTTCCATTTGCATGGAATATCTTTTTCCATCCTTCCATTTTCAGTCTGTATGTGTCCCTAGGTCTGAAGTGGCTCTCTTTTAGACAGCATATATTTGGGTCTTGTATTTGTATCCATTCAGCTTGTCTATATCTTTTGGTTGAAGCATTTAATCCATTTACATTTAAGGTAATTATCGATATGTATGTTCCTATTACCATTTTCTTAATTGTTTTGGGTTTGTTATTGTAGGTCTTTTCCTTCTCTTGTGTTTCCCTTCTAGAGAAGTTCCTTTAGCATTTGTTATAAAGCTGGTTTAGTGCTGCTGAATTCCTTAACTTTTGCTTATTTGTAAAGGTTTTAATTTCTCTGTCAAATCTGAATGATATCCTTGCTGGATAGAGTAATCTTGGTTGTAGGTTTTTCCCTTTCATCATTTTAAATATGTCCTGCCACTCCCTTCTGGCTTACAGAGTTTCTGCTGAAAGATCAGCTGTTAACCTTATGGGGATTCCCTTGTATGTTATTTGTTGCTTTTCCCTTGCTGCTTTTAATATTTTTTCTTGTATTTAATTTTTGATAGTTTGATTAATATCTGTCTTGACATGTTTCTCCTTGGATTAATCCTGTATGGGACTCTCTGCACTTCCTGGACTTGATTGACTATTTCTTTTCCCATGTTAGGGTATTTTTCAACTTTAATCTCTTCAAATATTTTCCCAGACCCTTTATTTTCCTCTTCTTCTTCTGGGACCCCTATAATTCGAATCTTGGTGCATTTAATATTGTCCCCGAGCTATCTGAGACTGTCCTCAATTCTTTTCATTCTTTTTTCTTTATTCTGCTCTGCGGTACTTATTTCCACTATTTTATCTTCCAGGTCACTTATCCATTCTTCTGCCTCAGTTATTCTGCTATTGATTCCTTCTAGAGAATTTTTGATTTCATTTATTGTGTTGTTCATCATTGTTTGTTTGTTCTTTAGTTCTTCTAGGTCCTTGTTAAATGTTTCTTGTATTTTCTCTTCTGTTTCCAAGATTTTGGATCATCTTTACTATCATTACTCTGAATTATTTTTCAAGTAGACTGCCATTTTCTCTTCATTTGTTTGGTCTGGTGGGTTTTTACTTTGATCCTTCATCTGCTGCATATATCTCTGTATTCTCATTTTGCTTAACTTAGTGTGTTTGGGGTCTCCTTTTCACAGCCTGCATGTTCGCAGTTCCCATGGTTTTTGGTGTCTGCCCCAGTGGGTAAGGTTGGTTTAGTGTGTTGTATAGGCTTCCTGGTGAAGGGGACTGGTGGCTGTGTTCTGATGGATGAGACTGGATCTTTTCTTTCTGGTGGGCAAGACCATGTGCAGTGCTGTGATTTGGGGTGTCTGTGAACTTATTATGATTTTGGGCAGCCTCTCTCCTAATGGGTGGGGTTGTGCTCTTCTCTTGATAGTTGTTTGGCATGCGGTGTACAGCACTGGAGCTTGCTGGGTTTTGAGTGGAGCTGGGTCTTAGCGTTGAGACTGAGATCTGTGGGATAGCTCTCACCGATTGATATTACATGGGCCCAGGTGGTCTATGGTGATCCAATGTCCTGAACTAGGCTCTCTCAACTCAGAGGCTCAGGCCTGACACCCGGCCAGAGCACCAAGACCCTGCCAGCCACATGGCTCAGAATAAAAGGGAGAAAAAAAAAGAAAGAAAAAATAAAATAAAGTTGTTCAAATAAAAAATATTTTATTAAAATAAAAAAATAAAGAAAGTAATAATAAAAAAAGAAAAGAGCAACCAAACCACTAACCAGATCCACCAATGATAACAAGCACTAAAATCTATACTAAGATAAACATAAAAATCAGAAACTAGTCAGTCACATACAGGAAATCCCAAGTCTACAGTGGCTCCCACATTCCACTGCCTCGATTTCGGGATGATCCATTGTCTATTCATGTATTCCACAGATGCAGGGTACCTCAAGTTGAGTTTGGGGATTTAATCTGCTGCCCCTGAGGCTGCTGGGAGGGATTTCCCTTTCTCTTCTTTGCTCACACAGCTCCCAGGGTTCAGCTTTGGATCTGGCCCCACCTCTGCATGTAGGTCACACTCAGGTGTCTTTTGGGAAGTCTGAGGTCTTCTGCCAGCATTCAGTAGGTGTTTGTAGGAATTGTTCCACATGTAGTTGTATTTTTGATGTGTTTGCGGGGAGGAAGGTGATCTCCACATCTTACTCCTCCGCCATCTTGAAGGTCCTCCGTAAACATTTTGATTTTAACATCCACTCCAGGCTAGATCCAATTAAATCTCTAGATGCCCATCAACTCTGATGAGATGCTTCAGCCACACTGAACTTACACTCTTTCAAGCCTCCATAACTCTTCTCAAAAATAATTAATACAAAACAGAAGAAAGGGATAAATATTTTTTAATTTGGAGTTTCATATCAAATTATAGCTACCCCACAGATTCAACTGAGAGCAGAACCTATTTTGTGATGTTTGGAACTACACTGTTAATGGCTCATTTGATAACAACTGTCATTAAACTGCTTATATCTAATTATAATAGAAAATTGCTACCTTATTCTGAACATTGTGTGAAGAGAAAATTGTTTCTTTTTTAATTTTTTAAATTATTTATTTATTTATTTTTGGCTGCATTGGGTCTTTGTTGTTGCTCATGGGCTTTTCTTTAGTTGTGGCGAGCAGGGTCTACTCTTTGTTGTGGTGTGGGGGCGTCTCATTGCAGTGCCTTCTTTTGTTGTGGACCACGGGCTCTAGGCATGTGAGCTTCAGTAGCTGTGGCTCACAGGCTCTAGAGTGCAGGCTCAGTAGTTGTGGCACACGTGCTTTGTTGCTCTGCAGCGTGTGGGATCTTCCCAGACCAGGGCTCAAACCCATGTCCCCTGCATTGGCAAGCGGATTCTTAACCACAGTGCCACCAGGGAAGTCCTGTTTCTTTTTTTAATATTAAACTTATTCCTTTAAGAAATGTGGACACCATATGTTAACAGAATGTCCCAGTTCACCAAATAGTGCTCTGAAGTCTGAGGCAAAGGAACTTATCTCCAAACAGGAGATAAAAGATTCTTGACACTCAGGAAGAACAAGCCAGTGGTTTTCTGCTCTAAATAATTTCTGCATGTCAAATATTATCAAAAAATGTTCAAATTTACATTGAATTTATAATTACTAAAATTATTTTAAGCTTAGTAAGAGATGTTCCATATTAAAAAGTAAAAGAACAAGAAGAAGACATTCCAGGCAATGACAATTCCTCAATGGTGTTCAGTAATTCAAGAAGCAGTATTCCTTTGGTGACTATTTGTTTCTTTTGAGAAGATTGAATCCTATTTTAGAAGCAAGCCAATAATGTTAATATCGACAGGGAAACAAATTGTTGTTATCTGAAAAACTGTATTAATTATAAACTGTATATTACTATATGTGATCCAGTGGGGTTATTACTTTGTGAGTTAGGTTGCAATGAAAAGTTCAATAAATCCAAATTTCAGCAAGCAGGGCTTCTAATCCTGGAACTGTCACCAACTTGATGTGACAAGGAGTTTTACTCAGTCTTCTCCAAGACTCATTTTGACACAGGACGTGATTCTAAATAGGTCAACTTAACCAATAAAAGCATTGGTGGTACTCACTCCTCATACTAAATATTGTGCTGAAAATAAGGCATTTGGTGAGATGGATGAGAGCACAACCCCTGCCAACAACTAATGGGAAACAGTGAATCTGAGCAAGTAAATGTCAAATTAGGTTAAAACACATAAAATAAAATTCTCTGTTTAGTAAATGACATCACCGAATGCTCAAATAGAGCAAGATTAACTGAAATAGAATGGAGTAACACACTTCATAGCTGCATTCCCCAAGGTTTTAAAATAAAATTTATCTCAGAACAATTTTAGATTTACAGAAAATTATGAAATGTGTAGAGAATCTTCATATACCCCACGCCCAGTCTCTGCTATTATTGATATCTAACATTAATATTGTATATTTGTCACAATTAATGAACCAGCATTGACACATTATTATTAACTAAAATCCATGCTTTATTTAGATTTCCTTAGTCTTATATACAATGTCCTTTTCCTGTTCCAGGATCCCATCCAGAATACCACATTACAATTAGTCAACCTCTTTCCTTAGGCTACTCTTGGTTATGCCAGTTTCTCAGACTTCCTTGTTTTTTATATTCTTCACAGTTTTGAAGAGTCCTGATCAACTATTTTTAGAAGGTCCCTCAACTGGGATTTCTCTGATGTTTCTCTCAACACCAGACTGGGCTAATGGGTTTGGAGGAGGAAGATCACAAAGATAAAAGTCATGCTCACAATATCACATCAAGGATACCTGCTATCATCACTGTTAATGTTGACCTTGACCACCTGGCTGAGGTAGTGTTTGTTAGGTTACTCCACTGTAAGGTTGCTCTTTTCCTCCTTTTCATACTGTCTTTTTTGGAAGGAAATCATTGCATAGCCTGCTTTAAGGAGTGAACAGTTATGCTTACCTCCTGAGGGTGGATTCTCAAAGTCTAAATTCCAGGAACAATGGCACTTTTTGGTGAGATGATTACCACATTATCTGTCCTCTACAATCAGTGTCATTTTCTACTGCTAAGAGTAAAGTATCTCATTTCATCCAGTAAAATAAACCTATATCTCATGTTTTATTACTTTTTGTTTTTTTTTTTTTTTTTGCGGTATGCGGGCCTCTCGCCACTGCAGCCTCTCCTGTCGCGGAGCACAGGCTCCGGACACGCAGGCCCAGCGGCCATGGCTCACAGGCCCAGCTGCTCTGCGGCACGTGGGATCCTCCCAGACCGGGGCATGAACCCGTGTCCCCTGCATCAGCAGGCGAACTCCCAACTACTGTGCCACCAGGGAAGCCTGATTACTTTTTCAAGATGCAATATAAAATCTGTGGATGTTTTAAAGGAGAAGCAAGTATCTTGTGGTATAGAATTGTACTGCCATTGTGACAGGCTTCATGAGAGAAGGAACCTGCTATTATACTCCAACCCTAAGGAGGAAAATGTGGTCTGCTAATAATGATAAAAACAGGGGCAATTTCAATCTCCAAAAGCAAAAACACTGAAACTATCTCTTCTCTGTTTCCAGAGTTGTTTCATTGAGCTTTCTGATGTCAGTGACAGTTTATTTTCTGAAATGTAACAACTGTATATACAGTCAGGACAACTCAATATTAATCTGATCTGGGACTGGTCATGCCCACCAACTGGGACCCCTTACCTGTA
Source organism: Lagenorhynchus albirostris (assembly GCF_949774975.1). Lineage (NCBI taxonomy): Eukaryota > Metazoa > Chordata > Mammalia > Artiodactyla > Delphinidae > Lagenorhynchus > Lagenorhynchus albirostris. The sequence goes on along the minus strand of NC_083106.1, from coordinate 3,890,031 downwards.
TATTTAGAATGTGGTCCAGATGTTTGGTAAAAGCTAAGTCAAGTAAACTCAATTTATAGATCTTAGGGGCTTACTGTATTGGAGGAGAGGGGGAAATTAATCCAAATAAATGTTTTGAGACAAAAAAACAAGATGCATCACATAGCAATTTGGTCATAAAAGGACAAACCTCAATGGATATAGCAACGTATTTTTAAAGTTATTCTGCATTTCCTAGACTGGTCAATTAATTCAAAGTGCACTTAAAAGATACAATATGCAGCATTTTATTCTTGAACTACTAGCTAGTTTCTTTATTTCTAAAATGCTATAAATTATAAAATGCATTGATTTAATAACAGCTTTATGAGGGGGAGGAAAAGTACATTTCATTTATTTTAAAGAAAAAATGGTGAAATTTGAGAAAATACGAAAAATATTTTAGATTGTCACAATATTGTGACAAATTTTTTTATTCCTGCATATGTCCTAATAGGAGCATTGATTGTTTAATGATGAATATGTAACTTCTAGGGAATAGTCAATATTGCTATTATTAAATTGTTTGTTTTAAAATTTACACCATTTCCTCATACACATAGACAAGTATACACAAATCACGATCATGAATAAATGATACCCAAAGTAAAATAAAATTATATTTTAATGATTAAAAATACTTTTTGAAATTTTTGATATAATTGTGATATGTTTTATTTTATAGCTTCTGAAATAATATTTTTACCTATTCTAGATTTTTAAGTGAGTGTTAATGTAGTATATTTTATACTTAGTAAAATATTCCCCTTTAAAGTGTTACAGTTTAAAATGTACACAATTGACAAGTGTTCACATTTGTGTGACAAAAACTATAATTAAGATAAAGAACTTCTCAATCACCCTGTGAACGTTCATGTACAAGCCTTGTGTAGATATAAGTTTTCATTTCTCCCGGGTAAATACTTAGAAGTAAAATTGAGGGATCAGTTAAATCTAATGTAACCATTAACATGGTTGGAATCTAACACACCATTTTGCTATTTCTATTTCCCCACGATTCTTTGTTACTTTTTCTTCGTTACTTAACTTATTTTTGGTTAACAAATATTTTTATGATTTTATTTTATCTCTACTGGCTGATATAGGGCTTAAAAGAAACCTCTTAATTTATCGTAATCTAACTTCAAATAATACTACACCACTTCACATATAGTCATAAGAACTTTATACCATTTTACGTCCATATTTCCCATCTCTTGCTTTATGCTATTGCTTTAATCATTTTACTTCTACGCTTGTCATGAACTGCAATACATTGTTACTCTTTTTCTTTAAACAATTTTCTTTTGAAGAAATTAAAAATGACACAAACTATATTTTATCTTTATCCTCATTTTTACTGTTTCCAGTGATTTTCATTTCTGTTTGGATCCAAATTTCCATCCACTATCATGATCCTCTACCTGACGAATTTTCTTAATGTTTCTTGTAGTGCAAGTCTGCTTGTTTATCCACAGTTTCCCATTAGAAAACTTCTGTTAAGTTTTCCTTGTTCTTGTGTAGGTGAAGTTCCTCAGTGCTTTGTCTTTTTATCTTTGGTTTCCTGGAGTCTTCCTACGTTGTGACTAGTTGTGGAGGGTTTTTTTTTTTGGGGGGGGGGGTTGTTTTTTTTTTGCAGGGGATGTGGGATGTTTCTGAGTTTCTTTGATCTGTGGTTTAGTTTCTTCATTAACTTTCACTATCTCTTCACTTCTCGTTTTCCTCTCCTTCTAAAATTCCACTTCCAATTATGTTAGACAATCTGATGTCCCACAGCCTTTGAATGCTCTATGTTTTCATATTATTTTTTCCTATAATCCAGAGTGAAAATTTCTGTTACTAATTCAAATTCACTAATTCCATTTTTGTGCCCAACCTGCTGATAAGTACATGGAATAAGTTTTTCTTCTCTGATACTGTTTTGTTTTTGTTTTTTTTGTGGTACGCGGACCTCTCACTGTTGTGGCGTCTCCCGTTGCGGAGCACAGGCTCCGGACGCGCAGGCTCAGAGGCCATGGCTCACAGGCACAGCCACTCCGTGGCATGTGGGATCTTCCCGGACCGGGGCACGAACCCGTGTCCCCTGCATTGGCAGGCAGACTCTCAAGCACTGTGCCACCAGGGAAACCCCTGTTTATTTTTTAATTTATAGTATTTCTGTTTAATTATTTTTTAGTCTCCAACTTTTCACTGAAATTCCCTATCTAGTCATACATGTTGAACTATATACTCTCCACTCTGTCTTTTAACATAATAAGCATAGTTATTTTAAAGTCCCTGTTGGATGGCTCCAACATTTTGGATTTCTCTAAATTTTGTTCTGTTGATTTCTTTAACTCACACTTTATTTTTTATCTTTGTTTTTATTGTGTTTCTCACTTTTTAATTGAATATAGGACATTGTATAGAATAAAATGGTAGAGACTGAGGTAAATTTTGCTTATACCCCCAAACTGGCCCATCTCTTCTCTAAGACCATTCGTGTGGAAGGTTGATTCAATCTGGTTGGTTGAGCTGAGCTTGGTTCTGTGGTTACTTTCCTCACTGGCACTGCACCCAGGCTTCAAGTTTCTGCAGCAGGGGACTGCTGCTCTTTGTGCTTGGTGTTGGGCTCAGGTGACAGAGGGATTTTCTCAGTGTTTCCACTCCATCATCAGCTTTCAGAAGCCATTTCTGATCCGCTCTCATTCTCGGAAAGCCCTGTGCACTCAGGGGGTAGGAACCAAGCATTCTCAGATGCCTTTTGCTTACACCCCTCTTCCAGAAGCAGTAGTCTTCGCATGCGCTGGAAGCTGGAGGGTCATCTCCCTTTACCATAGGCTTTGACTTCACATAGAGAAGGGTCTGAGGAGGTGGATGATATTTCTTAGCTGGCCCCAGCAGCAACTGATCATCACTGGGATGCCCGCACCATCCAGGGAGGAGTCTCCCCAGCCCCTTGCCCTGTCCTCCTCCGGAGCGCCTGGTGGAAGCATAAGAAAGAGCGAAAGTGAGTGTAGACTCCTCTCACATCCCAGCTCCCAGTTATTTTAGGCTGTTGTCGGGCCAACACTTGGCTTTTAAGAATTTGTTAAAACTTTTTAGCTGCTTTCTTCTTACCCTCTCTTACAAGGGCCACCCACTTCTCCCTCACTCCGCTAAACGCAGAACAGTTCGTGTGCCCTTAATTTCCTTGGACAGCCTGAGCAGCCTTCACCTTTCGGAACACTTGGCTGCTCTCTGATGGGTTCAAGGAAGGTTATCTTCTAGAGATTTTCTGACCTTTTCTCAGTGTTAGTATTGAAGTGGCATCCCCTTGAAGCTTTTGACATGCAGGGTGGAAACACAACCCCTCATCTGTTTTGTCCTCATTCTAGCTATTTTCAGCGATGAAACACAGAAGCCTTAGTCCCTACATGGATATTACTATTTTAAGGTTTCTTCTAATTTTAAGGTTCTTAAACCACAGACTCCTAGAGAAATGGTTGTTTCGAAACTTCAGATGAGAGCTACAGGGAGAATTTATTTCATAGTAACTAGGGAGAAGAGTAGTCCCCTGATATATAAAATGATATTTAATCATGTCATTTCTAAGTCACAAAAATACCACGCTACTCTGACTCAATTGCCATGGGAAAGTATCATCAAGTTGTAACCAGTTTAAAAAGATGCATTTAATATATAAAAATATGAACTGTACTTATTTTCCACTTACTGTACTCACTATACACCCCCTGACAGTTTCCTACTTTCTAGCTCCTGAAGAAATTCTGGCAGGTCTCTTAGTCTTTGAGGATCCCTCCTAGTTTTCATTAAGTTCACTAGCCAACAATCAGTCTATAACTCCAAGTTCACTGATTGTTCAGTTTCTCTGCCTTCCCCAACTTGGGTCTACTTTGGGCTTGAAAGTCGTGTGTGGAGAATCCCTCCTTTTCCCTTTCCCCCTCCACCTTGTGGTTTTTAGGGACCCTTTCACGGCCAGGGTGAAGGAAAGAGGAAGTTAAAGCAGTGGTGCTGGTAAATGTTCAACAACCAGTTCTCCAAAGAATAAGAGAGATCTTGATCCATAGTGCTTGCTGATGTCCTTGGTAGAAAGGCTCCTGTGAGAGCTGATTTGATGCTACCAGCATATGCATCACTGAGCACAGAGATGAGTAGAGATGTACATGGGCAGCTTTTCTGAGCACCATCACACCCCTGGGCTGGAGGGAAGGCAACGTGCTCCTTGTCTAGGACAGATGTAGTCTGATGCTGGAAGTAACCTGGTTTTCAAGCTTGTGTGGTTCACCTGAGGTTCCTTCTTTCTGCAGCTTCAGTGACGGCTCTTTCCTGCTGAAGACTCTCCTGTCCCAGGCTTCAATTTTTGCACCCTCTTGCCCCTCAGGTGGTACAAACAAGCAGGATTTTTCCATAGGGTCTATATATAAGACCTGAAAAACATGTCTCTTTGGTGGAAGGGCAGCTCCCTCACAGCGCAACCCTCCTTATTCAACCTTCCCACTACAGCTGGCCAGTCATAGTGTCTCATATTTAGTCTTTTCAGGCAAGAGTCAAATACCAGTCCTCAAATAAAAACAAAATAAACAGCTGGCGTCCTCACATTGCTTTTCCATGTTGGCGGCTTCGTACACGCCAAGACAGAAAGGGTCATAATTTAACGATCAAAGTCCTATCATTCTACGATATTTCAGTTTAAATGTATAGAGAATAAGAGGTAACTGAAATATCTATAAATAAGAAAATATAAGCAGTTTGTGTAGAGATATAATCCAGAAAATATTTTGAAAGCAATAGCTTTGGAATGCGGAGCCCACATACTGTGATATTCCTTGCTAACAAAGTGGTTCTGCAGACATTAAATGAGTGATAATTGCCTTAAATTGTGAAGTTTTTATTTTTTACTTCAGTTAAAGACAGAGTGGTAAAATGTGTAGCTCAGTGGGGTGGCCTGAGAAATCTCAATGTCTGTATATTAATGGAAACTCCACCATAAATGGATTTGCAGTGTTGTCCTAAGCAAGATGCTGTCTCTCATTTGTTTCATTTTTCTCATTCATAAAATGAAGATAACTGAAGAGAATTCATCACAGGATCACCTTAGATATTAAACAGGAAAATGAAAATTTGTTATTTCCTCCACATTCATTCTCTGTGTCTGGCTCTTATTTTTCTCTCTCCTTTATTTCTTTACTAAGCTGGTCTTCACCCAGTTTGTTTCTATACCATTGCTTTCCATTGGTGTTTCAGTCCCATCGCTGCCTGCCTTTCCTTCCCAACTCCTATGGGACTCCCTCTCTCAGCACACAGCCTGGTATCTTCTCTGTCTTCATCCTCCACCTGTCAAGGCACTTGACACATGTTTTCCTGATGCTTCCTCCTTTGCTTCTGCCTGATCTCCTATTTCACTCCTTAGTGAAAATCACTCATTTAGTGATTTCCCCTCTTCTGCCTTATTTACTGGATTTTCTGTCTCACTTTCTTCATCTCTAAAATAAAAATAATAGTAGTATTTTATTCAGAGTATGTTGCTTGAAAACTCAGTGTATTGCTCTCTGGAAAGATATGAGAACTTGCCTTTTATAGAGCAAGAGCAATATACCTGTTCCTTATTAATGTATTTATCATGATGAGTGAAAAAAAAAGTTATGTAATAACAGATAACATTAATTGCTTGTTTATTATGTTCCAGGCACAGCCGCAGGGTCTTCAAAGAAAATGACTCAGGGACAATATAAGCTATATATTGTAATTCTTACAACAGGGTCAGAAAAATGCTCAATTATCCCAATTTTACAGAGGAGTGAAGAGGTAAGTGACTCATCCAATGATGAGAAATCTTGTGTTGCACATAAATTTGCCTGACTTCAAATCCCGTGCTCTTTCACGAGCTCAGTTTTCACAGTGTAATGTCCATGGCTATGTCTTTTTTTCTGCCTGTAAATATTTTACATTCCTTCTGTGTTCACTGTCTCGTTGTGACATCACCAGATGCACAGTTACCATATCTAGAAATATCCATGACTTTTCAATCTCCCTCTACACTCCACATTCACTTAATCAGTGGCTCTTATTCATCTTATCTCTGTATTTTCCCTTTATTCATCCTCTCCCCTCCAGATCTCTGCTGCTCTGCCACTCAGACCCTCATCATCTCCTGCACATTACATGAGCAACTCTGTTCTTCCAACCCATCCTCCCCAACTACCACCAGAATATCTTTTATAAAATACAGGTCTGCTCATATAATTCTTCCTCATTCTGTATAAAAATCTGAAATTGTTCCCTACCGTTTTCAGAATGAGCTCACAAACAGCCTAATATGTATAGCTAATTCATAAACTGGTAAATGATAGACAGATAAGGTTATGGACTGAACATCGTGCCCCTTTAAAATTTGTATGTTAAAGCCCTATTCCCCAGCGGTAGTAATTGGAGGTGGTGATTTTAGGATATAATTAGGATTAGGTGAGGTCATGAGGGTGGTGCCCCCATGATGGATTCATGCCCTTTTAAGAAGAGGGAGAGAGACCAGAGTTCGCTCTCTCTCTCTCGCTCTCTCTCTCTCTCTCTCATTTTCCATGTGAAGACAGTGAGAAGGGGGCTGTCTGCACACCAGGAAGAGAGCACTCATCAGTTTCCAGAGCTGTGAGAAATAAATTTCTGTTGGTTAAGCCACCCAGCCCATGATACTTTGTTATGGCAGCTCAAGCAGTCTAAGACAGAGAGGAAGAAAGATAGAGAGAAAGAAAGAAACATTTCTTGATGACACATATGTACAAAACAATAAGCAAATTCTTCCAAAACAAGCAAATTATCTTTTGCCACTATAAGCTACCTTATGATCTTTCTTATCTTAAATTCCTCTTTAGCTTTCTTTCCCTTCCAAGAAAAATTCCAATTGCATCTCAAAATTTAACTCTAAACTGCCTTAACTTTTTCTGCAGGACTTTGTCCATATCAGTAGCAGCAGTTATCATATTGCATGTTTTATTTATGGTCCCTCATGCCATAGAGCAGTTCAGCCTTTTTCATCACTGGGACTCCAGTCCTTAGCATACCGACTGGTGTACAGTAGACAGTAAATATGGGCTGAGTTCATTTCAAGTGTCCCTTGTGTGCTGGTTTTTGTATTAGGTGCCAAAGGAAGAAAAAACAGAGAAGAAAGGACATGTAAAGGAAGGGTCCTTGCTTTCACACAGCTTACCAGCTACCTAGCGCTACACAATTAATAAGTGATCTTCAGATGTAAGACCATCGGAAAAGCATCATAATCAAAGAGGTCTATGTGCTCTCTTTGACAATGACCCATTCTGTTCCATCCTAATTCCTAGAGATGATAGAGTACTGTATCAAAGGAAGGAAATGCTCCCTCACAGAGAAGTTGCTGTCAGCGAACTGTCATTTTCTCCACGTGTGCGTTTACAAAGCATTCAGTTTTAGTATACAAGGATTGCTCCCTCTGAAGAAGTCTATAACACTACGCAGGCACGTGTTCACACGTGTGTGCACACACATTGATGCACCCTCTTACACTACACACTCACATGTGTGCACACAGGCAACCACAAAAAGGTGCCCTCTCTCTCTCTCACACACACACACACATACACACACACTCTCTCTCACACACACACACACTCACACATTCACACCTGGCTACTGAATCCTTGTGGAAATGAATCTCCTGTCCCTGGACACACTGTGAACTTAGAATTAATTCATCCTTCAACTGGAAGGCAAACCTCAGTTTATAAAGTATATTGAAGAAATGTGTGGTAAATTTTCTTGATTTTCTAACGTTTCTGTCTCAAAGAGATGAAATATTTCCATTCCCATGCAAACTGTTATTTTCAGGAGAAATTTCTGTTTTCACACAGAGACACTGACTCATCTCCTTCAGGTGGGAGTTTATGCTTAGCAAGATGCTTTCCAGGGGCAGATGGGCTCCATGGAGCTGTTCTCGGTAATATCATCAGCGAGAAAATGTTAGCCTTAAAATGACCTGACTAGTAAACACTATGTGGTTAAGTGCTAGTTGTCCAAATATTTTAAAGCAGTCTCAGTAAGAACCAGTAAGGAAGAGCACTTCCCTGCATGCAGGCCTAAATAAGATCTCCTTTATCCCTGTTACTGCCTGTCATGGAAGTGCTCAAAGGGCCTATGCATCGGAGGATTCTCCGAAGTACTGAGGTACAGTTAAAAATTGTTAGAGCTGTGCTACATATCCTTCAGACTCTATTAATGAAGTTGGCAGTACCAGACCCAGAGGCCCACTGCTGGTCCATATAGAACTTTAGGCAAATTAGGGAAAGGCTCATTTTCCTCTGGATCAGGGCTTCTCACCTCAGCCCTTCGGACACTGCAGATGAGATAATATGTCTTTGTTGGGGGAGGACAGTTTGCAGTGGGCTGTCCTATGCATTGTAGGATGTTATCAGCATCCCTGGTCTCTACCTACTAAATGCTATTAGTAGCCCTTTCCAATTACAAAAACCAAAAATTGTCTCCAGACACCACTGTTCTTAAATAAATTTTTTTTTTCTTTCAGTGTAAGCAATTGAAACAAATACATTTTCAGAAAGAGACACAGTGTTGTGACCACAGATAGGACTCTTGTATGAATCTAGACTAAACATCAACTGCATTCCTTTTTTTTTTTTTCCTGCCTCACTCCCAGTACTTTTTCATAATGATTTTATAATTATATTTTCTCTTTACTGCAAACTGTATATCTATTTTTTTAGCCTCAAGGGACTAAATTGGTAAACATGATAGTAAAAAGCAGTGCTGTGTCTTTTTGCCTACAATCTTAGAGCAAACCTAAATTTCTTCCTCAAATGATATAAAAATGTAAAGTCTTAATATATAAAATAAGTCCTATCAACCTGATCCAATTCTTTTCAATAAAATGCATATTTCTAACAATAAATTCTCACGTACTTTCCAGAGGCAGAGGCCACCAGCTACTGCCTTTAAACATGATTTATTTTTGCTAGGAATTGATGAACAAATGATTATTTCCCAATTCCCTCATTAGACCTCTAAAAAATTCTTACCGCTTCCATAATAAAGAGTCTCTAGCTGAAGCTCTGACGTCAGTTCTATTTGTGGAAATCCATTCACACAAACGTGGTTAAGTAAATTATAGTACATTCACTAGATTTGAGCCACTGAAAACAATGTTTATGAGTCAATGACATTGGAAGATGTAAAAGAAAACCCACAATATTATTTAGTTAGCTCTGTCTCTCTACATCAGTGTCATCTCTACCTCTATTTATATTGCTTATATTACATTTAGGGAAACCCTGGATATAAATGAAACCAAGCATTAGCCTTGGCACTCAAGAGCTCTCCTAACACACCTCTTCTTACTTCGTTTCACTTTCCAACATCTCACTGGTCACTGGTTCACCATACTCTCTTTGTGGCCTTGAAGAGTAACAGTGGTCCAGCCGATGTTTTCATGATCCTTCTCCCCTCCCTTCTCATCCCCCAGTCCCTCCCCGTCAAGTGCAACCTCAGAAGTACAGAGCTATTTATAGGTCACTGCTATGGAAATTTAAAAATGTAAAAGCGAAATCACAAAGAACATTTTTATATTTGCATGTCTCATGACAACACAGAGTTTATATCATCAGCTATAATTTTATATGCATATATGATTCAACCCCATATTTCAGAAACAAAATGTATAATATCAATAGTGAGGCAGACATTATTTAGAGATACCAGTGAAGTCTTGTTTTGCCACAGTATCTAACACTATTTAAATATACACAGAGAGAGTCAATAAGAGTCTGTGAGAGATTTCTTTTTAATTAATTTTGATTAAATATTCAGTGAAACCCAGTTATATTTCCCAGTACACAACTTTTAATGACTGTCTAATGCTCATATGATTTCCTCTGTTAAATTGTTTCCCTGTAGCATTTTCTTTTCTCAGTATGTTAGAAAAAAGTTACAGAGAAGAAGCATTTATTGTATTTTAAATTTATGCTCACTGCTGAGTGGATACCCAAAGGGCATTTGATAAATGCCCTTTCATAAATCAAAAAATAAATCAGGGGACAAAGATTGCTCAACAGCCTATCAGACTCATGGGGACATCATTGCTCCATGCCCCATAACCTGCACAGCTCTGACACTGTAAATCGGAACTTAAGGGTCCATCTAGTGCTTATTATACAGTATCGCCTTCATTAATTATATATCCATGTCAGAGGGCTTTTACTAGTAATTTTTAAAGATGAGACCCATGAAGGAATGTTGATATTTGCTTGGGTGGATTTGTGGATTTACAGCTGGTTGAATATCATGTATTACTTTGTGGGATAGGAGGTCTTTCTGTTTTCTCAACTTTTATCAATGATATAGAAGACAACAAATGTGCGTGTTGTGCAGGCAACTTATAAAATGGTTATTAGACAAATCACAAGTTCAGTGATTTTAGAACCATTCATAATGGTTCTAAAGCAAAATGGCCTTGAAATCAGAAAGATCTCCCAATCCTAGCTCAGAAATTTAATAACCACGTGACTTGGTCATTTTACTTAATCTCTCCCTTCGACAGCATAGTCGCATAGAAAACTGAAATATCTCTTCTTACATAGAAGGGGTCCTGGATGGGGAAAACAAAGTTGTAAAGTTTCCGAGACAGAGGTAGAACCACTCTGGGCAAACCCAAACAGCATTACTATTCCCAATACACAAACATACCACTTTTGGATAATCTTGATCGTGAATATATAGAGATTGGAAAGGAAAAAGTAAAATGGGCTTTATTCACAGATAATGTGTATGTATAAGTAGAATATCCAAAGGAATTTACAAAAAAAAACAAAAACAAAACTAGTAAGTGAATTTCTCAAGGTAACAAAATACGAGATCAATATACAAAAGTCAGTTGTAATTTTACACGTAAGCAGTGAACAACTGGAAAATAAAATTTAAAAGCAATACTATTTATAATAATACCAAACACTTAAAATGATTAAGAATAAATCCATCAAAAGATATTTAAGATCTCTTCGAAAAACTTACAGAATTTTGTTGAGCAAAATTAAGGAAATCCTAAATCAAGAGAGATATGTATGGGTTTCCCTGGTGGCGCAGTGGTTGGGAGTCCGCCTGCCGATGCAGGGGAGACGGGTTCGTGCCCCGGTCTGGGAGGATCCCACATGCCACGGAGCGGCTGGGTCCGTGAGCCATGGCCGCTGAGCCTGCGCGTCCGGAGCCTGTGCTCCGCAGCGGGAAAGGCCGCAACAGTGAGGGGCCCGCGTATCGCAAAAAAAAAAAAAAAAGAGAGATATGTACTATGATTATAGGTTAGAGAAGTCAATATAGGGAATGATTTGCACCAACTGATTTCAAGACATTACAAAGTGACAGGTACCAAGACAGTGTGGGATTTGAATGAGGATAGACAAATATATTATGAAACAGAATCAACAGTCCACAACTATACTAACATTTAAATGGAAAACGGATTTTCAATTAAAAAATCAAACAATTAATAGGGAAAGAAACGTTTCTTCAACAAAAGGCAGTGAAACAACTTTATGTCCAAATTGGGGAAGCATGCCTCAAATTCTAATTTACACTATTTTTTCTCTCAGTGTAAATAATCGAAATAAGTACATTTGCAGAAAGAGACAAAGTGTCGTGACCACAGGCAAGACCCTTATGTGACCATAGACCACACATCAACAACATTCCTATTTTTTTGCACCACTTACAGTATTTTTCACTATGGCTTCAGAGACATTTTCTTATTCTATCTGCAAACTGTATATCCTTTCATTTTAGTCTCAGGGACTAATTTGATAAACATGATGTGGAGAGCAGTGATGTGCCTTTTTTATGTACAATTAGGTTGTATTCTCTACAGTTGTAGAACAAACTAAATTTTCTATTAAAAGGATGTAAAAATATGAAGCCTTAAAATACAAAGTAAATCTTATTTCGTCAACCTGATTCAAGTCTGTCAAGTAAAATAGGTATTTCTAACAATGAATTCTCCCGTACTTTTCAAAGTCAGAGGCCACAGTCACTGCCTCTAAATGTGATTTTTTTTGGGGGGGGGGTAGGAATTTACCAGTAAATGATAATTTTTGATATATGAGAAAAATTGAGCTTGATCATAGATTTAAGTGTAAAAGCTATAAAACTACATACGTAAAAGCTAACTAAATTTAACTCTGTTGAATATGAATTTACCCATATTACCCCTCTGAACATTTACAGAATGTGTTAACACTACAAATATATATTCACTGAAGTGTTTTCCTATGTCTATTTTGAACTGCTTAAACGTAAGTATTATTAAAATTATTTAAAACTGCACTAAATACTACTCAGCAATTAAAAATGAATAAAACAGGGCTTCCCTGGTGGCACAGTGGTTGAGTCCGCCTGCCGATGCAGGGGACGCGGGTTCGTGCCCTGGTCTGGGAAGATCCCACATGCTGCAGAGCGGCTAGGCCCGTGAGCCATGGCCACTGGCCCTGCATGTCCAGAGCCTGTGATCTGCAACGAGAGAGGCCACAACAGTGAGAGGCCCGTGTAATGCAAAAAATTAAAAAAATTTAAAAAAATAAAATAAATAAAAATGAATAAAACGTTGATACCTGCTACAACATAGATGAACCTCAATGTAAGTGAAAGAAACCAGACACAAAGGACTATATATGGGAATGCATTCTCTGTTCTTACATGACAAGTGGCCACACACTCAGCAGCTGACACAACACTCCTCCTCCACTTGTGGGCTAGGGGTCTGGACACAGCTAGCTGGATCTTCTGCTCAGAAGTCAAGGTGTCAGCCAGACTGAGCACTAATCTGGAGACTCTGGGGAAGAATCTGGTTTCAAACTCATTCAAGTTGCTGGCAGGACCCAGCTCCTTGCTGCTGTAACACAGAGCTCCTCCTTTCCTTGCTGGCTGTCAGCTCCCAGAGGCTGCTGTTCTGTCCCCGCATGGGGCCTCCTCCATTTCCAAAGCCAGCAAAGGCTCATCAGATTTTCTTAGGGCTTTGAATCTCTTCTCTGTCTTTCCCTCTGTTCCCAACCAGAGAAAACTCTCTGTGTTTAAACGCTAATATGATTAGGCCCCCATGAATAATCTCTCTTTTGTCATATAAAGTACCAGCGTCCATCATTATAATACCAGGGGAGAGAGGTCACGAAAAGAGCTTTAAATTCTACTTATCACAATATTGTATGATTCTCTTTATATGAATGTCCAAAAATGCAAATCCACAGATATAGAAAGCAGATTAGTAGTTACACGGTGCTGGAAGTAGGAATGACTGCAAAATGGCCTGAGAGACGGTCTTGGGGTGATGGAAATGTTCTAGAACTGGATTGTGGTGATGGAGGCACTAAAAATAACTAAATACATTTAAAATAAATAAATCTATGGTACATAAACTGTACACTGAGTTCTTTAAAATATTTAATATATTAACTGTTAAGTGTAATATATACAAATATGTAAATAAGCATGTCCATTATGTATATTGTTAGTTTAGCTAGTTAGGTAGGTAGTAGGTAGGTACCTCGGGATAAAGACTTCTTAGAAAACACAGAAAAAGGAATAGCCATAAAACAAAATTTGTAAATTGGACTTCAACAACATTAAAAAGAAAAAAGAGAATTAAAACACATCTGCTCAATAAAAGCCACTGGTAAATAATTAACAGGAAGGACATCCGCTGTAAGAAAATATTTTTATTCCATGTATCTGACAAATGACCTACATCTAGAATATTAAAAACTTCTATAACTCAACAATAAAAAACCAAAAAAAACTCAATTAAAAGTTGGCAAATGATTTGAACAAATACTTAACAAAAGAAGAAATATGAGTTGCCAGTAAGCAAATAAAAGGGTACACAACATCATTAGTCATCAAAGAAATGCAAACCATGCCCACTGTATAAAAACTATGTCTAGAATAATGTCAACCCCACTAGAATGGCTAAAAAAGAAAACTACTATATAGAAGCAGAAACTTTCATACATTGCTAGCAGGAATTGAAAACACCACTGCAATTTTGCAGTTAAACATATACGTACTGACTTATCAGTAATATCATTCTTAGGTATCTACCCAAGAAATTTTATTTATACCCTCAAAACTTTGTCCAATATCATTCATCACAATTTTATTCATAATAATTAAACCCTGGAAACAACCTAAATGTACAACAGAAAAATGAGAAGCAACATGTGCTACATTAATACAATGAAATACAACAATGGAAATAAATAAATGCATTACCACTATCCATCAAAAATAAATAAAGCTCATAAGTATACCCCTGAACCGAAGAAGCCAGACACAGAATGAATCCATTTCTATGAAGTTTTAAAAGAGGCAAAAAATAATTTATGGTAACAGAACCCAGCATAGAGTTTATCTAGAGTGTTGCTTGGACAGGGCACCATGAGAACTCCTGAGGTGTTGGCCACAAGACTACATTCACCAAGTAATCATTTATTTAGCTGTATTTTTATGATCTGTGCACTTTCCTTAGTGTATGTTAACCTGCCAAAAAAAACTTTGAGAAAAGTGTGAGTAAAATGAACGAGAAGATTAAACCAGAAACTGGAAAAAATATTTGCAAAAGAAACATTTGATAAAGGACTGTTGTCCCAACTCATCAGTTAGGACAAAATGAGTTGTTCCAACTCATTTTAAACTCATCAATAAAAAATACAACTACTGGATTGAAAATGAGTGAAACACCTGAACGACACATCCCCATCAGGGAAATGCAAATTGAAACATAATGAGATAATACAACACACCTATTAGAAGGGCCAAAATCTGGAACACTGACAACACCAAGAGTTGAAGACGATGTGGAGTGATAAAAACTATCATCCATTGATGGTAGGAGTGTGCAGCCACTTTGGAAGATGGTCTACCAGTTCTTACAAAACCAAGCCTACTTTTCCCGAACGATCCAACAATCATGCTGCTTGGTATTTACTCAAGAACTGAAAACTTGTGTCCACCCAAAAACCTGCACACAAATGCTTAGAACAACTTTATTCATAATTGCCCAAACTTGGAGCAACCAAAACATTTTTCAGTGGGTAAATGGATAAAAAATTATGGTCCATCCAGACAGTGGAATATTCTTCAACACTAAGAGAAATGAGCCGTGAAACCATGAAAAGATGTGGAGGAGACTTAAATGTATATGACTAAGTGAAAGAAGCCAGTCCGAAAAAGTTAGCTACTATATGATTCCAACTACATGATGTTCTGAAAAAGGCAAAACTATGGAGAGAGTAAAACGATCAGTGGTTGTCAGGGGCTAAGAAGGAGGGAATGAATAGGTGGAGCACAGAGGAGTTTTAAGGCAGTGAAACTATTCTGTATGATACAATCATGGTAAATACATGTTGTTATACCTTTGTCCAAGCCCATAGAATGTACAAAACAAGGAATGAGCTCTAATGTAAAGCAGAGACTTTGGGTGATAACTATGTGTCCATGCTGAGTCATCTTTTGTGACAAACATACCATTTGGGGATGGCAGGGGAGGTTTGTGTGTGTCCTGGGGTGGGACAGGGAACTCCCTGTACTTTGCACTCAAGTTTGCTATGAACCTAAAATTTCTATAGAAAATAAAATCTTAAAAAAAAAAAAAGTGCAAGGAAAGGACTAAAGACATAACATGGAAAAGGCTGCCAATGACTGAAAATGTGACAATTTGAGTATTTTCAAAATGACTGTAATACACTGAAACACAAAGAATATATAAAATCCATAAATGGAATGTTATTACTTAAAGGGGAGTAAGAGAGAAAAAGCTAGAGAGAAGACAAAAGGGAACCAGTGGAGGAAGCACCAAAGGCACTGTTTGCCTTTGACAGAAAGTAGGACATCATTCTAGTTTCGGTCTTGCACAAAAGAGACCCTGGAACAAGAATTTGTGTGTATGCAGTTGATTTGGAAAATAATCCTGGAAACACCAGCAAAAGCGTGGGGATGTAAGATGGAGAAAGAGGGAAGGTTGAGAAAATGTGTAGAGTGCTTGTTATTAGCTAATTGTCACAGTGCTGGACTGGGGCTTGATCCTCATGGAGGATTCTGGAAGCCAGTGTAGAACAAACATGTCAGAGATATCTCACCTGGGAGAGAAGGATCTTGGGTCTTTTTTCACCTATTCCTGTCAGGTATTGGTTAAAGCAGAAAGGAGGAGGGGGTTGGCAGCATTAATTCCCTCTGGTCTGCTACGGTTACAGGCAAAGTGAGGTCTGGTCACCAGAGAAAGTTGTCAGGCAAAGAGCTGCAGTTTCTGTTGGTAGGAGCTGAGAGGAGCTTGTGCTGAAATGCTAACCCGACGGGAATGTGGGCAGGGAATCACAGTGCTGCTAGAGGCACCAGCTTCTCACTCTGAAAGTTGCCAGATAAAGGAATTGAATTAAACATATTTCTGTCCTTCTTGTATGAAATGTACTTCAATGTAATCAAAGAATTCTAGCTCATGAGAGATATTTTTAGAGAAAAATTCCAACTAATAACTACAGAAATGAGAGAGTAAAGAAATAACCATTTTGTTGGATAACCAACAAGGACCTACTGTACAGCACAGGGAACTCTGCTCAATGTTATGTGGCAGCCTGGATGGGAGGGGAGTTTGGGAGAGAATGGATACATCTATATGTATGGCTGAGTCACTTTCCTGTGCACCTGAAACTATCACAACATTGTTAATCAACTATACTCCAGTATCAAATAAAAAGTTTAAAAAATTAACCATTTTGCAACATTTAAATAAAATAATTAATTCAGGCAAAGATGATCACCTGATAAAAGAAGGCAAACTTTCCCATGGAAGGTTTAGGCTGCCACCACCAAACACAGTGGTTCATCTTGGCATCAGTAGGAGTGGGACACCAGGCAGGCTGATGCTATCAAAGTATACAGCACCACCCAAGAGGGGGTCTGTCCTCTGATAAGTTAACTTTTAATCTAACAAATCCCTTAGATCTTGCTTTAAGTTTACAGGCAATCCAGAAGATGGAGGATCAAGTTAAATGACTACATGAAGTTATCAATAAATCAAGAAACTGTTACTTTCTACAAGGTAATTGACCCAGTTACTTCAAGTCAATGGCGTGAAAACAAAAATGATGGGGTGATTGTATTGTATTTAAAAAGACCTAAGAGATTGAATAAACACATGTAATGGATGAACTTTCTGAATTCTACTTCAAATAAACCAATTGTAAAATCCTATCTCTGAGATAATCAGAGAAACTCAAGTGTGAAATGAATACTAAATGTTACCAGGAATTATTGTTATTTTTGATAAGTGTGATAAAAGCATTATGGCTCAGTAAGAGAATGCTCATATTTTTAAGAGGTATGTACTAATCATATAGCAGCAAAATTATAAATAAACTGGAAATTTGCTTTAAAATATTTCAGTAATGCGTGTGTGTGTGTGTGTGTGTGTGTGTGTGTGTGTGTGTGTGTGTGAGAGAGAGAGAGAGAGACAGAGAGACACCAGGCATGGCTAAATCTGGGACGGGTCCTCTATAAGAGATGCAGCTTTAGAAGAGGAACCAAAAGACAAAGTAACGTTATAATTTTATACGAAGTAAGTGTTCATCTACAAGGTGTTCCTGGCATCATCAAGGCATATCTGGATGAAACATCTCCTAAATGTGCTGGACTCCATCCTGGCTGGGCCTTCATCTTCAAACAAAGGAGGAATTCTGCAGACAAACAGCTGGCTTCTCTCTTAAGGACATCTGTAATACAGCTAAACAATATGTTCAGTTTGTTGCTCTCAGACTCTCAGTAAGTACTGGTTACTATTAGATATTCTTTTTTTCTTTCTTTTCTTTTCTTTTTTTTTTTTTTGCATTATCCATTATCCATTTATTGGCTCCATTTCCTTGACTCCATTTCCGTGACTAACCACTCCCCTTTCTTTTCATTAGCCATAATTTTTTTTTTTACACAGAGCCAAGGTACAACCTGATATAAGACCTCAGATTTAGAAAGAGGACCAACTCATAGAACTGGCACCTGTAAGAGTCTGGCCAGTGTTACCATTTGTCTATTCTCAATCACATGTAGTAGTACTGGATAAGCACAAGCTTTTATGACTATCTATTACCCTGGGTAAGAAAGAGGCAGAAATGGTTAGTTACACACCCCTGCTGCTGAGCGGAAGTATCTCTTGGTCTCATCTCCCTGCAGCTATTTGATTGGTTATATAAACAAGGATCACATTCTGATCCAAAGAAATATGTATCCAACTCCCTTTTTGTGTCATGTCCCTCATTTCCTGCCTAGTGGACCTGGCAGCCTAGGGACTTTACTCAGTTACTTCATTTTTCCCAGAGTAGCAGAAAAGAAGCCAAGGTACTGAATTCTTGGCTGACTTCCCATCTGTCTGACCGGGGATATTGCCCTGTCTCTGGATCTTTTAGCCTCTAGCTCCTTTGATAAATGGTATTAAGCAATATATATGTTAATTAATTTGAAAAGCAGTATGCCAGGACAATTTTTGTTTTAAAAATTATCAAAATAGGGCTCCCCTGGTGGCGCAGTGGTTGGGAGTCCGCCTGCCGATGCAGGGGACACGGGTTCATGCCGCGGCCCGGGAAGATCCCACATGCCGCGGAGCGGCTGGGCCCGTGAGCCATGGCCGCTGAGCCTGCGCAGCCGGAGCCTGTGCTCCGGGGCGGGAGAGGCCACAACAGTGAGAGGCCTGCGTACCGCAAAAAAAAAAAAAAAAAAAAAAAAAATTATCAAAATAGAGTATAACTTTTAAAAGAAAATTTACCTCAATTAAGTTATCAAGGTCAACAGCAATAGTGATGGCATGCTAATACGTTGTGATGAGAATGAGGCTTTGCCTCTGGCGTCTTCCTTCCAAAGACACGAAACTCCAGTCTAATCATGAGGAAAACATGAGACAAAGCCCAGTCGGGGGACATTCTGCAAAATATTTGACCAGTACCATTCAAAACTGTTAAGGTCATCAAAAACATCATCGTAAGAAGCAGTCACAGTCAAGGGGATAAGTATAAGAGTACATCAATTATATATGTTTAGCATTCATATTTTTAGTGTAAGTATTATAACCGAGCAGAACCCTGTGAGGCCTTCCCAGAATAGACCTCCACCCATATCCTCCACCTGCCTTTTGTCTATACAAAAACTTTAGTCAAAGAATAAATTTAATCAGAAAAGGCAGAAAGAAAGGGAAACAATCAAGCAAGACAAAATAATAATACTTTAGCCATTAAACAAAGTCAAGGACCTTTAATTCCTCCTCAAGGGCTACAGATAATATTCTGAGCCATGATCTTTGAGGTGTTTTGCAGATACTGAAACCCGCACCAGGTGGAAGAAATTAACTCTATGCTGCCCACAAGCACGTAGACCCCAGACTGGTTGGAACTAGAAGGTTGATGATGCTGACTCGCAATTACCTCACCTCCAACCAATCAGAAGAATGCTCATGAGCTGATCAGGCCCTGCTCCTTGAACACTAAGACTCCTCACTACCCACTCCAGTACAGCACGCAGAGTTTTGAGGGCATTAGCCTGCCGTGGCCCCCTTTGCCTGGCAAAGCAATAAAGCTATTTCTTTCTACTTCACTCAAAACTCTGTCTCCAAGATTTAATCCAGCCCCGGTGCACAGAGGCTGAATTTTGGTAACAGTATTCCCAATACTAAATTGGATAACTTGGACTCAACAACTATTTGTTGTTTGTCTGAAATTCAAATTTACCTAGGTATCCTGTGTTTTTATTTGCTAAATATAGCAACGCTAATAACAATGCCACTCAACAAGTCTCTGTAATCTAGACTCTGTTACCTCTCTGATTTATACAGAACTCCATGCCCAGTCAAATTGCAGCCGTGACCTTTTGTTAAATTTAGTGTTCTCAGATGATTACTTACCAGACATAGGCCTTGGTTATAATTTTTTTGGACATGACACCTAAAGAACAAGCAACAAAATCAAAAGTAAACAAGTGGGACAATATCAAACTAGAAAGCTTCTGCACAACAAAAGAATACATCAGTAAAGTGAAAAGACAACCTACAGCCTGGGAAAAAATATTTTCAAACTATATATCTGATAAGAGGTTAATATCCCAAATATATTTTTAAAACCCCATACAACTCAATAGCAAACAAAACCGCCAACTAACCTAATTAAACATGGGCAAAGGACCTGAACAGGTATTCCTTCAAAGCCATAGGAAGGCCCAAAGGTACATAAACAATGCTCAACATCAATAGTCATCAGGGAAATGCCAAGTAAAGCCAAAATGAGATATCATCTCACACCTGTTAGAATGGCCATTATCAAAAAGATGAGAGATAACAAATGTTGGCTTGGATGTGGAGAAAAGGGAACCCTTCTACACTGTTGGTGGGATTGTATATTGGTACAGCCACTATGGAAATCAGTATTGAGAATCTTCAAAAAATTAGAACTACCAAAAATTCCATTTCTGGGAAAATACCCAAAAGAAACAAAAACACTAACTTGAAAAGATATCTGCACCCCCAGGATTATTTACGATAGCCAAGACATGGAAACAATCTAAGTACCCATCAACGGATGAATGAAGAAGTTGTGGTAAGTAGGTACAATGGAATGTTATTCAGCCATAGAAAAATGAGGGATTCTTAGCATTGTGACAGATGGACAGACCTTGAAAGCATTATGCAAAGTGAAAGAAGTCAGAGAAAGACAAATAGTGCATGATCTCATTTATATGTGGAATCTAAAACAAACAGAAAAAATTTAAGAAAACAAACTCATAGAAAAAGAGCTCAGACTTGTGGTTACCACTGGCACAGGGTGGAGGGAGGGGAAATTGGAAAAAGGTGGTCAAAAGGTACAAAGCTCCAGTTATAAGATAAATAAGTACTAGGGATGTCATGGACAACATGATGACAATAGTTAACACTGCTCTGTGATCTTTAGCAAAGCTGTGGAGAGAGTAAATCCTATGAGTTCTCATCACAAGAGAGATTTTTTCCTTTTTTTTTCTTTTCTTTTTATTGTATCTATATGAGGATATGGATATTACCTGGGCCTACTGTGGTAATCATTTCATAATATATGTAAATCAAACCATCATGCCATAAATGTTAAATTTATGCTGTAATTAATGTATGTCAATTATTTCTCAGTGAAAGTAGAAAAATACTATATACTTTAAGTCAAAATCTGAAAAAAAAAGAATAAAGATGTAAAGTATTTTAACAGTGAGTCAGAAGGGAAATGGAATAAATTGATACAGCAAAAGGGGGTCTGAGGATAGGAATGTAAGCTGGGTGTGTTTGTACAGGATTGCATATAATGCTATATGAATGGTTCCCTATCTTTACATTGAATTATAGTTTTTGTTGTCCACATAAACTGGTGAAATAATTCAGCTGAGAACGACCTTTCTCTAAAAACTTTTAACTAATCTAATATAGCTTCTATGTCATCTTAGAAAAAGAACGTGATTGTTGGACTTCACGTTGCACTCTGCTTTTCTCTGTGGCAGAATTATGCTTAGACTGAAGGGGAAACTTTGTAGAAATGAACGGGAAGACAAGATGAAATCAAAAAAGAACCATTTTTCTCTGCAACTGCCTGAAGCTACTCACTTACATCTTTAAAATATGCATCATCTGTTAATGAAAATGTAGGGTCCTGGTGAAGAAAAATCAGAATTCAAGGGCACGAGAAGCTGTCGGTTCCATGGCCCAAGAGCCCCATAATTATTAACCTCTCTGCAAGTTTAAGTTGTACCTCTGATATTGAGATTACAGAAAAATGTCTCACAGCATTTAGCATCAGAGAGAGGCTGAGAGTTTCTGCATTCGGAACACTTCTCAAATGGGTTACCATATTAAAAACTGAAAAATTTAGTCTTGCAAAAAATATTAAGTGTCATATGATATTTAGGGAATTACAAATTTAGAAATAGGTATTGTGTGTGACCAGGTTTTCAATAAATTTACCATAAGAAGTTTGAGAAATCAAATTGGATGAAAACAAACACAAAGAGATATTTGTGCATATTCTAACTGTGCTATATTGTACTGATCAAATACTGCGTGCTTACTAAAAACGGATAAATTAAAATTACCTCTAGTAAGAACCATTTTATAAGAGATTTCTATCTGTAGAACTCTAGAGACATTGTCCTGGAGGGAAGGAGGAGGAGAAAACCTCTCCCTAAAAGTAAACTGAAAATGATGATATATATTCAATGAAAAAAGTTCCCACTGCCCATGTGAGATTTGGAAACATGAAATTTTATTCATAGAAAACCCTCCCATTCCCAGCACTCTTAAACAAAACTTTAAACTTTATAAACTTCTGATGAAATCATTTTCAAATATTCAAGAATAAGATTGTACATGCATATGATCTATGTAAGTACTCTATGGCTTTAAAATCAAAGTCAATTTAACTGAGTCAGAATAAACCAGAATATCACTAGAATATTACCTGTACTAGTATCTCTCTCTTTTTCTCAGTCTCT
Organism: Lagenorhynchus albirostris; assembly: GCF_949774975.1. Taxonomy (NCBI): domain Eukaryota; kingdom Metazoa; phylum Chordata; class Mammalia; order Artiodactyla; family Delphinidae; genus Lagenorhynchus; species Lagenorhynchus albirostris. The sequence continues at coordinate 3,867,489 of NC_083106.1, read as the reverse complement.
TTCCCTCTCTTTCTCTCTCTCTCACACACACACACACACATCCACACTCACATATACATATTTGTATGCATGTGTGTATCTATTTCTATATCTATACATACACAACTGAGTGTGTACACTCATGTATATCATATAACAATTAACATACAGGAACTTAAGCACTTGATTCAAAAGGTAACATTCTCAGTAGAACGGCAGCATACACTCAGAGTCATCCAACGTTGTTACTCATAGTACCAAAGTTACTATCTTTGTTTACAAACTTTTTACTGCTCCTCTGCTAAGTGAAGGCTCTATGCAGAGTTAAAACTACAAAATATGGTCCCTGGCTACCTGAAGAACAGTTTAGGAGTGTGTATAAGACAAGCACCTATTCAGAGCACAATGCAGTACATGATGTAAAGCCACAACGTGCTTTTGGTAATGATGTTGATCAGGAGGACGGGGGCGGGGGGGGAAGACTGCAAAGCTCTGGTGGAAATTAAATATTAGGCTCCAGTTTAAAATAATGGATGGAACACACATATTTGCCCCTCTCCCTCCTAAGCTTTACAAATATTACAGTAACAGAGTAAAAGAGGTGTGAACCCAAGCAACAAAGAACACTAGAGCAGACACAAAGAGAGTGGTTACTGTATTTGCACAAGGCGGTCTGCAGGTGAGGGGCTGGAGACCAGCAGCTGGCTGAAACTTCCAGAGACTTCCAGGATGTCTCAGAGAAAGCACAAGGCCCTGGTGTGAGGGAGCTGGGGGTGGGCTGCAGCTCAGAGGAGGGCAAAGGTGTCCACACAGAGGTGATGGACCCCGGCTCCTTCTACACACACCAGCACCACCAACCTCCAATCCACGAGACTGAAAGTTTCTTTTCTGTAAAAACTCGACCTGGGGCGGAACATGGATTTGAGAAATGAGATATGGCAGAGACCTGGGCTGAGGTGAGAGGTTGAAAACAGGGAGATTAAATTCTGTAATTGGACTGTGTTGACTTAGAAATCTTTCCCTGACAAACTCCCAGAAGGCTAGCTGCCTGTTTCATGTCACGCACTGACAGGATATTGTAGGATCCTCTTTGGAGAAGCTTAATAGCCACAGACAAATCCCTCCCACATACAGCGTGTGTTCCGCACCCTGCCCACCCAGCAAGACATCTGCTTTGCCACTTGATGACTCTAAATGCGCGCCATCCCCTCAACAAGGCTTGCCTGGCACACCGAGCTTTCAGTGGGCTTTTTAGGGATTTATTCTTGGATATGAACAGAGAAAGAAAGGCACCAAAGACAAATAAAAAGCACCATAAATGGAAATTTTAAAGCACCATTCGTACCTTCAGAAAGGTAGGAGGATAACAATTGATGCAACTATGCTGCATAGCAAATGTCAGTTCCCGGTGAATTTAAGATTCTTTCTTCATCGCGAAAGAATTTGGAGAAGAAGCAGAGAGGTTAGGAAAGCAAAGTGAGAGTTTATTTAAGCAAGGATATGCTCTCAGAGGGAGAGCAGGCAGAACGGGTCAGGAGCTGCCGCCCTGGGTTTCTTGCGCCAGCTGGTGATGAGGGGCATATGCAAATGAAGGGGTGGAACGTTCACTGGGGAAGGAGTTTGGGGGGTCGTATTCCCTGATTTTCATCCCAGCTCCATATTCCCGAGGGGAGGAGGGATTTTTGTCCTTATTTAGCTTAGATCAGACGTGTCATGGTGTCGGTACATGATGGGTATGTCTTATTCGTAAGGCTACTTTTCTTGTAATGAGAGAATAATGGGCAACAGGTTACATTCAAGTGCAGGGGATTCCCGCCTTTCCCCACTTTTCTTTGTCTGTTCCTCCGGCACTTATCTCCCAGAATGTGTGGTTTCCTGTCAGTCTGGAGGTTCCTGCTTTTCTTTGCCTGCCTATGGACCCCCGCTGTTTACAAGATGAGTGGTTTCCTGCCACCTGGCCCCTGTCCCCATGTCTCTGCTCACACCTAGCTACCTGTCTGCTGTCACAGTGGGAGAGATTTGCTGTCTATGTATAACATAGACAAACTAGGTATAACAAAACACTTCAATAAGAAGCTGAAATTATTACAGTGCATAAAAATATAAAATCCAACTAGATGCTATTTACAACAAGCACCCTTTAGAGATAGCTGGGAAGCAAAATGATAAAAAAAAAAGTTATACGATGCAAACAGGGGGCATAATGAAACTGGAATGCCTCTATTAATATCAGACAAACTAGACTTCAAGGCAACACCTAGATAAGTATTAATTAAATAACTGGAACTATAGGCTAACCAAGGTGGCATATAAAACTGAATATCACACTAAGCATAGAACTTCAAAATACACAAAGAAAAATATGACAGACATTCAGGAAGATATAGACAAACCCACAGTAATAGTTGGAGATTTTCATACCTCTCTCTCAGTAATAGAAAAAAGGACAAGATAAAGAATTAATAAGGGAAAGGAATATCTGAACAGCATTAACTATCTTAAGTCACATTTAAAGATAAAATACTGTAATGTAGGGCAAACATGTGCATGCTACATAACATATTACCAGAAATTTACTGGCTTAAAACAACACACTTTTATCATCTTGTGGCTTCTGTGGGTCAGGGTCCTGCACATGGTTTAGCTGAGTCCTTGGCTTCAGGGTCCCATCAGGCTGCAGTGTAGGTGTTGACAGGGCTGCAGTCTCATCAGAGGCTAGCCTGGGGAAGTACCAACCTCAAAACTTCCTCCAGTTATTGGCAGAATTCTTTCCCTGACAGCTAAAGAATTCATGACAGCTTGCTTTACTAAATCCAGCAAGGGGAGAGATATACAGAGACCGAGAGAGACAGAGACAGAGAGAGAATGACTCTAAGATGAGTCTGCAAGACAGAGTCTTATATAATATAATCACATAATCACAAGTGTAACAACCCTCTCCTTTGTCATATTCTATTAGTTAAAAGCAAGTCACAGGTCCCACCCAACCTCAAGGATAAGGAATTACATTAAAGCATAAATACCAGTAGGCAAAAGCTTGGAGGTAAGCTTAAGTCTTTCTGTAACAATCCCTAAACCAAACAACTGAAGCAATTTCTTTTTTTTTCAAATTTGCATGAAAGGGTCACCAAGATAGAATATATATTTAGCTAGGAAAAAAGAGTCTTAATAAAATTCGTATGATTGAAATCATACAGAGTACATTTTTTGATAAGAGTGAAATTAAACTAGGGATCCATTAATAAAAATACCTAAAAAATTGCCAAACATTTGAAAATTTAGCACCGTACTTCTAAATTATCTATGGATCAACAAAGAAATCATGAAGGATATTAGAACATGTTTTGAACTAAACAATAATAAAAAATACAACATGTCATATTTGTGAAATGCCTCTAGAGCAATGTTTAGAGAGAAAGTCATAGCTCTAAATATTTATATTAGAAAACAAATAAAGTCATGCTATTTGTGAAATGCCTCTAGAGCAATGTTTAAAGAGAAAGTCATAGCTCTAAATATTTGTATTAGAAAACAAACATTTAGAATCAAGAATTCAAGTTTTCACTTTAATAAGCTAGAGAAAGATGCACACATTAAATCCAAAGTAAATAGTAGAAAAGAAGCTATAAAAATAAGGCCAGAAAGAATGAAATGGAATACAGACAACTGGAAAATATAACAAATCACAGTGCTAGAGAGATTAAAAATAAAAAGTTGTTTTAAGCCCATAAACTACTAAAATCATAATGAAAAATGAGATATCATTACAAATCTTACAAGCATTAAAAGGTAAATGTGGGAAAAAAATGAACAGCTTTCTGCCAATAAAGTTAATGACATAGTCAAACAGTCACACTTTTTGGAAAATACAACTTTTAAAAAGTTGACTGAAGATGAATAGAAAATCTTAATAGCCTTTTACATATTAAAAAATTGAACTCATTATTGAGAACTTTCCAGGATGGAAATTCTAGGCTTAGCTGGTATCACGAGTAATTAATTCAAAGACTAAAAAATAAATACTGCCATTATTTCAGAAATTAGAGGAGGCAAAAAAAACAGCAATTCATTTTTTATAACCAAAGCAAACCAGATAAAGGCATTATAAGAAATGAAAACTATGCACTAATATCCCTGATGAAATTTCACAAAAATAAGCTTAACAAGTATGAACAAATCAAATCCACAAATATATAAAAAGGACAATACTTCATGACAAAGTGTGTTTTATCTCATAAATGTAAGGCTGGGGCTTCCCTGGTGGCGCAGTGGTTGAGAGTCCACCTGCCAATGCAGGGGACATGGGTTCGAGTCCCGGTCTGGGAAGATTCCACATGCCGTGGAGCGGCTGGGCCCGTGAGCCATGGCCGCTGAGCCTGCGTGTCCGGAGCCTGTGCTCCGCAACGGGAGAGGCCGCAGCAGTGAGAGGCCCGCATACCAAAAAAAAAAAAAAAAAAAAAAAAAAAATAGAGGACAAAGTCCCTAACCTCATAGAACTTAAAATATTTTCAGGGAGACGTGACATGAAATGACAGAACAATTACAGAACAATTTATCAAAATTATATAAAGCATAGTGATGATGAAAGTCAAGAAGTGATTCTAAATAATATTGTTCCAAAAAGCAATATAAAAATCATAGCTGAGAAACCATGCATCCAGTTAGTGGCAGCCACATATAAATTCCTCATAGAAAAACTTCAGTGAAATTCACTCAGTCCTACTCATTCTGGCATTACACATCATTCCCTTAGGCTTTGGGTTGAATCTGGACAGGAAAACAATATAGTTCCTTTACTGTTTTCAAAGTCACACAGTCTCTGTCCTTAGATTTCATGGTCTTAATGTTATTAATATTATTTTACCCCATCATTCTCTGTGCACTGTGATTTGTCACGCTTCCAGGTAAAGTGTTGTTTAGCGTGAGTTTCCCCATCTAAACTTTATTTCCTATTTATGTATGTCATTCCTCCTGGATTGTTCTGAAGTTTCATCCATTCTTTTCTTATAAATTTTCTTTGCCTTTTTACTGACCTCATGGGCTTTATGAAGCCACCGTGTTTTTGCTTCCTACATTTCCAAATCTGCCCTTACCCCTTTTATTTATGTTCATTAATTCAATTTTCCCCTCATGCTTCTTTGTTACTCCTCTGCTACAACCTCATTTACCTGCGCTATTGTAATTTCACTCTTCTGACCTTATTTAGCCTCCCCCCTTTCCCTCTCCCATAGTCAGACCTCAATTTTTAAGGAATAATGTTTTATATATGAGTATAACTCCCCAAAAGTCTAGAATACACTCCACTTGTATTTTTACTCTGGAAAGATGAAATACATATATTTCTTAACCATGTTTACTGGAGAAAAGATATCATTGTTTTTAGAGACATGTCCATGCCTAAAGCACTTCATTATAAAAAGTTCACTACTCAAATGTTTCATTACATGTGTATGCATATTTCTGTATCTGTATCTATATATCTTGGCTATTGTGAAACATATATATACACACACAATGATTTAATATATAACTAAATCATAGAGTGTAGGACTTACTACCAAAGTGTGCAAAATCCCCAAGTTCATGTTTACGTACTTGCTTGCTCCCTAATGAATCATATCCTTTTATGCTCCCCAAACCTCATTCATCAGATAAACCATGAGAGCTGACATCCCACAGCGTTAAGGTAAAACATTTATCTAGAATGACATTTGACTATTCTGCCCCAATGGTGTATGGTATTTGTCTCTCCTCAGTGCTACCATTTATTTTCTCCCCTTGTGCACTGGGCTTATAGCACATATTACGATAAGTATCAGCGTTGCTGTGATCATTTCTGACCTTCCCTAATTCCTTCATCTATGCACTTTCCTTAGTTCTTCACTCCTTTTAATTCTATACCTTCTGCATCAAGCTTTCTTCTCTTTTCTTTTCTTTCTTTCTTTTTTTTTTTTAACACATCCATCACCTCACATATTTGTTTTTGTTGATGTTGTTTTGGTGAGACATTTAAGTTCTACTCTTAGCAAATTTCAATTACACAGTGCAGTGTTATGACTATAGTTACCATGTTATACATTAGATCATCAGACCTTATTCGTTTTATGGCAAAAAGTTTGTAACCTTTTACCAACCTCTCCCTATTTCTCCCACCCACCACCCAGACATTGGCAACCCCTTTTCTACTCTATTTCTGCAAGTTTGACTTTTTGTTCACGTGTTTGTTTCCTAGATTCCACATATCAATGATACAGTGCAGTATGTGTCTTTCTGGTCTGGCTTATTTCACACAGAAAGATGCCCTCAAGGTCTAGCCACGTTGTAGCAAATGGCAGGATTTTCTTCTTTCTTATGGCAGAATAATATTCCATATTCCAATATGGCTGAATATATATATAACTTCTTCTTTATCCATTCATCCATTGACAGACATTTAGGCTGTTTCCATACCTTGGTATTGTGAATAATGTAGCAATGAACATGGGAGTGTTCAATATCTGTTCAATACCCTGTTTTCATTTCCTTTGGATATATGCCCAGAAGTGAAATTGCTGGATCATAGTTCTATCTTTAATTTTCTGAAGGGCCTCCATACTGTTTTCCATAGTTGCTGCACCAATTTACATTCCCACCAACAGGGCACAAGGGTTCCCTCTTCTCCATTCCTGCCAATACTTCTTTTGTCTTGTCTTTTTTATAATAGCCACTCTAACAGGTGTGAGGTGACGTGATACCTCACTGTGGTTTTGATATGCATTTTTCTGATGATTAGTGATGTTGAGCACCAGGTTTTCTTCATCCTCTGCTTTCCCTTTTGTTGCTTGTACCAATATCTTAATTTTCCTTCTAATCACTGGACATTATTACCTTAATATATTCCATAATTTCTCTTTTCTTCTCAGTTACTTCTTGCAGTTTTTGCAGAAACTGCCTCAATCTTTCCTTTTTAAAAGAACTAGGCCTTTATACAACGATCTGTGAGTGGTTGCAACATTCCCATTTTATAGGAAATGATATCTTAGTTGCGTAGGTAACATAATTAACCAATACAATGTTGATCCTCACTAGAGTTTCTGAGAGTCCATATGTCTTCACTGAAACCACATCGTTATACAGGAGAATTGCCTCTTAACTTTCTCAGTTGGAATATTTCCCAAAGTGTTGGAGTGAAAAATGATGTGGGATTTAGTGGAAAACATTCAGGTACGCTTCCAAGTCCCCATGACCTTCACATCACTTAACTTCTGGAAAGCTCAGTGTTATAATCTGTAAAACAGTAAGTTCAACAACTGCCCCACAGGATTTTGAAAATGTACTTTATGTACCGTGTGGAGTTCATTCTTAATGTTTTCTCTTAGAAAGTTGTCATGGCTTTTTAACAGAAAGTAACGAATATAATTGAGATTTGTAGTTAAAACAATTGCAAAAAGAAATTGTGAAAATTATTTAGCAAGTAAAATTTATTTTGAAACTGAGTTTAAATTTGTAAATTTTTAAAATATTAAGTATATAAAAAGATGATTGTAAAGATGAGGTTTAGGGTAAGAGATATAAATATTTTTGTTCCTGGTCTTTTTTTTTTTTTGCGGTACGCGGGCCTCTCAGTGCTGTGGCCTTACGTGGGCCTCTCACTGTTGTGGCCTCTCCCGTTGTGGAGCACAGGCTCTGGATGCGCAGGCTCAGTGGCATGGTTCACGGGCCCAGCCGCTTCGCGGCATGTGGGATCTTCCCAGACTGGGGCACGAACCCGTGTCCTCTGCATCGGCAGGCGGATTCTCAACCACTGCGCCACCAGGGAAACCCATGTTCCTGGTCATTTTTGAAGTTTACATCATGGACGCACATAACTGGGGGGAAAAAACCTACAAAGAAATCTACTTTGTAGAGTAGAGACTAAGTTGTTTACACTGGTATTTTTCCAATGTGCGTTATCGTAAACTAGATGAGATCCTAAAATGTTTCAGAGAAACAAAGTTTGGGTAAATAAAGTCCTATTTTGCCTTTGAATTTATGAGCCAGTAAGCCTTCGAGCTTTGGCTGGACACAGTCTGGTCACTCTTCCTTTGGTAAAATTAGACCTCTCATGACCATGAGTGACCAGGTTGACTGTATTTTAGAGACCAAAAGGGCTATCAGCTTTTGGTGATTCTAGGACTGATTCTAGGACCTGGTGCCTCATCAAGCACGAGCATCACAGGTCTGGTTTCAAGCCCAGAATGAACCAACAGAGCCCGACCGACCGCAAGATAAGAGAAGGCAATCTGCCGCTATTACCCAAGGCATGAAATGACCTCTTCACTGTTCCACTGGATCTTATCTTTAAGTGAAATTGGAAGTGAAATCAAGCAAGTACCAAATAAATGAAAGCCACTTAAGGTGCAACAAAACAGAAACTGCACAAATGCACGTGTTGGCACACACACATTGTGATAAAACATGACAAAGGATCACATGATCATTGACATGTATATTTGTAAAGTCTGAATTTAGATGAAGAGAGGATTGTTTGAAAACTCAAAGAGTGGAAACTCATAGACAGGGAACCCTGTGGCTCACACATTTTAAAGTAACCAGATTAAGCCCAAGATGGAGTCACTCATGCTAAACCTCACATCAGCGGTTTTCTATGCTTGCTCTCCCAGAAAAGGAAGGGCAACAAATCAGCAACCTACAAAACAGCAACAAATCAACTAAGTGCTTTCCTGCTCAGCACAGCTTACCTGACCCACTCCAAGAATTCCTTTTGCTCCACGTAAGGAGAGTAACCCAGTAATCCAATCAGCAAATGCCCAGTATAACTTCCTTGTTCCTGCTCACCTTGGTCTGTAAAAATCTCTCTTTGTACAGCTCTTCCATAGCAACTTTCTATCTGTTAGATTGGATGCTGCCCAATTCAATAATCACTGAATAAAAGCCTACTAGATCAGTAAATTGTTGTTCGATGCAACATCGAACGACATCAGGAATCTTCACTGTTTTCTGGGACTTTCATAAGTAAGGCTGATGCTTTCTCAGGTGTAACATGATCCTTTTCCCCTCCATAGGACAAAAAGAAGAAACAAAAAAGCAAACCCTGAAACCCCCCAAAAACACAAAAGCACACAACAAAATAACCTACACGAAGGCCTGAAAGATTCTGATTGGTAGATAATTTTTAGGAGATGTCTTCATATTTAACTGCTCTTCAATTGACTCCACTTTTAAACTTTGAGGCCTTATCTGCTCTCACACCCCAAGCACTTTTAAACTAAACCTGATGTGTGAATGGCACCTCAGCTAGCCAGGCCACGCTTAGAGTTCAGGGCTCCTGACTTCCTAGGTCTTAGCTTTTCCATAGAACTATACAAGTTAGTGATTTCACTAACAGTACAGTAAATCATACTATTATAACATGTCTAATGAGTCACTAAAAAAATATCGACTTTGTTGATTTGGAATTACATGCATGACTACATTTCAACCTCATTCCTTGTTCTAAATTATACATTCTTTTCTCTTAACTGATTTCCATATATAAATATTTAGTTTCCAACATAAATTAATGCCCAGCCATAGTAAATTACTAAAGGAAGGTATAAATGTAAACTGAAAGTACCCTCACTGACCCTAGTGATACCTAGTTCCATTTCTAGAGGTGGTGCTTTTTAACACAAATATGAACATACTCTGCATAGCATTTCCCACAATGTATCTTGGAAACCTTTCATAGCAGCACATACAAACCCACCTCAGTCTCTTCCACATTAGAGAGCATTCTCTGATGTGGATCCTCTATAATATATTTAACCTATATCCTATTAATGAACATTTGTTTCTACATTTTCATTATAAAAATGCCAGAGTAAGCATCCTCGAATATGCATCTTTGCATATTTATACATGTTAAATGCCTGACGTGGAATGGTATTTATTAATTTTTATTTTAAATTATTTTCAGAGTTTGATTTATTGCTTAATTAACTGTGTAGACTTAAAGTGGCAGAGAATATATTAATAAGGCAGATGAAAGTTAAAATTACACCACATCTGTAGCTTTACATTGTGAATAGAACAAAAAGTTGATGAAATATTCATCTACTATTCAAAAAATATTACCCCTTCAGAAAAGAAGTCACTGACATCATTGATAAATGAATGAAGTTTCAACATTTCTTTGCTGTTTCACTGTTTTCTTCCTAATAAAAACAGAACTATTAACCAACACGCATTTAAAAATAAACAAAAGATATGAATTTACATTTCACTGAAGAAGTGATGTGGGTTGCAAATAAATACATGAAGAGTTGCTCAAAATCATGGGTCATTAGAGAAATACTAGTTAAAACCACAATGAGGTACTAATACACACCTACTAGAATAGAAAAAGTTAAAAACACCTACCATGGAAATTTTAAGTTAGGACATTTAAGAACTGCCACTGATCCACACTGCTCTTGGAAATATACCAATAAAATGGTACAAACAAAAAAAAAAAAGAAAAAAAATGGTACAAACATTTTAAAACACAGTTTGGCAGTTTCTTAAAAAGTTAAACGTTCATGTTCTCTCTGACAAGGGCATTAACTCAGGAGTAATAAAGGTATATTTTCTTATAAAGGTTTATATGTTCATGGTCATAGCATGTTTATTTGTAAAAGCTAAAAACTTGTATGTCAATTAACAAAAATAGATTAACTGTGGTACATTCATCTTATAGAATTCTACTCAGCAATAGATTGAATGAACCATTCATACACACTGTAAGGGAGAATCTCAAAACAATTATGCTGTATGAAAGAAATCAGACAAGAAAGAATAAACACTTTATAAGTCTAGAAGAAGCAAACAATTCAATAAAAGAAAATAAATCAAGGGTTTTCTAGAGATGTGAAGCTTGAGAGGGAAGGAAAAGACAGATTGTAAGGGGACATGAGGTAACTTTGGAGGTGATGGATATGTTCATTGTAATTATGATGATCTGTTCCATGAATGTGTATTTCAAAACTTATAAAACTGCACATACATCAGGTATGTACAGTTTATTGTGTATCAACTATATCTCAATAAAATGTTTAAAAATATTATTACACAGGAAAATCTGGATTTGCCCCTTATTTTAGCATAACAGAAGATTGGGTAACCCCATGTTCACTCCACCATCTCTGTCCTCAACCTTGGCTACAAAGACAAGTAAGCAATGAGAGCCCTTTCCATTTGGGTCATCAAGAATGCTGTGTCACAAATGTCACATCGCTGGGCTATTGGTTCTACCTTCCCTGAATCCCCACGTTCTGGCCTATACAGCAATGGCATTTAGATGATTAGTCCATAGAGCCTACAGTAATCCACAAAAGCTTTAGATTATTTGTGTTTCCAGTAACACTGAGCACAGGAGAGACACCGGTCTACAGGTCCTGGGAATTTCTGCAGACCCTCACCCTGCAGAGCCATGTTCATGGAAGCATCTGTAGATGCACCTTCACACTAGGTGACTTCCTTCTAGTTTGTATAGCCTAACACACTCCCTATTAACACTCCCAGGGCTCCTATATAATATACAATTCCTACCTGAGCCTGTAGGCCTTGCAATGAATGAGCCCAAGTTACTCACGATCCTCTCCAGAGACTGGAGAGAGAGGACAGTCTGTCTTCTCTAGAACACTGAAGTGGCCAGTGCAACCTGGAAACCTGCCAGCTGGTAGAGCTAAGGTGACTTCTGCCACAGGAGCTAATAGTGACAAAACCAGTAAACTCCATGAACAGGCCAAAAACTGCACCACAGCTCCAGAAAGCCTCTGACACGCCCGGCACTCATAGGGACCATTTCCATGTGGAGGGTTGGGTGAATGGGGTTCAACATCTGGCTGACAGCTCCATAATAAAGGCTACTCTCAAAGCTGCTCTCTGTTGTAAACTGTTACCTTGAGAAAGGAGAAGGCACGTTCTCTGTAATACTAAGGCCCCTCTCCTGTGTGAACTTCCTGGTGCTGAAAGAGTTTAGATCTTGGTCTAAAAGTTTTCCCACATTTACTGCCTTAAAAAAGGAAGAAAGGAAGAAAGGAAGGAAGGGAGGAAGGGGGGCAGGGAGGGAGGGAGGAAAGAAGGAAGGAAGGAAGGAAGAAGGAAGGAAGAAGAAAGGAAGGAAGGACTATCTAGTTTGTGAAATTTCTGGTGCTAATCAGACTAGAACTTTGACTGCAGGCTATCCCACATTCACTGTACTCATACAGGTTTCATCTGGTGTGAACTTGGTGGTATAGGAAGAGGAACCCAGTACTGAAGGCTTCCCCATATTCCCAACACTTACAAGGCCATTCATGTGTATGAACCCTTCAATGTTTAATGAGACGTTCGAGGAACTTCCCATATTTGTTGTATTCATAAGTACTCATTACTCCAGCATGGATTCTCTCACGTTGAATGAGACCCAGATGCAGTTAAAGAATTTCTCAAATTTGTGGCAGTCATAAAGCCTTTCTCCAGTGTGATCTCTGCAGCTGAAGGAGGCCAGACCAGCTGCTAAAGAATTTCCCACACTTGCTGCAGTCATAAGGCTGTTCTCCAGTGTAGATTTTCTTGGCCTGGATTTGTACATGAAGGCTTTCCCACATTCATTGCAAAAGACCTTTCTCTAGTGTGAGTTCTCCAGTATTCAACAAGCCTGGAATTGCAGCTAAAGATTTCTCTGCCTTGGCCACTCATAAGGCCTTTCTCCAGTGTGGATCCTCTGGTGCTGAACATGTGAGGACTTAGCTGAATCTTTCACATATTCACTGGACTGGCAGTGCCTCCACACAGTGTGGAAGACCACCACACAGTGGGTCTCCCATGTGACTCCCTCACCGGGTGCTGGAAAAGCTGGCAAGGAAGTCCTTTCCATGCAAGAGGCTTCTCTGATGTGTGGTTTCCACAGCTCTTCACAAATCAGCCTGTCCTTGTCACCTCTGATGGGTTTTCCTTCTATATGCTGCATCTGTCGCTGGTGAAGGTTTGCCCTGAAACATAAGCCTTTCCCTTCCTAGTCCACCCCCCACCCCCGCACCCCTCCGTTTGTAGTCAAATTTCTGTAAACATCTCTCAGCAGAGCTTTGGCTGCTGGTAACCAGAGGGCTAAACAAAAAGATATGTCCAGGTCCAGGAAGTCCAACTGCAACAGGGCCAGGCCCCTAGGACTGCTGATGGCCATGGCTGGCATCCTGTCCACTCCATCAGACATGCGGGACCCCCTGCAACTCCAGGTAGGCACTGATGCAGGACCTGGGATATACAAGTCCTGGACTAGTGCTTTAGGAGATGCACCTCTTTTCCCATGCACAGCTCCTTCTGGTGATCCAGTGGGTGTGCGGCATCACGTCCCTGCACAGATCCTCCCTCTGGGTCGGGCTGGCTATGCCCACTCCTCCCAGATGAAGATCACAGCCCATCCTCAGACGCCACTGACCTGGCCCAAGGTCATCATTGTCATGCTGGCCTCTGACTCGGTAAGGAGGGGCAATGAAGATTCCCACGGGCACAGCCCCGCCCTGATCCCAGCCCCAAAAAGGCCCAGAGGTGAACGCCCCCACCTGCAGGCCCTCCCTGCTCACGTGGTAGCCCACAGCCGTGGCGTCCCCAGCGATGCACACAGACGCAAGGTCCTGACTCCCAAAATGGCATGGCCAGAAGTCTCGCCCCCCTGGGGCCACAGGAAACGCCCTTTGCCGTGGCACACTTGTTATATTAAATAAAGTCTTGTCCAGTTGCTGCAACGTTATGATTACGTGAAAGATTATATATCTTTAACAAAGCTCCTGTTTGAGCTAGACCAGCTTTAACTTTCATAGGTTCTGTGATAATTTGTGATTTTGATCTGTTTCAATTTAATTCCTACTTTTTGTGTAAATAGAGCATTATTTGAAACATAGCCTACATCTAAGTTAATCTTTAATTCACGTGGAGATTTTTCCCAAGTATTTCAATGTTTTTGTCTTTCCCATACCCTTACCCTCTGCCACCTATATACATTACAATTATGTTTATATTTCCTTTCATAAGAGTTCAAAGGGGAAGAATGTAATATAGTCTTATTTCCCCAAGATGAATCAATTGTTGAACAAAGTTAAGATATCTTTTATTTCATTAAGTTTCTACAGTCAACTAATCTCCATAAAACAATTATTTAAGTTATGGCAGTGGCTTTCATAAAACAGTACTCTTCACAAAAGCAGTTTCATTCCAAAGTGATTCAACCAGCAGTTCTCAACATTTTTTCCCTACACATCATATCTTGGGGGGGGACTTCCTTCATCAGCAGCAGTGACTTATTAATGATTCTTCTGTTACCAAATGCAAGTTGGTGGGCCCAAGGCAGAGTGAGGCCAAACCGAAACGTCAGAGTTTGGAGCAGAAAAATTTTATTGCAGGGCCAAGTAAGGAGGACAGGTGGTTTGTGCTTAAAAACCTTGAACTCTTGCTGGTTTGGGGGGGAAAGTTTTTACAGGCAAAATTTGGGGTAAAGGGCTGAGGGTGTATGACTTTCTTCTGATTGGTTGGTGGGGAGGTAACAGGGTGGGGCTCCAGGACTCTCAATAGTCAGCCTTCTGGTTTCAGCCAGTCTGGGGTCTCAGCAAGTAGTTACCACCTTCCACCTGGGTGGAGGCTTTAGTTCCTGCAGAAGAACTCAAAAATATTGTTATGTATATCCCTTGTGGAGGAACCAAGATCTTGATTTAATCGCTACACTATTGTTTCTTGACTGCTCCTCCTTTGTTTCTGCATTCCCTCACTTCCCTGATTAGCTACTGTTTGAATCTGCCCTTTGGAACTCAGGGAAGGTCTAGGAGGTTGAATGAGGCATATTTCCTACAAACAGGAAATGGGGGGCACAGAAAGGATTTGTACCTGGGTGGGCCCCGTAGAGTCCTGCTAAGTTTCACTTCCATACTGGGCAGGGAGGTGGATAATCAGAATCTCCACAGAGCATATCCAGTTTGAAAACCACACCTGGTTCTGACACAGCTCCCTAAGTGATACCTCCCCCATCCCCGGCTCAGTTTCCTGACATTGATATGGGATAACAGTACCTGCTTCATATAGTTGTACTACTGAAGTACCTAGAAGTCAGGGCTTTTAGAAATTCTATACTTCAATATCTCCAAAATAGAATTTTTCTGTTATTAACAGTAAACTATACACTATAAAAAAGAAGGATCTATGTCTTATTTTATTTTTACCTTTACCCTCTATATCAACTTGTACTTTGTAATTTCTCAATTTTTAATATACATTAACTAAGTAGAGCAAAAGATCAAATATGTAGGTAAGAAGTGAAATTTTCTAAGTGCTGCATCCAAATGCACCATCTCAAGTACAGGTCTCCTCTACAATGATTCACAGCACTGCCCTGCATGTCCCCAACCTTAATCCCACTCTTCTTCCTTCCATGTGATTGAGTATTGCCAGAAAAATTATTCATAAAGGCTCAGATTGTTCATTACTATTCATCAGGTATAGTTAGGGCTTGCATCCTCAATGTTTCTTAGCACTTAGAACTCTTAATACAGCACTTGTCACAATGCATTTAAACTGTTCATGTACTTTTCTGGCTCTCTCTCTGTAAGTTCTCTAAGACTTGGGACTGGGTTTGGTTTAACTTTTTATCCCCAGCAGCTAGCACATTACGAAGCCATCGTAAGTATGAAATAAAAGGCAAATAAATAGATGAAGAAATGCATGAATGGTTGTTAATGAAACTTGAAAGTGTGCTCTACAATCATAGATCCAAGAAACATGGACCAGCAGGTATTCAATAGGCTCCACAAAGGATGACCAAGACTCCATAATGATAACCTCCCAAAGCAAAGAGAACAATCAAACTCTTCTGGGTTATATTTCATGGTAAAATTGTACATTATGGTCTGTTGAGCCCTGAGAAGTTGACTCTAGAATTAAATTTTTGGCTGACTCAACCTTGTTCAGTGTGAACACTGAGAAGGACAGCCTCTGGCATTAATTCCTTGAACACTAATTATCCAGCCTTTTCCAGATTAAATTCATAATAGAATGGTCAGATCAGGCAATCTCCTTAAACTTCAATAGAAGTTAATTATTCATTTATTAAACTCATTTACACCTAATTAAAGTTTTCCTGCAGTTGAAAATACAAGGTAACTGAGTTATAGTTCTCTCCTTGGGGGAGGTATCTGATGTAGAAACAAATAAAAAAATTGTGACATTTGTGTGACAAGAATTCACATATGACAACTGAATTGTCAACTTAAGGCATAATTCTTTCAGGTGACTTCCTAGGTGAATGTAGTTTTGACTATAGTTCCAAATTTGGGTAATTTTTGTAGCCAGAAGAATAAAGCCTTACTATAGATCAGCAATGTTTATGTATCAGCAATGGTTAAACAAAATCACAGAGACTGAATTTTATGTAGATAACTATTACTGTTTTATGAAGCATAATCAATTGTGCTTCACCATAAAAATTTATAACAAAACACTAAAGACTTGAGGCTTAGAATGGAACTGCCATTTTATAATCAATTTTTATGAGATCCTTTCCCAAAGCCTCTGAAATGGCAGAACTGTCTGCGAAGCAGTAAAGACTGGATGATTTGCCCTGGAAAAATAACATACGTTTATCCTAAAAAAAATTTTTCCTGTGCATTTCACTTTTAACAGTCATCAGTTACAATATGCTGCTTGAAATATGTTGCTTTCTTTTATAGCGTGTTTTCTAAGATTGAACATATTTCACAGTTGCAGATTTTTGCTTTAGGGATGTAATTTCTTTCCTAATGGCATATCTTTGCATGTCTTATTCTTTTATGATGGCAAGATTGACAGTTTTGTTTCCTAACACCATGCATCTTCAATTTAAACCACTGCCTGAAAATGTCAATTACCATGAATAAGCCATTACAAATAGATTTTGTACAAGGTCTGAGTTTACAAGGCTAAATGTTAAATCTATTTCTAAATCCATAAAGTGCTTTACGACTTAGTTATTATTTTCATTTATGATAATAGTAGTGACCTAAAATTTGATTTGAAGCCCTCAAGTCGCTGCAGTTTTCATGTTTGGTGTACACAAAATGCCCCTACCCCTGGATCTATAATCACAGAAGTGGGTGTGTCCTAAGCAGATATTTAATACTTTTGGAGGGGGACAAAAGATCATTTCTTCTAGTCATTTTTCAGAAAGGACTAGAGGGAGAGTAAGGTCTTCTCAAGATCATATCTTGCTGATTTGGGCACTTCCCATCATTTTCTAGAATTAAACTACATTATACTTGTTTGTTTGTATGTTTGTCTTCCCACAACACTATGAGTAAAACACATACTTTATTTTTCTTTGCACCCAGAAACTAACAAAAAAAAAGTGCTTAGAAATCTCTCAATAAATATTTGTGGAATATGCAAAATAAGAAATGGATGGATGGATGGATGGATGGATGGACGAGTGAATGAAATCACTACAGTATGCTGCCTGATGCAATTCGCATGCTTGATTGTCACAGATATTGGTCCATCCAAACCTATTCCCTTTTTGAAGGTAAGTAATGGCCTAAAATAAATTTCTGAATGATGTAGCTATGCGTGCTAATTTAAAGATTTTAAGAGCTCTTAGAAATCTTTATTGAGCCATGCAAAACATTTTTTTCCTAATGAACTTTCATAAATCTTCAAAATGTTTAAATCCCTTGTATAGGAGCACAAATTTCAATGCCAGAAGTTCATCAGTGTCATGTTCATTTTAAATCTCTTTTTACCAGGAAACTCAGAAAACAGCACAATTTAGAACCCAGTCTAAGATGTTCCCTGGGCAAGCCAAGCAGAAACAATGTATTCTTCTCCTTCGGAAAGATAATAAACCTGATTTTGAAATAGCTGTAGCTTTATGTAGGCAGCATTAAGGATCATATTTCATTTTCAGACTTTTAAAAAAATAATAATAGTATTAACTCTTACTGATCTGGTAAAGAAAAGAAAAAGGGTTTTCTTTACTAGGAAAGGATAAGATATATTAGGTTTTAAGGAAAAGACACAACTGGCTAATGGCACTATGTTGATGTAAGGCAATCAGCACCCCATTCTGAAAGAAGTAAAGGCACAAAAATTGGCAGATATTTGAAGGTATTTTTCTTTGCCAGCCCACATCTCCTGTATCTTTTGTTAACTGGATTAAAGCCAGCTGCTGTACAACCAGAAACAGAACTTTTTCACACATAGGAGCATAGCGGTAGTAGTGAGGTTTACCCAATATGCAGAGGAGTGCACACAAACATTTAAGAAATGGCATTTTCTTGTTATTTAAATCAACTGAGAGTCACCTTTAACAATTTCCAAATTATGAAAATATAAGCCAATACGCTCTAACATGGGATCCCACTTTTTGACACCAGTGGGAGTTGCCGAGAGTTGCATCAAGTTGTGTGCAGGGGGGCAGAGGCGCTGGGTACGCCTCCTGTGGGTTCATATGCTGCACTGGAGGAGCAGTGAATGAGGGGCTCCCTCCTAAGCATCTCTGAAGGCATTTCTGGCTCTTGCAGGACATCCCTGGTATCCCTAAAAACATGAACGTCTCCACTTTAGAAGCCATGAGAGTCTAGATTATATTTTCACTAATCCTGAAAACTTCCTCCAAGATTTCTTTTACAATAAATTCTCTTATTTTTTAGCTTGTTTCCCGGTTTTGAGTAGAAATACTGTGTATATTCTCTATGAATTTCCCACACCCTCCGTTGCTATCCTAACCCTAGAATGTCCTCATTGTGATATTCTCTGCTGAGGAACCCTTGAAACAGGTGGACATTTTTGAAATAGTTTTTTAAGGAGAGGATTTCACTGACATCACGGATGCCATAGAGCAATGGTCCCCAACTCCAGGGCTGAAGACCAGTAAGGTCCGCAGCCTGTTAGGAACCCAGCCCCACAGCAGGAGGCGAGTGGCGGGCAAATGAGCAAAGCTTCATCTGCAGCTCCCCATCGCTGGCATTCCTGCATGAACCATCATCCCCCATCCGTGGAAAAATAGTCTTCCATGAAACCGGTCCCTGGTGCCAAAAATGTTGGGGACCACTGCCGTGGAGGGAGCTGTGGCGAAACCGCTAAGTGTTCCCCTGGCACAGGTCAGAGAGCCATTTGAACAGCAAGAAATCATCATCACTGAATTTATCTGCTTATTCTCTCAGTTCAGGTCATCTCATACCATAGAGGAAAAAAAGAACCAAAGAGGAAAATAACCCCCTTTTGTCTTAAATGTGTCTTTTAAAAACACAGTACACTTTGCAGCATCTACTTCACGTCAGTAGACCCTGAAGCTATCTGAAATGTCATCAAGGAAATAATATCATTGGCTCAACTGTTACTGTTAATTAGATAAAATAATACTGTTGCTTTCTGATACAAACCAAAACTGGTTTAAATTATTATTGATTCTCACCTTATCCTCTCACAACTCAGGCTCCCACTCACCCTCCCCTGCTCCCTCAGTGCCCCTCACCTGAGTAGAGGAATCTCCATCCACCCAGGGGCTTATGCCAGAAGCCAGGCAGCCACTACCAACTGTCTGCCTCTCACCATAACCAAAAGAATTTCCTGTCCCACTCTGTGAGCTTCTCATCATCCCCTTGCACAGCTCTGTTCCACCTCCTAATCATCTCTCTTGGATACCTGCAATGGTCCCCAAACAGTTTTCTGCAGCCACTCCTGCACTCCCAATTCTCTTCCCCATTTGGAAGTCAGAGGGATCATTTAAGGCAAATCTGACATCATTCCCAGACACCCTGTCATCTTGTCTGTATCGAAGTCCTGAATGTTCCGGTCCCTGACTACATTCACCTTCATTTCATCCATGATGTTTTTAATCCCCTGACACAGTTGCCTTCCTTTCTTCCCCTAAATGTTCCAAGGTCCTCTATAACCACTACCATCTCTATCTAAAATATTCTCCATCACTTTTTCATTTGGCCAAGCCCTGCTCTTCATTCAAGTACTGGCATCAGTGCTGCTTCCTCACGAAGGCTTTCTTTAAACCTCCAGAACTAGAGAAGACCCTCCCCACCTCACACTGTCAAAACACCTTGCACTAGGGAACTACATTCAATATCCTATGAGAAACCATAACGGAAAAGAATATAAAAAAGGATATGTGTGTGTGTGTGTGTGTGTGTGTGTATTTATGTATGATATAGAGCAGAAATTAACATTGTAAATCAATTATACTTCCATAAAAAAAATTTTTTTAAACACCTTGCACTTTTCTTCTCTTATGCCTGCCACCACTTACTTATTTGTAAAATGGTTAGCTACTACATGCAAGCAGAGTCCATGTCTCCCTTTTCCTTCTTTATTTCTCTAGTACCCTCGCACATAATAAACTCTGACCTTGAAACCCGAGCAGGACCCTGTGGGGGTCCTGGGAACAAAAGCCTTTCTGTGTCCATTTCTTGATTACAGGAAATAGGCTTCATTCAGCCTCCATGACCTTCCCTGAGTTCCCAGAGCAGGTTTAAAGAGTTGCTAATTAGGGAAGGGAGCAGATATGGAAACAAGGGAATAGAAACAATAGTGCAACCTTGGGGCAGGATCCTGGCTCCCCCTCAATGGATACACATAACAATATCTTTGAGCTGTTTTGCAGATAAAGAAACCCTCACCCCGTGGGAGAAGTTAAATGTATGCTGCCCACAAGCATGTAGAACCCAGACAAGTTGGAACAAGAAGGTTGATGATGCCGACTCCCACTTACCTCCCCACCAACCAATCAGAAGAATGTCCACGAGCTGATCACGTCCTCTTTGAACCATTACTGTAAGACTCCTCACTACCCCTTCCAGGTGGAGACACACAGTCTTGAGGACATTAGCCCGCTGCGGCCCCTCTTTGCCTGTAAAAGCAATAAAGCTATTCTTTTCTACTTCACCCAAAACTCTTGTCTCCGAGATTTAATTCGGTGTCGGGGTACAGAGGCCAGATTTGGCTTCAACATAAGGAATAAATTAATTAATTCATAAGAGAATAAACACACTTCCTGAGACAAGAATTGAGGAATAAGAAGTTATGCCTAGTGTTCTGCTATTATGACAATTAAAGGAAGACATAATTGAAATACACAAATGTTGAGTAGCCTGGAGAAACAAATAGCAGTATGAGTTGTGAGGTTCTTATATGTTATGAACTTAAGTGCATTACTCAAAACTACAGTTTTTAAATTTTAGTATAGAATATATAGATAGTAAAAGTAACCTATCATTTGCTCCTAAAATATATGTAAAGAAGTTGTCGAGGGTCTATTTTTCATATAGATGAAAACGTATAAAGTCATGTTAATTAAAACAAAGAACTAATAACTTTAGATCTTACCTCTTTTCTGTTTGGACTGCATTCTAAACACACTGAGTGAGACAAAAAAATTTCAAAGATTATTCCACTTCAAAGGAGCATTTTTACCGTTTTGACTACATAGCTGAAACACTCATATGTGTTATTTATGAGGGAAAAATGGATAAAGAATGCAGGATGATGTTGTAAACAATAACCCCCTTGTTTTAGGAATTCATGGTACTAATTCTATTTAAGAGGAAGTTCTGCTTTTGCTAGCACACATTCAGTAGTAGAAAGTCTCACAAAATGCAATCCAGTATGACTCTTTACTTCAGTGGTTGTCAGTTGGGTCAACTCAAGAGTCTACGCGGCTACTGGTCTGTCTGGAAGTGGGACATGTGCTAGTCTTCTGAAGGCAGGGTCCATGGCAGGAAGCAGTGGATGCACCTTGAACATCTTAATTTACCTTAGTAGCGAATCCACAATGATTGTGTCTCTCTTTAAGTACACCTCTCCTGGCCTTCCCTTTCACAAATGAGTTCTTCAAAAGAAAAGACTCTGCACTTGTTGTCTCCCCTTGTTTTCTGTGCCCATTCACACCTCAAGTCACTGCAGTCTGGGTCTTAGCTCAGCTCCACCCATACCAATGACACAACTTTTAGTAACTAACCACCACCAATGGCCTCCACTTGTCAGGCCCAAGAGACTGTGTAGTTCTCAACTTCTTGGTCTCTTTGAGGCATTTTTAAAAGATCACCCATTCTTCTCAAAGTTATCTTTCTTTAAGTAGTGAGGCAGGAGATAGATGGGCTCCAGGCTAGGCATTTACAACTGACCTCCTGTTTACATTTCTTGGGGAGAGAGAAAGATGGGCTTCAGGCCTGGACACTTACAACCAGCCTCCTGTTTGCATTTCCCAAGACAGGAGATAGGTGGGCTCCAGGCTAGATATTTACAACCAGCCTCCTGTTTGAACTTTGAAATAGAAATTACAAGAGAAACAGGGTAAATAGCTGGACTTTTGTCTCCTGAGGACACTTTAGGATAACAGTCATGGCAGGAACAGAGAGGAGCTAACCCTTGTTTGAGTAATAGATCCACAGGTCTCGTATCTCCCATCCTTGGGGCAAGGGAGACACTGCACATAGGCAGAAAGGCTCCTTGGGGGGCACCACCTCATGACATGTGATGCCAAGCATCCCCCCCGTAGGCCTCTGGGCTGGAATCCATCTTGGAAAAATGTTGTGTAAGCACGGTAGGGAGGGTCCTAGGGGAGGTCAGGTGTGGAGAAAGAAACCAGATTATTGGCCAAAGGTAAACAAAGACCTGGAAGAACTGTCCTGTAAATGACTTAACCTCCTCTTCACTGCACTCGCCCACACCCTTTCTCTCCAGGGGTGCATCTCTGCCCTGCTTCTGTCTTAACTAAACAAACTATTTCTCTGTGTGCTCTCCCACTTGTTGTTGTGCTGTGTCTCTAATAATAAACTTGTACCTGTTTTTACAGTTTTTGCCTCCTTGAGAAATGTATTTTTCAATGGGGGCAAGAGCCAGGGAAAAATACCTTCTAGCCTCTAGCCCCTGTTGGTCTAGTGGCTAGGATTCCTGGTTTTCATCCAGGCTACCCAGTTTCAATTCCTTGGCAAGGAATTAAGATCTTGCTTCATGCCACTGCTCACTGCTGCCTCTCCGAGATCAGCAGCATGGATTACTGATTATCTGCCCAATTCTCAGTATATTTTAAGGAACTCTCTTATGTCCCTCAAGATTCTATCCTTTGTTCACTTCTCTTTTCTCTCTGTGTTCTTCCCAGACTTCCTTATTTATTTCTGATGTTTGAATACCACCTATTAACTGATTATTTCAGACAAAATAGTCCTCCTAGCTTACACCCTGTGCTTTTAGCTACATTAATAGTAGTATCTATTAGGTTTCAACATTTCTTTAACTGATGTCATCTTTCCCCTCCAAACTTCACTTTCGTTTCTGTTTCCTATGTCAGGTAATGACTCCTTTGTGCAGCAGTCTATCTCAGGCTCACTTCAGCTAGTTTTCCTAAACCAGGGGTTCTTAACAGAGATTAAATTTAAATGAACCTCAGGGGTGGAGCAAGGCCGTGTTGAGAGGGATGTATTGTAGATCATTGAAATCCTCCCCCAAATCTCTCAGTAAAAATGTGTGTGTTTGTGTGCTGATAACATTTTCCAAGTCAACATTTAATCTAGTTCTCAAAAGCCCATGAACTCTAAAAAGGCAAGAATTATTATCTGAGACACTCACTTCTCCTTCAAACTCCATACCCAATAGGTTACAAAGTCACTTTAAGATCTATTCAAGTTGTTCCTTCTATTGCTATTACCAATGTCCTATATGAAGTTCTTATAACTTTGCTTCATAAAAGGATTATTGGTCTCCAGTGTAACCCATTCTCCACATTACTAAAACACTCATCTTTCTAAATAACAAAACTAATAATATTTCTTCCTACTCCAAACCCTCCAAAGGCCCTCCATCACTTTCAGAGAAATTTTGGCAGGTAAACTATGTCTTGGTGATTGCACTCTGCCTGACCCTTCCTCAGGGGTCACTCCCCTCACTCTCATTGGTCTCCAGATAACCCCTTTCTCAGGCTGTCTTCCACCTCCTGCCCGCCCCCATGCTTCTCACATCCCACCCATGCAAAACCACTTGCCATTGCTTCTAGTCAACCAACACAATGATATTCCAAACCTCAAGGAATGATCGTATCTAAGTAATTTCACTGGGTTAAACTTCACTCCTTAGTCCCTGGCAAAATCCTCTTCATCCCCCAAAACTCACTTCTATAAAAACTGTCTGACCATCAGCCTCTAGAGGACTCACATTTTTAAATACCTTTTCCTACATTTCTTTTTTAGTTCCTGTCACACAGACCAGCTCATTTATTCTTTTGACAAAAAAATTATTTACTGTGTTAGCTTCTCTACTACATTTTGTTCCCTTACGTCTTTACATTAATATTTTATGGAGCATTTATTCTTCTGAAATATTTTGACCTGATAGAAACTACATCCATCATTCATTAAGAAATTGTTGAATCAGCATGAGCAATCTAACAAGCTAGAGTTAAGGAAATGACCATACAGGGGATAGACACAGTTTGGTTCTCACATAGTTTGTAGTCTGGTAGAGCAATAGACTGTAGACCAATAATTACATAAATAATTATTCAATTAAAATTGTCATCGGTAATAGGAAGAGAAACAACAAACTACTTTTACGTTATATCATTTTTTGTCTTTAGTCAAAAAAGTCAGACATATTTCACTTTTGCCTTGTTCAGTTTTCCAGGTAAAGAATGTGTGTGTATTACATATATATATATATATATATATATATATATATATATATATACACATATTCCTGAGGATCAATAAACTGTTTGTAGCTTCATTTACTTATCTCCAAGATTTAAAAATATGCACTCTTCAGCTAACACCTTCCCCACACAGACATACACATCCCTTTCCTGACTGTTGTTTCTCTCTTTACAACTTCCTAATACGTCTTCCCCTTCCATTATTTTCAACTTTCTGTTGACTTCTGTATTAATTCATTCACTGCCTATATTTAACCTAACCTTCTTTTTAAGTGGCAGTGAAAGTAGGACCCTGAAAGATTCAGCTGCATGGCATCCCTCTCCTTTCTCGCTTGCCTGGGTATCTTCCTCATTAGTGTGGTCCACATTAGAGTGAGATTTTGCAGAAATCAGAAATCGGGTTCTACTCATCGTGGTGTGAGTAGCATGTGCCAGGTGCATCCCTCCAGCACATCCCCCCAAGTCCCTGTTTTACTCACGTTGACCTTGATGAGCTGACTGTACATTTCCCGGCATCCTTATCAGTGTGTGCTGTGCAACTCAACATTTTCGCTACCACTCTTAAAGTTATTGAATAATAATTCTCAATAATAAATCATTACATAAAACAAATGTTAAATCAGTGGAATGCATTTGGGGCTGAAAACTTCATAAGCCGCCCAGATATTACTGCTTTCCATGTATTTTACTTCATTCACGATGGATAAAGAAGTAGGAGGATTCAGATTGCATCTTCCCAGTGGTTTTCAGGCACCTCTGGTTTGTGGCTCCAAAACCTTGTTTTAGTCCAGAAGATTGTTTTTTTGTCTTTGCTTATTTGGTTGATTGCTTTTGTTTTAGTGTGAAGGTGTTGTATCATTTTTACTGGAAATGTTTTTCTCTTTTCCTGGTATAAATAATAATCATGTCTCTTACAATAGTTGGAGTATTAGATACAATGAAATACTGTAAATGTCAGGCTTTTAAAATTATTATTATCCTGCTACCCTGAATATGTCAGTGTGCTCTCCTAAGAATAAGAATATTCTCCCGTAGAAAATATTTGCAAATGAAACAACTGACAGAGGATTAATCTCCAAAATATACAAGTAGCTCATGCAGCTCAATACCAAAAAAAACACAAACAACCCCATCCAAAAATGGACAGAAGACCTAAATAGACATTCCTCCAAAGAAGATATACAGGTTGCCAACAAATACACGAAAAGATGCTCAACATCACTAATCATTAGAGAAATGCAAATCAAAACTACAATGAGGTATCACCTCACACTGGTCAGAATGGCCATCATCAAAAAATCTACAAACAATAAATGCTGGAGAAGGTGTGGAGAAAAGGGAACCCTCTTGCACTGTTGGTGGGAATGTAAATTGATACAGCCACTGTGGAGAACAGTATGGAGGTTCCTTAAAAAACTAAAAGTAGAACTACCATACAATCCAGTAATCCAACTACTGGGCATATACCCTGAGAAAACCATAATTCAAAAAGAGTCATGTACAACAATGTTCCTTATAGCACTATTTACAATAGCCAGGGCATGGAAGCAACCTAAGTGTCCACCTACAGATGAATGGATAAAGAAGATGTGGCACATATATACAATGGAATATTATTCAGTCAGAAAAAGAAATGAAATTGAGTTATTTGTAGTGAGATGGATGGACCTAGAGACTGTCATACAGAGTGAAGTAAGCCAGAAAGAGAAAAACAAATACTGTATGTTAACACATATATATGGAATCTAAAAAAAAAAAATGGTTCTGATGAACCTAGGGGCAGGACAGGAATAAAGACAGAGATGTAGAGAATGGACTTGAAGACATGGGGAAGGGAAGGGGAAGCTGGGACGAAGTGAGAGGGTAACATTGACATATATATACTACCAAATGTAAAATAGATAGCTAGTGGGAAGCAGCTGTATAGCACAGGGAGATCAGCTCAGTGCTTTGTGACCACCTAGAGGGGTGGGATAGGGACGGTGGGAGGGAGATGCAAGAGGGAGGGGATATGGAGATATACGTATGCATATAGCTGATTCACTTTGTTATACAGCAGAAACTAACACAACATTGTAAAGCAATTACTCCAATAAAGATGTTTAAAAAAATAAAAGAATATTCTCCCATAAAATTGGGGTATAATGATCACATCTCATATTTAAAAAAAGTAAAAATATTTCTAGGGCATTCCCTGGTGGCCTAGTGGTTGGGATTCCAGGCTTTTACTGCTGTGGCCCAGGTTCAATCTCTGGTCCAGGAACTGAGATCCCGAGAGCTGCACGGTGCAGCCCCCCAAAATAAATAAATAAATAAATACTTCCATAATGCTATCATATCCAATCCATATTTAAATGTCTCCAATTGTCCCAAGGATGTCTTGTATAATTGTTTTTCTTTCTTCACCAGATTCAACCAAGGTATATATACTGCGTTTGGCTGTAAGTGATATTATCAACACCATGTACCAACTTAGCAGGAACAATATTTTTAAATAAAACTCTGTTTTAAGCATTGCTACTTATCTCACTTTCATCTTAGTTTTATCTGTTGTACCTCTTTATTTTTTAACAACTGTATTGAAGTATATTTTACATATCATAAAATTCACCCATTTCAAATGATTTTTATTAACTTTACTGAGTGATACAACCATCACCACAAATCAGTTTTAGAACATTTCCATCTCCCCAGTAAAATCTCTTATGCCCATTTCCAGCTAATTCCCATTCCCTTTTCCAACAGCAGGCAATCACTGGTCCACCCTCTGTCTCCATAAATTTGCCTTTTCAGGACAAATCATACAAATGGAATCCTGCGTATGTGGTCACTCTATCACTTAGTGGAATGCTTTTGAGGAGGGCTTTGTTTTAAAAATCTTACTTCAAGGCCTTTTGAATTCAACTGGCAACCTCACCGTGTCTGTCACATTAGAGAGGAGCCCAACGCCCCAGTTCCTATGAACCAGCGATTCCCACGTCAATTGTTTTGCATCGGGGAAGGCAAATAAGCCTCTGGCTCTAAGTGATTTTCTCTCTGCCTTGACATCATTTTTCCTCTGCCAGATAGTGACTTTTTGACTGTTTTCTACAGCTTTTATTGTCATGATTTTGGAAGGTTCTTTCTTCAGTGCACTATCTGCTCCCTGCTCCCCACCCCAACTTGAGAATACACTGTGTTCACTGGGATGCTTTATTTGGGAGAGACCAAAACACAACTTAAAGTGCGGTCTAAATTTGCAGGGAGGCCCAGTACAGCTAGATTCCAGGCAACAAGCCATGTTATCTGAATTTGGTTGATAGATAACAGATAGACATGTATACATACAGATATAGTTCATTATAATTTTATTTCTGTCCCTATCTTTTCCTCTTCCGTGCTGGACCAGCTGTACTTTGGCTAGCCTCATTCTGAGGCAGGCTCTCTCAACATGGAAATTGAGTTATCTCCCATAAATTTAGCAAATTTTTAGGAATAAAAAAGCCCTCTTGCCTAACAGAAAATACTTTTATCAAAGGTTCTGAGTTGGCCCAAAGCACATAAAGCACCCTTCCTTGAACTGATCACCCTGACTTTGGTTGGCCAAGGATGGGCCAGGTGCCCCTTCCTGGAGTTGGAGCAGGATTGGACCCATCAAAGAATAAGGGTCGAAAGTATAGGAGGTCAGTTCCCCAAAGGGAAATCATGAGCTGCTACCAGAAAAGGGAAACTTGGGTACTGGACAGGGAAAAATAGTAAATTTCTACCACACCTCCTCTATGTCAGAGAAGCAAACTTTCTGTTAAGGGCCAGAGAGTAAAAGGTTTTTGTGGGCCGTGAGGCAGCTGTCACGATGACTCAATTCTGCCAGTACAGTGAAAAAGCCGTCATAGACGATGTGTAAACAGATGAGCATGGCTGTTTACAAAAATCGGCAGCAGGCCCAATTGGTCTGCAGGCTGTAGTTTGCTAACCCCTTTTCTACGTCATCAACAGGAACCACACCCAGCGGCAATGGGCATGGCTGTCACGGTCTGCTGCACAGACTGCCAAATGTTTTTTAGTAATATGTCATTCATATGTTGTTTTAAAAGCCAATTCAAAGTTCTCCTGCAAACATTATCAGTCAACAGGATGCCCACTAATGAACAATTACTGTAGAAAATAGTGATAAACCCCAAACTGAAAAGGCTATCAAACTGAGGAAAATTCCTTTCAACACAATTTTATGTTCACAATGATTTAAACAAAGATAGCAAAAATATGAAGATATTGAAAGAACCTAAAATTTTCTTCATATGTGCAAACTTCCTTGTATCTATTTAAAATCTTGATCCTTGCTGGAATTTTTAAGCATTAATATCCCTTTTACCCAGGAAAACTACATTATTTCTGCATTACTAATTGAGAAAGCTAGTAATTTTTAGAAAGTAAAGACAATTTCATACCTCCCACCTAAAATTTAAAAATATAATTTTATAAGTATTATTCATAAAACTTTCAAATCAAAATATAAAAGTAGATGGAAGTGAGTTATTAAAGTTTATAAAACTCTATAATTCAAAATATCTATTCTTACCTCAATAAATACAAAACTTTTTATAGTCTGTTACTTGCTTTTCACAGCCTTAATCCATTTGTAAATATAACCCTTTCTTTTTCTTGAATTTATGTACTGCCCCTACTTAATTATAGTATTTCTATATTAAGTTTGCCACCTCCTCCCATATGTTTGGATTTAATTTTTATTGTATTTTTATCATCATTTGCCAAATGTGAATTATGAGTACCACTCCCAACCCACATTCTTCAGTTCACGCCCTTCCAATAACTTTGTATAATTTCATCAACATTTCTGACTTCTTTCTAGGACAGAAAACTTGATTCTTCTTAAAAATAAGGGGCATTCCTTATTTGGGTGCCTTTAAAAAGTGCAAGTGGTGATTCAGGTAAGTGTGGTCGTGTTTTCATGGCAACAGAGACAGAATAAACGCCTTGATTTGCATACAGCGTACTGGGTTCTACCTGGTGCATGAAGGTCTCAGTAAAGATGGCAACTTGCCCCCAAATCACACAACTTATAGTTGGCAAAGGTCTGTTTGTCTAATTGCTCATCACACCACATCGAACTTGTTAGTTGTGCAAAGTTATGCAAAGTTGTGTGAAGCTTTTTGCAAGCCTGTTGCCCTCTACGATCTACCCTCCAGCAAACGCCAATATTGTAGTTATTAGTGTTATGTGTGTTTGGGGTAACTTCTTGACCCCCTACAGTGAACACTCTCGCAGGACTCCCTGATGCTGTGGACAGCTTCCTGCATGCAAAGCAGAGGCACTGGCACCCAGGGCTGCTCTGGTCATTAATGAAGAATCACTCCAGTTGGTGAACTTTTCTGGAACTCAGTTTACTCACTAAGTTGGAAGAGTAACACTTATCCAACATCATGGGATTGTTGAAAAGCTCAAATAAAACACTTTCTTTAAAAGTACAAGGTAAATTCTAAAGCGTCAAACAAGCAAAATGTTAATTAAGAAAGCAAGGAAGTGCAAGATGAGTCATAACTTCACAGTCCCCACGATGCACTGCCCAGGCCTTGCAGATGATAAATTCTTGATTAGCAGTAGTTTGTCTTTTGTTGGAAGTTGTCCCTTGTGTAAAGCAGACAAGCCACAGTGTGCCACGTTTTGTGAGGCACAAAGAGGCATAAAGCACTGTCTTCAAAAACTTGAAACTGTCAATTTAATTGCAGAAATGGACTTATAAACCTAATATAAACAAATGCTTTAAAGTATGGTGAATGGATGATATAAGGTTTTTTTCCAAGGTGTGTTTTGTGGAACACAAGTCCCATTTGTCGTTCCTTGAAATCAGGTTTGTACTCGAATATAAAAGTCAACTGTACACACCGTGTAACCCCTACTTGAGGATTCCAAATGCAGATTAGGATATTCAAAGCTCTGAGAAATACTGTGGCAAAGAAACTCGATTAACTTCATTTAAATCAGCAGCTCCCAAAGATGTCTGACCACATAACCCTGTTTTAATGAAAAAAAAAAAAAAGATCAGAGGTCCAAAGAAGTAGTGTTTTTCAGGCCATGTTCAGGAAATGCTGCTCTGGAGGCTCAAGGTAAAGCAAAGCTCCTGTGATGAGGACCCTGGAGGGTTCCCGAGGTGGAGTGATGGGGAAGATCAGAGAAAAGGAGGAAAGGGGCTTTCCAAGTGTGGGATCACGAGTAGGTGGAATGTTGAAGCAGAGACTATGGACTCTGGGAAGGTGGAAGTAAGCCAAGCAGGTACCCTCAGGTTAATCACATCCCACCCTGGTGTCTTCACTAGAGCAGACGCTCGATATATGTTTGGTTAACTTAATTCACAGAATTAGGAAACTGGAATTCGTAATCAGAGGGCAGTGAGTAGACAAAGTAAGTACCGCCGAGAAGTAGAATGTGAGGCTGGGAAGGGAAGGGAAGATGCTGAGAGGGAGGAGAGTGAACACACAATGGAGCATCATGGGTGGCTACCCCACACCTGGTCTCACTTAATCCTGACGGTGTCCTATGGCAGGGGAGTGAATGATCTCACATAAGGAGCAAGACAGAGGTCAATAAGAGAGGAAAAAAGCTCTGAGCAACCAAGATTCAAAGGAACAGAAATTGTGAAGCAGGAAGTGGGAATAGAAAGGTAGTCCAATGTGGGCAAAAGAGCACAACCCAATGAGAAAGGGAAACAGAACTTCTGCCAAAAGAATTATAATCAACATTTCCAAACTGATGAACCTTATTTTTTTTTAATTTTTAAAGAAGATGTTGGGGGTAGGAGTTTATTAGTTTATTTATTTATTTTTGCCGTGTTGGGTCTTCGTTTCTGTGCGAGGGCTTTCTCTAGTTGTGGCAAGCGGGGGTCACTCTTCATCGCGGTGAGCAGGCCTCTCACTATCACGGCCTCTCTTGTCGCGGAGCACAGGCTCCAGACGCGCAGGCTCAGTATTTGTGGCTCACGGGCCTAGTTGCTCCACGGCATGTGGTATCCTCCCAAACCAGGGCTCGAACCCATGTCCCCTGCATTAGCAGGCAGATTCTCAACCACTGCACCACCAGGGAAGCCCATGAACCTTATTTTTAAAAACGCCATTAGACTCCGGATTTCTGAGCTATTTTATCTTACTATTTCCTATAAAATTAACAAGAATTATACATTTAAGGTAATTACCACACTTATTCTTTCTCTTTTTAAAAGACGTATACTACTTCCTATCTTCTGATCTTCCGATACCTTCCTGGGTCTCTATTTTTGTACTCTAAAAATACTCTTTAGTACTTGAATTTGTTTCTTAGTTAGTTCAGCTGCAGCACTGCATTCAATGCCATCTGGAACCACTAATTTTATTTTGTTTAAATTATCCAAGTGTGCCTTTACCTGAATTTCAACAGCAGCTATTTTTACAAAGTCTTCATTATTTTCTAATTTTCTGGAACATGTTTCTTCTTTTTCCAGTATTTTTAAAAGAATGATTAAAGATACTAAAAGAACTGCAGGTCTCTGAAATGTGCTACTTTGAGATGTCTCATTTTAACAACAAACACCAGTAAGATTTGGTTGAAACACTAGATTTTCACTTGTTTGTTCTCTACTACATGCTTAATTAAAAACCTCTTCAAAGATTATTTTAAAAACCTTCATTTTCAAATCAGCAGGATACTGACTCAATCTGCTTTGAAAAGTATTTGATAAAACTGAGTCACAAACAATTATTTCAATAACTACTGGATTACAGGTGAGATTTTAAGACTGGAAAGGGAAATAACAAATGACTTCATTGGTAAAGGAGTAGGTGCTTTCATGAAACATCTATACTTGTCAACATAACCTGATGCTCTCAGGCTACTCCCTGCTCTATCAGACTCCAGGCATTGGTCCTGCATAGAAGGATCAAGACAGCTCAGTCTCTACACCATCCCTGACTCAGAGAAATTTAAGGAGCTTAACAGTCCAGCATCAGCACCAAATCATGCTCACCTCTAAATCCTGCTCAGATCTGGTAGCACTTGAGCTACCTGAGCTTCTGCCTTTTTCCTTACGCTTAAATCCTTATTCAGTACTCCAGCCTCCCAGTACATGTGGTCCTGTGGGACTAGGATTCCACCTTGCTTTGAGCATCTACACCCACAGCTCTTCCTGCATCTAGCTGGTATCCACCTGTCCGTGGCCCCTGCCCTGAGATAGAGCTCCAGTGTTTGAGGACATACATTGCTAGGCCATCTGTCTACCTACCTAAACTTCTACTTATCACTCAGCTGAGATTCCTCACTGCCTCATGCTGCCTGCAGGTAGACCTCCCCCTACCTCACATTAGACCACCACACTAGCTTTCTGGCTGAATTTTCCATCATCACTTGTCAGATTCTTTGATTTACATGACTTTGTTTTGGAATGGACCTCAATAGTCCCTTCAGATGGCCATAGTAGGGATCAAATTTCTCTTGGTATGAATCTTTCTCAGTCTAATTTATTTCAATAACAACCAGACCAGGTTCAATGTAACATCAGCTTTACAAAAATTTTGACGTCTAAATACAAATTCAACTGGGAAACAGCAGCAAATTACAGCAAGAAATTACTCAAATTGCAATTGTGTTTTAAAAATTAATATAATAAGTAATTGTGTGTGAAGAGAAGTTTCTACAAGACAGTAAAGAGGACATTCCAGGACAAAATAATTACAGACTCAAGGGCCCAGAGGCATAAAGCTCAGAGCAGATGTGGTGGATGGAGATGAAGTTGGCCAAGTACAGAAACTTAGTCATAGGGCTTTTCTACCATGATAGAGAGAATGCATTTTCTACTGAGAAATATTCTCTATGAAAAACACTGAGGGAAGGAGTAAAAGAATCAGATTTGTAAGTGATGGAGATCATTCTGTCAGTGGTGTGGAACGGATAAGGCTGGAATCAGGGAGACCAATGGGAACTCTGCTCTTACCAAAGAAAATGGACATGAGCATAGGAGTTAAGAATATGGTTTAGACCATAGCGTAGAAATGAAAAATACTTCAGACAGATCATGGAGAATAGGGAGTGACTGACTATTTGCGGAAGAAATGAGACAAAATGACTGTCCAGGTTTCTGAGTTGGGTAGGTTTGTGGAGAAGCTGATGAGCCCATGATACAAGAATTAATACATTCATTCATTCATCCCTTCTCTTGCCAAATACTTGGTAATTCCTATGGGTCTACATGACGAAAGTCACATTTGGAAAATGCAGATAGAGATATATGTCTCTGGAAATCAGGGGAGATGTATTGACTGGGAATTCATTGCTACAAAGGCAGAAGCGGAATGCCATGAAAATCAACAGAAAAAGCAAAGGAGAGTTCATAAAGTTGGAGGGGAAAAGAGCCAGAGAAGGCAAATTTTAAAAATTAAACCTTTGAGGACTTCCCTGGTGGCACAGTGGTTAAGAATCCGCCTGCCAATGCAGGGAACACGGGTTCGAGCACTAGTCTGGGAAGGTCCCACATGCTGCGGAGCGGCTGGGCCCGTGAGCCACAACTACTGAGCCTGCCTTCTAGAGCCTGCGAGCCACAATTACTGAGCCCACGTGCCTAGAGCCCATGCTCCGCAACAAGAGAAGCCACCACAATGAGAAGCCCGCACACCACAAGGAAGAGTAGCCCCCGCTTGCCACAACTAGAGAAAGCCTGTATGCAGCAATGAAGACCCAGCACAGCCAAAAGTAAATAAATAAATAAAATAACATAATTAAACCTTTTAAGAATGTTTTGTTTATATTCCTTGAAAAATTCCTCAAGGAATAAAAGTTGAAGACATTATTGGGACAATTGACAAAATTGCAATCTAGCCCATGAATTATATAGTACTATTACATCAATATTAAGTACCCTGATTATAATAATTGTACTATGGTTATTTAAGAGAATGTCCTTTTCCTTAGGAGATACATTCAAATGTACTTAAAGGGGCATTAAGTTTTCCATTTACTCTCTAATGGTTCAGAAAAATAAGATAAAATTATACATATATAATATATTTAACATGTAATTATAACTTTATTATTATTATATATAATTTCTCTCTCTCCCTCTCTTGCTCCCTCTCTTTGAAGGAGGGAGAGTTGACACTGAAACAAATGGGACGAAATGTAAACAATTAGTAAATCAGGATAAAGGATAAAGAATATACAGGTTTTATTTACCTATTCTTACAACTTTTCTGTAGGTTTTGAATTATTTTACACTGCGAATTCATATCAAAATAAAATGTTTATATTAAAACTTGAGGAAAGGGGGTCATGTTGGAAAAATTAAAAGGAAAGGAGAAATTTTTGTGGAATAAAAATTTTAAGGACTATAATATGAATAAAGTAAAAAAAAGTTTTAATATAAGACTTATGGAGTCTGACTCATTGTTTAATGACCACTCCTCAGTCAAAAACAAAGCCTGTATAATCGAAAGGACGGAAATGGGATATAAAAATTCTGGACAAAATCAGCAGGTGGAGAGGTTGCCCGGGAATCAAGGATTCCTGGCAACTCCACATCAAATGTCTGTGACAAGTGCCAGTTCTGATCAAGGTATGTCCACTGTCAGTAAGAGTCTAGGAGCCCCTGTCTGAGAGCATAGGGATTAGTTTGCTCAGAGGGAGTCTCCATGACCTTATAAGAGCACTTCTAGCCTTAACATTGTTGGCATATTATGTTTTGGCCATTCTTCCTTTCTAATATTCATGTAATTGTATATAAATATCTCCCCAAGGTAGGATTAAATACAGTAATTCCAACATAGTTATCTTTTCATTTTTCTTGGGTACCATGAAAAAATTGATTCTTCTTGATTAGACTTATTAATTCTACATAAAAGGAAATCTTGTTAGTTGCAAGTTAAGTGGAACTTATGATAAGGATAGATGTGTGACCAGGAAGCCCAGGGCAGGAACAGCATTGTACCTCAGGGAGAGACTGGAAGCAGAAACTGGTGAGTGACAGGCACTCTGCATCTCTTACATCTCTTTCTTTTGTATTTTTGTCTCAATCTCCTCTCACACCAGACTAGCTTCCTCCTCATGCTCCAGAATTAGGATATTGTTTACTCAGAGCCCCTGGGTTTAATGTAAAAGATAAATAGATTTTAATCACACCCTGAGTGTATCAAAAATATACAATTTTCCTGCCAATCGATTTTACACAAGGTGCCAAGACTATTCAACTGGGGAAGAATAGTCTTTTCACTAAGTGATATCAGCACAACTGAATTTCTACATTCGAAAGAATGAGGTTGGACACTTCATACCATATACAATAATTAACATAAAATGGATCAACAACCTAAATATAATAACTGAAACCATTAAATTCTTAGAAGAAAACATAGGAGTGGATCAGTAATGGATTCTTTGATATGACACCAAAAGCATGAGCAACAAAAGGAAAAATAGATGAGCTGAACTTCACTGGTCAAAAACTTTCATGCATCAAAGGACATTATCAATAAAACAAAAGAGCACCTACAGAATGGGAGAAAATATTTACAAATCTTCTACTTGATAAGGGTCTTGTGTACAGAATATATAAAGAACTCTTACAACCAAAGTACAAAAGGACAAACAACTCAATTTAAACATGAGCAAAGGACTTGAATAGACATCCCACCAAAGAAAAGATACAAATGGCTAATGCACACATGAAAAGATGTTCAAAATCATTAGGCATTAAGGTAATGTAAATCAAACATACAAAGAAGTACCATTTCACACCCACGATAATGGCTATAATTTATAAAATGGAAAATAACAAATGTTGGTGAGGATGTGGAAAAAATAGAACCCTCATATATTGCTGCTGACAATGGAAAATGGTTCAGCAATGTGGAAAAAAGTTTGGTAGTTCCTCAAAAGATTAAACATAGACTTACCCTATGACCTAGAAATTCTACTCCATGCGAAGCATCCCCCAAAATTGAAAACAGGTACTTAAACAAATCGATGTATATGCATGTTCATAGCAGCACTATTACCATAACCAAAAGATGGAAAAACTCAAATACCTATCAATGGATGAATAAATAAACAAATAGTGCTAAATATATACCATGAAATACTAGCCATAAAAAGGAAAGAAGTTCTGATACAGGGTACAATGCGGATGAAATTTCAAAATATTATTTTAAGGACAAGTAACACAGAATTCACATATTGTATGAATAGGTTTATTTGAAATATCCAGAATAGATAAATCCACAGAGAGAATGCAGGTAGATGGTGATCAGGGCTAGGGGAAGGGAGAAATGAAGAGCAACTTATTCACGGGTACAGGGCTTCCTTGTGAGGTGATGAAAAGCAAGTCAGTTTTGGAATTAGAGAGAGGTGGTGGTTGTATAACATTGTAAATGTACCAAATGCCACTGAACCATTCACTTTAAAATGGTTAGTTTTAGGTTATGTCATCTCATGCCAATAAAGAAAGAAAGAAAGAAAATAACATATAATTTTCCTCATTTCTACTACTGATCTGAGTCTCCATTTCCACTTGACAGTGAAAAAATTAGATACATTCAACAGCCATTTCTGATTTAAAACTCAGTGTAGTTTGGCAAATAAGTTCTTCAAGATTTCAAGTTACTCTTCGTCTAAACCATAATCCTTCAGTGAGTGACCCCCTTTCGCCTTCTTTGGAATAATCCTCATGATACAATATGGAAGGCAGGGGGCTGGGAGGACAGTGGGGATAGGTTTTCTTCCCCACACCCGGGAATCTCCCAATATTGTGTGTTGTTGAAATCATGAGTTACATGTTCTCCCAGCTTGGACAATGTTTGGATATTCCTTTGGACGGTGGTGATGGGCCAGGTTTGCATTTTCATTACCCATCTCTGTGAGGTTGCAGAGAACGTGTACCTCCATTTTCATGCTGGGAGGAGCCCCTTACTTCACAGACTGTGAGGGACACCTGGCTATTGTATGTGCCACTCTCCAGCTGGGAGAAAGGGTCAGCAGCACAGCTGTGCCCCTCCCAAACTTGGAGGCACCTTTCCATTACCATATGTCTGCCTTCACCTGCAGTGGTGCAGGAAAGGTTTTCACATCAGCTGCTCTCAATAGTGGATTAGCATCTAAGGAATTGGCTCATGCCATTGTGGGGTTGGCAAGTCCAACAACCATAGTCAAGTTGGCAGTCTGGAGAATCGGGTAAGTGTTGATGGTGCAGTCTTGAGTCTGAAGGCTGGAAATTCAGGCAGAATTTCTATGTTGCAGTCTGGAAACAGAATTCCTTCTTCTTTGGCAAACCTCAGTCTTTGCTCTTAAGGCCTTCATCTGACAGGATGAGTCCTAATCACATTATGGAGGGTGATAATTGACTTACAGTTTACTTAAAGTTAACTGATTGAAAACATCAATCACATCTAAAAAAATACCTTCACAGCAACATCTAACTGGTGTTTGACCAAACAACTGGTTCCCATAGCCCAGCCAAGTTGACAAATGAAATTAAGCATCACAGCCACATAGAGGGAGCCTGGATTCTGACACTATAAACCTGCCCAACTAACCCCAGGCAGTCTACCTCCAGACTTTTTATATGAAAGAAAATAAAGTTCTGCTCGATTTAATTCACTATTATCTTTTCCTGTTACTTTTTGCCAAACCTAATCCTGACTGATATGCCTCCTCTCTTATTCTCACTAAATTAATGGATGCTGTATCTTGCCTCCTTTTCTCTGGGAAATCTAAGGGACTTAGGTAGGTGGAGTGATTCCCAGTTCTCCTTTCTTCTCCAAACTCTGTCCTCCAAAGCTGTTTTCTTTCCACAGCCTGGAGTTTATTTACTACCTAGGGTGTAGAGGGAAAATCCTCTTCTCCTTTGTGCACAGTCTCCACAACAACTCTCCACCCGCACCCCCCGGTCTCCCGTTGTCAAGAATGTGCCGTTTCTCCTTGGCCGATGTGACAGACAGTGGTTGTGGGGAAGGAGGACAAAACACTGCATTTGGTGGCTCTTAGGCGGCCACAATTTAATGCTCTGGCAGAAAGAGTTGGAGGCAGGACTGTGACCCCCTCAACCCTGGAAGCACCATGCCATCACCATTTAGCCACACTCCTTTCAATTTCAGCCACACTCAGAGACAGAGCAAATGGTCCTGGGTCACAATTCTAAATCCCCAGAGAGAAAAGTTATGATCCCAGATGGAGTTCTTGTCCACACCTGGTCCACGCAGCTGGGACAAGGGAGGAGAGTCATGTACGGACCGCAGTCCGTAGTAGGGGATGCAATTCTAGATACCTATGCAACCAGCAGATGCCTTAGCAGTGCTTTATTACATTTCCTTTCTAAACTTAGACACAGGTGTGGGTGTGAGAGGAAAGGTACAAACGTGTATGTAACAATATCCAGACAAGTTCTTGAAAGTTTCTGAAGATGAAAAAATGACTTATTGAGAAGAGTTGAAAACGAAATTAGCAATGTGAGATGCCAGGGGCTTCCCTGGTGGCGCAGTGATTAAGAATCCTCCCGCCAATGCAGGGGATACAGGTTTGAGCCCTGGTCTGGGAAGATCTCACATGCCGCGGAGCAACTAAGCCTGTGAGCCACAAGTACTCAGCTCACTCAGCCCGCGCACCGCAACGAAGACTAGCCCCCGCTTGCCGCAACTAGAGAAAGCCCTTGCACAGCTATGAAGACCCAACGCTGCCAAAAATAAATTTAAAAAAAAGAAAAGAAATGTGAACTGCAGGCTTGTACTCATGTAAAGTCATATACTATACAGGGATTTCTTGTGATCATTTTCACTAATCCTTGACCAGTTTTTCCAAGAGAACAGAGATGTGAACGACTCTTCTTTCCTTGCTAGGATATTCGCTCTATGCACTCTTTACACTGGCATGTCTGTTCCTTACTTAAGGGTTCTTATTACTTATTGCCCCAAGCTGTTACCCTCACTTTATCTATGTACTCAAAGAACAGTTGTTAAAGACTCTGCTTCCCACCATCAAGATTTGCAGAGTTCTGGCTGCCTGCTTTGCTTAACAGAAATGATTGTGTGCGGATGTAGTTCTCTGCCTTGTGCCAGTGTTTTCTGCCAAACTAGCAGCTTTTCTCTGCCAGTATCAGTCTCCTGTACTCCACAGTGATGGGAGAAGCACTTTAAACCTCTTTTTTGTGGAGAGACTTACTTCCTATTGCAGAGGTAATAGAAAAAAATTGGCCTGGACACACCCATTTGAACTGTTACATCATCCTTTCAAATTTCATTGAACGTAGAAAAGTTAATTTCAAACTGAACATAGAATAGTGGACTTCTGGGTTTTTCTAACAGTCACACGGTTAGATTTTTTACTCTTGATTTATCAGAGGGTCTTCAATAGGCTTCACAGAGAGTCAACATCAAGGGCTCTCTCTAGTTGCAAAAACTTTATTACATGATTTTTCTCCTAATTTAAAATTTAGTGGATTATCAATTATATATCACCTTTTCCTAATGAATGTAGAAATGAGACCAACTAACATGCATACAATGGAATACTATTCAGCCATAAAAAAGAATGAAATTTGCAGCAATGTGGATGGGTTTGAAAGGTATTATGCTAAGTGAAATAAGTCAGACAGAGAAAGTCAAGTACTGTATGATATCACTTGTATGTGGAATCTAAAAAATACAACACACTAGTGAATATAACAAAAAAGAAGCAGACTCACAGATATAGAGAACAAATTAGTGGTTGCCAGTGAGGGGGAGGGGCAATATAAAGGTGGGAGAGTGGGATGTACAAACTATTAGCCCCAAGGATACATTGTATAACACAGGGAATGTAGCCAATATTTTGTAATAAGTGTAAATGGAGAGTAACCTTTAAAAGTTGTATAAAAATTTAAACATTTTTTTAAAAAGGACCTTTCCAACCCAATTATTAGAATGAAAGAAAGAAAGAAAGAAGAAAAGAAAAAGAAATGCAACCAACTAGAGCCTGCATCCAAACTCCGCCCCAAGCCTCTGCCTCTGTAATGCCCTGGAGACTACACAGGACCCCTCATTAGCCAGTGCCACACTGGTTGTGTCTCATCACTCTTGGTCTGTTGCTGGTTTGTTGCTGAATCCACCATTATGTATCAGTCAGGGCCAGGTAGGAGACAGAGGGTCTATCCAAGCAGGATAACTGAGAAAAGTTCCAGAATGCGACAATTTATAAAACTGTGTGGAGTTTTAAGAAATCAACAAGAGATAGTGAGGCATCCTGGGGCTGACACAGCTGGACCTGAAGGGAGGAAGTGGCTACCAAAACCTGGAGAGAGCCAATGCAGCTGTACGACACAGCTGTCCAGACAGACAGTGATGCAGCCAACAGCGGGGGAGTCCAGGGGCTGAGCTCCAGTCTCCTCCTGGTGAGTCTCAACAGCCAGAGGGCCCAGGTAGGGCGCCATTGACTCAGCTCATGGAGGGCAGCCTCCTGAGGCGCAAGCAGGTTAGAGAGGGAGCAATAGTACCTGACAGGAGCAAACAGAAATTTTGCCAGGGCAGCCATTGCATGAAAGGCTTTGATTCTTCCTGCCCTGCTCTGCCAAGCAGGAAGGTTCACTGGCTCACTTACAACCTTTCACAATGGACCCTGGCTTCCATACCAAATGACCATGCTCAGATGTCCTCCTCAGATGGAAGAACCAGTGGGGACAAAAGGTCCAGGTCAGCAGGGTCTCCTGATTCTCATTGCTCCTTTAAGAGTCACTGTGAGCTTCTAGAGACTGGTTCTTGTTCATGGCTTCATTCCCAACTCCTTTTTCTGGTGTTTGGTGACAATTAAATGGCATAAAATGCTTCTTTTAAAAAAAATATATTTTATTTATTTTTTTATACAGCAGGTTCTTATTAGTTATCCATTTTATACATATTAATGTATATATGTCAATCCCAATCTCCCAATTCATCAGACCACCACCACCCACCTGCCAATTTCCCCCCTTGGTGTCCATAAGTTTGTTCTCTACATCTGTGTCTCTATTTCTTCCCTGCAAACTGGTTCATCTGTACCATTTTTCTAGGTTCCACATATATGCGTTAATATACGATATTTGTTTTTCTCTTTCTGACTTACTTCACTCTGTATGACAGTCTCTAGATCCATCCACGCCTCTACAGATGACCCAATTTCGTTCCCTTTTATGGC
This sequence comes from Lagenorhynchus albirostris, assembly GCF_949774975.1. NCBI lineage: Eukaryota > Metazoa > Chordata > Mammalia > Artiodactyla > Delphinidae > Lagenorhynchus > Lagenorhynchus albirostris. The sequence goes on along the minus strand of NC_083106.1, from coordinate 3,825,710 downwards.
TGAGTAATATTCCATTGTATATATGTACCACATCTTCTTTATCCATTCGTCTGTCGATGGGCACTTAGGTTGCTCCCATGGCCTGGCTATTGTAAATAACGCTGCAATGAAAGAAAGAAGACATGACTCTTTGAATTACAAAGAGTCATGGTACATGACTCTTTGAATTACGGTTTTCTCTGAGTATATGCCCACTAGTGGGATTGCTGGGTAAAAATGCTTCTTGAGTTAATAAACAAGTGAGTGAATGAACACGTTTTTTTCTCCTTAAAACAGGCTTTAGCTAGAGTAACTCTATGTCCTAGAACTTCTGGAGCATCCGTATTTCAAATATTCTCGCTCAATGTTCCCATGTAAGTACACTGACATTTGACAGACCCAGTTCCCTGATCTTCAGCTCTGAGCACAGGCGTACCAGCTGCTGAGACCTAGTTTTAGTATGCTAAATGTAAGCACCGAGGGCAAAAATGGCAATGGATAGCTTGCTGAGTTCATAGACTATAGTTATCAATATTCTCACTCACTGGCACGTGGTAACACGCCAGCCCTGGAGCCAATTTTGTGCTTTCAAAAGAAAGTACAGCAATCAATTACCAAAGAAGGATTATTTTTGTATTGCAACTGCTTGCCTTCCAGAATAATTCAAAAATCATTATAGACCACCACATTCACAGAAGAACACTCTTCCGCCCTTTCCCAATAGATTTTGCCTTACAAAAAAAGAAGAACTTGACAACCTGTTTATTGAAATGTAAGAAACGTCTTTGTTTTACTGTTACTTCATTTTGAACCCATGGTGCTTCTCTATTTCGATCTTTACAAACTAAGTTGTCAAATCTAGTCAGTCTATAAGTTAAGGAGAAGCTAGGATCCTCACATGGCCTGTTATAAAGCCATTTTTCTATTTTATTAGCCACATTAGCATTCTATTGCCCTTTAAATGTCACATGTTCAAGAGTACCACTGTATGCATCCTGGATATATTTCTTCTCACTGTAATAAAACTTTAGGATATAATTTCCTAGAACATAGATAAGATGACAGAGAAACAACAAAATTAGAATCAAATGTGTTGCATACTGTTAAACAGATAAGAAACTAGGTTATTTTTCAGTCAAAGCTTTGTCATTGTTCTAACACTGAGCCAGTCAGGAAAGTGTTTCATTTGTTCTTTGGTACATGCTATTGTGTTTTCTTTTATCATCTAAGCCATGATTAGAAAAATGAAATTTGTTCACTCCGAGATGTGCAGAAATATGAGGTGCTACCTCTTTCCAAATAGAGGAAGGAAAATCACATCATGAGGAACAGTATTATTTCAGAAGTGCTTGCAACCCACTAACAATCCATTGTAGTTACAGATAAGCTTGGGGCTATAACATTCCCCATATCTCAAAACCTATAGTGAAATAAAGCAATATAGTAGACTGATCAAAAAAAAATGAGAATGGGGAGAGAGTAAAGAATAAATGAATTCTAATTTTTCTGGTGTCTTAAGTCCATATTTAGATCTTGTAAAAATAGGGTGAAATGTGATTTTCACCAATATTTTCAATGACTGATCCCCAAGAAAACACATGCAAAAGATTTCTTCCTTTATCTTACTCTTCCTATCACAATTCTTAGCATTTTCTAAAATTTGAATTCTATTTTTCTTTTTTCATCTGTATACAGGTCCTTTCAGCTCTCTTTCCAAAATTCTTCTTTAACCAGTGTTCTTTCGTTTTCCATATCTTTTGCAATTTCCATAGTTTGTTATTCCTTTAATTTACCTTGAGCTTTTCAATTCCTTTTGCTGACTCTGACTCTTCCTTATTTCACCTATTGAAGTGTGATCAAATTCAGTTCTCTGAGACATAAATCCAGGAATGCGTTTCTTTCGATAAAGGATACTCTATTTCTCCCTAACGCCTATATTGACGATTCCCAAACTGTGGGAAGAAAAGCAACATTCATATAAATTTCCTAAATCATTGTGTAAAAGAAGCACAAAAATCACCATGTGGTCCACAGATCAAATGGCTCATTTCTTAGGACAGGAAAAAAAATGAACTAACTTCACAATAAGATAAATGTATTTGTTTAACTACACAGGAAAGAGTGTAACTAGTGAAGATTAAGAACCAGAGATTTCTCTGATTCTTTCATTCATGGTTTACCTTCTCTGTACAGCAACTCCACCTTTTCCTTTTACAAGTTTCCTTTACCCAAAGGCTGGAACTTTTCCCTCCAGGACTCACACTTTCAAAGAGTTGCACAGAGAGGAAAATATTCTTCTTTCAAAGAGTTGCACAGAGAGGAAAATATTCTTCTCTCTAGTTACAGGGCTTACAACTTGGGAAAGATTCTGATTGGCTGGCCTGAGGAGTGGAGTGCTCTGATTGGCAGCTCCCACTCAAGTCACCTGGTTGGAATCGAGGTCCAAGTAGTCTCTGAAACATACATTCCTCTAGGCAGAGGAAGTCCATGCTATTCCTGTGTCAAAACAAAGGGCATCTACTACAGGGGGTCTTGCAATTCTCTAGGCTAAAATCAGTCATTATAGGGGGATATTCAGTTCTCATCATAGAGCATCAGTTTGTTACTATCTCTCCTGCTGGAAAAAAGAAACATAAAATCTGGAGAATTGGAGAAAAAAACACTTTAAAAAACTTTGAAGAGTAGCCAACACAGGCAAGAATTGAGAGGCTCTGATCCTCTATGAAGGGAAACACAACGAGGGGTGTTTCACATTCATCTTGGCACTTCTACTGACAACATTTGCCATTTTTGATGAAGAGGAATAGAATGCCACAAGAATGCTAACAGATGTTGGCGTTCAGGCCAAGGTACAGCAGTCCTAATAAACACCAGAAGGGCCACCTTCTCAGAATAAGGGCAAAACTGAAATTGACCAGCAAAATTGAGATAAACAAAGCTAGAAACAAGCCTCATCAGAATTTAAGTGATTACTTACACTCCATATATGTTATCAAAAAGAAAGGAAGGAAGACTGCATAATCCAGAGGCTCTACTTTTTTTTAATTTTAGCAGGTTTATTGAGATATAGTTTATATATATCACAAAATGCACCCATTTAAAATACAGAGTTTAATGGGTTTTCAGTACATTTACAAAGTTGCACAATCATCACCATAACTAATTTTAGAGCATTTTCATCACCTCAGAAACCTCTGTCCCCATTACCAGTAACTCTGCAATTCTTTTCCTGCCCCAGTCCCTGGGAACCACCAATTTATTTTCTCTCTCTATGTATTTACCTTTTCTAGACATTTTACATAAGTGGAATCATGAGATATGTTGTCTTTTGTGACTGGGTTTCTTTCACAACACCTACTAATGGAATTTCAGGGTCATATGGTAACTCTATATGTATCCTTTTGAAAAGTTGCTTTCCAAAGTGCTACACTGTTTTACATCCCCACCAGCAATGTATGAGGGCTTGAATTTCTTTCAATCCTAGCCAACAGGTGTTATTGCTTAACTTTTTTTACTGTAGCCATCCTAGTGTGTATGAAGTGGTAACAATCACATCGTGATTTTAACTTGCATTCTCCCATTGTAGAACCCTTAGAATTTTCCATATACAAGATTATATAATCAGCAAATAGAGATAGTTATACATCTTCCTTTCCAAACTTGATGCCTCCTATTTCTTTTTCTTGCCTAATTGCACCAGATAGAACCTTCAATGCAATGTTGAATAGAAGTGGTGATAGCAGGCACACTTGTCTTGTTCCTGATCTTAGGGGGAAAGCATTCAGTTTTTCTCAATTGAGTATATTAGCTTTACTGGCCGTGATGTCCTTTACCAGGTTAAGGAAGTTTCCTCTATTCCTAGTTCGTTGAGTGCTTTTATCATAAAAATAGATTAGGTTCTTGTCAAATGATTTTCTCGTATCCATTGAGTTGTTCATGTGGTTTTGTCCATTGTTCTATTACATTGATTTTCAGATGTTGAAGCAACCTTCTTATCCAATGATAAGTCCCACTTGGTCATGATGTATAATCATTTTGTATGCTGATTGATTTTGTTTGCGTTATATTGTTCAGGAATATTGTATCTATATTTATAGGTGATATTGATCTGTTGTTTTCTTTTATTGTATTATCTGTCTGGATTTGACACCAGGATAATACTAGCCTCACAGAATGAGATGGGAAGTGTTCTCTCTTTGTTTACTTTTTTGGTAAAGTTTGTGAAAGATAGGCATTAAGTCTTTAAATGTTTGGTGAAATCACCAATGAAGTCATCTGGGCTTGGTTTTTTTGTTGTTGTTGTAGATTTTTACTTACTAACTCAATCTCTTTGTTTGTAATCAGTCTCTTTCAATTATCTCTTTCTTTTGACCAGTTTCAGTAATCTTTGCCTTTCTAAGAATCTATACATTTCACCTAAGTTACCTGATTTGTCAGCATGCTTTGTTCATACTATTTTCTTACAATCCTTTTTATTTCTGTGAGGTCAGTGGTGATGTCCCATCTTTTATTAGTGATTTTAGTCATTTGAATTTTTTCTCTTATTTTCTTGATAAGTCTAGCTCAAGGTTGTCAGTCTTACTGGAGAAGAAATATTTTAAAACAAAAAAATCATGTTTACAGTCTTTTATGTATATACTTTTATATATACCTATGATGTATGTGTATGTACATCTACTGGTGTTGTTTATCACTTCATGTGGATTTGAGTTATTGTCTAGTGTCCTGTAATTTCAGACTAAAGAACTCACTTTAGCATTTCTTATAGGGAAACCTTGCTAGTAATAAATTTTCTCAGTTTTTCTTTATCTGAAATTGTCTTAATTTCTTATTGTTTCACTGGATATAGAATTCTTGACTGTCAATCCTTTTTCTTTCAGCATGTTGAATGCCTCATCCCACTCCTCAAGAAGGTTATACAGACTTCATGAAATCCTAACAAAATCCCTAGAAAATTAACATTTTGGTAGAAATTCAGAAGACATTTCTAAAATTTGTACAGAAGGGAAAAGCCAAGATTATTTCAAGACAAGCTACTGGATGTTGAGAATTACATAAAGCCACGGTAATTAAAGGAGTGTGTTATTGGCATAAGGATCCATAAATAGAAATAAAATAGTAAGAGTCTACCAACAGAACCTCCCATAAGTGGACGCTTTGTTATGACAAAGTTTGTACCACAGAGCAGTGGAGAAAGAACTGTCTTTTCAAAAACATTGTACTGGGTCAATTGGATACCAATATGGCAAAAAAGTAAAATGACATCTGCCTCATACCACAGCGAAAAAATTATACCTTATGGATTGGAGTTCTAAACGTGAAAGGTAAAAAAACAGCACTCCTTGAAGTGTGTCATCCAATAGAACTTTCTGTGCTGATGGACATGCTTTACTACCTGCACCATTCAACATGGTAGCCACTAGCCACTTTTGAGCACCTGAAATGTGACTCTTGTAACTGGATCACTTAATTTTTATTTTTACTTTATTTTACTTAATTTAAATTTAAATATGGAGTAGGCAGCTACTTCTTAATAGAACACAGAAAGTTCCCCATAATGAAAAAGACTGATAAGTGAGACTACATTTTAATTAAGAACTTATATTCATCAAACAACATCTTCCAGAGGGTAAAACAGTGAGCTGGAAAATTGGAGAAACTGTTGTAGCCCACGTAGTAACAAGTCTCCAGAATCTGAAAACACCTCCCATAAATCAATGAGAAAATTACCCCCCCCAAAATAGAAATCATACTTATGTCATGAGTCATTAAGGAATTTTGGTTAAAATCACAATGGGATTTTTCTATACACTCGCCAGAATAGCTAAAATTAAAGACTCACAGGACAAGAGGCAACGATTTGGAGCAACGGGATCATTCACACTCTGCAAGCAGTAAATTGGAACCCACTTTGGAAAACAGTTAAGGTATTATCTTCTAAATTTGAATGCATATGTACTGTAGAAAGAGCAACTCCACTCTAATGGGTATGCCCAACATAAATGCATATAGATGGGCACCAAAAGTCTTAAAAAAGACATGTGGAATGTTCTTCAATCAGGGTTTATGTGGTATTTTCTCATGATAAATAAATTGTGAGATGTAGTAAGAAATTGTGAAATACAATGGAGTATTACAAAGCAATGAAAATGAACAAACTACCTGGACACACAACAACCAGACTGAAACCTAGAAGCATCATAGTAAGGGAAAGAAATGAGATACAAAGAATACATGTATGTGATTCCTTTTGTGTTACATTAAACAAAAAGTAGTACTAGTTGATCATATTAGAAGTCAACGTCATGGTTGTCATGGTTACCCTCGTCATGGTTACCCATGTCATGGTTACCCATGTCATGGTTACCATGGTTACCCATGGGGAAGAAAAGAATGGGAGGTAGTGATTACTATACAGCATGAAGGGGTCTGAGGCATGTATAATGTTCACTTTCAAGCCCTGGATAATGAACACCTAGGTTTGTTCCCATGTGGTCAGACATTCTGTATGTTTATGATTTGTCACTATTTCGGGGTTTGGTTATCTGGCAGTGAAAAATTATAACATTATTACTTTAAATTCATAGTCTTAGAAATTTATCCCATTAACTCTTTGTGTAATTTCTTCCCATAGGCCAGCAGTTCCAAGCCTGGTTTTATGACATTGCTACTCTTGCCAGGTGTTTCAAGAGCATGTTTGTGTATTTCAAAGATCCTCAAAATTAAATTAAATTAATTTCTTTGAAATTCAAAAAATAAACAATATTATAGTTTGAAGAGACAATGAGAATATCACAAAAGTCCACAAAGAATTTGACTTCCATCTCCTAAAACAGTGGAATGCCCTGCTTTAAATGATTGGAATCCTTGTCCTAGCAAATATTGATGGAATCTAACTTTCCAAGGTGAATTTTATGGTGCTAACAACTTTTGTAAATGATTTCTGGGCTAAAATATTGAATTAGTATTATTATCCTTTGGTGTGTCATTAGACGTTTAATGAATGTTTTTTTACACAGATAACAATGGACATTGTTATCCTGGTAGACATATAAAAGAAACCATTATCTCACCACTTTTATATCCTTCTTTGCTTTAGTTCTCTTAAAATCCTTCCAAAGAAAAATGTGTACACCTCTTTTCATTCTTTATGCCTCTCCAGGGCTTACATTAGTTGCTAATTGCAGTATCCTGTTTTATCTACTTTGGTCCACAGAGGTCAAAGACTTTTTGTGACTTCCTTTCCATAATACCAGGCATAAATTGCTATTTATTAGCCACATATATAATGAGCCAGCATTGTCAAGGGGAAATTTCTCTTAGATGAGAAAATTTGCATTAAAAATAGATGTTTGCATTTTAATTCTAGGGGATATGGCTACTCTTATCTATGCCAGAATTAAAATACAAAAACAGCAAAATAATAATGTGTTGAGAAAAGGCTAACCTATAAGCTAATACACAATCTACCCTGGTGTAACCCTCAATAAACTACAACAGCATCAGATATTAGTAGTGAGTTAGATGAAAATAATACTGTTCTAACGTTAACAGGTCAGTGTAGCCTTCTTGTAGAATCCAAAGACTTGAGGGTTTTCTGAATTATCATATTCTGGAAAACATTGCCTTAAATTTCATTTTGAGGCATTTTGAAATATACTCCAATGAAACTTGTGAAGACATATTTTCCACATGTGTTTATGCCTCACTCCCTCTCAGTCTACAACTCCCTTTTCCATTGTAAAATGGAATATTTCCTGAAAAATTGAGGTCTCTCTGGTCTGTCAGGATAACTGACAAAAGAGCTGAAAAGGTATTTCCACTAAACAGTGTATGACAAGCTAGTCTAATGAAGTATAGCGATTTTCGTCATACATCAGTGACCCTGCAAAAGAATTACCCATTCCTCTTATAGAAACAAATTACATTCCACTTGATATACTTTCTACTTTCTGAAATAGCAACAAAAAACACAATTCACTCACTGGCAGAGTTGTTCCCACCTTGCGCCATCTGGTACAATCCATTACTGCCATTTGAGAGCTGTTGCAACCAGCACTTGTTTGGTGATCTGTGTGTGTGCTTATGTGCATGCATACACGTGTACTCATGTGGATGTGTGTGCATGTATGTGCACGTCTCTGATGTTATGTGCATGTGTGTGTATGCTTAATTACATTTTAGAAGAAGAGAAAATGAATCTTTCCTCTTTTAATCTGGAAAAAGCAAACTATATACATACATTTTTTTTTAATATTCTTAATACCTTGTTCTACCTTTGGAACTGAAGAGAAAGAATAAATGTAGGATATTTCTTGTGGCATTTTCTGATGGACACACCAGAATCATTGTGATTTCTATAGCCCGCTGATCCATGGCTGTTTTCTCACCACTTTCCATAGAAACTTTATATTTTTTGCTTTTCTTCTCTGTTGTGTCTTTACTTCTGTGAATTTTCATACTTGGTAAAGTTATAAAAGGAAAGAAAAATTGCACCTGAAAACAGTTTACCTCTTTGTTGAATTTATTTAATTATTATTTCCGCTATCGGTGCTTCAAATAGGAGTCTCCCACCCACGTAAAATGGCTTCTCCATCTGCTTGATCTTCTGGACATAAAAAGTGAATGTCCTGCCATAGATTTAATATCAGAACTTCAGTGTGGGATCCATATGGTTCACGTGTTTCCTAGGCTGGGAAATAATGAAGCTGCTTTTGTTTTTTTTTGTTGCTATTTTAGCGTAATTGGATCCAAATAGAAACTAGGTGGCAAAAAGGGAAATGCAAGTCAAAGGTAACTGGAAGTTCATTTTATGTGATGACATTTTTAAGCCCTTTTTCCAAGCTGGCATTATTGTTGGTTTGTTTGCCTGTTTCATTAAAAGGAAAAAAATAGCTGAAATCATAAGAATAAAGTGGCATTGATATAAATCCTGGGCTCCTCATCTGAAACTTCAGAAACAATCCCCAGGATTCTTTCTTTAACTAAGGATTCTTAAAATTCCAATAGGTTGCCTATCAATACAAGTTATTTTATGAATTAATCTTTCTAGAATATGACACTTCTTAGCCATGCTAGATTTTCCAGGCTACCACCAAAGAAATAAAACAAGGGTCAAAACAGAGCAAGCACAGAAAACATGAAAAGAAGCAAACCTGTGTCACAATAAGGAATCTCCAAAAGCCAAAGGGTCTGTCTTCCAGCTGGGACTTAGTTTTGTAACCCGAATTTTATCAGAAATCTCAGCAATATTCAGGCTGCCAACAGAGAGATTCTGGAAGCAGAAGAAAACCAAATCTGCAGGGGAAGGAACCCAAACTCCAAAGTGAAATCGTAAACTATATCAAGACATTTTAGCCTCTAGGTTTGCTCCTTTCTTTTGTGTGCGAGAAGGGTCAAACAAGCAGGACCATGCATTCTGCCCTTAAGTGGATGAAGTATTCCATTGCTGACTTCGGTGGGTGGCTGCTGTGAGCCTCTTACCCTATGGCTGCATGTGCCAGGCACCTGTAGGCAAGGCAGTTTGCTGTCATCTGGCAGATGATAGGGATGAAAAGAACATTTCTGAATTAAAAGCCAGACCAATGTGCCAATATTTGAGCAATTGTCACCAGTACCTGCTTCTGAGGTTCCAAGCCTCCTGCCTGTGACTAGATTTAAAGACAGAGAGGGAAAGACAGAGATCGAGAGACAAAGAGAGACAGAGAGAGACCCAAGCATTTCACTGGCTTTCAGTCTGTAGGAAATTTAAAGCTTTGGATTGTTACCTTCTATAGAGCCAACTAGGGGGACTAGTTAATACTTCACCTTCCAATGCAGGGTGTGTGGGTTTGATCCCTGGTCGGGGAGCTAAAAGACCACATGCCTTAGGGCCAAAAAACCAAAAACATTAAAAAAAAAAAACAGAAGCAATATTGTAACAAATTCTATAAAGACTTTAAAAATGATCCACATCAAAAAAAAATTTTTTTTTAAATAGGTCAAGGGGGGAAGGCCCTTTTTAAAGTACAGACCTTGAGTAGATGTTAATTCAACCTGTAAATGTTTATGAGCCCTTCACACACTGGCCATCAACCAGTGTGGAGATCACAACTCTTTATAATAATAGAGTTTTTTAGAGTATTCAGAAGGAATTTCTATTGTCATTTGTGCCATCTTTTTTCCTATGCCTGTTAAATTTGTATGATAGCTATATCTAAATCTATTTAATATCTATATTGACAAATATAATATGAGAAATTTAGAAGTCAAAGTTATTCGGAAAAAAAATATCCTGGGGAAAGTATCCAAATTAAGTGAGACAAAAAAATTACATGCAAAAAAATATTTTAATGTATAACATTTAACAGGAACTAAAATAAGAAGAAGAAGAAGCAGAAGAAGAAGAAGAAGAACTTAACATTTTAATTTGTAGCTAATTCACATATTTATTGAGCACTTACTTTATGCAAGAGCCTGTGAAAATATTGTAGATATAAAAGATAAACAAAACATGCTCCCTGCCCTCAGAAAACACCCTTTTTAATAGGGAAGATAAAGCAAATATATTGATAACCCTAACACATGGGAGAATATAGTGAGAGAAAGGAGTATGGTCAGCATGTGGTGAGTGCAAGTGAGAAGATGAGTTAGAAGCAGAGTCTGAAGAATATTTAAAATCAAGACTTGGAATGCCATGGGCAGGCCTGATACAGGTCCAATAGTGGCAAAAAGAAAACCCAAGGATATATAACTGCTGCCCTGAAGGAGTGTCCTGACAGCATAGATGGGTGAGGATCCTGTTTAGCAGAGTAATAGAAAACCTTACTGACCTAAACGTGCAAGGAATAGGTCTCTTTCATGGAACAATTTGAACATGATTTTTAATTTATTTTTAATTAACATTTTAAAGAACATTTTTAAAAGCAAAAAAAATAGAAAAAATGGTATAATGAACGCTTAATCACCCAGTTTCAAAAATGTCATAATGTTTACCTTTATTCTTTCATTAATACACCTTCAGCTTTTCTTTTGTGGAGGGAGCACATCCAGACTATTTTAAAGCAAATCCCAGACAGTGTATCATTTCACTCACATATGCTCAGTACCTGTTTTCATATAAGAACGTTTTTATAAAAACAGAACCACCATTAGTGCACTTAACAAAATTAAAATTATTTGTTGATATCTTTTAATACCCAATCTAAATATGATTTTCCCTAATTCACTCAAAAATGTCTTTTTATTGTTGATTTATTTGAATTAGATTCCAGGAAAACCCATATCCTACATTTTGTTGATGTCTTTTAATCTATAACAAGTTCCCTTCCCCCCTTCTTTTTTGGACTATTTGAAGAGATTAGGTTATTTGTCCTGATGAATTTTCCACTGTTTGGACTGAATTGTGTTCCCCCAAAATTCATGTATTGAAGCTCTAATCCCCTATACCTCACAATGTCACTGTATTTGGAGATAAAACCTTTAAAGAGGTAGTTAAGTTAAAAGGAGGTCCTTGGGGGAAGGGAGGTTCATAAACCAATCTGACTGGTTTCTTTATAAGAAGAGGAGATTGGGACACAGGTGCACAGAAGGAAGATCACATGAGGACACAGAAAGAAGACAGCCATCTACAACCTATGAGAGAGGCTATGGAAGAAACCAAGTTGGCTGATACCTCACCTTGATCTCGGACTTTCAGGCTCCAAAACGGTGAGGAAATAAAATTCTGTGGTTTAAGCTGCCCTGGGGTATTTGTGATGTAGCCCTAGCAAATTAATACACCCACATTCTGGATTTAACACATTTCTCTCTCTGTCCCATACTTTTTGTTACCTGGTTGAGGATGATGCTGTGCTGGCCTGCCCTGGTCACCGCTATTGGTCCAGCAAACATCCCCCAGGAACTGTGGGTGAAGGATGCTGATGGCTTATAGCTGTTCCCCTTCTCTGGACAACTACCTACAACTGACAGAGCCACCTTGCCTGGGAAATTGCTCCCACCATCTCACACCTGATGGCCTAAAGCCAATGACCAAGCTACGTAGGGACATGAAAGCCTGGCTCACTAGCCTAAGGTGGGCAGAGGGAAGCAACTCCCTGGTGTGGATTATGCTCCCTTTGTGGGTCAGGCCAACACTAGGCTTGACCTGAGAGCAGCTTGCTCAGCTTTTCCCCCTGCTCTCTCTTGCTTCACAACCTACAGATTTTTCCCAAAGAGCTTTCACTCAATACTGTAAATCACATGCTCTGAACACTGGATTGGGGATGGCTTTTAGAGAACTCAGTTTAAGTTGGTTGGTGACAGTCAACTTCTCTAGAAACAGAATCTTGGTATGGGGTTCTGGAATCGGATCCCTGGCAGACCTGAAGGCAATGAGGTTTTTATGATTGGTGATGGGTGGAGTATGGCTAGAACTTAGCAAGTAGATGTGTGATTGCTAAGGCATCTACCTCTGATAAACAGGATCTAGATAAACATAGAAGGAAACACACTAGCTCTTGCAATACCTCTGTCATTTGAAAAACATGGGGAACTTGGTAATTTTAAGGTCTATAGACTTGGATGAACATGGCTAAGGGCCATAGATTCCTTGAAGAGAGAAAATGGCAGCCACAGATCTATTCAGCACAATTTAGAGCATAATGTGAAGGTCAGTGAACTCCTTTGAAAACATTTGAACGAATTTTCATATTTTGCAATCCAAAGGCAAATGGAGCTAAAGATCAAGCATGGAGCCTAATTCTAACAATGGAAAAACTTCAAAGAAGACTCCTCTAGTCGTCTTTGATGATTTACTTGCTTTCTGAAATGAAAAAATGTCCAAAATTTATACTGCTCCCCAGACCTAGAAGCAGCCATTTATTTAAGTGGTCCTTCTTCTTTTCAGTGTGGAATGGTATTTAAGTTCCTGAATCTGGAGGTAAGGGTGCTCTGAATATGGATGGAAGTGTCAAACCCAATAAAGTCAGATTAAAATCTGTCATTTTTTAATTTTATGAATGTCAATGTAGAATTAAATCTACAGATCATTTGAAGATTTGCACGTTCAATATTTCAATTTTTCCGAAACACAATTTTCAGAGTCAAGTAGTTTAATATGATGTCAAATGACTTTCAGTAACTAGATAAATTTTAAAACATAATTAAATTGGAAAACCCTAAGAAATCTATCCCTGATTAATTTATAAAATACTCAAAACTCTGTGTACCCATGGAAAATGAATTTCAAGAATGCAATAATAAAAGGTGTAAGAGAGCAGTGATATAAACTAAGGTAACAGTAAAAACAGAGACAATCTTACAGTTGAAATGTGGTAAAATAAAGTTCTTAATTCAACTCTTTCTTCATTAATCAAGTACAACTTCTAGTTTATTTCTTTAGAAATTTGTGCATAAAAACCATGGTGTTCAATACACTAAGATCTAACCTCCCTAGGGAAGAGGGAGATTAAAATCATTAAATCATTAAAATATCCAAGTTAACAGAAAGCTTAGAATCAACTATCACCATTAGTGTGCTGTCCATGGTCCTGATCATATATGGGGGATAGAATGAGGGAAACACCAAGGACACAATATTATCTCCAATCCCCAAATTTCCACCATAACAAGTTAAAATCCCAATACATGTGGATAAATTATAAGCATTTATTAAAAATATGACAGAACATAAAATATGACATTATATATTAATTAACTCAGTTCTGTAAGTTGTGAGATGCATTTGCTCTATAAAAGCATAAAATTTGCAAATATCATCAAGATAGAAAACATCAATAAAGTAAATTGACAGTGTGAACCTATGGACTAATGTCCCACTAGCAGGTCAGATTGTGTTCCCAATGCCAATTCCTTATAAACCCACTCTCCAGTCAAAGCACATTCTATATAACAAAGTATTTATAGTTTATCTCCCAGTGGTCACCCATCCTTTGCTTCAATATTTGTGGAACGGTTTATTTTTCAGCTCATTTGGTGCTTTCTTCTAGTTACCTTCTTCAGCGCAACCCACAAAACCCCCGGGTCCTCACCACATTCCCACCAACAACAACTTAATACTGTGGATTTAACAAAGTATCATTTTTAAGGCATAGGAATTGTTTTCCTTAACAAAATGGATTTCTAGTCAAACATTCAAATTTTACTCAGGATTTCATTTGTCCCTTTTCATAAGAAAATGAATGTATTAAATTATTTTAATTGTTGGTAATAAATGGATCATTTCTTTGGTATAGCTCTACTCAGCACTATCTTTTTTCTTGTTTCTTTTAACTATAAGTTACATCACTCAATATGCTCTTGGGCCATGGGAAGTCTAATTCTTAGATGTCTTAACTAATGCTTAAATCTAAAAGACTGGCAACAAAATCCTACTCCTAGATTAAAGTCCAGTAACATAAAACATGAGGAACACCTGGAGAAACTAACTCCAGTTAAAGCTTTTGTAAAAAACAAAACAAAACAAACCCTAAATATCTTTAAAGAAAAGTAATGACACTCAACATAAAGACACAACATAAATACATTTGGGTGAATTGGCTGTGTGTGTGTGCATGTGTGAGTGTGCGTACGCATGTAGCTATAAGACCAAAATACTCTAAATGTACAAAGATATGTATGCAACTGAATTTATGTTACAGACAATAACCAAATACTGTGTAGGAAAGACCTATTAAGAAATTTTGATTTATTTGTCATTTGTGGGTTTATCTCAAGGTGAATTTCCTTAAGATTTTATTTCCTAATAAGAGGCATTAGCACATTTAAACAGTAGTTGAGTTTTACATGTAATAAGAAATGTAATATGTGTAAAATGTGTAAAGAAATATATTCTTTCTACTGATAGATGCGAATGAGAGAAGGATGAAGATGAGACCTATTGTTTAAGCAAACTATATACATTAGGAAATGGACAGCTTTGAACCATCTACACGAAGTGGGTGAGAGTACAGTAACAGGAAAATTCACATAATTTTTATTATTCTTGGTTCATCACTCTATTCTGAAATCTTGATGCTTTGTTTATCCTATCTTAAGCCTACTCATCAAAGATTTAATAAAGATCTGCTACATGTTTTACTGTGCTAAGGGCTTCAAGAAAAATTCATATAAAAATTAGATCCCTTCCCTCAGGGAGATTTTTACAAATTACCACAGTATACAGCAAATGTAATATGTGTGATAGTGGAAGTACATGAAAATTCTAAGAGTACAAAGGCAGAGAGAATTATATCCTAGGCATTCTGTAAGGGTTAATCCAGGCAGATTCGCTGTGACAAGGGAATTAAAAAAGGTTTCCTGGAGGATTTTAAAAGTGAGCTAGATCTTCAAGCTCAGGTAGAAAGAAGAAATGGAAATTACAGATAAAAAGCCATAAAAAGCAAAACGTCAGGTCATGTTTTATCTACTCTCTATAATTTTGCCATGAAATATTCCATCTTCTGAAATTGTTCAGAAACTAGGGTCTGTGAATGAGGGTTTTAATAAGGAATGAAAGAGCAGATGCCAGATTGTAAAAGACAGTGAAAGAAATCCAGATAAGAGAATTATATTTTATCACATAAGAAGATAGCATGGAAGATTGTAGATCTGGGAATAGTAAAATCAAGTCTGTTCAGAGGCAGGGAGCAGAGATTGGAGTCATGGAAGCTGTTTAGATACCATCACAGGAAAACGAAATTGCTAAAATAGTTTGAACACTTAACCTGGTACCAGGCACTAGGCTAAGCACTTAGCGTGAACCACCCTTTTAATCCTCAAAATAGTCCTATTATGTCAGTACTGCTATGACCTTCAACCTGGCTTTACAGCTGAGGAAACAAGTTGAGATGACACTGAAACGTAGAGAGAACAGGTAACTTGTCCATCCTGTAGCTGATAACACAGTTCATGGTGCTTCCGAGGGGATCAAAATGAATCGGGGCCCAAACACATCATTAACATTAAGATCTCTTCAAGGCTTTGGCCTTATTATAATATCTTGGATTCCTCTAACTTCCCTTAGAGTACAATTCCATTAGCAACTTCACCAACCTCCAGTTAGCCCTCATTACAAGAATATTTATCTCAACCCCTTGGGAGTGTATTGTTCTCCCTGCAAACTTCCCAGTGGGAGGTGGTATCCATCACCCCATTGTTGGTGTCACAGATCCTCACCCCTCAGTCTTTTCCCATGCCACCAGTCAGATCCATTTCCATCAATCTCTGTGAACATGAGCCTCCCACTCTCTATAAAAGTCTACAACAATCGTCAATGTCTTCCACTTATCAATCAACAGTTATTTACTCAGTACAACTGAATGCTCAAAGCTATGCTTAAATGGTAAAAAAGAGAAAAATGGGTTAAGACCCAGGGCCCGAACTGCTAATAGTTTTGATCTAGCTAGAAAGATAAGATCGATATGCTTGTAAAACAAATGCAAGATAAGAGGCAAGTCAATTTCAGAATGTGTGCCTTCTTCCATATCTAAGTTTTAAAGTGCCCACCACTTTCTCTTCATTCATGAATGTGTAAACATTAATGGGATGGATGTGGTAGGCAAATGTATATTGTGTATCCCTGAATAAAAGATTGTCAACGGGTAAAATAAATTCCAGATAGTAGATTCTACCTAAACCCTAGGGCCAAAATTACTAGGTGTTGTGAAACTTTAAAGTGAGAATAGGGGATGCTAGATTTGAATTGTCTGGGTAAGAGATGAAACGTGGAATAATCTAAGAGCTGGAGAAACCAAGAGACAGGTGCTTCATGGTGTTTTCTGAAAACAAAGAAGGAATTAAGAGCTGTACAATGTATATGTCCTCTGCAAAAGCCATCATAATTTCCTGCCTGTTTTTAACTAGTTAATTTTAGCCTAAAATTTCATCTCTCCCAAAAGAATTACTGTTTTTTTCTAAAGTAAAAATGAAATTAAGGATGTGAAAAAAATCTAAAGATTATTTTTCTAAGCTTTTATGTGGGTTTAACTAGCTTCAAATCAACTTCAGGGGGCAGACACCAGATTTCCTCTGATTCACAAGGGGGTATCTCATTTCTTACATTTGGTAGAACTGGACAGTGACTCATGAGGCTCACTCAGCAGGGAAGTAAGCCACTTGACTAAGGACAATCAAAAGACTGTCCTGCCTTGCTGCTGAATAAGCAACTCCAAAATCGTGTAGTGTGGAAAAAAGAAAATTCCTTTCCTATAACCAGCTTTATCATTAAGCATCTCTAATATCTCAAGAGTTATATACTGTCATACGGACTTTTCAAAAACCAAAATGAACACTTTTTTCAGAGCAAAATTTTATAATTAAGTTAGATGGAAAGTGCACCTCCTAGTCATCATTCTTAGTTGCACACAGCATAATTCACCCAGCTGATTTTAGGAGGAGCTTTGACACGATACAGAGGTGGCCATGCAAGCTAACAACACAGAATAGAGAGTCCAGACACAGGTCATACATGTACAGTCAATAAATATTTTACAATGTTGCCAAGGTAATTCAATGGGTAAAAGAAGAATTTTTCAACAGCTGGTGTTGAAACGTCTAGATACATAGATGCGGAAAAAGGAAGGAAGGACAGAAGGAGGGGAGGGAAGGAGAGAGGGAGGAAGGAAAAGGGGAAGATATAAACTTAAATTCTCACCTTACACTGCAAACAAAAGTAAATTTCAAACAGAGCATAGCACTAAATGTCAGAGCTAAATCTATAATATTCTGAGAACTAAACAGATGAAAATAATTTATTACTGTGGGTTAAAAATACATTTCTAGGGCTTCCCTGGTGGTGCAGTGGTTGAGAGTCCGCTTGCCGATGCAGGGGACACAGGTTTGTGCCCCAGTCCGGGAAGATCCCACATGCCGCGGAGCGGCTGGGCCCGTGAGCCACGGCCACTGAGCCTGCGCGTCCGGAGCCTGTGCTCTGCAACGGGAGAGGCAACAACGGTGAGAGGCCAGCGTACCACAAAAAAAAATACATTTCTAAAGCACAGGGAACTATATTCAATATCTTGCAATAACCTATAATGGAAAAGAATCTGAAAAAGAGTACATAAATATAACTGAATCACTTTGCTATACACCTGAAACTAACACAACATTGTAAATTAACTATACTTCAATTTAGAGAAATGGTTAAAACCATAAAATAATTTTTTTAAGTTATAAACCTTTATAAGTTTACTTGGAAGTTCTCTTGTTTAATGGATACAGATTTATGATTCCTATAAATCTTTGTCAATTTCTCCATATTTAATGTGTATATTTAATAAAACTTTAATTTAAAATTGTTTTAAAAATTTCTAAGATAATACACAAATTCACAAACCACAAAACAAAAATTAAAAATTGAACTTCCTCAAAATTAAATTTTTTTCTCTTTCAGAGGCGCTTAAAAATTTATAAGTCAATCCACTTGCTGGAGGCAAATATTTTTTAAAAGTATATCCAGGACTTCCCTGGTGGCACAGTGGTTGAGAGTCCGCCTGCCGATGCAGGGGACACGGGTTCGTGTCCCGGTCCGGGAAGATCCCACATGCCGCGGAGCGGCTGGGCCCGTGAGCCATGGCCGCTGAGCCTGCGTGTCCGGAGCCTGTGCTCTGCAGCGGGAGAGGCCACAACAGTGAGAGGCCCGCGTACTGCAAAAAAAAAAAAAAGTAAGAATTCCTCAGTTGCACTAACAACATGTCAAGTGTTCAATGGTCACTGCAGATAGTTCTACTGGACAGCACTATCTAAAATTACTCACAAGGAAAACACTATTTTTCAGATTGAAATGGAAAAAAGATATTAATTCTTCATTCTTTCCAGACCTCTTTTGAATACAGTAGAAGTACTTAGAAACAGCATGTGTGGAGGCTAGGTGACGGAAACTTAGAGCTTTCAACATTTCATTTTTTAGTGAGAGAAATGATTATTTCAGAAGGTTCTTGGTTAGAACACAAGGCAGATTATCATGGGAAATAAGTGTTTCTGTCATGCAATCCAACTAGAGCTTGCAAATGAAGGTCTGTGAAGCTGTGAGCTGATTAAATATTGAAGAAGACATGTGAAAGCTGATGTAAAAGCAAGTTTTGAAGGAACAGCAAACATCAACACTTACTGTCCACATAGGCAAAAGATTAATTCCTCTCAACCATTATTTTCTCTTTTTAAATATATAACTAAGAGGTTTGGTACGCTCCCACCAGAAAGAATGTGTCCTGACTGATTCTCAATTTCATTAAGTTTACAGGTAGGAATGTTAATAACATAAAAATTATATTTCATAAGGACCTTCCATGGCTTAAACATAGAATCAGGCTTAGTTAATTGATAATAATCTGTTTTGGGGTCTTCTACTAGCTACTGTCATATATATCATAAGCAAACTTAATATGCAGTGATATTTTCATGTTAATGTCATTTTTTCATAAGATCTGTTTTCCAAAGTTATGACAAAAAGACTAGCCAAGCCCATATTTTCCATTTCTATATGTTAGAGCTTTTACTAAAAATTGTTAAACAGTTTTAAAGCAGTTGCTTTGCTTCAAAGTGACACGGAAGATTATTATTGTGGAGAAATTCTGTGAAACAATAATATGCGATTGGGAAGAATTTAAATTAAATATTTTATGCATTTTCTTTCCCATCAATTCTCACTTATAGAGTGGTCCTTATCATTAGGGCTCCCATCATTTATGAGATGAAGCTGCCCCTAGGAAGGCTGGCATTTCTCAACAGGTATTTATCGAGCTGTGGGATGAGTTTTCCATGTTTACTGCTGATCATGCGCTAATGTGTTTATAGAAGAGAAAATGACATTGAAATTGGACTGGTCCTATCTCTCCATGCCCGCTGAGACCTGGCAGGCAGGAAACTGTGGTGTGTAACTCTCATTCTTTTAAAGCAAAGACTGAAGATAGCTGTAAGGAAATGTTTCTTAACGTCTGGGAAAAGACAGACTCCACCACCAAATTTGCATATGTTAGAAGGACCAAACCACCTTCTTAGCACACCATTGAAGGCCTTCTGACAACTGACTTCAGCATAACTTTCTTAATTCAGCTCCCACCATGGAACCTGCATTTCCCCAACATCCCCTTTTGTATCTCCCACTTCTCTGCCTCGATGCCATTCTTCATGCCATGCTTTGACACCTTCCTCCTCCAGGTCTGCTCTACCCACTGAATTCCTTCAAGGAACGTCTCTAATAGATTTATATCTAATGAATCTATTCAGTAAATTATCATAAACTGCCATCCAGGTAGCATTCCCTAGTGAACCTACGCTTAGGGATTATCAATCAACTAACGCTTTTCAAAAATGATTCATTAAACAAGTGTTCTATGCTGTAAGCCAGGCTGCGCTTGCATTCAGTTATTAGTAATGGCAACAAAAATAACAGACATCAAACAATGATTTTAAAAATAAGGGATTTTTTCCTCTTCCACAAATGGAATCCCAGGGCAGAATGGATTCAATGGTTCAACAACATGAAAGACTTAGACCCCATTTATCTTCCTGCTCTGCTATCCTTACTGTGGGACAGTTGTGTTCATAATAACAAGATTCTGTTCACCCCCAGACATGTCTTCCATGTTCCTGGTGAGAGGAATAAGGAGAGGGGTATACAACATCCAGAATAATAGAGTAAGGACCACTTATAATAGTAAGGACCACTTTATGAGAATGTGTTCCTCCACAACATCAACAACAACACTAGCAAAAATGGCAAATCATCTTTTTCAGAACTCTGGAAATTAAACAAAGGCTTGCAACAATCCAGTTTATTCAAGGAAAATGACAGGACTTCAGTAAAAACAGTGAGGTTTTGGGTGTTTTAACCTGCTCTGTTGCCATCTTCCTCACCCCATCTTCGTGGGGCCTTGAGAATCAACAGTCTCACGATGGCAGGAGATCTGAAGACCAGCAGTCTAGGCACCTCTGGATGGGAGAGAACTGGGCTGGAACTCCCAAAGCTCCATCCTCAGTGAATTGTCACAATCTGACCTGTCTGGAAGCTCCCTGGAAACCCCCCACTTTCTGGACTTCTCTTTATTGAACCTCACTCAGAAGTCACAGGCTCTGAACTCTTTTCCTCCAGACGTATTTTGAAAATAACCAATGGTGACTGTTTAACATCATAGCTGCCTGAGGAAGGGATAATATCTGGATAAAACAAGAGGCTCACAAAAAAATTAAAAAGAAAATCTGAGGGATGAAATATCCATAGAAGCTATGAAAAATGCCAACATATTCCTGGAAATCTAGAAGTCAACATGCATATGCAAGGCTGTATGCATTCCCAGCAAAGACCTTAGAAGATCATAAACACTTATCTCGGTGAACCTTGAAACTTTGTGCAAGTATGAAGGGAAGACAGAGGCAGAGTTGTAAACTCTAGACCCATTGTAGACAGATCCCCAACACAAACACAGAGCTCATTAGCAAACACTGGAGTATTATGTCAAAGTATTTGAATAAATCTCTGTACAACCATTACCTGACCACTAAGATAAGCATGTCAGGAGCTTCAGTGGCTGTACATGAGAAAGAATACAGACATTACAGAATTAGTTCAAGAAACTAATTAAAGAAAAGCAACAAACAGGAAAAGAAAATCAACAATAACAAACTCTGAAAACTGCAGGTGGAGAATATGATTTCCAGAGGTGCCACATTGTGTTATTTAAAATTCCAGTTTTCAATAACAACAACAAAAAAATTACAAGACATTTAAAGGAGCTATAAGGTATGGCCCCTGTGCAGGAAAAAGTAAGTCAATAAAAATTCTCAGGTAGCCCACCTGTTGGACTTACTAGACAAAGATGTTAAATGAACTATTATAAATATGTTCAAAAATGAAAGAAGCCATGTCTAAAGAATTAGAGGAAATATGAAAACAAATAGAAAGTATCAAAAAAGATATACAAATTAGAAAAAGCTACCAAGTCTAAATAGGAGTTGAAAAATGAAATAACTGAAAAGTTCATTGGAGGGACTTACAGTAGACTTGGGCTGGCAGAAGAAATAGTCAGTACACTTTAAGCTAAGTCAATGAATACGGTCCAATCCAAATCACAGAAATTAACAATGAATTAAAAAAATGAACAGGGTCTCAGAGACTTACGGCACTTTGATGGTAGCGACATACACATAATGAGAATCCCAGAAAGAGAAGAGAGAAAGAAAGGGGCGGATCGAATATTTTTTAAAAGTCTGAAAACTTCCCAAACTTGATTTTTAAAATATTAATTTACACTTCAAAATAAATTCTGTTGTTGAGTTTTTAATTTAAAAATATTGTAAATTTGTAAAGTACCACATTTTAAACATATAATTTTTAAAAATATTCACTCAAAATATTTGCCTATTTTTTACTATTAAAAGAGTAGACAGAAATGTTGGGCAAACTTAAGTTCTCTATGATACTTTTGTCTTTTTTTTTTTTGTGGTACGCGGGCCTCTCACTGTTGTGGCCTCTCCCGTTGCGGAGAACAGGCCCCGGACGTGCAGGCTCAGCGGCCATGGCTCACGGGCCCAGCCGCTCCGCGGCATGTGGGATCTTCCCGGACCGGGGCACGAACCTACGTCCCCTGCATCGGCGGGCAGACTCTCAGCCACTGCGCCACCAGGGAAGCCCTATGATACTTTTGAATCTATATCTTGCTCAATATCTTGCATCGCAGGTTCAAAATGTCAATTCTTTTTCTTTTTAAAGTATGGAAGCCATTTTAAAATTGTATTTTTATAACTTTTATTTTATCAATAAAATAATTGTTTTCTTCCAAATTAAAAATTCAGGACAACTAAGTGAATTTGAAACACACAGTGTAGAAGAAAAGAAGGAACGCCTCTAGGGCTTTAAATAGATAATTACTTCTAATATTTCCTTCCAGAATTTTTGCCAGGAATGCTTGCTTAAATATATTTAGAATGATAGCATTGCTGTAGGCATAGGTTACAGACAGAAAAGAAACAGAAGACAATTTGGAAACAAATAATATCTATTAATAAGTAGTTTATCTGTATTTCCTAACTTTAACATATGCAGTGTATAAATCAATCAAAAGGAGGTTTAAAAAAAATAAAATTACCATTCAAATTCTTTTATAAATGGCCATTTTGTTGCCTTTCACAACATTATTTGAACAGGAGTTAAGATTAGATTTTTTTAAATAAGTAATTTTCCAATCTCAGAGTTCAAATTAGAGAAATATTTTACCAAAATTGGCGAGTAGTGAAAGAGAAAAAGGAGTAATCATAAGAAGTGGACACAAAGTTGAGCGTTAGATTCTGTTTCCATGTATGGGGGGAAGAACATGGCTGAGAAAAGGGATCGTCGTGAGAAGAGTAGTCAGGTGTGTAACCAGTGAGGAAAATCCATCATGGGCCCACCTGCAGTACCGGTCGGAATACACAGCTCAGCTAAATTCCAGAGTCTCTGCTGAAATCCAGGAAGGGAAGACTTGCAAGCCCTTTTGAGCCATGAATATGTTACTTTTTTTTTTAAAATAAATTTATTTATTTATTTTGGCTGTGTTGGGTCTCCGTGGCTGCGCGCGGGCCCACTCCAGTTGCAGCGAGTGAGGGCTGCTCCTTGTTGGGGTGCATGGGCTTCTCATTGCGGTGGCTTCTCCTGCCACAGAGCACGGGCTCTAGGCACACAGGTCCCAGTAGTCATGTTTCGTGGGCTCTAGAGCTCAGGCTCAGTAGTTTTGGTGCACGGGTGTAGTTGCTCCATGGCCTATGGGATCTTCCTGGACCAGGGCTCGAACCTGTGTCCCCTGCATTGGCAGGCGGATTCCTAACCACTGCGCCACCAGGAAAGCCCCAAATATGTTATTTTATTTTATTTTTTTTTGCGGTACGTGGGCCTCTCACTGTTGTGGCCTCTCCCGTTGTGGAGCACAGGCTCCGGACGCGCAGGCTCAGCGGCCATGGCTCACGGGCCCAGCCGCTCCGCGGCATGTGGGATCTTCCCGAACCAGGGCACGAACCCGTGTCCCCTGCATCGGCAGGCGGACGCTCAACCACTGCGCCACCAGGGAAGCCCTTTATTTTTTTTTCCCAAATATGTTACTTTTAAAGTCATAGCTTCAATGCATCTTGGTATGTTTCCAAGGTTTCTTTTTACCATAAAAATAACAAATTTACAGTGTATTTTCCTAGTTCTTGTACATCTGTAACTGTCTTTAATGCCTTCCTGAGTAAAAAACAACTTCTTTGGTCATGTGCTTCTTGGGTAGCAAGCATTTATCTCATAAATGTTGACTACGGCACAGTTTTCTTCTGAAACTAGGTGCAGAGGAAAAGAAGGAAGCCAACTTAAGCTTTTGCACCTTTGAATGTAAAAGATTCATACTTCTTCAATACTTCCAGAATCTTTCTAAGTTCTCATAACTAAAAAGAAAAACACCATAGAGGGAAGGCTGTGCGTGTGTGGTGGAAGGGAGCATATGGGACCTCTCTGTACTTTCTGTTCAATTTTTCTATGAACCTAAAACTGGTCTAAGAAATAAAGTCTATTTTTTTAAAAAAAAGGAAAAGAAAAATACCTAGTGGATTTAGGAATGAATCTCTTCTCAAAGAGATTGAGAAGCGATTACTCCAAAATACAGTTATCATTTTGTAAATGAACCCTTCGTATTGACTTAAAGGTACTATTACATTTTTAAAAATTTCACTGCAGTCCTTTCTTAACTCATGCATCTCCATGTTTATTCACCCCTGTTCAGTTTTTATCCTCTTTCTTCTCTTCCAGTGTATAGCAGCCCCTGTGTCTTGAGAGTTCATTCTATCGTACAACCTATTAAGAATGTTTAGCAGTTTTCTACATTTTTCTTCTTATCCATGTAATAAAACAATTGAAAAGAATGTTAAGTTCCCTCTATGACTCAAGATGTCATTCACTTGCCCCTTTGGTCTTCCATAGAACCCTTGTTTATTTGTGTTAAAGTAAGGCAGGTTCTCAACAGAACCATTCTGTACCAACAGGAGAGGCATGTGCATTGCTTTAGACTCATTCCCCATCCACTTGGATGACAATCAAAATTCCTCATAGGATATTCAGGTGCAGAATAAGTTGATGGACATAGTTTCTTTCCCTCTATCCTCATGTTCAGTAGACATTCATCCAGGTGGGTTCTGCTGGACCAGAGCGGGACCTCCCAATACTCCCAACCAATGAAACACAGAGCCCACCATGAATCCCAGCATGCACTGCTCCAGAGCTCTCCCCCTCACCCCACTCCTCCTGGCCCCTGACTTGTGACCAATGTTCTGCCGACAGTCCCCCCCTTTACCCCACCTACTTTCTGTTTTCTATGAGTATGATATTTCAAAAGAGATGATAGAGAAGAGAACACAGTAGGGAAGGGAGGAAGATCACTCTAATTGTGCCAATAATCAACACATGAAAATAATGGAACCGTCCTATTTTCTTGATGCTATTAATCTAATCTCTCTGAGATCCATAATATGCAGTGGGCAAAGGCCAAGTAAAGACAGTTCATGAAAGAAATACAAATGCCTGATAAAAATATGGGGAAAATTCCATCTTACGCGTAATTACAGAAATACAAGTTGAAACACTGATGCATTATATTCACCTCTAATCTTAGTAAATACTTAGTATAAAGAGTTATTTTGTGAATATGTATCATTGGTGAGAGTGCGAGACAGTGCAGACTTTTTTTAAAGATTGTACCCTTTAAATCAGTAATGTTACTTCCTAGCATTTGTTATAAAGAAACTATAATAATAAATATCATTCACAGCACTATTTATAACAGAAAACCAAAGCATCAATAACAGAAAATGATTAAATTGTAAATCTAAAGTGTAATTCTATTAGAAAATGTTTTTAAATTACTTAATAACATTTAAGAATGCTCATTATGTCATGTTAAGTTAAAAAAAGATTCATGACCCTATTATGAACAATACATCATGTACAGAGTTATTCCAATTTTGCCCTCCACATATACATTTGTATAAGCAAATTTTTTCACCATATAAGCATAAGTTTATATATGTGTATTTACATGGAAGAAAACAACTAGAAATATAAAATGTATTAATAATTGTTTTATGTAACAATTTATAAATTTTTCCTTATTTGTTCTATTTCTAATAGACACTACTATGAAATCAATCTTCTTTTAAAATTAGGATAGAAACAAGTAACATCATAAAAATGTTACTGAGAAAGAAGCTAATGAATTAATGCTCTGATATACAATTGGTATTTTGGGCTCACTTTTAATTGTGACTTAGACCTCAAAACATTATTGAGTGCATAGCACAGAATTAGACATAACCATATTACCCGTTAACATAAGGGCAGCCTGAATAATGATAGGAAAGGGGTACAACAATTTCTTTACTCCAACAGTGAATCATATTTAGAAACTGCCCTAAGCAAATGTACGCAATATGAAATGAATAAATGTACACAAGACATTCTGGGACCATTTATAGTACTTAAAGAAGTACTTTATCAAGCAATCTCCAATGTATGGGTTAGAAATGATTAATGTTTCCCAACAGTTACTAAAATAAAAGATACATAGATGGTGAATAAATAATGATGATAGATAGATAGATAGGATGTAGACATTTTTAAAATAGCACAAGAAAGGGAACAAAATACAGTCCAAGGTGGAAGCCTTATTTACTCATTTTATTTGTTCACTTATCACTATTATTCTCTCTCTTCTGTGAAGAGAGCCAGGAATCAGAATTTCTGAAAATTCATTCTCTACTAGTCTTCTATGGGCACATGTCACAAAAGGCACTCCACAAAAATTCACACATCGGTGATTACTAGAAATTCAGCCACATATCTCTGTAAATGCTCCTCATGTGGTAACATGAGTCAGATTAAGAAATCTTGATTTTACCTCCAGGTTGAAGCCCGGACAAAATGTGACCTTAAGAGGTTTCTCTCATGCTTATTGTCTCCTGGATCCCACTGGGTTGCAACTACCTGCCTTTATAACTCAGAGTTAGTAGAAAGAGGGATGAGAGAAGTATTTTCTCCCAGGTTGGAGGAAATCCTGGATCACATTTCATCACTACTCCCATGGAAAAGGAATACAATAAAAGATGAAAATCTAAATGGTAAAGAAATCAAAAAGGGACATGGAAAAGACCTCTTTGAACCACTTGGATTTTCCACTCAAAAGCTCTATTTACTTTACTTATGAAAGTATAAAAGTCCTAGTCATAGTAGGGTTAATTTTTCCACCATATTCCTTTACATGCCACTTCCTTATGGGAGAAGGAAGGTGGGAAATTTTGCAACCCCCTAGAGGCTGTGCTCCAGCTACAATCACCCACTGCTTGGACCCTTTCTTTAAAAATGAATAAAATGACCATTATTGTATATTTTGTTTTGTTCTAGGAACGATGCTTATTGATTTCCATGTATTATTTTAATCAATCCTATCAAAGCCTGTACAAAATAAGCACTATGGTTGCTACTCCCATTTTAAAGATGGGAGGCTGAGGCTCCCAGGGGGCCTCACAGCTGGAGAGAGGCAGAGCTGGAATTCTAGTCCAAATCTGTCTGAACCCAGAGCCTTCGTTCTTCACATCTCCACCACATAGCCTGGTGAACTGGTCAATTTAACTAAATCAACTTGTTCTGAAACCAGTGTGGACATAATTTTAATATGAGTATGCTTTATTTCACCCGATATTTCCAATGTAGTTTTAAGATCAAAGATGGTCTAGGTATGTGTAACTAGCAATCTGATCTATAATTTACTGCATAAACCCAACATTTAATCTCAACCCATTTCTAAATATACGTACATACACATATGTAATGTGCATAGTGTATTTTTCTGAAGATATAAGTGGTGACAAGGGAGATTTACAGACTTAAACACAAAACCTGACCCTCAGTCCTTAGAATTATCGCTTTCCTTGTTTCTTTTTGTTTTGTTTATGTATGTATGTATGTATTTGTCACTGGATTCTGTTGCATCTCATCCCACTCTAAGAGCTTCATCTTCAATTTCATCTTTTCTTTCTTCTGATAATTATTCCTTAAGTGAGAGTATTTTACAAGATTCCATATCTGTGTCAGAGACTGCTAGCTGACCATCAATCCTATTTTCTTGTATTTTAAGCTACAGTCAGGCTACATTTCCCAGCTTCACACACAGCCAGTGGGAATGACCTATATATGTCCCAAGTCAGACCCATAAAAATATTCTCTGCATAATCCCGCATCTTCTTTACATGTGTGCTGGCTGAACATTGGAGGGCAATGTCAAGATGGCAATGCTTTGGCAGCCTGAGTCCCTGGATAAAATGTAAGGAACAGAATCCCCTACATCTAGAAACTCTGAAATTGACCCATATGCTCTGGTTAGATAAGCAGGAAATAAATAAAGCAGAGTCAGAACATCATGTGTTGCGCTGCTTTGGGCTGCCCTTAGCAACATATGAAATAAGCTTAGGCAAAACATCGATGGTTTTCAAGCTGAAATTAAAGGAAATACAGAACTTCTGAAAATAAAGAAAAACCAAGTGCTTCTGGCCCTAAATAGAAGAGAATAAGATTGATTAGAGCTTTGGGCAACAAAGGCTAATAAGACTCCTCAGTTGGACAGAGTGACCTGGAGCTGCGGTAAATACCAGGCTCCACCCCTAAGCCTGTTATTTAAGATGCTTATATGGTTAAAGAAGCATGGAAGGAGGAAGAAAAGATGAAAGACACGTCCAGGAATGAACTTGGGTACGGTTCTCCCACACACAACTGACCGGAAACAGGCCAGAAGCATGATGGTTTCTAAGGGGAGGGTGTTGCCCAGGAAACCATGATTCTGGTATGAAAAAAAAAAAAACATGATTGTTAGGTGAGCCTTGAAAAAGCCTTGAGGAGCTAGACATTGCACAAGCCCAAAGCAAACTGCATGTTCAGTCATTAAGGAGAGCGTACTCCCCATAACCTGCCTTAGGTGTAGCCATGGAGAAGGGAAAAGGAAAACCCTTCCAAATGAGAATCCATTTTGTTTCAGTGTGTAAAAGTCATTTTGCAAAGTTAGCAGCTCAAAACACAAGCATTTATAAGCTTGCCCAATTTCCGTGGGTCAGGAATCTGCAGTCAGCTTCGTCAGGTGGTCTGTCTCAGGCTCCCTTGGGAGGCTGCGGGCAAGATGCTGGCTGGGCTGCAATCGTCTGAAGGCTTGACTGGGCTGGGGCATCTCTTCCAGTGTGGCCCGACATCTGACCCAGCAAGTCAGTGCTGGTGGCTGGCCGAGGCTGCTGTTCCTCACCCCAAGACCTCTCCACTGGGCTGCTTATGTGTCCTCAGACACAGCAGCCGGCTCCCCACAGAGGGCGCTCCAAGAGAGAGCAAGGTGGAAGCAACACGTCATGCCAGCAATATCCCATGGGTCAGGCAGCCCAGCCCTGTCCAATGCGAGAGAGGACAGCACAGGACCTTGTATTAGTTCCTGGGGCTGCTGTAGTGAAGTACCACAAATCAGGTGGCTTAAACTAGCATTCTCTCACAGCTCTGGAGGCAAGAAGTCCAAAATCGAGGTGTCATCAGAGCTGCTTCTTTCTGGAAGGGAGAATCTCTTCCTTGCCTCTCTCTTAGCTTCTGGTGGTTGCTGGCAATCCTTGGCTGTCGTTGGCTTAAGACATATCACCCGGTCTCTGTGTGCGGCTTCCCATGGGGTTCTACACTCTGTGTCTACAGATCTCCCTTTTCTTATAGGGACACCAGTCATTGGATTTACAGACCCACCCAAGCCAGTATGACCTCACCTTAACCTGATTACATCTGCAAAAACCTTATTTCTAGAAAATAACACATTCTGAGGTTCCAGGGGGACAGGATTTTGCGGGGGGACATTATTTGACCAAAACAGACATGACACCAGGAGCTGAGAATCATTCGGGGCCGTCTGGAAAGTTCACTGCCACAGCCATTGACATAGGGATTTAGTTGCTTCTGTGGCTGTCATCATTGTTATAGCTGCTACCTACCTTAATATTCATTCTCTTTCCTTTTCACTCCACAGATTCTCCTTTGGCAATATGTTCTACTCTGATGGCTTCCACTAGCAATACTAAGCTGATGGAATACAAAACCCTGTCTGCAGCTTTGATCTATCTTATGAGCTCCAAAACCACATTTTTTTTTTTTTTTTTTTTTTTTTGCGATATGCGGGCCTCTCACTGTTGTGGCCTCTCCTGTTGCGGAGCACAGGCTCCGGACGCACAGGCTCAGCGGCCATGGCTCACGGGCCCAGCCGCTCTGCAGCATGTGGGATCTTCCTGGACCAGGGCACGAACATGTGTCCCCTGCATCAGCAGGCGGACTCTCAACCACTGCACCACCAGGGAAGCCCCAAAAACACATTTTGATTTGCCTGATTAACATCTTGATACAAGATTCCCAAACCTTGGAAACAACATTTTCTAAACAGAATCTATCACAGAATCCCCACAGACACATGGCAAACTACTCCTACTAATAAACTACTAATTCCACTCTGAACAACCATTAAATCCACTTCCTCGCATCCACCTTTATCTTATTGTAGCCACTGCCCATGTTCATAACTGGAATTGATAGCTCTCCTCCTACCATCTTGCTTCTTCCCAATCTGTGCTCTTTACAGCTACCATCATCAGGTTTGTTTCCATAAATACAGAGCAGACAATGCCACCCCTTTGTTATAAAACAGTCAGTTACTTTCTATTTCAAACTTTTCATTCTGGTAGTTAAAAGCCCCCTAAATCGATGAAGTTCTATTCCCCCTAATATAATCAGTCCTTTGTCTTTCTTCAAGTTGTTTCCTCTGCCTGAATGGCCCTTCTGAATTCCAGGCACCTTTAAAATGACCTCTCCAGTTCTAGATTCTTTAAGAAGCTATTACACAGATTTTTTTTAAAGTATTCACAGATAAAACTGACCTCTCCCTTCCTTTACCCTCAGTATTATATTGTATCTTACTTATTCTATATCTGCATTGGAATAAAATCGTTTACAGACATGCCTGGCTCCCTGATTGGATGTTAAGATTCGAAAGAAAAAGGACAGATTCTTGGTCATCTTATTAACCCCTAGGGCCTGACAGAGGACACCTCCCCCATAGTAAGAATTTGATAAGCGCTGACTGAATATGTGTTGAATAAATTATTACTTAATTATTTTAGATCCTCAAGTTACATGTATTGAAAGCAAATATTCAATTACACACAGTTTTGCCTTCAAAATCCAGCTATGGCATATTTGTCTATCTCTTCCATCATAAGGAATTTGAATCATCACCACCTAAGTTTAAAATGTCATCAGTCAATTCCGTGATGTTAGAGAGAGAAAAATAGAAAGGGATGGGGAGACAAAGGGATACACTACTTATTGTCCTGTAATCAGAGGAAGATTTTGATTCTGAATTTTTAATTGCTTCTGAAAAGAAGTTCAGAACAAATGAGCATGAGTTTAATCTTCCTTGGTCTAGTTACTTTTCTTCCCCAAATAATAGTTGATGGAAGATGTTCTGGCCAGGATGGGCACTGGAAGTTTTTTGTTTCTTGTTTTTTGTTTTTTTGCGGTATGCGGGCCTCTCACTGTTATGGCCTCTCCCGTTGCGGAGCACAGGCTCCGGACGCGCAGACTCAGCGGCCATGGCTCACGGGCCCAGCCGCTCCGCGGCATGTGGGATCCTCCCCGACAGGGGCATGAACCCGTGTCCCCTGCATCGGCAGGCGGACTCTCAACCACTGCACCACCAGGGAAGCCCCTGGAAGTATTTTCATTAGGTCTCTCGGAGATTTCCCCTCTTTCAGACAGTCCTCCCCGTATTTCACACTGTAAGACGTGGCCTTTAGTTCAGCCCACAAGAGCATTGTGGGCAACCCAGCTTGAATGTGTGTCAGACACTTGCCCAGAGTGGAATCGGACAGGTTTGATCCAGTTTCCCTGTTACATTTTTCCAGAAGAATACATTTTCGCCAGGACCAGAAACCATCGGACTAGATTTGGACCATGGATTAGAAAGGTCCGTATTTGTAATCCACCTGATACCTTATGCTCTGAAATATTATATTACAGACTTTATATTTGCTGAAGCCATAAGAAACATGAACAGTTCACTAATTCACCCTCTTTTTTGGAGTAGAGAACTCATAAAGTGCAAAGTGACTCTAAGCAACAAGGGAAAAGAAAGCTCCAAGCTTTGGATAAGGGCTTCCGACAGACACTGAGAGGCTCCTCTGGAGGTCTGTTCACACAGCTCTGGAGAAAGGCTCATGGTTTCCTTGTCCACGCTTGACTTCTTGCCTCACCCTCCTGTGAGTGATTCTGGTCCTTACTCCTGGTTCATGTGACACCAAAGGAGCCCTGGGCAGGACAGGCAGCCAGGCAGGAAGGCCGGCTGTGGTCCCCCTCTAGCCACAGCAATGACAGCCCCTGCTCTCCACCAGGACTTGCTGGTCCCTCGCCCCTTTCCTTCCTTTGATTTCTCACCCAAATCAGCTTCTCCAGACTCTGTTCCACACACGGGTTGCTTTGGTCCCACTTTAATATGAACCTCCATCAGGGTAGGGATCACTGTCTATTTCTTCACTGATGCATCATCCCAAGACTTTGCAGGGTTTCCAGGCAACAGCAGGTACATAAATAAATACTTGCTGCATGAATGAATGACCGGTCAGGAGCCCAAAACACCAGAGTGTGACACAAACTGAGGGGAAGAGGTTCCCTTGCGGCCTTGCCTTGTGTAACAAGAGGTGGCAGCAGGTCCTGTAGAAGGAGGTGGGAGTCCCCAGTGCCAGGTGCAGAAACCCCGCATCACTGGCCTTAGCAGGTCCTACAGCACAGGGAGGCCGGGCAGCGGACACCACTCCGACCGGCATCCTCTGTGCTGCTTCATGGCTACTGGTAGCCTTTGCAGTCTGTGGAAGGCATTCAGGACCAGAGAAAATATCAAAACTCTTATCTATGTGCTTTTCTAAAATAGAAAGGACCAAAGATCCTATCTGTATGAAAAGCACTTAGTCATTCTTTAAAGGAAGGCCAGCTCATTTTTATCAATAATGAGTCCAGAAGATTCACTGTGAATGAATGAAAACATGTTGTAATCTGCCAAGGTATAGCCTTTCCTCTTATAAAAGTTGTCACGTGCGAGTGGCATTTTAGATACTGCAAAGTCAGGGATCCATCTATAAGAGAAAAGCTCAGACAGCTTTCTGACCTATCTTCCGCCCCTCAGCATTTCAAGAGAGGGATGTCTTTGCTCTGGGAGGTTTTCTTTCTCCCTCTTAAAAAACTGTGGAGAATATTTTTCTTCTTACAAAAACAAAAGCATTGAGACCGATATCATAAGTAAAGAGAACACACCACAGAGTGGCATTTTAGTGCTCGGATGCCATCAGAAGGTACTTAGTGAAGTACATTTAGCCACACGACATCAGCATTAGAGCGACTGCTATGGTGAAATTACAACATACCGGACAGGAGTCCCAATGGCTCCAGTGTGTGCCATGAGATGGGAGGCCAAACACTGGTAAGAACAGCACAAGGAGAAATTCTAAAGGGCTTGTCGCCCTTAATACCTGGAATTCAAACTATGACGGAGACCTGGAAGATAAGTGCTTAAGAACGTCAATGACCTTCTCAGCACCTCTGAAAAGTATCTACTGAAGGTCCTCCAAGAAAAATCCATATGTGCTGGATAAGCTCAGTGGTGAACTCATCCAGGATGCACAGAAATCAAGGCCTTTTCCAAGAACCGTATGGCTTCTCATCTTCAGATATGCCAGCATGTAAATCAACAGTGGAAAATATTTTCTGAAGAATCGCTAGATCACGTGCTCCTGGAGGGCATAACCTGCCGCATGTCCAGAGCAACCTCCATACCTAGTACAGCGGTTGGCTTATTTGATTCCTTATTTATTGAATTAAATAGATTTCAAGTTGATTTGGAAATTTGAAATCTACACCACTGGGTTGTGAACTAAGTAGATGATTTTTTATAAAATATCTATTTTAAATAAAATTTTGAAGTATATTGGATTAGATTCTGCTAGACCCTAACTGCTCTCTAATCCCACTTCTCAGCTGATAGGAGAATGTCTGTTACAGCCAGGGCCAGCTGCTGTGGAGCAGAAGCTCCAGGAGCAACCACTCTGGACTCTGGGCTGCCAGTTGCCTGCCGGTTAGACAGCAAAACTTCCTGCTAAATCCGAAAGCTGCATTTCAGCTCTGGTCAAATATTCCAGTAGAGATGTATGATGCATTTCTATAAAGCAGGGCTGAGGTTTTTCTTATTTCTCCCTCCTCCCCACCTCCTTTTTGCCTCCTAATTGCTGATGTTGACCTAAAAAAAAAATGCAAGGTGTAAAAAGCTTCGCTTTTTCTTTTTCTTTATTATCCTAAGTGTGAACCTTACACGGCAAACTTGGGATGTCAACCCAAGAAAATGCAAATATAATTTGAGTTTGAAAATATGCCATAGCTGCCCAGCTACAGAAAAGCCTGAACAGCTGTACCTGTTAGTCAGCTGTGGCAGATCTGCCCACACTAGGCTGCAATTACGTTCTTTGCTTTGGAATCTCTTGTACTCTTTTATGTAATCTTCTTTGCTAAAATACGAGGGGAACGATCAAGCGACAATATGAGAAAACTCATGGAGTGGCAATCCAGTCAATCCATCAGTCCTTACCGAGTGTGCGTCTCTTGTGAGGCACTGTGCTCTGTGTGATGTGGGAATCACACACAAAAATCATCTGTAAAGGAGACAGGAGAAAACACTGGAAAGCGTCATTTACGATACAGGACATGGAGAAAACAAGAAAACTTCAGAGCAGGGAATAAAAACAATGTCCACTGCACTGTCCCTGAGGTGTCTTACCCCACTGTGGGTCCAGCCAGGAGTTTAGTTCAGGATTGCCTTTGGCAGCCTCCAAACCCATCCCAAGTCCTGTGCTTTCAGCTCCTTGGGGACCACTGTCAGGCTGGATTACCTGTGGGGATAATTTCAAGTCTTGTGGTTAGCTGGGACTTGAAGGCAGTGTGGAAATTCCAGAAACCTCCCCAGGATGAGGTGCCTGCTTTCTTGGCCAATCTGGGGAACTCAGAGCAGGAGAATCCCAAGAATGTGAGCCCCTTGAGCCACCCTGCATTCTAGGGGAGCGTCCCCAGCTGCGTCTCTGAGCCTCTTCAAAAAGAAACCGGGCGTGGGACAGAGAAAGACAAATATCATATGATACCACTTATATGTGGAATCTAATAAAAATTGATACGGTTGAACCTCTTTACAAAACAGAAACTGAGTCATAGATCTCGAAATCAGACTTACGGTTACCAAGGGGGAAATGCAGGGAGAAGTGATGAATTGGGAGATTGGGATTGACATATACACACGACCAAATATAAAATGGATAACTAATAAGGACCTACTGTAGAGCACAGGGAACCCTGAGGTTAGGTGAATAAGGGACATGATTTTTATATCTTCTTGAGGAAATATTGCTTTTATTATTAAGAAATCTCCTTCTTTATTCTCCTTAATTCTCTTCCCCATAGCTTTTTTTCTGATATAGCTAATCTAGCTTTCTTTAAGATAAGAACTCCATGGTCTATCTTTTTCCCTTTCTACATTTTCAACCCTTCTATATCCTTGTATTTTAGGTACATAGATAACTCTTCTAAACAGCATGTACCTAGACTTTCTTTAATCCATTCTGAGAATACTTGTCTTTTACTAGATGGATGTAATCCATTTAAATTATTAAATGTATTCCTAAGTATGTTATCTTTTTTGTTGCTGTTATAAATGGGGTCTCTCCTCCATTATACTCTAATTGGCTATTTTTTTCTGTATATGGAGACTATTGATTTTTGTGTGCAAAGTTTATATTCTACTACCCTGATAAATCCTTTCATGGTTTGAGTTAGTTTTGTTATTGTTTCTCTAGGGCTTTCCAAGCATACTTTCATATCAGCTATGAATAGTGGTTTTACTCTTCTTCTAAGTCTTGTGTCCCTAATTGTTCTCTCTTTCTTAATTGCATTGGCTTCCCATGAGCTGCTAAATATTCTTGCTTTGTTCCTGACCACGAAAGGAATGCCTCTTTCCTCCCCGTTAATAGTCTGATGTTAAGACTGAGGTATTTATATCTTATGATGTTAAGAAAGTACCTATCCGTACTTATTATCTTGAAAGTCTTTAATAGGACAGGTGTTGAATTTTGCCAAATTCAAAGTTTTTAAACCACGTTTGGATATAATTACATGATTTTTCCTCTTAGATTCATTAGTATGGGGAGTTATATTAATAGATTTCCTGGGCTTCCCTGATGGGGCAGTGGTTAGGAATCTGCTTGTCAATGCAGGGGACACGGGTTCGAGCCCTGGTCCAGGAAAATCCCACATGCCACGGAGCAACTAGGCCCGTGTGTCATAACTACTGAGCCTGCGCTCTAGAGACCGCAAGCCACAGCTACTGAAGCCCGCGCACCTAGAGCCCGTGCTCCGCAACAAGAGAAGCCACCGCAATGAGAAGCCCTCACACTGCGTTGAAGAGTAACCCCCGCTTGCTGCAACTAGAGAAAATCTGTGCACAGCAACAAAGACCCAACGTAGCCAAATATAAAATTTAAAAAAAAGAAAGGTTTCCTAATACTAAATCAGATTTGCATTCATAGTATACATTTCACTTAGTCATGGTGTACTTACTTTTAACGTGGTTTTCAACCTGTTTACTAATATTGTAACTAGTATTTTTGCACTATATTCATAAGCAACATTGATCTATATTTTGTCTTTGGCATATCTGTGTCAATGTTAATCTTGTTTCATAAAATGAATTTAGAAGTTTTCATTCATTTTCTACGATTTTTTTTTAACTTTGAGATTATCTGGTCATGTAATGATTTGGTGGAAGTCTCCTGTGATAGCATCTGGGCCTGGTGCTTTTTGTGGCCTTGATAACTTTCCTGTTTCTTCTATAGGAATGAATAGAAGCTTTTTGTCTCTACTGGGATTAACTTGGATAAATTTTATTTTCCTAAGAAACTGTTCATTTCACTGAGATTTGCAAATATATTTCCATAGCGGTGTAAAAGTGTTTTATGTTGTTTCAAATTCCTCTGTATCAATAAATATTTTGTATATATGTGCTTTCTCCCATTTTCCTTGATGAAATTGCTCAGTGGATTTTCTTCTTTTCTTTCTTTTTTTTTGATATCTGCAAAGAACCAACATTTTGGATTATTATATGTATCCAATATTTTTCTGTTCCAAACCTCATTAATTTTTCTTTATTATTTTCTTATTGTGCTTTTGTTCTGTTTACCTTGTACTTTGAATAACTTTTTAAATTGTAAATACGTTTATTTCACTCTTGCTTTCATTGCTAGAGCTATTTGAGGCTATATATTTTCCTCTAGTCACTGCTTTAAATGTATCCCATTGATTCTGACATGTAATATAAGTTCCTATTATTTTTTCCAGAAATTCTGAAATTTCAATTCATATTTCCCTTCTTCCCATAGTTGTTTAATAGAAGGCTTTAAATTTCCAAATAGAAGGAATTTGAGGAGTTTTTAATTCCTTTTCAAATTTCTAGGATTTTGGAGGGGTTTTTTTTGATTAAAGAGTTTTGTTTGAAATATATTTACTACATAGAACTTACGAATGCTTTCTTGATGATCTGATATATGATCAAAATTACATACTTTTTGTACATGATCTATGTGCAGTTGTGAAGAAGGTATATTCTCTATTTTCAGGATATATTTTTATATATAGTGATACATAGATAAA
Source organism: Lagenorhynchus albirostris (assembly GCF_949774975.1). Taxonomy (NCBI): domain Eukaryota; kingdom Metazoa; phylum Chordata; class Mammalia; order Artiodactyla; family Delphinidae; genus Lagenorhynchus; species Lagenorhynchus albirostris. Next base: position 3,787,987 of record NC_083106.1, on the reverse strand, counting down.
GATATAGACAGATATAGGTATATATACATATACATAAGAGCTACTTTATTCTAGATGTTTTTTAGATCCTTTATATTCTTACTTACCTGTGCACTTGACCTGTCTTTCACCATGTGGTATGTTAAAATTTTCTACTATTAGTGTGTTTATGTGTATCTCCCATTGCATCTCCTGTAGTTTCTGCTTTGTGCAGGTAGTGGCTGTTTGGGGCATAGATAATCATTTCTTGGTTATGAATTTTTACTCTTAGCATTTTAAAGTAACCTCATATGATGCTCTTTTGCCTGAATTCTCCTTCATCCCAAGTCAGAATTGCAGCACCAATCTTCTTATTGTTTCCATGCCTGGTATACAGTCCCTCATCCCTTTATTCTTAGCTTTTTGAATCAATGTGCCTTGGGTGTGTCTTTATTTACAGCACAGAGCGGGGTTTTATTTTATCTGCCACTGTGAAGATGGTTTTGCTTTTTTGGGGGGGCGGGGGGCGCATTACATGGCTTGTGGAACTTCCCTGATCAGGGATTGAACCCATGCCTCCTGCATTGGTTGTGTGGAGTCTTAACCACTGCACCAGACTGCCAGGGAAGTCCCATTTTAGCTTTAATAGATGAGTCAAGCCCATTCACCTTTTACTGATATGACTGATGTATTGGTCTCAGATCTGTCACATAATTTTTTGTTATAATACCTGTATGTATTATGTCATATTTATTGTTTCTTTATATGGGGAGTCACCTCTGTTATTACTTTTTAAATTCCTTTGGTATTTTTCAAAGGCTTAAACTTGTTCTAGCTGTTAAATGTATGTTTATACCTTTTACAATGCAGAGTCCTCTTTTTGTTTTCTTACATAACCACCACTATTAGGTCTGTGAGGCTTAAATTGTATTGTTTGACTCACACCTATTTTCGGTGATTTTCTATTTTCAATGATCTTACTCTAATTTCCCTTTGTCTCGTCCTCTAATTGCCATTATTTACATGTTTCTTTCTACATTGTCAGAACATATTCTTGTTTTAATCTTAGCTCGTCAGTTAACTGGATTAAGTTATCAGCATCGATTCTTTGCTAAGGCTTCCCCACTTGATGATGGACATCTTTTCGGTGATGTTTCACGCAGCCCATGTGTCCACTCTGTCCCCTGAGTTCCCGCACCTTCAGTGCTGTTTTCCCAAAGCCTATACTTGGAGGACTACTTGGTCTCAAGTTTGCCTAATTCATTTAACCACATCAGTAACTTTTTTTTTTTTTTAGGAGGTCCAATGAATACTTTTAATAGGCTTTCTCTCAGGTTTAGTGATTTCAGTTCAATTTCCTGGGAAAACAATGGCCATTTTCAAGAAATAAACTTCAGTCTTTCCCAGAAAATTTACCTAGATTGTTATTTTAAATATTGGTTCTCTTCCTTTATTTTGTTTTACTTCTTCAGTAACTCCAATTATATCTACTTGGGGCCATTTTTCCTGCATTCAATTACAAACTCTTTCCCTCTGAACATTTCACTTTTATTACATTTTCATCTTCTTCATTGTTTTTCTGCCTTTCTTCAAAGTTTCTTAGTATATTTCAATTGATTCACTCTAAGCCACCCAATATTTTTTTTTCACTTCTGACATGTTTTTTGTCTTTTTCTTCATAGTTCTCCTGATTTCTATTCAGGTCGTTACCATTATCCCCCTAACACTATAGCTTACGCATTTTATTGTCCTGCGATGTTCATTTCTCCTGCAGAGTAGACTTTTCAATAGTCATTTTTGGTAGACATTCTATCTTTTCTCTTTGATAGCTGTTTAGATACTTATTTTCATATTTGATGGCCCATAATAGTTTTCCTACAATGTGCCTATGAATAAACGTGTTTTTATTTGTTGTTATTGAGACGTTGTGCTTTTTCATACTGAAGTTTCATGGCTTTTTTTTTTCGATTCCAGAAAACTTCCTTCCCTATTACTTTATTATGTCTTTCTGGAACCTTATTTGATATATGTTGGGACTTCAGTTTCTTTCCCAGTGTCTATTTTCCTTTCTTGTTAGTAATAAAATCTCTTTTTTTTTTCACTTTAAAACCACAAAATTTATTTTGTCACAAGAATCCACTGTATCAGTGATCAGTGGATGGGAAGACATCCCTAGTCTAGTTCCCCATATAAAACTTCCATTTCCCTTTTCTATGGACTGTTGCTCATCTCTGAACCCATCTATTAGTTATACTGGGATAATGACCATGTCAGTAAATACTGACCAGTGAGCGGGGAACTTGGAAAACCGTTTTATTTCTGTTATCAGTTATACTAATGTATTGTGAGAAGTTAATAATGCAGGCAGATTTAGGCAGATTTAAATGAAACGTGTTTCCAAAATAATCATTTCATAAAAGGTAATTTCAATGATCAGTGTCAGTCGTTCCATCAGCATTTCTTCAAATTGTACTACACATCACTTTCTATTTTACGAGTAAAAAACATCAGTGTAACATTAATTAATATTGTCATAATCTAGATATAAATATTATGCCAAGTCAGAGATTTAGGGAAACAGCTTTGTACTCAGAGACAGCAGATCAGGTCATATCCCAACTCTGCCTGCCCTTCACTGCCTGTGCGACCTTGACAAACTCAATTAAATTCTCTTAGTTTCTTCAGCTGTTAAACGGAGAGTTATTTTAGGAGAATAGCTAATGGAAGTGCCTAGCACAGTTCCTGAAGCAGACTATGATTTACTCTGAAGTATGTCATCAGACAAAATTAAACAATGGTTCTGTGTGATTCTTCACCTTTAGTTCATCAAGCTTTTAAAATCCTTATACTTTAGTGACAACATGAGGAAGTGAAAATATCAGGTAATGTTTGAACTCTGAGAGTTTTGACATCCTCAGACCTAATAACCCAACACAGTCATTTTCCCAATGCAGAAAATGAGACAGTTAAAAAATTGTCAGGAAAAAAATCACAATAAGCCCAGGTCTCCTGACTTCCTTCCCAGTGTATTTCCGTCACCCTACACTACCTCTGATCAGGCTGGCTCAGAACAATAACTCATCTTAAAGTCTCAATATTCTTAAGTGTTTTTTCCATGTTTGTTATATTTTAAATATCACATGACTTTCCTTCTCCAGTTATCCTGTTTTGCTTTGTGAAATTAACATATAAAACATCTATAAAACTCAATTAATATAATTAAATATACCTCAATAATACTTTACATATACATGCAAAATTAAAGAGTTTTATTCATATTAGCAAGAGGTGCTTATAAGTTACCATCAAGAAAAGAAGGAAGCCAACAGATCTTTCCATTAATATTTAAGACTGAATAGCTTCATTCTTTTATTTTATTATATCAAGTTCAGTGTTGCTGCCAAACTTGAACTTGACTTTGAAACATCAGCCATATTTTGTTAATATCTCAGCCGTTGCAGGAGTCTTTAGGACAGACTGTGATATAGACAAGAAGATGGTGTGGAAATGAAATGAGAGTGGCTTTATTCTTGTTTGGCAGAACATTTGAAGTTTTTATCATTATCTTTCTTATTTGAGAATCCCTTGTGCCATTCTTCTCTCATCCCAAAATGGACACGTTACAAATGGAAAATTAGTGGCAACAGATAAGGACTTGGTAATTATGTGACTGCTAGGTGGTAAGATTAGGAGCCTATAATTTAAAGGAAATCACTGACGATGCTTTCTAATTCATAAAGAGCAGAAAGAGAGCACATTTGTGCTGACGACATCTTCTCCAGTCCTCATTTGCCTTTATCCACCAAAAAAACCCACTTTTTCTGTTGCAAACGTATCTTGACTGTTGAAATATGCAAGTGTATTTGGCTGAGAACTGGTCATTAGAATACTAATAAACAGAGATATAATGATAACATTAGAAGCAAAGTTATTGTGGAATCTTAGAGTTTTCTGACCAAAGAAGTAAAAAGCTGTTCATTGCAACCTTCATATGCACTGCACCCTATTCACTGTGTGGTAAGAGCTTGTCTCTGACATCTGCTGTAAAATGCTCCTTTTATTCTCAATTCTGGAGGGTGAAGAGCATTTAACTAAAGCCTAGGGAACTGATTAAAAGAACCTGGCTCCCAGAGGCCAGACCAGCAGATTGCAACACAGAATGCCAATATATTATTTTATAATAATGAGAAAATAGACAATTTTCCAATGACCAGCATATCTATGCTCGGTCTCCAAGGAACCTCCTGTCCTAGAAACGAGCTTGGAAGACAAAATTGAGTGCCTTACTCAACAAGCACAAGTAATAATAACAAAGGTTTTGAAGATGATAAATACATTTAAATGTATATCTTTAAAGGACATTTTTAAGTATGCCTATCAAAACTTTGCTGTATAAAAAAAGAAACTGGAAGAATACTGGTGTTAAAGTTCATGATAAGATAGACATCTGCCTTGTATTAAAATAGAAAATATCTAGGGCTTCCCTGGTGGCGCAGTGATTGAGAGTCCGCCTAGCAATGCAGGGGACACGGGTTCGTGCTCTGCTCCAGGAAGATCCCGCATGCCACGGAGCGGCTGGGCCCGTAAGCCATGGCCGCTGAGCCTGCGCGTCCAGAGCCTGTGCTCCGCAACGGGAGAGGCCACAACAGTGAGAGGCCCGCGTACCGCAAAAAAAAAAAAAGAAAATATCTAAAAATAAAATAAAAAGAGATTCTTTAGTAAACTTCATAGACTTCCAGTAAAAATTAGGATAAAACAGAAAATATGGTGTTTTTCTCTCTCTCATTTTTTTGGTCTTACTTCCAATACCTATAGCACGGAAGTCATGTAGGACAGCATAGTTTTGAAAATTTGACAGAGAACTGTAATAATATATTTTCCCTGAAATTTATGTATTCTTGGTATCTTACTGCAATATGACCATCAGAAGAGTCCCTGGGCTACCAGGAAGTAAAATTAAAGGTCACTTATATCATAAAATAGAAATGATGACTCCAGAAAAACAACAAATGCCTAGAACACACTGTTATAATTTATTGACTACTTTACCCTTTCCTCACTGATTTCCTCTGATGTTGAGCTATATTTCTCAGTGGTTCATAAAGTACACCCCATGAAGGTGAGAAGGGACCAGGGGGATGGAGGGAAAGTAGCTGCACCTGGACATTCGGAACCCCTCTGTGACCGTGACCTTCAGCAGTTTCTCCTGTTTGCTGCATCCTTTGTCTTCACTTATGTGTCCTGTGTACCCTGTGGAGTCTGTGAGTCCTTTCAATCCCTCACTCTGGGTCATCAATGCAATGTCTCACCTGTATGGCAAGCAGCCCTCTTATTAATTTACAAAAATATCTTCATTTTCATGCACTTCTTCATTAGGAACTTCAGAAAAAGTGCTGTCTAGTTATGAAAGGAAAGACATTACGATTTTGGTTGGAAATTTGTTAAATATGTAGATCTACTTATTAGTCAAAATTAACAGCATTTCCAATTTCCTTTCATGCCCTTCAGATAGGGATGAACACATACACAACAGTTAAAGATAAAAGCAACACAGCAGGGCATGTATGCAAGTGAGAAAATGGAGAAGGAAAAACTTGGCTGTTATAAAATGGGTGATTTTAAGGGTGCCACTAGACAATTTTAAAAGCTAACATTTATTAAATATTTCCTATGGACCAGGCACTGTTTGAATCACTTTGCATAAAGCAACTTGTTTAATCCTGACAACAACCTGTGAGGTATGGATAGATGTGGATGATAGATAGAAGACTGATAGATTGATGACAGATAGATAGATGACAGATAGATACAGAGATACGAGAGAGACAGAGGATTGATAGATGTAGTGATAGTCAATAGAGATACACAGATATGAGAGAGACAGACAGAGAAAGATGATAGACAGAGGATACATTAGATAGATAGATAGATAGATAGATAGATAGATAGATAGATAGATATCTGACGATGAGGAAACTGACATTCAGAGAAGTTAAGTAATTCACTCAAGGTCAAACATTGAGGAGAATCAAGCTTCAGACACCAGGAGCTGAAGTGAGACCCCAGAGCTGGAGTCCTTAACCACTATTCTACACTTCTAAGCAAATAAGCTAATAGTAGTCTAAGATACAACAAAGTTGGATATAGTTAACCCTGCATCTATGGTGTGTGTGCCCACAGTGCAGACATTTGCTTGCACTAGTTGGAGGAGGGATCAGGATTTCTGGAGGGAAGTATTTACTGGGGTTACCTAGGCAGCATCACAGTGCTTCAAAGCAAAGGCCCATTTTTCAGTCCATATTCCCAATCAGCACAAGAGCCCTGTCCACACCTTAGCCGCAGAGAACTCAGTGCGGAGAGGGGTCTTCGGACACATGCCTACAGGAGCTATTCTTGGGGTGATATGCAGCTCTCCTTTCTAGCACATATTCCAATACACAGAGACCAGAAACAGTTACTAAGGCTGCATATCAGAGGGATTTTGAACACATACCTAAGCAAAAGTTGAGGATATTCTGCAAGCGTGTGAGGGCCTAAAACACGCAGCTCTTCAGCTCATCGGGCAAAACAAAGGGATGGCGGAAAGCTCAGCAGAACCCCAAAGCGACTGAACTTGATGAGAAGAGACGATTGTCTGGTGCTACGTAAGTATCACCCTCAAGGCAGGTAGAACCTGGAGAAAAGCAGGACCTCTCCACTTGTTATGGACAGCCGTGGTTTTTAGGCAAATCTAACACCTGGAAAGAAGCACCTCTGCCATTCTTAATCCAGAAAGCAGGTTGCATCTTAATAAATGCTCTTCTTTCTTCAATGTTCTAGGAGAAAGTGGGCCTTCTCGCCTTTTTTACATGGTTTGGATGGGGCGGACTCCATCTGAACAATTATAGTCCAACAATCAAAACCTTAGAGACCCCATCGGATAAATCCAAGGTTTTTGCAGACAGCTGCTCTGTTCAGGCCAGACTGAATATCCTCAGCTAAAGCCTTTACTATTTGAGGATTTAAACAAGCACCGGCCACAGGCAAATGTAAGCTGCTTTGTAATTCAGTGAAGTGGTCCAAATGTTCTCATCTCTGCTTCTGGAATCCAGATTTCTCAGCTTTAGAAGGATCCTAATTAGCTGAAGCTAATCACATTTATGCAGATCTCCACCGCTGTGTAAGCCTCTTACAGCCTCAGGATGGAATATAACCTTACATAATCACTAACCTTATCCTACAATGGGCCTCCATCTCATTAGATGCAATTGCCCTATATTGGCAACACGACAGAACCTTGCACCATGCCTGGATGCCAGCTGGGGCTGGAATTATTTGAACAGGTGAAAAGGTGCTTTGGGAAAACAACAGAAAGAACAACCCCCATGATTTTCACCCAGACTTATCCACACAAGTCAAAGTCAGTTTTCTGAGGAACATGATTTAGACCCACTTGCTCCTTGACTCACTTGTAAATCTCTGTCCAAGTTTCTTTCTGTCCTCACCTGCTTGGACTTCCCACTTGCTTTGCCCACCGTCTGTACTGTCCAGGACTCAGCACCACCCAGTGAGTGTCTAGTTGTTACTAGGGTTCTGATCTCCCATAGCCTCTCTGCACAGGTGTTCTGGTCCTAGCCTCCAGCTTAGAGGAATACCTCTAGTTCTACCAAGCTCCAGCATATTCAGTGGGCTATAAGGGCCATAGACTAAGAGACCAAAGTTTACAAAAGTATGTTCTATTTCATTAGGAGTCTTATAAGGCATTTTTGGCATCCACCATTTATTACAAAGGAGAAGTGTATTAGAACCTTTCTTACTTTCATCTAATGGGGCCAAATAGAAAAGAGTCTCATTCTCTAAATAAATTCAAAGATCAGATAGTCGGAGGACTAAAGGGATCTTCAATCCTATTCAGTCCATTCCCAGTCATGGTCGCTCTAAGATGACCCCAGACCTCACATCTCCCATTGTGCTAGGGTTGGTCCATTCAACCAATAGAAATGGCAGAAGTAATGGTGAGTCACCTCTGGGATGATAGTGTAAAAGATGCTGTGCTTCCATCTTCCACTTCCTCTCTCTCTCTCTCTCTCTTTCTCTCTCAGATTGCTCACTCTACAGGAAGCCAGTCGCCAAATCCTGAACAGCCCCACAAAGAAACCACATGGTAACAACCAAGGCCTCCTGCCAACAGCCATGCCAGTGATTTCCCAGCCCCATCGGGTCTTCAGATGATTGAAGCCCCAACCAACAGACTGGCTGCAACCTCACAAGAAACTACGAGCCAGAAGCACCCAGCTAAGCCATTCCCAGAACGCTGACCCTCAGAAATTGTGTGAGGTAGTGACCTAGACAGCATACAGGAGTGTCCCGTTTGGGAAGGGGGGTGTTGGGTGGGGGGAGTCCTCATTTTTTCACAAGTTCTGGAGCTGTTAAATTTGAAAAACAAACCCTACGAGGTGAATCCCCATGGTGTGATGGAAGAAAATACATTTTCTGCATATTATGACATTATCTAAATGTTTAAACACATGGAGTAGAGAAAGTAACAAGAGATCTACACCTCTTATTCTGATCTTGGGTGTAGAGCCCATTCATACCTTATTCACTTTCACAGTCCCCGTAGCTCCTGACAGAGCTCCTTGTAATGGCAGGTGTGCAAGAAACGTGATGAATGGGTTAATGAGCCCATGCACTTGAGGGTGAGGGAATATTTTTCTTGTTGAAGTCCTGCCCTGTTACTCTCAAAACTATAATACTGATGATTTAATGCATGATTCAAAAGGTAAATACCAAAGGTCTATGAAGGAAAAAATACTTTCCCTCTGAAAATGTCACAAAAAAGTCATCATCCCACTTGCTACCTGGAGAGGTAACTGTGCTACATTCTACCTCATCTCAGGTGCAGCACCAACGTGCACCTGCTCTGACACTGAGATATATAAACATCCCCTTTCCCGCCAATTTGTAACCAAGGGCTAACACTGAATGTTTGAGGATCACAAGTTTTATTCAAATTCTGTCCCAAACCAATATCCTATTTCTTCCTCCATGAGTGAAAACACATGAAATGTGAATTGTAAGATGGTAACATGACCTGTTTCACTGTGGCCAATTTCAACCCATTTAACCTCCTTAAGAGGAAAAAAAGAGTAACAAGAACATGTATTTCTGGGCACTACTGTTTTCTGTAATGACTACTAATTTGAACTCCAGAGCCTCCATATTTAATTAGCAATGTCTAAATAATATGTTGGAACCTTACTCTGTATTACCTATTCTGAAACAACTAAATATTGTGCTACTTGTTGCACAAAGCAAGCTTTCCAGACTCAATCTCAATCAGCATTTCACAGTCTTTTTTTCTCTAATGTTCCCTGTTTAAAAGTGGATAATCCCAGTTTCCTTCCAGAAATGCGTATTTGAATGATCTATGGGCTGCTCCTTAATATTATGACTTTTCTTGTCTTTGAGTCCCTTGCAGTTACATGTCACCAATCTTTGCTCTGTCTCTGAAACCCACTGAGTCAATGGCATGAGTATCACTTTTGATAAGTCGCTGGGGAAAAAATTTACAAGAAGGTAATGCATTTGTTGCTTAAATTAGGAAACCATCAGATAATATATATGTCTGATATGACAGCTGAGAAATGAAAAAATAGTACTTCCACAAAGAGAGTCAGAAATTGACAGGAAGAATACATCTCGTTACTATTTTCACAAGGTAAATGATCCTATACTTTTGGATCTATTATCAATTAGTTGTGTTATTTTGGAAAAATCACTTCACATCTCTAAAGACCATATTCCTCATTTTTGCAGTGAAGAGATTTGACTAGATAAACTGTCCAATTCATTTCCTCTCTAAATCATGTGTGATTCAAACAGTACCTTGTGGAGGGGTCTGAAAGCTGACAACAAACGATTAATAATCTCTCTCTTGTCCTTTTATAGACAAAAAAACCCAGTGAATCCCTTTTCTTCTATCTTTGTAGTGCTCCCCACCTTGTACCCTGCCATTTCCATAAGATCTGCCTCATTGGTTTAGAAATGAGCTTGGCACACTGTGACATTATTAATATCCTAACAGTTCTCTGTGGGTTAGCACAGCACACTGACAAAGCATACGTGGGGCTGCTCCAAGGCATCCCATCAAAAATCCTATTTACGCAAATTTGCAAACTGCAGATTGACAAGATAGTTTATCTAAAAGATTCCTTATTCATGTCTAGGAGCACCCGGCTGACAGGATGCGTTGTTGGAGTTCCACTGGGTGGCCCCAGGCTCCGAGCTGAGGACAGCATTTGTTCCTTCATGAAGCACCGGGCACAGATGAGTAATGAGTGATCTGAAGGGAACCAAGGGGGGCCCCGTTCACAGCAACCAGGTCCTGTCAACTAGCCACTAAAACCGTGGGCTGTGCGTCACTCCCAGCACTACTCAAAATGGACGAGTCTCCCGGCCCTGCTTCCTCTGGAGTCTTCAGATTCGGGGTGATTGTAAGAACACGATGCCACACTCTGCTGTACACAACCTGCTACAGGTACCATATCACCACTCAATTGAGAATATATTTTACATAAAAACGTACCTGTGAAGATGATGTTGGGAATGGTGTGACGGGTGACATACTAAGGATGAGACAGAAAATGTCATCCATCAGTTGGAAAGTTCAGGGAATCAGGGATTCTCAGAGTGGGAAAAACCTCTCTTCCTGAGCTGCTGATCAAATCCAGATTCAAGTAGTGCACACAAGAATTTATGGCCCAGAGTCTTCGGGCCACAACACAGGATAAGCTCTCAAGAAAGTGTGATGAACTGCAGGTTTAGGAAGCAGAGCCTTAGAGAATCAGAAGCATGAGTTCCCAAGATGTCATTTGACTTGCCAAAACCGTTAATCCAGAAGCAGAGGTAAAACTGCAATAAAGGTCTCCTGATTCCCAAACAAGTTGCTCTTCTGACTATTTTCCAGCAAACAAAGCAAACTCAAGGTCATGCAGACCATCTACTGTTTTCTAGATATTCTACAATACATTTCAAGATCTAGAAAATCCAGCAAAATACGGTACCAACGTCAATTTGCACACTTGTGGAATCACTTACTAAGTTGCATTTTCTTTTTATGATGTCAGCTTACATTGATTATCTTCAAATAAATAACTGTGAAAATTATTGCATTTCTAAGGGTTTCAGTAAGTAAACAAACATCTCTTCCCCATGTGAGAGCTGAGCCAATTGAGAAATAGAAAATAAGCAAACAGGTGGAAATCCAACATACTATTTTTTGACTGATAAACGAATATTAAAGAATTTTCAGTCAGTGGGGTTACTCGGATTTATTCACAGATCCAGTCATAGGCAGTAGCGGGCTGGCATCATTTCCCATTATTTTTGATGGCTGTAGGGATTCCCCTGTAACAGGTGATAACTCAGAGTAGAGGGAAGTCTGTATCCCAGCAGACACCTTACTCCCAAGGAGAGGGTGAAGTCACTGTACTCTTCATGCCAAGGTTTGCTTTGCACCAGCTCACAAAGGGAATGAGAGGATGGAGAGAGGCCAGACGTGCTTCTATAATGAAGCATTCTCCACTTGGAGGGAAACATCACGAGTGGGGGACAAGCATCCCCCAGTAATAAAACTCAGTAACTACCATAAAGACATTACTGAGGACTTTGTACGTTGTGTTACATAGAGTGTAATTCTTTACCACGCTCTCTGAATTCTCACCTGACATTAGCCCCAGAGCAGTTCCAATTCTAAGTATAGAATACATACAAATAGTCTTGGCCACATGCACTACCAGAATGCCTTAGGACTCAATCAGAGAATACATGCAGGCCTTAGTAACACATGTTTAACGTGATCCTTGTCTGCAGTTTGTTCTCATCATCCTTCCCTCCCTCCTCCTCCTTCCTCTTCGTGTTGTAATCGAGTCACTTAATATTGTCACATATCATCCACCCTTGAAAGCCACTTGAAATGCTTTGAGTAACAAGGCAAGGTACAAAATAAATAAATATTGGATTTGCCTCAAAAAGCAGCTCTACCCTGACAAATGATTCAACAAAAGAGCATTTTCTACATACCATAAGATGAATTTCACCTTAGGAGTGCTGATTTTCTGTCAAAATCAAAGCAAAACACTGAACTTTTCTTTCCTTATTGGAATCATCATTCCACAAAAGCAATCACTCTCTCTCTCTCCATTCCCAAGGTGCATAAGTTTTAAATATATTTCTCCAGCTCAGATATCTATTGGGGTACCAAATACCTACAAGGCTTTTGCACCTGGGCATCTCAAAGACAGCACCTCCTCAACTGAAGTGACAGCCTTTCTTCCAAGCATCTCCCTGTAAAATTCCCTTTTCAATGATCACGGAAGTACCCTGCCGTGCACCATCCAAAAAATGTGGGCATCATTCCAGAATCTTCATGATCCCCACCTCTAAATGCCATAAATAAGCATAAGTAAACATGGTTTTATCAACATAACCTGGGACTATAGAATGCTACCCCAGCCCCAAAGCTCAACACATTACTAAAGACCTATTTACCCTGTGCATCATATCCAGCTATAAAGGAAAAATTACAAGACAGAAAATACAGTTGGAAGAGACAGAGAAAGTATCAGAACCAGGCATGACAAAGATAAAGGAATTATCGGATACGGAATTCCAAACAACTGTCATCAACATGCCAAGGACTCTAATGGAATATAAACACAGGGATGGAAACCCTAAGACAGAGCCCAAAAGAAATGCTAGAGGTGAAAACACTGTCACAGAAATAAAACATGCCTTTCATGGGCTTATTAGCAGACTGGACACAGCAGAGGAAAGAATCTCTGAGCTAGATGATATATCAAGAGAATCCTCGAAAACTGAAGAGTGAAGAGAGCAAAGACTGAAAAAAATAAAACAGAATATCCAAGGACTGCGGGATGACTAAAAAATATGCAACATATGCATGATGGGAATAGCATGAGAAGAAAGAGAGAAAGGAACAGAAAAAAATATTTGAAACAGTAGTGACTGAGAATTTCCCCCAAATTAATGTCAGATACCACACCACAGAGCCAGGAAGCTCAGAGAACACCAAGCAGAACAAATGTCCCAAAAAAATCTACCTAGGCATATTATATTCAAAGTACAGAAAATCAAAGTTAAAGAAAAAAAAAATCCTGAAAGAAGCCAGAGGGGATAAAAACCAATTTACCTAAAGGGGAAAAAAGATAAGAATTATATCAACTTTTCACAGAAACCATGCAAGCTAGGAGTGGAGTGAAATATTTAAAGTGCTAAGAGAAAAAAATCACCAGCCTAAAATTCTGTACCCTTCAAAATTATCCTTCAAAAGTGAAAGAAAGGGACTTCCCTGGTGGTGCAGTGGTTAAGAAGCTACCTGCCTATGCAGGGGACAGGGGTTCAACCCCTGCTCCAGGAAGATCCCACATGCCATGGAGCAACTATGCCCAACGTGCCACAACTACCGAGCCTCTGTGCCTAGAGCCCATGCTCTGCAACAAGAGAAGCCACCGCAATGAGAAGCCCACGCACCACAACGAAAAGTAGCTCCCGCTCACTGCAACTAGAGAAAGCCCACACGCAGCAACGAAGACCCAATGCAGCCATAAATAAATAAATAAATAAATAAAATTTTTTTAAAAGTGAAGGAGAAATGAAGACTTTCTCAGAAACAGAAACTGAAAGGATGTTAAAATAAGTTCTTTAAAGAGAGGGAATATAATACAGCTTAGAAACTCTGATCTACATAAAGAGAGGAAGAATATCAATGAAGGAGTAAATGGGGGGTAAAATAAAATTTCTATTTTTCTTATTAATTGATCTAACCAATAACAATTTGTTCAAAATAATAACACTGTATTCCATTATGTATGCTTATGTATATATCTTATGTATAATTGAAATGAATGAAAGCAATGATACAAGGGACAGTACAGAGAAATTACAATTATTTTGTAATTATAAGATACTCAAAATAACAAAAAGAATAAAAAAAAGAAAAAAAATAAGATACTCACATTACCTGTAAGGCCATGTAGTTTTATTTGCAAGTGAACTTGAATTAGTTGTAAATGTATTTTACCAACACTAGAGTAACCACTAAAAATAAATAAATAAATAAAAGTATAACAGATATGCTAAGGAGAGAAAATGGAACCATATATAAAATGTTTATTAAAACCTCAAAAGGCATAAAAAGTGGAAGACAAAAATAGGAACAAATAACAAGACAACAAATAGAAAACAGTAACAAGTATGGTAGATATTAATTCAACTATATCAGTAATCAACTTAACATCAAATATCTAAAAGTACCAATTAAAAGATTATCTGAATGAATCAAAAAATAAAACCCAAATATATGTTGCCTATAAAAATAATATAATTAAATATTAGACATATATAGATTAAAAGTAAATGGTTGAAAAAAATTATACCATGATAACACTGCTCCAAAGGAAGCAGGAGTAGCTATATTAATTTCAGACAGAGCAGACTTCAAAGCAAGGAAATTTATCAGGAACAAGGAAGCACATTCCACAATGATAAAGGGATCAATTTTCCCAGAAGACATAACAATAAACACTTTTAAGAAAATAAACAGAGAAGCTGGGAGAAAATATTTCCAAAGCATGTATCCAATAAAGAACTTACAACCAAAATATTTTTGTCTTTCAATTCTATAATAAAAAATTTTAAAACCCAGTTAAAAAGATAAGCTAGGGCTTCCCTGGTGGTGCAGTGGTTGAGAGTCTGCCTGCCGATGCAGGGGAAACGGGTTCGTGCCCTGGTCCGGGAAGATTCCACATGCCGCGGAGCAGCTAGGCCCATGAGCCATGGCCGCTGAGCCTGCGCGTCTGGAGCCTGTGCTCCACAACGGGAGAGGCCACAATAGTAAGAGGCCCATGTACCGCAAAAAAAAAAAAAAAAAAAAAAAGCTAAAGGTTTGAACAGACACTTCACCAAAGAAGAGCTATATAAAGACAGCAAATAGCACATGAAAAGATGCTCAACATCATTAGCTATTATGTAAATCTAACTTAAAACTACAATTTAACACTACTATAAACTTGCAAGAATGACTCAAATTTTTAAAACAATGCAGAGAGTTAAGATGTGGAGCAATAGGAAAATTGATCCACTCCTTCCAAGAATGCAATATGATACAGTCACTTTGGAAAACAATGTCAATCTTGGGTATTTAACATCTGTCTGCACAAAGAATGTTCATAAGAGCTTTATTTGAATTAACCAAAAATCAAAACAACTCAAATGTCCATCAAGTGAATGTATAAACAAATTGTGGCATGTTGCTACCATGGAATACAATTTAGGAATAAAAAGGAATGAACTGTTACTACAAGGTATATCGTGAATAAACCTCAAATTTATAGTGATGAGTAAAAGAATGCAGACATAAAAGTGTACATACTATATAACTCCATGTACTTAAAACTCTAGAAAAGAAAAACCTGTAGAGACAGAAAGCAGATGAGTGGCTGCCTGGGGTCACTGCTGAGGAGTCGCCTGGGAAGAGGCACAGGGACTATTTTGTTGTGACAGAAATGCTCTACCTACTGATTGCATTGGTAGATACACAGGTGTATCAATTTATCAACCTCATCAAAAGATGCACTGAAAATGGGTGCTTTTATTGTAAGAAAATTATACATTAATAACGTTAATTTTAAAAACCATACATGAGGATGACTTCTGGTTTGGTAGCATAAGCAAGGACTCACTCTCTTGTGAAATGAGCATGATTGGTGAAACTTTTCTTTAAAAAAAAAATTTTTAAGTCTCTAGAAATTGTCCTAAGTGTATATAGCAAACAAATAAACATTTTGTCAAGAAAGTCTATGAAATCTAAATAAGAATAGAAACAGTCTGTAGTATTTGAGCCATGATCCCCTCCTTCCCTCCTCTTTCCTTCACCCATAGTGACAGAAGCACCACATGTATGGGGACAGGAGAGGACACACAGCTTCCTCTCACCCCAGCTCCCAGTGGTTGGCTATGGTATCTCCCCAGGAGGGGAAAGCTACCAGTGTTTTTTCACCAAAGCCCCAGGTCCATGTTGTAGAGGACTTTCTTCCAGACAATGGCAACAGAGGGATCTGAGACTCTTTTATCTACCCAATTCTCACTCATAACGCAGAAGCTCGGCCTTAAGCACGGCAGGTGGAGAATACCAGGGCCCCAGTTGCTCTCCCCCGAGCCCAGCACCATGCTTGTGAAGCAGGGTGTTTCAGAGAAGTGTGGTACTGTGCTTGGCCCAGCTCCAGAGCAGTCGTACAGAGATTGTTGTCCAGAGGAAGAGGAAAGGCATAATTACAGATAGCGCCCAAAGCTCTCCCCAGTTGAACTAACTTTATTTGGAACAAAACATGGGGAAATTCAATCCTAAAGGTGTTCTTGAAAACAATGGAGGTTGTGGTGGTAAGCAAACAAGATATGAAGGCACTGAGTCAAAATTCTTATGTGCAGTAAGAACAGCTCAGGGCGAGGAGAGCTTTGTAGCTGGTGAAAGTTGCAGCTGCTTGAGTCAGCATACGTGATAGAAAATTCTTTTGGAGAGCTCCTAAAACACTTTCATAAGATAGGGAGCATTTGTCCTCATGATCAGGTCAGTTTTCAGTTCAAGTAATTCTATTCTGTGGCCCTAATATTCTCGATGCCATTTCAATTTTAGCATTCACCCTTGGCATCTTCCGCTTGAGGAAAAGTCTTAACAGACAGCTGTGTCACACCGCCGACATCAACTGGCTTTCACACTCCCTACCTTGACATGGCGACCTTTGTAACTGCAGCTGGCAAACAATGACAGTTTAGTCAAGACACATCATCTTCTTTTTCTTCAAGTCATACACATGGGAAATATTAATAATTGCCCCATAAAAGTTCATTTCTGTCTTATTCCTAAACCTAAACAATTTCCTGTGCCTTTATCTTTCAGTGTTACTGCATTAGTGTGCATTTAATGTTTATGTTATTATAGCAGATGAGACAATGGTGTGGAAAAAAATTAATTAATAGAGATTTCAGCTTGGCTTCAAGTATCCTTAAATCTTAATTCATACAGGCATTTCATTTTTCTAAACTGAACATTCTGCAGAGATAAATGAATACTGATCGCATTCCCCAGAAGCTGGTTATCTTGATGAAAGATCTCAGGGAATCACAGCTGTAAGCAAATGTGACCCTTTGACATCTTACATGTAGACAGGTTTTGGAAGAGAGGGGCGGCAGTGTGTTAGCACAGCTGCTTCTCCGAGAGGAATGCTGACAGTGCTGCTGTGATTATTTTTTGTTTAAATTCTGCATCCCATTAGTTCAGATACGAAAGGCTGAACATTTGATTCTAATGTATTCACATTTCTCCCATCAGGAAAAGTCTCAGTCTGGTTCAGCAGTGCTAGAATCCAACACCGCTCAGTCAAAATTATCTGAAACCTAAACCCTTATCATGTCTTGTCATATATTTTAAGAACACAGTCAAGTTTGTTATGTCAAGTGATATATGATCAACAAACAGTAAATGTAATAAGAATGAGGATATCGTTCAAAATAAAAGCTATTTGGGCACCTGTGTCTGGCAGGCTATTAAAGTAGAAAATAGATGCTTGGGTTGTTTTCCTGACACTGGATAAACATTCCAATGGGCAATGATAAATTGGAAGGTGAGAAAAAAGTGTCTTATCTCTAACATAGACAAAAAAGGACTTGACAACTATTTTTACATTCTCTGTATGTGTCCAGATAAAGAGTGCATGACTGGTTTCCCTTGGAATCTTACACTGAGTGCTTTTGCCTCAGTCTGAATGAATATTTGTTCAGAGTCTAGATACCACAGATAAACACCATAGAAATAGATGAATACAGAAGATAGTAGAGTTGGCAAGAGTGGGGTCATTTTAGAAGAACCTGGGGGAGGATTGGGACAAAAAGAGAGCATATTCGTATGTTCTTATGCATTCTTATTTTAAATGGCCCAGACTGGTAAAATTTTTAACTACATCAGCATGGGAATTAACTCGAGTGGTCAATTCCTGTCAATACTGAAAACCTTTATCTGTCACCTGGTAGATGAGAATTCAATGTGAGATGAAACATGAAAGTTAAAGTAAGCAACGTATGGAACATTAAAGTTAACGATCATTTTACTCATTAGAGTGCAGATAATGAACAAAGCAGTGTAATTAAAATTATTTATCAAACTGAACACAGAAAGCAAAATACCTATTTACTGGGTGATAATATTTTCATCGGTTACCAATCTAAGTATTTGTTCTCTCCTTTGTCTAGAAAACAGTAAAAATAATATAACTAGCGTTAAGTTTCTTCATCTGTAAAATGAGAATAACGATATTGCAGGACATTGTCGTGAAGACTAGACTAATGATCTTTATTCTGAGCACGCACTTCGTGTCCTGTAAGAAGCTTTCTTTGCCTTGCCTCCACCAGCATACAGTCTTCTTCCCACATACTGGGAACTTACTGGGAACATACTGGGTCCTTCATTAGGACCCTGCCTAACCCTGCCATGTTCAGCCCGTTCCGTCAAACTCTCCTAACACTGATTTGCTCAGTGATCAGATCTAAGCTACCTTTTAGGGAACCAAGTTATTAAACATGTTAAATTAGGCTTTTCCAGTCAGAATTGCTGCTAAGGACTCTAGGTTTCAAGTATCCCCACGTTCGAAAGAGATACACCACCAGAACAAACAAGTCACACACAAGACGACAAAAGCTCTTTGGAGCTCTCCCCCAGGCCAGGTACTTACAGGAGACTGATCAGTAAGGGAGAAGACTGACCAGGAGGATTTCCTTGGAAAATGTTTGAAGAGTACTGTGTGTCCTATACCCCCATCCAGGAAAGGGTATATTTCCTCTAATTCAAGTCAGGTAAAAGGAAACATTACATCCACCATATAAAGTTTGAGGCATAGAGACTGAGTAATTGACCTTTATCTAGAAAAATCCAAAAGCAAGAGTTTGGCTGTAGGTATCTGCGATAGGTGAGTGAGAAATTGTAGCTACATGGAGAGTGACCTGCCAAGTGCTTTCCACGGGCCAGAGTAGTCACCATGGAAAGTAGCCCATGAACTTCCATGAAAGAGCCCGTCCCAAAAATGGCTTGTCAGGGAGAAGCGACACCAATGGAAATAAGCTGTGTGAGCTTTACCCCAAGACTGAAGTGTCTGCATTTTCACAGCAGAAACATCAGTACTATACCAGATTGCAATGACACCAGTCAAGCAAGACCTTTACATTCCTACAACTCCTCTCTCTGCTCACCCTGGAGGCGCCAGAAGAACCAGGGCTAAGAGAAGAAAAGGAGGAAAGAGGAAAATGCAAACCACACCTTCTTCCTACATAAGCTTCTGGGTTAGGCCAGAAGACCTGTGGAAAAGAGAGTTTAAATTGAATGAGAAACCGAAGCTTCGATTTAGGTCTTTTCTGTGCATGAAACTTTATCAGTATCTGAAATTGACTGAGCGTTTGCCAGAGTCTTTGTTCTTAGGGAGAGGGCCCTCTGACATGAGTCAGAAAAAGTTGCCATGGGGAGTTCCCTTGTGGCCTAGAGGTTAGGATTCCGGGCTTTCACTGCTGCAGCCAGGGTTCAATCCCTGGTCGGGGTACTGAGATCCTGCAAGCTGTGCAGTGCAGTCAAAACAGAAGTTGCTTCTTTATTCAGTACTCAGAGCTCAGATCATTCAATAAACCTA
Source organism: Lagenorhynchus albirostris (assembly GCF_949774975.1). Taxonomy (NCBI): domain Eukaryota; kingdom Metazoa; phylum Chordata; class Mammalia; order Artiodactyla; family Delphinidae; genus Lagenorhynchus; species Lagenorhynchus albirostris. The sequence continues at coordinate 3,768,299 of NC_083106.1, read as the reverse complement.
TTATGATCATTAATGTTCAATGTTTCCTTAATATAGTTTCCCTCCCTTTATGTTTAAATACTAAAAATGTATGATTGGAAAAGTTCTTAAGAAACATTTTGTCCCCCAGCACAGTCTCCAAAAGAAGGTTGCTACTCTTGTGTTTCTGCCACACATTTGCCTTATGCATTCACTTACACATTTTTTTTATTTAACAAATATTTATTAGTATCTTACTGTGTATGCATAAAGGGAGAATAAATGGCATGGGCTCTTGGAATCATAATTCTCCTGACTTGAGTCCCAGTTCCCCAACTGGTTCACTGAGAAAACTAACAGGCTACTTGTCGTACTTCAGTCTTCTTATTGGGAAACATGTAAATAATAATGTCATCAGCATTAAATAAGATAACCCATGCAAAATTTTTAAATAGTTTCTTCCTGATCACAAAGACTCAGAAGAACTATGACTAAAATGAGCTAAGAGAAGAGTATTCCAGGCAGAAGGAAGAGCAAGTGCAGAGCCATCCAGATGAGGGAACCGTTTTTTCTGGTTAGAGGAACAGAATGAAAGCTGGTGTTGCTCTATATCGAATTACCCAAAAAAACTTTAATGCTTTAAAACTGCAACTATTAATGTGGCTCACTTTTCCATGAGTCAGCAATTTGGGCAAGTTGAGATAGACTGTGTTTCTGGTCTCAGTGGGGCTCACTCATGCTGGATCTGTGGTCAGTTGTTGGATCTGTTGGGGGCTTCTTGATCTTGGACTGCCTCAAAGGCGATAGCAAGTCTCTGCTCCACGTGGTCTCTCATCCTCCAGCAGGCAGCTGTCATGGTGTCTGGATAGTGACTCGAGATGCTAGCAGAAGCACAGTAGGTCTTCTGATGCCAGGACTCAGAATGGATGCACCATCACTTCTGCTGCACTCATTTAATCAAGGCAATCACAAGGCCAACACAGATTCATGGGGGAGAGAAATAGACTTCATCTTTTGACGGGATAAGCTTCAGTAAGTCATGAATCTGGGGAGGGTAATATTTGGGCTGTTTTGCCATCTATACCACAACCGCTGATGCAATTAGTGCAATGAGAGAGATGGGCAGCAGTCAAATGATTCAGGACATGTGGACCAAGTAAGGAGATGTAGTCTTTTTACTAAATACAGTATAACTCACTAGAAGCTAGGTAATTTATGGTTTTGAAATATTACTTAGGGACCCTACATAGGTAATAAGTTGCAAGACCAGAAGCAGCGTGATCATTTAGAAGTAATTGAAGAAAAACAGGCAATATTTAATGATGTCTTAGATGAGATGCTGGAAAAAATTCAATTAAATCAGGAAATATAAATAAAGCTGATATGACTTGCTAATGTGCAAACTATAGAGGGCTATGGAAAGAGAGGAACCAAGCATGATCGCTAGAGCTTTATGTACTGGGTAAGTTATGGGACTCTTTACAGAGAAGTGGAAAAGTGGAGAAGAAACAGGTTTGGTGAAGCAATTCAAATTATATTTTGTACATATGAAGTTTGTGATCCCATTATTCATTCAAATGGCAATGTCAAGTAAGCAATTAGATATGTGAGTCTAGAGGCCATCGGGTGTTTAAAGCTAGAACAATCAGCATACCAATAGTATTTTAAAACAGGAAAATGTATTCGATTACCCATGGAGAGAACATAAATGGAAAATGAAGTACAGGACCAAATCTTATAAAATTCTAACATTTAGAGGTTATCTGGAAGACGATAAGAGCAAATGAGACAGGAGCATCCCTTGAAACCATCAGACAGTTACAAATAAAAGATAACCTCAGCACCTTGGCACTTCATATTGACATGCTGGGCTGGATAATTCTTTGTTGTGAGGGCTTCCTGTTCTCTCCCCACTAGATGCCAGTAGTACCTCTCCATCAGGACAACAAAGCATGTCTCTAGACATTCCCAACTAACAAATGGGGTATAAAAATCACCCCCAGTAGAGAACCTCTGATCTAGGGGGAAAAAAAATGATGTCAATTGCATCAGATAATACTAAGTAGTCAAATGTACTGTGAAAAGAGAGGTGACCACAGGGTTTGTCACTATGGAGTTCCCGGTAATCCTGATGACGTAGTTCGAGTCCAGGGGCTGGCAGAGTCAACACCCGGAAAAACCCAATGTTTCAGTTTGTGAGATAATAGAAAAAATATATATATTAATCTCTGCCCCTCAGTCCCTGACACGGGGCTTATAAAAATCTTTGTAAGTTCCTCAATGGTAAGAAAACTAGGAGCATCTTTTGTACTGATGGGGTGAGTCTGGGTAGGCTCCTAGATGGGGGCTGGTCACCAGAAAGACCAAGTCCGAATTAGAAGCTTGGCATTTTCAGCTCCAACCCCACCTCCATCCTCCATAGAGGGAAAAGGGGCTGGAAATGAAGATAATAATTCACTATGCCTGCATTAGAAAGCCTCTATAACACCCCAATAGTATGGGCTTGGGTGAGCCTCCAGGCTGGCAAATACATCCACGCATTGGGAGGTGATGTACCCCAACTCCATGAAGACAGAAGTTCTTGTGCTCAGGGCCCTCCCAGACCTCACCCTATTTATTTCTTCATCTGGCAGTTCACTTGTATCCTTTATTATATCCTTTAATAAATGGGTAAATGTAAATAAGTGTTTCCCTGAGTTCTGCGAGCTGCTCTAGCAAATTAATCAAACCCAGGGAGGGGAATCATTGGAACCTCTGATCTGTAGCCAATTGGTCAGAACCACAGATGATAAGCTAGGCTGGCGACAAGCATCTGAAGTGGGGGGGGGGTGGAGGAGGGGAGGCAGTCTTGTGGGACTGAGCCCTTAACCTGGGGGATCTGATGCTCTGTCCAAGTCAGTAGTGTCAGAATTGAGTTAAATTATAGGACACAGAGCTGGGGTCGCAGAGAATTGCTTGGTGTGGGGAAACCTCCACACATTTTGTAACCAGAAGTGTCAGAAGTGAAGTGTTTTCTGGGGACACACGGTAGGGAAGAACTGGGTTATTCCCTACATGGGAAGGAAAAAACTGAGTTTTTTTTCTCCCCCATCATACAGTTCAAGTCTAAAGGCAAGGAAAAAACAATGTTCCAGCTTGAAGACAGTCAGGCAGGAGGAATTCCATCTTACTGGCTGGACAGTTAGTGCTTTGCTGTATTCAGGTATTCAGCTAATTGGATGAAGCTACCCACATAAGGGATGGTGATATGCTTTGCTCAGTCTCCAGATTCAAATGTTAATCTCATCCAGAAAGGTCCTCACAGACACCACCAGAATAATGTTTGACAAAATATCCTAGCACTTCATGGCCCAGTCAAGTTAACTCATAAGATTAGCCATCACAGGTGTCATGGAAGAAAAAGAGAAAACTGGAAAAGAACAAGCCCAGGAGCCTTGCCTTGTAGAATAATGTCTCTCTCTTGTACTTAGCCTTTCATACAGCTGGCTGAGAGCTCCACCATGTAGGATCCAGGGACAGGACAATGTCAGAGTAAAGTCACTGCTTAGGACCCATCCAACCTCCATCCCAAATATTGAGGTCGTATTATAATTACACAAGCCTCTTCACCTACATGTAACATCAGAAACAAATGCTTCTACTCAGGTAAATGTGCCAGTTCGTAGCTATTACATGGACAATGGTATCTAAAAATATACCTTCCAGAATAAATCAGAGAAGGCTATAGACTCCTTCGGGTCTACGCTACCTGAAGCTTTTACGATTATACCATCATAATCTGAGCATGCACTCTGTCTTTGAGGTTAATAAGGTTTCCCTTCTGTCCACCTGTTTCTCTTGCTCTCGTCACACCTGTGAGAGTTCTTGGCTTTCTACCCTCTAGTTTCACTGCTGAGGCTCAGACTCAGCTTGCTTGACAATCCATTTGGAAATAGGCCCCCAAGTGATTAATGTCAGCAAACATTAAGCTTAACCCAAATTAAACGTCCCTCAGGTCATAAATATAAGGCTGAGAGTCAAAGGTGTTTCCTCCTACCCATCCAGGTCCCCTGGGACATACAACCACCAGGCCAACTTTGCCAGGCTTCCCACCAGGGAGAGGAACTTGGAGAATCAATAATATACTTATTTCCATCTGAAGATGGTGTTTGCCACTTAATCCATACTTCTTGCCCAATTTCTTTTGTACTCAACTCATGGTTTCACTAGATGGATTTAGGCTATAGAGTTTTTTCTCCATATTAGATGCCCATATTAGCTGCAGACTGATAATCATACTAACGTTAGCCCATGTTCCATGCCAAACTAGTTGACACCCTGAAAAGGAAAAACAGTGAGAAAAATACATTAGTTTCACATGCACATTTTGCTGAGTTGTTCATAACAAAAACATTCATCACCCTGACTCCTATCTCATTTCCCACGTCAAATCCACCTGACCCTACTTTGTATGTATTTTTTCTTTTTAAAAACTGTTTTATTTATTTATTTATTTATTGGTGGCACCCTGCAGCTTGAGGGATCTCAGTTCCTCACCAGGGATCGAACCTGTGCCCCCTGCAGTGGAAGCGCAAACTCTTAACCTCTGTACCACCAGGGAGGCCCCCGTACGTGTCTTCTCTCATAGCACTCATCTTCTAACAAGTGACAAATTAAATATTCAAATATGTCTTTGTTACTTTCTGTCTTCACATTCCCACCACCTCCATTAGAATATAAACTCCAGAAGGACAATAATCTTTTTCTCTGTTCACTGATGAATCTCAACCACCAGGAACCCAACTGGTGCTCTAGACAGTCTCTATCAAGTGAATGAATTGGATTTCTCCCAATAGGCAAACAGTTTTGTCGGAGAGCAACAAAACAGTCCAATCCAATCTGCTATATTCTCTTTTCTCTTAGAGAGAAGCAAGTGGCCCAGGAACTTCTCCTACATGCTTCCTTGCCTTGTTCTTTCTTCTGACTTTTTTTTTTTAAAACATCTTTATTGGAGTATAACTACTTTACAATGGTGTGTTAGTTTCTGCTCTATAACAAAGTGAATCAGCTATACATTCACATATACATATATCCCCATATCTCCTCCCTCTTGCATCTCTCTCCCACCCTCCCTATCCCTCCCCTCTAGGTGGACACAAAACACCAAGCTGATCTCCCTGTGCTATGCAGCTGCTTCCCACTAGCTATCTATTTTACATTTGGTAGTATATATAGGTCAATGTTACTCTCTCACTTCGTCCCAGCTTACCCTTCCCCTTCCCCGTGTCCTCAAGTCCATTCTCTATGTCTGTGTCTTTATTCCTGTCCTGCCCCTAGGTTCTTCAGAACCTTTTTTTTTCTTAGATTCCATATATATGTGTTAGCATATGGTATTTGTTTTTCTCTCTCTGACTTACTTCACTTGTATGACAGTCTACAGGTCCATCCACCTTACTATAAATAATTCAATTTCATTTCTTTTTACAGCTGAGTAATACTCCATTGTATATACGTGCCACAACTTCTTTATCCATTCATCTGTCGATGAACACTTAGGTTGCTTCCATGTCCTGGCTATTGTAAATAGAGTTGCAATGAACATTGTGGTACATGACTCTTTCTGAATTATGGTTTTCTCAGGGTATATGCCCAGGTGTGGGATTGCTAGGTCATATGGTAGTTCTATTTTTAGTTTTTTAAGGAAGCTCCATACTGTTCTCCACAGTGGCTGTATCACTTTACATTCCCATCAACAGCACAAGAGGGTTCCCTTTTCTCCACACCCTCTCCAGCATTTATTGTTTGTAGATTTTTTGATGATGGCCATTCTGACCTTTGTGAGGTGATACCTCATTGTAGTTTTGATTTGCATTTCTCTAATGATTAGTGATGTTGAGCATCCTTTCATGTGTTTGTTGGCAGCCTGTATATCTTCTTTGGAGAAATGTCTGTTTAGGTCTTCTGCCCATTTGGGGATTGGGTTGTTTGTTTTTTGGATATTGAGCTGCATGAGCTTCTTGTATATTTTGGAGATTAATCCTTTGTCAGTTTTTTCATTTGTAAATATTTTCTCCCATTCTGAGGGTTGTCTTTTCATCTTGTTTATGGTTTCCTTTGCTGTGCAAAAGCTTTGAAGTTTCATTAGGTCCCATTTGTTTATTTTTGGTTTTATTTCCATTTCTCTAGGAGGTGGGTCAAAAAGGATCTTGCTGTGATTTATGTCATAGATTGTTCTGCCTATGTTTTCCTCTAAGAGTTTTATAGTGTCTGGCATTACAGTTAGGTCTTTAATCCATTTTGAGTTTATTTTTGTGTATGGTGTCAGGGAGTGTTCTAATTTCATTCTTTTACATGTAGCTATCCAGTTTTCCTAGCACCACTTATTGAAGAGGCTGTCTTTTCTCCATTGTATATTCTTGCCTCCTTTATCAAAGATAAGGTGACTATATGTCTGTGGGTTTTTCTCTGGGCTTTCTATCCTGTTCCATTGATCTATATTTCTGTTTTTGTGCCAGTACCATACTGTCTTGATTATTGTAGCTTTGTAGTATAGTCTGAAGTCTGGGAGCCTGATTCCTCCAGCTCTGTTTTTCTTTCTCAAGATTGCTTTGGCTATTTGGGGTCTTTTGTGTTTCCTAACAAATAGTGAAATTTTTTGTTCTTGTTTTGTGAAAAATGCCATTGGTAGTTTGATAGGGATTGCATTGAATCTGTAGATTGCTTTGGGTAGTATAGTCATTTTCACAATGTTGATTCTTCCAATCCAAGAACATGGTATATCTCTCCATCTATTTGTATCATCTTTAATTTCTTTCACAGTGTCTTATAGTTTTCTGCATATAGGTCTGTTTTCTCCTTAGGTAGGTTTATTCCTAGGTATTTTATTATTTTTGTTGCAATGGTAAATGGGAGTGTTTCCTTAATTTCTCTTTCAGATTTTTCATCATTAGTGTATAGGAATGCCAGAGATTTCTGTGCATTAATTTTGTATCCTGCTACTTTACCAAATTCATTGTTTAGCTCTAGTAGTTTTCTGGTAGCATCTTTAGGATTGTCTATGTATAGCATCATTTCATCTGCAAACAGTGACAGTTTTACTTCTGTTTTTCTGATTTGAATTCCTTTTATTTATTTTTCTCCTCTGATTGCTGTGGCTAAAATTTCCAAAACAATGTTGAATAATAATGGTGTTAGGGGGCAACCTTGTCTTGTTCCTGATCTTAGAGGAAATGGTTTCAGTTTTTCACCATAGAGAATGATGTTGGCTGTGGGTTTATCATATATGGCCTTTATTAGGTTGAGGTAAGTTCCCTTTATGCCTTCTTTCTGGAGGGTTTTTTATCATAAATGGGTGTTGAATTTTGTTGATAGCTTTTTCTACATCTATTGAAATGATCATATGGTTTTTCTCCTTCAATTTGTTAATATGGTTTATCACATTGATTGATTTGCATATATTGAAGAATCCTTGCATTCCTGGGATAAACCCCACTTGATCACAGTGTATGATCCTTTTAATGTGCTGTTGGATTCTGTTTGCTAGTATTTTTTTTAAGGATTTTTGCATCTATGTTCTTCAGGGATATTGGCCTGCTGTTTTCTTTTTTTGTGACATCTTTGTCTGGTTTTGGTATCAAGGTGATGGTGGCCTTGTAGAATAAGTTTGGGAGTGTTCCTCCCTCTGGTATATTTTGGAAGAGTTTGAGAAAGGTAGGTGTTAGCTCTTCTCTAAATGTTTGATAGAATTTGTCTGTGAATCCATCTGGTCCTGGGCTTTTGTTTGTTGGAAGACTTTTAATCAGAGTTTCAATTTCAGTGCTTATGATTAGTCTGTTTATATTTTCTATTTTTTCCTGGTTCAGTCTCAGAAAGTTGTGCTTTTCTAAGACTTTGTCCATTTCTTACAGGTTTTCCATTTTATTGGCATATAGTTGCTTGTAGTATTCTCTCATGATCCTTTGTATTTCTGCAGTGTCAGTTGTTACTTATCCTTTTTCATTTCTAATTATATTGATTTTAGTCTTCTCCCTTTTATTCTTGATGAGTCTGTCTAATGTTTTATCAATTTTGTTTATCTTCTCAAAGAACCAGCTTTTAGTTTTATTGATCTTTGCTCTCATTTCCTTCATTTCTTTTTCATTTATTTCTGATCTAACCTTTATGATTTCTTTCTTTTTGCTAACTTTGTGGGGGGGGAGGTGTTTGTTTTTCTTCTTCTTCTTTCTCTAATTGCTTTAGGTGTCAAGTTAGGTTGTTTATTTGAGATGTTTCTTGTTTCCTGAGGTAGGATTTTATTGCTGTAAACTTCCCTCTTAGAACTGCTTTTGCTGCATCCCATAGGTTTTGGGTCATCATGTTTTCATTGTCATTTGTTTGAGGTATTTTTTGATTTCCTCTTTGATTTCATCAGTGATCTCTTTGTTATTCAGTAGTGTATTGTTTTGCCTCCATGTGTTTGTATTTTTTACAGATTTTTTTTCCTATAATTGATATCTAGTCTCTTAGCATTGTGGTCAGAAAAGATACTTGATACCACTTCAATTTTCTTAAATTTACTAAGGCTTGATTTGTGACCCAATATATGATCTATCCTGGAGAATGTTCCATGAGCACTTGAGACTTTCCTCTGACTTCTGATTTAATCTTTGCTTCCAATTCTAATTTGATTAATTGGCTTTAACCCAACTCTTTCCCGGGAATCTGTTTGCTATTTTTTTATATCCGAGTGACAATCAATCATGTGGCATTTTTCAAGTAGGGTTTCTACACTTATCCTTCAATTTCTAACTTGTCCCAAATGTCTCCTTCTGTATTACCTTTTAATCCTCAATTTATGGCACTGGCCTTTGATACCTTGTTCAAGTACATATTGTTTAGAAGACATTGTACAGCCTCCTGGGTACTAGAGTGGTAACAAGTGGTTTAGATCACTCTACTCCATTGAATCAGAGCCAAACCACAAAGCTGTTTGAATCAATTTCAGAATTTTTTTTCTCCAGCAGTGGGTGACACTGAACTGATTTTAAGCACGTCTCACCAAATCCACATCATTACATGAGTGTAATATGATGAACTCATTTTGTAGCAGCATTGCTATATTCACACAAACAAGCACCCCAGCCACCGTGTGTAGACCATGCTCTACCTTACTGTCTGAAAACACTTGAAAACCTCTTCTGATCCAAAACTGGCAGCAGTCTGGCTCCCAAATGACTTCCCCTCCATTGATTTTCTTGGGTAAGTAGTTTCCAACCCTACCTGAGAGATTAAAAGAAAAGGGGAAGAATTTCTCCTCAAAAGATAAGGTACAAGGATTGCTGACACTATATTTTCATCTGCTACATTGAGCCATATTTGCATATCCACTGAAGTATATTACAGATTATTTAGTATTTTTTAAATATTCTATTTTTTTTCATCACAGTGGAAGGAAATCTCGGAGCAAAGGATATAAAGATTAGGAAAGTCACTCTTATATGACTTATTCCATCTTGATGAAAGCTTAAACATTCAGTAAGTGTCTTTCATCATCCTCCTTTTCAAGTCTAGCAGTCAGTCATTATAGTGCTAAAAACTCTAGGAAATTGAAAAGATATTAAACACGTTTTTTGTTGTCAAGGCCCATAATCCAGTTAAAAGAACAAAGCATGTTTTCATGAAAAAATTACCTTTTTTAAATAGTACAAGGTAATATACTATGACTCAGAGAAAAGGGAAAGATGCGCTTAGGCTAAGCTGATTAAGAGTGGAATAATTTGAGTAGGTGAAATGAGGTCTGCATCTTCAGAACTAGCTCTCACTAAATCAATGGCGTGGAGAAGCATGAGTATTCATGGAACAGCAGCAGAGGTAATAGGGCTCAGTGGACAAATGTCCACATGGCAGATGGCTGGTTGAGGTCACAGGGTTAATTACTTCATCCGTCCCTTTGTTAATTCCCTAGATCAATAAATTGTTTACTGTGTGTGTTTAATATACCAGAGGTCCTGCTGAGTGGGTGCAGGGAATACAAGAGTGAACCAAACAGAAATAATCCCTGCCCTCATGGGGCTTACATTTTACTAGAAGAGACAGAAGCTAAACAAGTTCACTAATTAAATATTATGTTAAGTGCCAGAAAAGAAAGAAGCAGGTTTCTATAAGATTGAGGAGAGTTGGGGGAGAACATTCCAGGAGAGGGAACAGCAAATGGGAAGCCTCTGTGGTGTGAAGAACTCAACGCGTTGTGACAGTAGAAGCAGACTGGGGTGACCGCAGGGGTACAGACAAGATGAAGCAACACAAAGGGAGGTCACAGTGCTTGTCACAACCCAAGCCTTCCATGGCAAATGGGTCCAGGGCAATGCGGTAAGGAGCTTGGTGTTTATTCTAAGAGTAACTGCCACACTCTGGAGTATGTTAAGCCATTAATTGGCATAATGAATTTATGCTTAAAAGAAATCACGCATGCTGATGTGTGGAATGGAATGGAGGGGATGTAAGCAGAAATCAGGATACCAGTTACGTGACTCCAGAGGTAGGATGCTGACTCCTGGAGGTGGTTTCCAGAGAAAAGGCCATGATTTGGGTATGAGAGGGGATCCTTGACAGTATTCCAGGGAAATGTTTACCCATTTTTATTCTTGTGGGAAATACCCATGTCTGCAGGCACAGAGGAGATGCAGTGGGGAGGGAGGACATTGAGATAAAAGAGGGACAAAAGGGAACATTAAAAGAATACAATCCTGAAGGACACAGAGACGCCAACTGGAAGGGTTAGCCTTGGAAATGAGATCCTTCTTACTCTAAGATGGTTGGAAAGGAAGATAGATAGCTGGCTACGGAGAGAAAGCATGAGTTTGTGGTACATCCACAAGCAGAACGTCACAACTGCTGTGTTCCAGGACATCCACCCATTTTTTAACCGACACTCGACTGGCCCTGTGACTAAAACTGGTAGAACGCATCTAGGTACTTAGTAGAGCATAGGTTCTTCTGTCTCGATGCAGAAAGAATTCAGTAAGGGACAGAGTGACAGGTAAGGAAGAGTTTATTAGAATAGGAGGCTTGTGAGAAATACAAGCTGGCAGGCAAGAGAGTGCCACATTGAGAACTTAGTGGGCTACAGTTTTATAATCAAAAGGAAAGTGGGGAGGGGGAGAAGACCACCTTCTTCCTCATTTTTGAGTAGATGTCGAGCTTCCATCATCAGCCCGTGCCCCTCGTCCACGTTGGGCGGGGGAGTTTTCTTGTCCCTACATGGTCAAACTGGGACTGTCATGGTGCCGTGGAAATGAGCAAAAAGTTGGTAACATATGCTAAAATATGGTAAATCTTCTCAGATTTCAGTGTAAAGTCACCTTTTCCTTATATTTTTGTTTTTAGTGTGCCCAGAAGAGCATGTCCTAGGAATCATTAGCTTACTGAGCTCACTGGGCAGGATGTGGGTCTCAGGCCACCATTGTTGTATTGTTTGGGGGCATGTCTTATGCTTCTGTTGCATGGTCTTGTTGCTAAACAAGCCTGCTTGGTTTTGTGGTTAAGCAAACCTGCTTTCTTGAGTGATCATCAAGTTACAGGGGTCTCCCATACTGTTTCCTTTACTTAGGATCCGTTAGTGGGATTAACTATTTAATCACCTACTTTGTCCCTTTACTCTGTCCCTACTATGACAAGGTAGAGAGCCTCGCTGTGGCTCCAAAGAAGGTGTCCGGATAGGCTAAATGTCAGTGGACCAGGACCAATGAGGGCTTGAAAAGGACAATGTAATCAGATGGTGACGATCGAAAAAAGGAAGCATTTGTTAAGGAATCATGATAGGATAACCCTCTCGAAGCACAGAGGAGAGCAGAGAGCCTGACAACCCCTCTCCTTCCCAGTGTGTCCAGAAATATGGGAAGGACGGTCCTGAAGTGAATCATCAGGGCCTGGCCAGGTCTGGATCAGAAGTGGAGCCCAAACTAGCAAATTATAGACCAGGAATGAAGTCAGAGATTGTAACTCCAAATCCAGACTCTTTCCACAAGGAGAACATTAGGGTAAAAGATTTGCCTGGAGCAGTAATTGTATGCATTGGGATTGAGTGAATTTGGAGGTCTGCAATAAAGCAGCATTAATTTGAGAGGCCAAATGAGTAATAATGAAGAATTTAGCTACCGGAGTTTATGAAATTGACCAAGCCTAAATTCCATTTGGAAAATTGCCATAGTTGCCTCTGCAGGACTCTGACTTGGTTCGTATCAATAGTTGTTCATTCTGGCAAGAAAAAAATAAGCCAAACAAAATATGGGGCTCCCGAAATCAGGCTGCCCAGTGCAGAACTGTTTCACTTGACCACACCTGGATTCTTCCGAGCTCTCTCTCCCACCAATTTTTCAGCCCTATTTCTTACATTTCTGCCCATAACTTTACTGTTCCCTAATAAAATGGCACTAACACATGTCTCTGGAAGGAAGAGAGATCCCCAAGTCCTCATGGCTGGACCACTGTTTTAGAAAACAGCACACCTCTGACTTGATTCCATTTCATTGCCCAGAAACGATAGCGATTTGGGGGGAAAGGGGTTTTGCTACAGCTTTAGCTGATGATCGCTTTCAGTAAGGGGGAAATAAATTGGCTCAATAAAGATTTTTGAGCAAAACAAACAAACAAAAATCTTGCTAGGACAGTCCGGTCTCAACATTAAGGAAATAGCAGCTTAGGATGACAGCTCACCAATCGGGACATCACCTCACCTCCCCCAGGTAAGGTTTTATAGGGTCAGAGTACCATTTCAGGCTAGTTTATACTGTGTTTAAATCTTCTGCAGTCTCTTTGGAACTTAGTTATTCTTGTAACATTCCTATTTCATGTTCATTCAATCTGAAAATGTGGCTTTTCTGAAATGTTACAAGATAGGCACAAATCAGAATGCTACACAGCAGTGGTGATGTTGGCCGTGTGTGGTTCTATTAGGTTGAGTCAGTTTAGTGCTGGATAAAGAGGACTAAATTAGAATTTTGGATGGCAGAAATAGTCTCCCATCTGGCACTGTAATTACATACTACCTTGACCTTGCTGTTCTAGCACTAGGGTTCCTGAGGGGCACACGCAAGATTTAGGAGATATATATTATTTAGAATATCTTCTTTATCTTTCTGAAAAATAAGCTGTATAAAAATTCTTTTAATATGCCTCTCTCTTTTAAAATGAAATAACTTCCAGACGCCTAAGAAATGTGACCACTTTGTGGTCGAAATAAACAGCCGCGATCTGTCTATTTTCACGCATGACATCAGACATTATTTCAACTAGGACACTGTTTCAGTGCACTCTTCGGTGAGCCGGTCCCTGGGCTTTTCTTTCAAAGGGTCGGTCTTGGTTGCTGCTGACACGCGGCATTTTCAAAGACTCAAAGTGGTCTTTATTACAACCCTTGACTTCACCTTCTATGCTAACGGGAAATTTTATACAGCTCTAATCTCCCTGCCTCAGCCCAGCAGGAAGCTGTGCTCTGCCTGGTTCGATACTGCCACCTACTGGCAAAATATATTCGCCCCCCCCTTCTCATTTTATTGATTTTTTTCCGGGCTGACACTTAGTGCTTCCTGGAATCCATGTGGAATTAGCTTTTAACTTTCTACCTAAAGCCACAGGCTGAACTTATAACCAAATAAAATCACCATCTGAATCTCTGCTAGTCAAAATCTGTAAGATCTTGCGAAATAGGGCTGAAATCACCCAGGCAAGGTGTAAGCCCATTTTTACTGTCAAATGCAAGCGTGTGTCACCATCCTGCGTTTTCTCAGGCCCTGCCCGCAGGGTGACCCGAAGCAGCCAATAACCAGGGCCTTCTCTCTGCCCTCTGGTCTCTCCCCCCGCATTGTCCTACTGGGTCTAAGTCTCTAGGTCCCTCCAAAGGGCTACTGCACTCACAGGCGACCAAATAAATGGATTGCTTTTAAACAGAAAAATGGCCCTGATTGTCATTAAATATAACTAGTGCCTTATGTACATTTCATTGGAACCACCAGCTCGAATTAGCCTGTCAGAATTTCACTACTCCTGGCGCCAGTGTGTCAAGGGGCACAAACAATCAGCTCAAGAGAGTAAAGAAAAGGCTTGTCACAGCCTTTACAGAATCCTCTTCTCTGAGTTCCATCCCTTTGCATGGTGCCTGATTTATTTCAAATTCTTTTCATGTTTGAAGTGCACGTGTGTGTGTGTGCGCATGCGCACGCGTGTTACCCTTCAAACTTCAAAACCATCGCACGGTAAAACCTTATTTGTTATAAGGGTCCAAGTGCTTTTTTTCTCCTTTGACTCCCCTTCTGCAGATGAGAATTTATCAAAGGCTGAATCCTAGCCCTTTGTGAGAAAAACAAAGTATGCTGAAAAGAGGATGTAAAATTCACATTGAAACGGGAAAGATCAGACTTGAGGAACATTGACCCAGCACGACTAAATACCGCCAAATCTGAAGGCTTCAGGACTACCCAGAGTAGCTCTTTCCAGGCGGTGAGAAAACAGAAATAAGGCTGTATTTAATGTGGAATCAGAAGAAGAGTCCCTTTGGTGCCATGTCCTGCCTCCAGGAAAAGTCAGTATGATATTGGATCCTTTTGAGAAAAGCTTCAACACACACGCCTCCAAAACAAACGCTTGGAACAGACCCCGCCAGCCGACGGGGGGAATGTTTCCCAAAAGATGCAAATCCACTCCTGCAGTGAGAGCTGGGATTGCTGCAGATCCTAATCCCAAGGATTGTGAGGAAAACTCTTTAAATATTGGAGGAGTGTGCCCCAAAGACACATGTGCTGCGGGATCACGTGCCACGGTTCACCAGCCTTGGGGCCACGACAGGGGAGTCCACGAGTTCCAGAAAAAACAGGCAATCCCACACAAGCCGCTCAGAGGCTGGCAAGAGGGGCGGTGGAGACCCAACCTGGGTCTCTTCCCCTGGAGTCAGCATAAAGGATGCAAGTGTCTCTTCGTGCTCAAAAAGCCAATTTTATACCAGCAAATTATGAAAACATCCTCTTTTGTCTTTAAACCCTTTTTCTCCCATGCCGTATCAGTCAGGTATCTCTAGAGAAACAGAACCAATGAGAGAGAGAGAGAGGGAGAGAGACTTATTTTAAGGAATTGGCTTGGGAGATCGTGGAGGCTGGCAGGTCCAGAATCTACAGGGCAGGAGGGCAGGCTGGGCACGCAGGCAGAGCTGACGTTGGGATCCTGAGGCCAAATTCCTTCTTCTGCAGGAGGCCTCTTCAGACCTTCAACTGATTGGATGAGGCCCACCCACATGATGGAGGGTAATGGGCTTTACCTAAACCAAACGCAGAGTGATTGCAAATGTTCATCACATCTACGGGGTAACCTCAGAGCACCACCTAGATGGTATGTGATGTAACAAGCAGCATCACAGCCCAGCCAAGCTGACATAAAATTCCCCACCACATCCAGGTCCTCTCCGTCTAGGTACCCAAGAGGCTACACGCTGAATATAAATCTATGTCACTTTCATATTACTTAAGATTCTGAAATATTTACACCCCGGTTTAAAATATAACTGGATCCATCTTGTCACTTTCTCTCCTCTACCTTTCAACCTTTCTGCTCCATCTGCCTTTCTTGCCTAAAATCTGGCTTGGGGAGAGCTGGTCTCCTTCTGAGGGGTCAGCTGACCTTCTAGTGAGGCCACAGGCTGGAGTGCCTGCCCCCTGGAAGCCGCCGGAAGGGCACAGCGTGGAGGATCTCCAATGAGCTCTGCCTTGGTCAGGTACCGCCAGGTGTTCACGGCCTGTCTGTCCCAGGGCCTGGCTCTCCTCCACAGGTACGAACAGGCCAGCCAGGGTGGCAAGTTAAATACTAGTGTCTGAATATAGAATCTGAATAGAAGTCAGCAAGTATAACAGGATCTGCTTGGTTATTTTGTTTTAATTCCCAAGAGAAAATAAATGTGTTCATTCCCCCTAGGTATATCCCACCAGCACTGCAGACAGAGCCCCTCTGCGTCCGGGACCCCAGGCTCTGCGTCGGCAGGCGGCCCAGGTGGCAGCCTCGCGGGGCCCCGAGGCAGAGGTCGGGAGCCCCCTGTGCTTCAGGGATCGTGTCTTGCCCTCCACGCGATTTCAGCCCGACTCGGTGCGCAGACCAAGGGCAGAGGCTCCACTGCGGGCCCCTGGCTTCCCCGGGCTGCCACGCCCCCCGCCCCCCACGGGGGAGCGCAAAGCGACAGAGTAGCTCACGTTGGCGCACGGATTCAGAGCCCAGGGCAGCCCCGGCCCTAGAGGGACAGGCAGTGCAGCCCACGCCGCTCACACCTGACAGGTGCCAGCAGCGGACCTCATCCCCAAGGCTTCTCGGAGCCCACGGGACGCAGACCCAAGCACGCGTTGCCATGAGACCTGCTCCAGGGGACTTTGGACGCCGAGACAGGACGCCACTCCCTCACCCCCAGCGGGACGGACTGCAGAGCGTCACTCCCATACCCGATATCCCTGCCCACACAGCAAATGCTGTTTTTTTATTTTTGAGATTAAGTATTTTTTTTAAATTGAAGTAGAGTTGATTTACAAAGTTGTGTTAGTTTTAGGTGCACAGTAAAGTGAATCAGTTATATATATTACATATATATATATATGTAAATGAATCAGATAATATTTGTCTTTCTCTGTCTGTTTTACTTAGCATGATAATCTCCAGGTCCATCCAGGTTGCTGCGAATGGCATCATTTCCTTCTCCTTTATGGCCAAGTAATATTCCATTATATATGTAAGGATTTACAGGGTGTGGCACCATGAGACCAGAGCCTAGGAGACGTGGTTAGTGCTGGTCTGGAATCACACGGCAGGTAAGAGGCTGTCATCCTCCGGCTCAGGAGACTGCAGGCGGCCTGCTGGCTGCCCTGGACACGGTGTGGCAGAGGAAGAGCATTGGCCTGAGTGACCAAGGCTGCTCAGAGCATTAACACAATACATAATCACTGAGATTCACTATAAACAAAATTAGCTGTGCGTACTGGATAAAGAAAATAGAAGAACCAGGAAGGTCACGTGCACACACAGGGAGGAGCAAAGAATTCGGAATTACTGACTTGGTTCTAGGAACAAAGTAATACAAGCAGTCAACCAGGACACACACTGTCCATGAGCAATCGCTGGTCAGGACAATGCATCACAAACAACAGGCAGGCAACAGAGCCACTGGAGCCTAAGACTGAACGGGCTGTGGGTCTAACGTCCAGGAAGCAAATCACTTCAGGTTAACAAAATCAGGCATCATGCCATAAAATTTCTAAAGTAATTGGTATTTGATTTGGGGGTGGTTAGAACATATTCTCTAGTAGATTACTTCTTTATTACTTTTTTTATATTTCTAACAGCTTTGTTGATATCTATCTAATAGAGAGTACACTGCATATTTAGAGGGTACAATTTAAGAATTTTCACAAGTTTATATCCTGTAATCAATGTCATGAAATAAAAACCATGTGCAAAGTTTCTTTCTCCCCTTTGAAATCCTTCCCTCCTGCCCCTTTCATTTCACCTCCATCCCCAAGAACCAGTAACCCACTTTCAGTCATTATAGGTGAGTTTGCATCTCAAAGTGAAACCATGCCATATATCCTTCCTGCTTCTTTCATTCAGCATCGTGTTTTGGGATTCATCCATTTGTGGCCCATATCAATAGCTTATTCCTTTTTATTGTTGGATAATATTCCATTGTATGGATATATCTATCCATCCATCTATGGATAGACATTTAGGTTTTCTTCAGTTTGAGGCTCTTGCAAATAAAGCTGCTATGAACGTGTGTACAAATGTTTGCAAGGACGGGTTCTTTCATTTCTCTGAATACCTAAGAGTAGGATGCCTCGGTTATGTGGGAGGTGTATGTTCAAGTTTTTGAGAAACTGCTGAATCCTTTTCCAAAGTGACTGTACCATTTTACAGTCACACCAGTGCTGTATGAGGGTTTCAGGTCCTCCACAACCTTGTCAGCACTTGCATGGTCATTCATTTTCATGTAAGATAGTCTATAAGGTATGTCTCACAGTGGTTTTAATTTTCAGTTCCCTTAAACCTAGTAGCTTTAAGCATGTCTTCATGAGCTTCTTTCCAATGGTTTCATTGACTTCTCTCATCGATTGATCTTATAGTCAACCACTAATAACTTTTTGGCTTTACTATCACAAGTTGTCATTTATTTTGCATAGATGCTCAAGGTGTAGTTTTCTTCCAACCTCTATTATTTACTGTGGAACACACAGTATAATATCCATTGTCCATCAGTTGCAAGACAACTCTTCTAGGTAAAAATGAACCAAAATAAAATTTTAGAGTTTTATATTCAAATTCATTTGAGAAATAAACTTTCCATATATTGCTTTATCAGAGAGAAAAATGTGCTCTCACTTAAGAAATACATTTTCTCATTAAAGTCAATCTAAATGCAATAAACATTAGTTTTAAATCATTTGGAAGAAGGCTTGAACAACTCTTACACTGCACCTAAATTTATACCTAATTTTCTTGGGTATAATTTCTAAGTTCAAAGGTTTTTCATAAAGATTTTTAAAATACTTTTCTGCCGATATTTATGCTTTGTCTCACCATAGCTACTACCTTTACAACATTTAAATGCTCCATTCTTACTATTCTTAGTCATTTCTAAGTTTTCCAAGGCTGATTTTATCAGTGTGAGGATAAATAAGTTCCATTGGCTGAATAATTGGACACATATCCCCCATGTATACATGTGTTTGAATATGTGAGAGAAAGAGAAATAAAGAACAAGCTATATTTCCTTTCAAAAATATTATTGTAAACATGTAAATCCGGTAAGTGAGACTTTACACATTTGGTATCCTCTACTAGTAAACTACATCAAAATAATAACAATAAATATATTTTCCCAGCCATATAAAAGGTCAAATAAACATTCATAATTGCAAAACATCCCAGGTACAACAATAATATAACAAGCAATAAGGAGTCACATTTCTGCAATATGCCTTTTGTATGCTCATCAATCAGCTGTTATTTCTCTCATCTGATGGTACTGTTTAAATATGTGAGTGTATTGTGAAGTCTTTAAGATTCTTCACTGACTATAGCTAAATACTTTCATTGTAGTAATGTAAAGTTTTACGGCAAAGTAGAGAAATGAATTGTTGAAAAATGAAAAAAAAAAAGAAGTCTTTCCAGGAAAGCACTGAGGCAGGGAACACGAGGGGAGAGGTGAAGAGGGGAATCAGAGAAAATAATGAAAAGTAAATAAGGTGTCAGAAAGCCAAGAAAGCGTTTAATGAGGTGGAAACGAAGAGTCCATGGGAGGATAAAAGAAGAAAAGTGTCCAAGTATATTTTGAAAATTAGGCCAAAGATTAAATTAGTCCAAAGAGTTCAAAATTAGGCTGAAGATTAAAGAGAACTTCTCTCACTCAGGTCTTAAGTTAGAGGTCATCCCCGCCCGTAGCCTGCCCAGCACCTGGGCAGCAGGGGCCAACAGAAGAGAGTCTGCACAGACCTGGAGAGCAGACTTGTGGTTGCCAAGGAAGGGGGGCGTGAGGGAGGGATGGATTGGGAGGTTGGGGTCGGCAGATGCAAACTATTGTATCTAGAATGGATAAACAACAAGGTCCTCCTGTAGAGCACAGGGAACTCTATTCAATATCCAGGGATAAACCATAATGGGAAAATATATATATGTATATATGTATAACTGAGTCACTTTGCTGTACAGCAGAAATTACCGCAACCTTGTAAGTCAGCCATACTTCGATAAAATTAAAAAAGAAGAAGACAGCGTCTATTCCTGTGCCCACCAAGGAGTAATGTGCTTCTTGTGGTCGTCCTCCCTCCCTCGCCTGCCCCTCCTCCCCCTACACGGTGGCAGCAGGTGTGAAAGAAAGTGCTCTGGGCACAGCAAGCCAGTGACGGAAGCATTCCAAGACAGTTTCAATAATACTGCAGCCTCTTGACCCGGCTGCTGAAGACCTTGTCATAACAGTGTGTATTGAATCAAATTATTATGACATGCGTCTCAAAAGCTCTGACGTCACAAACAAGCGGGAGTGCCTGCTAAGTGGTGCGTGGCCGTGATAAGGTTTGCCTCTCTCTACACTAGCGCTCCCTGAGCATTGGAGGGGAATAGAAATGTAAGGGTAACGGAAGCTGTCTGTGCACAGCTCTTCAAATGCACCAGGTATGGCTGGGAGTCCCTGGTTGAAAGGATAGCCCTCTCTCAGCCTCGGAGGGACGTTTGCCAACCAAAATGCCAAATAATCGTTGTTAGGATCATAACAATAAGCCAAACATAACTGAATTTGGATGGAGCGTTTTAAAATGTTGTAAAGCAGGCTGCTCTGCCATCTTGTGGTTGATATTATGCAAAGAAAATCTTCTGTTCAAAATTGACACACAAAACTCGATCTTTATTTCTTGAGAGGATGGTGTCCGTATTCCAAGATGGACTGTTCCAGAGAACTGAACTAAGAAGAGGGGGTGGCAGGCGTCTTCAACTTAGCCCAACTTCAACCATCCCCATGGGCTCTTCAACACTTACTTGGAACTCTCAATAAAGATTCATGAGAAACATGTTACTCATCAAATTTATTGATTCACTTATTTTGAGTGTACAGTTCAATGGATTTTGACAAATGCAAACAAAACTGTTGCTAGCACCACCACCACAAATAAAATTTTCCATTACCCCCCCAAATTTCCCTCGTGCCTATTTGCCACACTGCCCCCTCCATACCAGCCCTAACCACAGATCTGCTTTCTTTTATATTATGCCAGGTTTCAAATTTTTGATAAATTGAAACATACAATATATTTGCTTTGCTTCCTGACTTCTTTCACTCACCATAATGACTTGGAGATTTACCCATGTTGCATGTACCATGAACTTAATCTTTTTTCTTGCTGAGTAGTATTCCATTGTACGGATATACCATATTTTGTTCATTCATTCTTTACCTGATGGATGTCTAGGTAGTTTCAGTTTGGGGTAATTATAAATAAGTCAGTCAACATTTGTACACAAGTCTTTTCATTTCTCTTGAAATGCCTTGGAGTAAATTCACAAGGTCATATCGTGAGTGTATAATAACTTTATAAGAAGCTGCCTGAACTTGCTCCAAGGTGGTTATATCATTTTATTTTCCAACCAGCAGTGTATGACTGTACCTGTTGCACCATATCCATGCTGACAGTGGACACCTCACTTTAGCTGACAGAGCAAGTATGCTGGAATATCTCTCTACGGTTTCAGGATGCGTTGTCCTGTTTACTAATGATACGCATCACACCTGTGAAATAAGATTCATATTTTATGACAAGACAAGAAAAATTTAAACATAAAAATTCTTCTCTGCCCTTTGGCCTCTCCTCTCCCTCCACTGCACATTGTGTATCTGCATTATGCATCAACCAGACCTCCCCCATCAGCAGGAACACCTGCTCAACCATAAACAGCAGCATTCTCCCAACGTCAACACGACGACTCCTTAAAAGTAACCTTCCTTCTTGATCTCGTAAGGGGCCACGTGGCGCTTAGCTCTGGATTGTGTGAACTGTCAATAATACGTACATCAGTTGATGCACAGCTCTCTGTCTCAAAAAACTTATATAAACCGTGTCTTGACTTCTAATGGGTGGAACAGTTCTCAGAGCTTTCTGAGATGCTCTTCCCAGATTACAATCCTCAGATTTGGTTTGAATAAAATTTTCCAATGGTTTCTTAGATCAACTGATTAATTTTTCATCAACACACTACAAGTGTACAGTACACATGAGGAGGTACAGATGTTCAGATAAGTACTTAACAAAGATTCAAAGAGTCACATAAGCAGACTTCTGGAATGTTTTCTCTGCACAGCTCACAACTCTTCTGTCCACTGTCCTGCAAATTCCAGCCTCTTTGTCTCTCCAACTACCAACACTCACTGGTGACCTCCCTCCTGCTCTAAGGCCCCCTCATTTGTTCTCTTCTCTCAGGGAACACAGTACTACATCGCCTGTTGCCCAATGTCTGTAAGCAGTTCTTTCATTATTTTACCCAGTTTCTAGATTTTTAGAGTAGGAAGGCAAATCTAATCCCAGATAATCCATCAAGTGATAAAATGAAAATTCCCAGGAAGTTATCTTTTGATATTCAGTGAAAACTGAATGTGTGTATTAGCTCCCTGTGGCTTCCATAACAAATTATCACAGACTTGGTAGTTTAAAATGACGGAGAGTTATCCTCTCACAGTTCTGGAAGCCAGCATCTGAAATCAAGGTATTGGTAAGGCTATATTCCCCGCAGGGGCTTTAGGAGAAGATCCATTCTTTGTCTCTTCTAGCTTCTGGGGGCTGTCAGCGTTCCTTGACGTGTGCCTGCATCCCACAGGAAAGGTCTTCAAAACCACATTCCAGTCTAATCCCCTGATTTAAAACTCTGGAAAATGAGGCCCCCCAAAATGAAGAAGACATTTTCACTCAAGAAGCAGAGGAAATATACAGATTCCCAGACCTCACCCTTAGAGACTCTGAGTTGGAATAGGAGCAGGGAATCCAAATTTTCCAAAATCTGAGAAGATTCTGATGCAGGTGGTCATTGGACCACACTGAGAAAGAGCATTCAAAGGGCCCTCACCTAGCCAGGAAATTAAGGTGTATAAGAATGTCCACAAGCCAAAGGAACAGAATACACCATCAGAGTGGACAGATGATTAAGCCTGCAATTTCAGCAACAGTTCTCCTAGAGTCTGCTACTTTTATTAGACTCAAAGAGCCATGACCCTTGTAATATTATCACCTGATTTATTCGCTGAAATGGATCCTTTCCTTCTCTAAATCTTGACCTCTAGCAAGCTGATCATAATAGAAAGCCACTGGCCACATCTGAAGGTTTTTGCACTTATGAATTCACTTATGCCTTATGAATGAGGTAGCACTAGGATCAAAGTCCTCTTGGACTCTCCTGGTGCCAAGTTCCATCTTTAGGCTACAGGTGTTCCCTAAAAGTGAACATGGTCCTACCTTCCCTACTGATGAAACTCTAAAGTTGCCCCTCAAACATATCCTGATCAGTGACTTCACAGCAATATTTTCACATTTTTCTAAGGGCTTTAAAAAGAGGACACAAATGAAATGCACAACATACTTAATTTAGTAAATTGACCTTGAAACTATTTCAGTATCCCATGGATCAATAGGAAATAGGGGCAAGAAAATTTAAGTGGCCTATAATGATATTTTAAAAAGCTAGAGAATAATAACTACATGGAAGTTTACATGACTGACATTTTTAGCTAAAGATCAGATAGAAAATGATTTTTGTCTATGTGTTCTCAGAGCCAAAACCACCAGTCAATGCAATCAATCCAAATGAATTCAAAAGTCAAACTGGTTAGAAGAAAAACCCTGGTGACTCCTAAAGTTTCCATTTGAACAGGTAAAATATTATAAAAACACAAAGACATTTATAAGACTTAATACACAATGCCATAAGAACTCTTTCTTTTATCCACTGAAGGAAATGAAAAATGTGTGTAAATCTAGCTTGGACTCTTGTCAGTTACATGAGAAATGTAAACCACTTGATGACAGGGGCTAAGCTCTATTCATCACAGTGTGTAACATATAGAAGGGGCTGAATAAATATTTGAACAACTCCATAGGAATAGACTTACGTTTTCCTGGAATAGAATAGAAAGCTTTTAATAAAAGTGTTTTATTATTATTACAAAATAAATAATGTAAAGAACCCATGAATTTTGAAATGAGTTGCTGAGTGAAATCTATTATTTCTTTCTGCTGAATTCTCTAACTCCTAACCTGACAAAATTAAATAGCAGTAAATTTCCTTATTCCTTCATATGTCTGCATACTATATTTCATTTACCCATGAGACTCAGGCCAATTTAAATAAAATGGCATTGCTTTTCAAAAGTAAGCAATTACTTCAGGGAAAACTTTGATAAAATATTTCATGTAGCTCAAAAACGTTTCAATAACACCTCCAGATACCCAATTTTTTAGAAATCCTCTATTCTATTCTCTCCTGCATAGTTACCCCTATTACCCATTCATTCCACTGGTGGCACTCCAGCTGGCAATCACAAACGTATCCCATACACTCCTGGAGAGAAAGTGAGATCTGAAATGAATATTTCATCCTTTCACTATAAATGTTTCTTTATGTTTTCAAGTGTCTCCATAGAAAGTCTTGGGTAAAAATGATAAGTGTAAATGGAATGCAAAATGGAAAATACTTCTAACTATTTTAAATGACTTGGTTTGAGAATAAAAATATCAAGCTGGAAGTGGGGAGTAGGCAGCGTGGGGCAGGGTGGGTGTGGGATGGGTATGATAATGACCTGGTAACAGACAAATAAGCCCCAAAATGCCACTGCAGCAGCAACTCCAAGCTACAGTTCTCAACAGTGATGATTTTCAGGAGCAGATCAGTGCGATCTGTTACCTGGGACCCCTTGCCTGACTGCTTCCATGGTAACATCTCCCTCCCTCTCAATTCCCAAGGGCTGTTACACAAAGCTGAGAAGTGGGTCTGGAGTCTTGACGTTCATCGTGGCTACATCCTGCAAGTACAACCAAGTTTCAACAAATTAGATCTCTAAGTAAATAGGATCCCAAAGCAGTGCTAGATAATCATTAGACTCTCACATGACTCAAAAGGCCTGTCAAGATTTTCTAACACATGAGGATTATGTTTGTAAAAACAAATTACTCTATTGACAAAATATGTCCGAAGCTATTAGTAGAGATTTGCAATTGGAAACACAACGGAAGGAAGGTGTTCTCCTTGTGCCTGGGAGTCAGAAAGCTGGGAAGAACATTCCTCCTACTCCAGCCACGAGAAAAAGCTAGATAATTTCAAAAACATGATACTGGTATCCCCACAGAGAGCTAAGGTCACAGAGCAAATAACCTAAAATCTACGGAAAAGCATAACCATCCAAGGAAAGAGGTGATGGACCTGGCCCACTTGTAGCGGAGCACGGGAAGAAACAGTAGCCACCAAGAATCGATCCAAAAATTGTAGAAGTTCCTAAAGGCTTGTGTGGGCAAGCCTGAGAATACAGAACTTCTGGAAGCCAGAGACACAAGAGGAGGTCACACCCTCTCGCTGGATCCTTACATACTTCTGCTGGGTCCTCCCAGAAAGGCAGGGCAGAGAGAGCTATGGGCTCTGGTGCAGCCTGGGGGAGGCGATGGTTTACTAGTGTAGAAAAGGCACAAGATAAAAGGACTCCTCCCCTCTGAAAATTAAGCTTTAAGCCACTACTAGAAACCGGCCAATCCCAGTGCTCATGTGATGACCCATTGCAGCTGGGGAAAGAGTAAAGGGAACAAAAGCCTTCTGTCCTGGGGAAGGTGAAGGAAAACTCCTGGACCCAGGATCCTAAATCAATTCAGTGAGGTCTTTTACCACTGTGGGAAGAAAAGAAAGACCTCCCAGAATCACTGAAAAAAAAAAAAAATCATGACTCAGGTACATAGAGCCTAAGACTGAGGCTACACTGGGAAACAGAGAAATGCTCCCTCCCAGTGCCCCCCACCAGGCTAGCAAGCACCGAGGAACAAGTGACAGCAATCTACCACTGGGAGGGGGGTGAGAGCATTGGGTTGAATTGTGTCCCCCCAAACTATATGTCAGTCCAAACACCTAGTACCTGTGAATGTGACCTCATTTGGAAATGGAATCTTTGGATTTGTTATCAAGTTAAAATGAGGTTATTGGATCAGGTTGGCTCTAATCCAATGACTGGTGTCTTTATAAAAGGAATTTGAACACAGACATACAGAGTGGAAAAGGCCTTGTGAGGAAGAGACATTCACAGACAGAAGATGGCCATACGAAGACAGAAGTGTAACAGGGAAGAACAAATCTGGCTCCATATTGGATCTGTTTCTTTTACTTTAACCTTCGTAGTCTATTGATTTTGCTACAAGTTAATCACTAAAGGGATGTTGCCTATAACTTAAATTACACATAATGGCCCATCACCAGGAACCCTGTCTCCTATGCCTGAAGTTAAGCTAAAATACCTTTGTTTAGCTGCAAGAAACATCCTGACCAGGCCCACCTGTGAATGGCTGCAGGAAGGAAGAAATTAACCCATCCCCTCCAGAGTCTGGCTGGAACCAGGAAATATTTGTAACAACTTATCACCTTTATTACTTTACCTCCTCACCTACCCCTCTTGGTTCTATATAAGAAATGAACACCCAAACCCAGGCAAGATGGTTCTTTAGGACACGAGTCCACCATCTTCTCAGTCTGCTGGCCTTCTGAATAGTCGCTATTCCTTCCCCCAGCAATTTGTCTCTCAATTTATTGGCCTGTCGTGCGGTGAGCAGTATGAGCTTGAACTCGGTAACAGAGGCAGCGATTGCAGAGATGCTGCCACAAGCTAATGAACACCTGGGGCCACCAGAAGCTGCAAGAGGCAAGGAAGGATCCTCCCCTGGAAGGCTGCAAGGAACATGGCCCTGCTGGCACCTTGATTTCAGCCCTCTGGCCTCAAGAACTGTGAGAGAATACATTCCTGTTGCTGAAGGCCATCAAGTTTGTGGTAATTTGTTACAGCAGGCCTGGGAAACTAATACCCAGCCCCCCAGGCACAGGAGCACAGCAAAGATTAAGAGCTGAAGATGGAAGAAGATGAACCTGAGAAAAGCCCTCAGGATACCAGCCACCACCTTCAACACAAAGCAATACTAACAGAATTTGAAGCTAGGGGTGCAGTGAGTGGAACCAGGGCAACAATAAAACCTAAATCCAACTCAGATATTGACTGGACTGACTTCACGTGCCATACTCAAAGCATTATAGATGAAACGTGGACCCATAGACGAGTTCAGTCTCTACAAGTCTACAATACTCAGCACTCAAAAATTATTAGACACGCAGAAACTCTGACATATCATCTTCAAACTGCTAAAAGTCAAAAGTAAAAATAAATTCTTGAAGGCTACCAGAGATAAAAATACATGACACACAGAGTAACAATACAGGAGATTACAGAAGACCTCTTGTCAGAAAATATGCAACGTTAAATATGATAGAGGGTTTTTTTTTTGCCATATTACCCTTATTTCAATTACCTGTAATTGTCATTGTTGCTCCCAGATTATCTTCCAAGTATCTGTAAATTCCTTAAACCATTGGATATTGAGAATTGAATTTATGCTCTTTCTCTCTTGGCCCTTTCAAATAAGATGCGTTTGCCACTTCAACCCCCAAGATTGAAGCAGCCGAAAGAAAAGACTATCTCGTTCTGCCTTACGTTCTCCATAGGCACTAAAACGGTGCTTCTCACATAGGAGGCATCAATCAATCAATTTGGAAGTGAAATTGAAATTGTTCTTGTATTATATCATTGTCTTGTATTTTATATTATACTTTTCCCTTCTTTATTCAATCTTTTCATAGCTATCTAATCATATCCTATATGTGTTCATTTTCACTTGCAGAAAGAAGTAATCTAAAAATTTCTGCAATGAGTTTGCAAACATTATACAATTTTTTAATCAGTAAAAACTTTTGCTTTGATTGATAGCTTTACTAGGAAAAATCAAGTTGCACATTTCAGTATATTTTATTCAATTATGGTGTTTTGCAAGAAGAGTTTATAATTAAGTTATGCTAGGTTAAAAAAATAATAATAACAAGCCCTTTCAGAAAATCTTATGCGAAGCTTCTGTATTTTGGCACAGTCTTGAGTCCATGTGTTAGAGGAACAGTGGTTGATAAGTCAGAGTCTATATCTTTTCGGTTTGGTCAAGGTTAAGAAAGGACTTTAATTTAAATTAAAATGTTATGATAAATAAAGATCAAGCACCCTTTAACAACGAATTCAATCATTCATCAAATGTTTATTAATTTCTTACTACATGCCAGGTACTCTTCAAGGCATTTAAGATACACTGGCGAACAAAACAAAACAAGACAAAAATACTCATGCCTTCAAGGAGCTTAAATTTTGGCAAAGGAGGATGAAAGATAAGTAAGTAAATAATATAGCATGCTAGAAGGTGATAAATACTCTGGGGGGAAAAAGTGAAGCAGGAACAAAGGAAGGTAGCAGAAGTGGGTCACATTGTATGAGGCACATGGAAGAATAAGGTAGAGAAAAAGTGTGGAATTTGTTGGAGAAACACAATCAACAGATCAAATTAATAATCCATAGTTAGAAATCTTCCTATGAAAATATGACTATTTCATCTATTTGATGTTTTCTAACAATTATCCACTGTACTCATAATGCATGCTTACTTTATGCCTCAACTATCATATTCAATATCTATCCACAACCAAATATTTGCACTTATGCAAAATTCTAGTATGCATACATTTATTTATGAATATCTTCCCAACAGCGGCAAGGATTACAACTCTAGGATATATGGAATTCCACTGTCTCCCCCTGGGGATAATTAGAAAAAGAGAAAACTGGGGTTTGGGTACAGAAATGGGACAAAAAGCAGATGGCAAAGCAGGAGTCAAGTTTTCTTACAATGAAGTCTTCTGAGAAGTAAAGGACGTGACGAGGATATAAGAGCAGGACTTAGAGCTCCTTAGAGCCTCCTGTTAAGAAGGGAGTTAAGAAATGTGTAGATAAAATAAATCTTATTTTAAATATCTCTAAATATCTGTGTGCCTGGAGCAAACCAACCACTGTGCACCAATGGAGATGCCGAAACACACCCAAAGCAATGAACTGAGCCCAGGCCGGGGCCCCAGCTCTGAAGGGAAAACACTCAACTTGAGGAGGTGTGGACCGCCCTGGCTCCTGAGTGATGATAAAAGACTTAAGAACATATATATGTATCACCGAATCACTTTGCTATATACCTGAAACTAAAACAACATCGTTAATCAACTACACTCCAATATAAAATCAAAAGTTAAAAAAAAAATTAAAAAAGAACACGTACTCCAGAGCCAGGGCACCTCCCCTGCTTACAGACCCCAGGATCTCAGTCAGTTGTTAGGCCCTGCAGGGCTCGCTTCAGCTTTCTCTTTATAAAGTGAGGATAATAACAGGGTACCTACTCTTACGGGTGGAAGGAGGATTAGAGGAACTGAGGTACACAAGACACATAAAGCATCAGAAAAAGTGTCACAAATTCGTTGTGCCCATCACTGTTCTAGGCTCGGAGGACAGAGTGGACAAAACCAACTTAAATCTACAACTTTGGGAGTTGACATTCAGGCTGGGAGGAAGCAGGCAATAAACAGAGTCAATAAGTAAATTAATTGGGGTGTTACATGATCTATATGTCTGGGGGAAGAATTAAGCAGGTATGAAGGATGGGAGATGGAGGGCTGTAATTTTGAGTAAGGTAGTCATGGACGGCCCCACCAGGGCACGCTGAGCAGAGGCTCAGTCCACAGGGAGAGGCCAGAGTGTTCTGGTTGGAACCAGCTGGGATGAGGGGGTCGCAGAACAATGGTGGGCGGAGCCATGAGAGCCAGACAGGCACCTAAACACTTGGGAATTTACTCTTCAGGACTGGGTGCCAGGGGGCCCGTGAGCAGAGTAAGTGCTTGCCTCACGTTTCGGAAGCATCCCTCTGGGTGTTGAGCTGGGGGCACCAAGGAGAGAAGCAGGGGGACCAGCGGGAGGCAATCACTATAATTCCAGAAAAGTATAACCCGGGCCAAGTGCAAGGTGGTGCCCAGGTGGTATTGGAGCTATTTTCAACAGGGCCCGTGACATTCGGTGTCTGTCCCTGCTCTCTTGATGAGTTCTTGTCACAGCAGATGAGGAAAGGTGGTGGGACACAGACAGCTAGAAACGGAAATGTTTGTTGTCCCTGTCTTTACAATATTTTGCCAACCCAGATGTTCGATCTCTGATTCTGCAGAGGTGGACGATCTGCGTGTCTGCGCTCCACGACATTACAACATCTACAATATATAAGTAGAGTTCAGTCAAAGTTTAATTAGCATATTTATATAGATTGCAAAGTATTCCTATTTTCTGAGAGTAGAGGGGCTTAGGCATGTGCACCAAGTCTGAAGATAAAAGTTCTTCCTGGATGAGCAGGCTGAAAACACCAGCAGACGTGAGCGTGAGTCTGTAAGGGTCAGCCCTGAATTCTTGCCAGCAAGCACGCATAACTAAAGCAAAATCTACCCAGAAACTGCAATGTGTGATGTGTAGGACTGTGTCATTCGTCACGAAGTTTCATTTTGTTTCCAGTTCAGGGCTTCATATTTTCTGTGAAATGTACAGAAATGGGAGCGGCTTCAAAGTTAGCAATAGTATCAAAATTGCTAACTCTCCCTGCTGCCTGCAGCAAAAATTCACTTAAACTGCAGTAAATATGCTTTAGGTTAGACATGTGGAACAATGTTTCTTTAGAGAGGTAATCATATCTGCAAAAAAGAGTCATCTTTCTCGGAGAAATTTAAGAATTTCTGGAGGTGTCTACTGGGGTAATAAAAATTCCAAAAGCAGAAGAAGCCTCTTGCATAGTTTCAAGGCTGACCACCCCCCAGGATACAGAAAGATAACTTTGCTGACAGAGGGAGGAGGACATGTCACCAAGAACCCTCCATATAGGGTGACCGAGGCAGTGCAGAACCTCCAGCCCGTGACAAGCAGGTGACAAGGTCAGGCCGGCACACCAGATCCAGACAATACACTTTTCTCTAGGGGTGCTCCTTTCCAAGGACGCTAATATATAAACCTGAATTCCACACATATGTTAAAACATGTCTTTGCATATTAACATCTCCTCGTCCTTTTTTCAAGAATCGTAACTGGTTTTAGTTTAAACAACTCTACACAATGGAAGCAATTCCATACAATTCCTGTATTTCATGAATGTTTGTTTCCGCAGAGGGGGCCCCATAGCACTCAGTCAAGTCGTATGAATCAATGCTTGAATTTGTGAAATCATAAAGGGGCTCTGATCAGGCTATTGGGTGCAAGTGACGGAAATCTATTCGAACTGCCAAAGGAGAGGTTTTATGAGGACCCTACAGGCCAGAGCTCAGACACACAAGTCTGGCGTTGAAGCGTCTCTCAGTCCCCAGGGGCTACCCGGCATGTCTCACCTCAGCGTGTCTGCAGTTACGCACCGTGTCCTCTCTGTCGGGCTTCCCCTGGCCTTTCTCCCTTCCCTGTAGCATCATGTATGGTCCCTGCCCTCCCAGAGCCCCTCACCCCACCCTGGATGTCACCTGCAGCTTGGCAGGAAGTTCCCACGCACCCCTGGGCCCCTCTCCTGAGATCTCTCTCTGTCCACAGAGGCCTGCTGGCTCCTTCAGGAGCACCAGGGTCATGATGCACCCCCAGAAGCAACTCTCAACCCACGCAAGATGGAAGTTGGCGATACATACCCCAGCTTCCGCCCTCCTGGGTGGGATCATTCAGGGCTGGGTACAGGCTCCCTGAGCATCCCAGCTGCCCACAGCAGACATGCAATATGCTTTCAGTTAGGCATTCCTGGGGCTCAGGTGTCCATCCTGTGACACTGAGGACTGGTGCCCCGTAACCTGCTGCCCACGCAGGGGCGCGTGTGGGATGCCCTCTGAAGGGGATCTCACCACAATTACTGCTATTGCCAAAGCAATTATCTGGGACTTGACCTTCACAGTAGTTATCATGAGTTATTATTATCACCTCCTGTTTTGAAAGAGGGAAACTGGAAGACATTAAGGCACTAACACAAGGGTAACCTTCCACCTGGCCTCCCCGGCCCTGCCAGGGCAGAGACGGAAATGTCACCTGTATTAGCCTCTCTTCAGGGATAGGAAGGTCCCATCAAATACTCGGGGTTCTTCTTTGTCATATTCTGGATAACATGCCAATGAGAGTTAACTCAGCTCCAAAAGCCATTGTTCTGCAGAAGCCAATGAAACTTGAAAGTATGTGATTTAGACTCTAGGGGACATGAACATTCATGCCCTAAGCCTTACAGGGGAAAAGGAAATACAGTAGCCAGATAGGCTTCTTATTGTACAAATGTGAAGAGTAATGTTCTCAGAAAGAATAAGCTAATACTGGCATTTCTGAAACAACTAGATAATAACTGTTCAGCCATTTTACAAGAGTGTAAATCAACTTTATTTGTGTGTAAGTTCCTTGAGATTTGAAAAATCAAATAGGTCAGTTTCACTTTACTACCTGAAGAGAAGTTCACCACTATTTTCTCATTTCTGCCAAGGACTCTGAGTTCAGTATGTTTTGAAAGTGTAGGAAAATGTCTAGCAAAGCATTGTCTGTAGAGAGGGAAAACCTGATTTACTTTCAATGAACCGAGAGAATTTGAAATGGAAGATACAGTGAAGCAAATAATTACCTGGAAATAAATTTTAAATATGCAATTGCTTATACGATGCTTGCGTTTCAGAGAAGTCTAACATAAATTCTTAAAAGACCAGAGAATAAGAAATCTAGACAAAATTTAGGTTAAAAGATAATTTTCTTAACTAAAAATGAGGAGTGTGAATTCACAAGTAAAAAGTCACATCCAATATTTACACCATTTTGAGCAGGGCCCGTCTAGGTTTGAGCCCCAGAACATAGCCCTGCACTAAGCATGCCTCCCCCACCCTTTGGCTCTGTAATAGGGAAGAACAAATCTGACTCCATATTAAATCTGTCTTTTACTTTAACCTTTGTATTCTATTGCTTTCGCTTTGCTTTAAGAATGTTGCCTATAGCCTGAAATATACAGAATAGCTCATTCTCAAGGCTCTGATCTTTAAGGATAACACACTTTTCACTCATACAGAGATAAAAAGTTGCAGAACAGAGAACATTTGTCTTCTTGGAGGTTTACAGGAACACGTGACCTGACCTACATGGACAGCTGCAAAAACAAAGGATTCCTGCTCAAGAAGTTTGCAACTACCAACCACTCCCCTCCCTCACCTGGCCTTTAAAGATGCTTTGCTGAAACCCGTTGGACAGTTAGGGGTTTGGGGGGGGGATGGGCCCCCTGTTCTTGAATGGTCCTGCAATAAACCTTTCTCTGCTTCAAACTCCACACTTCGGTTTGTTTGGCCTCACTCTGCGTCAGGCATAAGAACTTGCGTTCAGTAAAAGCTCTACCTGCGTTGGGGGTCAGAGCTTAGCTCCTGTGGTCAAGGTTAGCTTCCCTGTTCACTCGTTCCCTCAGTCACCCAGCACACATGCAGGGATTCCTCTCTGTCTTTGCTTCCTGTGACTGCTGTCACAAAGTGCCACAGACTGAGTGGCTTAAACACCAGAAGTGTATGATGCTCTCACAGTTCTGGGGGCCAGAAGCCAAAATCCGGGTGTCGGCAGAGCCAGGCTCTGTTCCAGGCCGCTCTCCTAGCTCCTGGCGGTTTCTTGGCTTTGCTCTCCCTGTGTGCGGGTCTGGGTCCAATATTCCCCTTTGCATAAGGACACAGTCATACTGGATTAGGGTCCACCCTATGACCTTATCTAAACTTAATAACCTGCAAAGACCCTAGTTCCAAATAAGTTCACATTCTGAGGGACAGGGGATTAAGAATTCAGCATCTTTGGGGAGAACACAGTTCAACCCATAACGTCATCAAAACGCATTACGTGTTATGAGGATACTGAAGGCAACAGGTATGACTTGTGGCTCTTGCCTCAAGGAGCCACCCTTCTTGTGGGGGGACACAGACCCACAAACAGAAAATCACCACATCGGTGACAATGTGTACACAGGAGGGGCTTTGTGCCCCTAGGACGGTTTCCTAGACGAGGTGAACATCTGATTCTAAAAGATGGATCCTACTTACCATAGCAGGAAGGTTGGGAAGGCTGTTCTAGGCTGAGAAACCTTCCCTGTGACATTGGAGCAGAGATGGTGTGATGCTCTGTGTGGCCAGGAATGGGTGCTTGTGACAGAGCGCGTGAAACGGGATGAACAGGGGACCAATGAAAAGGACCAAGAACAGTGTCAGGTGTCCTGGATCAACGCCTGATGCCAGCCCTTCAACTGGATGTGAGGAGGTCAGAAGACAGCGGCTCTAAACCCTTTGGAGAGGAAAGCGATGACGTGAAGAAGGCCCCAAGAAGTAGAGCCTGAGTCAATGTGGCTCAAATAAGAAAACTCACTGAGAAGGCAGAGGAGGGTGGCCTTTGGGAGACTGTGGTCAGATCAGTTCACAGTCCACATGCCCCTCTCCTCCCTGTGCCAATCTCTGTGTGTCTATGCTGCTCTCTTGATGTCCTTCTTCATCATTGCCAGACAGTTGTCAGCAGCAACTGAGCAACTTGCCTCCTTGTTGACCTTCGGGGGCCAGAGGACACTGCTCCCGACTGCACAGTAGCATCCTTGGCTTTCATCTGATTGGTCCAATGTAGGTCTTGGACCCCTAGACAGTAAGAGTCCCCTATACCAGTCTTCAGCCTGAGTTCCTGCCCAGATACTGGGGAGGGATAAAGTCAAAAGCACCAGCTCAGCCGTCAGAAGAACCAGGGGAACTTATACAAATTTCTAATACTCAAGTCTCACCAATCTCTCGATTTAATTAGTCCAGGTTGAAGCTCAGGCATCTATTTTTTCTTAATTTCCCACGGAGGAGTCTAATGTTCAGATAAAATTGAGACCTATTGGCACGGTCGAAGTTGGGATCCACTCTTGAATGTAGAAGGAAGGTCTGGTCTGCCACATTACAAGGGCTATAGTGGAGGAGGTGTGGGTACGGTGGAAAAAAATTAAAAGTATAAAACAATTGAAAAACATGGATTCTTTTAGGAAGGCAGAGTGCGTAACAGATGCTAGGTAGGCAGCCCACACTACAGCAGAGTAAAATCAAGGGAAGTTTGTTCTTTTTCCTTGCTGTATGTTTGTTTGTAACATGGATAACTTGGCCATGTTTACAAGTTAAGGGAAAAGACCCAGGAAAGGAGCGATAAAGGACAGAGAGTCTGATTGATGGGGCAAGGTTATTGAAGAGTCAGAAATGGGTATCTCCAGAGGCTTAGAGCGTACACAAGTTAAATGCTCAGAGAAGCTCTGTTAACACACCGTTGAGTCCCTTGCAAATAAGAGTAGACTCTGAGATCCAAAAAGAGCCGCTGCTTAGCAACTGGAAGTTATAAGTAAAGAGGGAGTGAGTCTTGGAGAGTGCTCTATGAGGACACTCTTAAAATCAATAGTTATTTCCCCCCTTCCTGGAAGGCAGTGCTCTTTCACTTTCTGTTTGCAGCTCAGAACAGTTTTGCATCCTTAGGACATTGGAAAACCCTTCAGAGTGCCCTGACTCTTACTATTCCAGGCAAGAAAGGTACAAGAACAAATCCACAACACACACTGATAGCAGCATTTAAAAACTCATCTTGGAATGAAAATGCTGTTAAGCGTTGCGAGAAGAAAACGTGGGAGAAATGGCACATCCATAGACCAAATAAATAGTTCTTAAGGTCATAAATTTTGAATCAATTAGATCCAAGGGATTTTGTATATATTTAACATAAAACATAATATCCATTTAAATATTATAACTAGAAGGCTCAGCTGAGAGCCAAAGCTAAGCAAATTCGGATGATAAAGTAATAATTTTAGATCAAGTCTCCACGATAACAATCAATGGAGACTGAAAAATCGTAGTTTACTCTTGCAAAGATGTTCCTCTTAACAATTTATTTTTACATTTATGAATGGACCTAGAGCAAATTAAAATATGGGACCAGATTCAAGTTAGGATGTTCAGCATTCTGAACAGAATGCTTTATTGAACATTATAAAGATAAAGACATATTATAAATCAGTTTTAAATGAGCTCACTAACTGCAAGTGCAAATTAATGAAGTTTATAAAAATAGTTCACAAAAAAAAGACTATGGTGTTTGATTAAAGTTATTGCTATTTCACTCATTCTGCTTATTTGGTCAATGTTTTTAATTCAAGTTTGAAGACTATTATTCAAAATATGCAAAGAACTTTTAAAACTAAACAATAAGAAAATGAACAATCCAAATAAAAAATGGCAAAAGATCTTAATAGATACCTCATCAAAGAAGATATAGAGATGGGAAATAGCATATGAACAGATGCTCTACATCATTTGTCATCAGGGAAATGCAAATTAAAATGACAATGAGGTACCACTACACACATGTGAGAATGGCCAAAATCCAGAACACTGACAACACCAAATGCTGATGAGGATGTGTAGCAACAGGAACTCTCATTGCTTGCTGGTGGGAATGCAAAATTGTGCAACAACTTTGGAAGGAGTCTTGCAGTTTCTGACAAAACTAAATATACTCTTCCCAAATGACCCAAATGTGCATATGAATGTTTATAACAACTTGATTCATAATTTCCAAAAGTTGGAAGCAACCAAGATTTCCTTCACTAGGTGATGGATAAATAATCTGTGATACCTCCAGATAATGGAATATTATTCAGCATTAAAAAGAAATGAGCTGGACTTCCCTGGTGTCACAGTGGTTAAGAATCCGCCTGCCACTGCAGGGGACATGGGTTCGATCCCTGGTCTGGGAAGGTCCCACATGCTGTGGAGCAACTAAGCCCGTGCGCCACAACTACTGAGCCTGCTCTCTAGAGCCCGTGAGCCATAACTACTGAGCTCACATGCCACAACTACTGAAGCCCGTGTGTCCTAGAGCCCGTGCTCCGCAACAAGAGAAGCCACCGCAATGAGAAGCCTGTGCACTACAACGAAGAGTAGCCCTTGCTCGCTGCAACTAGAGAAAGCCTGCACACAGCAAAGAAGACCCAACGCAGCCAAAAAATAAATAAATAAAAGTAAATAAAAGATTAAAATTAAAAAAAAATAAAACCAGAAGAAAAATATGCACTACATAAAAAATTTTCCAAAAAAAAAAGAAAGAAATGAGCTATCAAGCCATGAAAAGACATAGAGGAAACGTAAATGCATACAACTAAGTGAAACAAGCCCATCTGAAAAAGCTACATACTGTGTGATTCCCACTATATGACATTTTGGAAAAGGCAAAACTATGGAGCAGTAGAAAGGTCAGTGGTTGCCAGGGGTTAGCAAGCGGATGAATAGGCAGAGTACAGAGGATTTGGGGGACAGTGAGTTAAACTTCTCTACATGGTACTATAATGGTAGATGCATGTCATTATATCCATGGAATAAACAACACCAAGAGTGAACCCCTAAGGTGAGGATGTGTCAAAATAGGTCCATTGATTATCCTAAATACAACATAGGTCCATTAGATTATCCTCTAATCAGGAGGATTTTCCTCCTGATACAAAAACGAGGAATAACATGAAATGCCTCTCTTCTTTGGCAAATTTACCATGAGGGAAGAAATCTAAATATTAAACCAAAATACTAGGACAGCAGAACCATGGACAGAACCTGGATACCGAGGACACTGGAGCCACTGGATCAGGTCTAAGCTGCCTGCCTCTGGGCTTTCTGACATTTAAAATAATACATTCTTAGATTTACTTAAAAGGTATAAAAAAGTGCAGAGAGTTCCTAAGAACCTTCACCCAGATTCCCCTAATGTTAATATCTTATGTGACTACAGTGCATTTGTGAAAACTATGAAATTAACACTGGTCCACAACTGGTATCTAAACTACCAGCTTTGATTGGGTTTCACCAGTTTTTCCACTACTGTCTTTGTCCTGTTCCGGGATCCAATCCAGAATTCCACATTGCCTTTTACTTTTTCTTCCCACGCTTCCTGTGCCCTCACTTAAAAAGAATGTCTTTGCTGCCCAAGCTCATGAAAATATTCTCTTTTGTTCCCTCTGGTGGCTTATTGTTTAGCATTATTGCCAAGTGTAGGCCCATCTCTAACTGATTTTCCTGGATGGTGTGAAGTAGAACTTGAGAAAGCACTTTCCCCTTACGTATACTCAGTTATTCTAACACCATTTGTTGAAGATATTTTTCCTTCGCCGTGGGATTGCTCTAGCATCCTTTTCAAAAACACTGACCATATATGGGTGAGTCTATTTCTGGTCTCTACTTTTTGTCATTTTACCAATACCATACTCTCTTGATCAACTTTATAGTAAGTTTTGATGTCAGGTAGAGTATGTCCTTGATTCTTGGTCCTTCACTTTTCCAAATAAATTTTTAAATTGTCTTTTCAAGGTTTAGAAAAGAAATTACCCCCAAGATTTTTAAACCCACCAAAGAGTAGCTGGAGAGAGGAACTCTAATAATTGATATGAGCTATCTTTCTACCAGGTGGATAAGGGTTTCAGAGCCAAATTTAATGCGACTTAGAAATAAAGCAACTTGGCTTTCCATGTGTGTTAGGAGCAAATTGCACGCTCGTGCTCACCTGCCACCTTGTCGTGCCACGCAGACCCTCAGGCTCCATGGGCTCAGGCAGCGACCCTCTGTTTGGCTCATGTGTGTGCAGCCAACTGCAGTCCCTGGCACACAGGGCAGGATGTCTGCTCACAAACCCACAAAGTGCAGGCAAACGGTCTGTTAAGAAGCTCGACTCTGAAAGAAAGATTTTCCCCTAAGAAGACTATCGAGTCAAGAAGTTCTGGTTCTTTTTGTTTTTAATAGGAGAGATTTAGACATTTTTACCCTGATGCGAAGGAACCGATGGAAAAGGGCTATCTGACAATATAAGGAAATAAGACACCACTGAGTCGAGGGGCCAGGGAAGGAAAGAGCAGGATGAGGATGTGGGCAGAAAAGTCTCCCACGTGGAATGAGCTTGGACTCCAGAGGCTACACAGCAGCACTTAGGAGCAGGGCCCCGGGGCCAGACAGCACGGCTTGGCCGCAAGGTTCTGTGAACTTGGGCGAGTCCTTCACCTCCTGTGCCGCGGTTTCCTCATCTGCGGGGCTGGGATAATAGCAGCCCCTTCCTCTGTTTAGAACAGCGAGCCCGTCACTGGGCTCTTACTGTGATCACGACACCTGGTTAATTCGAGGAAGGCGGCAACGATGGTTGTGAATATGGATGATTTTGTCAGCAAAGAGCAGGACATAAAGATGGCTCTGATCAGATGACTTCCGGTCTTAGTTGTTTTCTTTGTTTTTTAAAAAATTTTATTAGAGTATAGTTGATTTACAACGTTGTTTCAGTTTCAGGAGTACAACAAAGTGATTCAGTTAGACATATATTTACATATATCCATTCTTTTTCAGATGATTTTCCCATATAGGTTATTACAAGATATTGAGTAGAGTTTTCTGTGCTCTGCAGTAGGTCCTTGTTGGTTATCTATTTTATATATAGTAGTGTGTATATGTTAATCCCAAACTCCTGATATATCCCCCCCCCAACTTTTCCCCTTTGGTAACTGTAAGTCTGTTTTCAATATCTGTAAGTCTGCTTTTGTTTTGTAAATAAGTTCATTTGTATCATTTTAAAAATTGTTTTCTGCCAAGTTGGAATGAAGGCCAGTAGCAGAAATTGAAGCTGCATGGAAGAAGTGGGGGCTATGGAGGTGTCCTGTAGCTCAGGACAGAGGGAAAGGTCTCTTAGTCACTGGCCCAAGCCGAGATCTGTTGTCCACAAAAGGCACAGTGTGGACATCCACGGTGATACATCTGACCTGATTTCCACAAGCAGGTAAGGACGTGGATTCACCTAGATGGACCATCTTGGTGCCTGGGCCCCCAGCCACCTACAGCTGAGACTCAGTATTCTCATCTGCAAAATGGGAACAAAATGTGATTTTCCTGAAAGAAGGGCTCTCCAGATGCTTTCGAGAGGTTCTAATCAGCTCTGAGAACCATGAGAACTTTGCACGTTGCCCCCTCCTCCTTCAGAATGCTGTTACCTATTTACAGGTTGGCCCCCCAAATTCCAGATGGAGCTGGCTGTGCTCCAACCAGCCATGTGGGGCAACCAGCCTGACCCCTTACAGTGAAAACATACACATCCACACACTTCAGAACCCCACTCAAGCAGGCACACGCCTTAAAAAAATAATTTCAACTTTCTTGCGGTTTTAATTAAATAAAGTAGTACTAATAGAATACACTCTGGGGCTTTCCTGGTGGCGCAGTGGTTGAGAGTCCACCTGCCGATGCAGGGGACACGGGTTCGTGCCCCGGTCCGGGAAGATCCCACATGCCGCGGAGCGGCTGGGCCAGTGAGCCATGGCCGCTGAGCCTGCGCGTCCGGAGCCTGTGCTCTGCAACGGGAGAGGCCACAACAGTGAGAGGCCCACGTACTGCAAAAAAAAAAAAAAAAAAAAAAAAATGTTAGAATACACTCTGTGTACAATTGACAGGTGAATAAATTCATGATTACTTAACAACTGAAGTCCAATTGTCTCAATTGCTATTATTCCAAACAGAAATCAATGCTTTGTACTTGCTGAATGCTACACAAGGTCCGTGTGCCAAGTCACACAGAATTCAGATGAAAAACCCATAAAACACTTGGGCACGACATAAATGAGTAGCCCATAAGCAATGAAAAATAGTTATTGAGTATCTACCACATGCAAAAAGTACAGAGAAGGGGGAAAAGAATAGCTAACATGCATATGTTAAGATGCTTGATCTTCTTAAGAAGAAGACATTAAATGGCCAGATAAAATTTATTTTTAAAAGCTCAAGAATCTTAAATTAACTAAAAACTCATAATTCCCTCCCACTCCACTCTCTCCATTTCCCCAAAACCCATGCTTCCCACAGTCAGCTCCTGCCTGTTGCTCAGACAAAAAGCCTTAAAGTCGCCTTAGATTCCTTGCTCTCTCTCCAGCGTTAGAGCCAAACCATGAGCAAATCCTGCCATTTCCCCTTCAGATCTGCTTTCCTCTACCCCCAGTTTCTAGCACATCTGACCACTTCTCGCCACTCCCAAGTTTCCTGGCTGGCTCAGCATCACCTCCTGCCTGTATTCCTGGAAAATTCTCCTCGTGGGGTCCCTGTGTAGAAGGTTTCTGCCCTGGGGCCTGTATCAGCCATGGTTCTCCAGGAAAAGGTACCCGTAGGCTATACATGTTAAAATGCATTTTTAAAGGAATGGGCTCATGCCATGTGGAGGCTGGCAAGCTTGAAATCTATAGGACAGGCCAGCAGATTGGAAACAGGTGGGAGTAGATGCTGCCATCTTGAGGCAGAACTTTTTTACAGGGAATCCTGTTTTTGCCCTTAAGGCCTTCAACTGATTGGGTGAGGCCCACCGGCATTAGGGAAGGTGATCACCTTTACTTAAAGCCAACTGATGGCAGATGTTAACCCCACCTACCACATAGCTTTGCACCAACACCGCAACAGTATTTGATTAAATCCCTGGGCACTGTGGCCTGCAGAGTCTGACCCATAAAACTCACCATCCAAGCCCCTTACGCAGGAGACAGACTGGTCCTCTCTCCTCTACTCTCACCCCCAGTGACTGCCCGTCGTCCTCACAGTAGAAGCCCTGCCCTAACTCCGGGCATCTCTCCCTGCTCGTTCTCCCTTGCTCCCTCCTTTCTGCTGCGTTTCTCTCCTTGCTGAGCCTATTCTTGGGATGATAGCACGAGCAGTACTGGATGGACATCCCTGCTGTGCCTTGAAGTCCCACGTCCTTCTGTTTCCAGGGCCTTTGCACGTGCTCTCTTTCTGCCTGTTTCCAGGGCCTTTGCACGTGCTCTCTTTCACCAGACCCTTGTATGATTTCACCTCTCTTCTTTAGGGTGTCTGCTCCAATATAATGATAGAAGGGAGAGCTTCCCTCACCGCTCTATGTGGAATGGCATCGTCCTCACTCGCTTCCACACACCCTGTCTCCTTTCCTCTGCTTTACTTTCACTCATAGCACTAATTGCCATCTGACTTATTCACCAGTTTACTGGTGAGGAACTGGTCAGGAACTGGTCAGGAACTGGGGTTCCTGAGCCCAGGATTCCTGGGGCTTTGTATTTGGCATCTACAGCTGTGTCTCCATCAAGTAGGATAACACCCAACACACAGTATGTCCTCAATAAATAATTGTGAGTAATGATTGAATTAGAAAGAATAACTCCAATAGCTGCTAGTTACAAAGAGGTGAAATGGGTGTTCTATGGTTGATGAGGGTTTAATTTTGGTACAACCAAATTACAGTTTCACAATTTGGACCAATTTTAACAAAGCTAGAAAAAAATTAATGCATGTACCATTTTACGTAGAAATCCTACTTTGAATAGTTTATCTTAAAACACTACTGTCTCAAATAAAGGTTGTTCATGGCAGTTGCAAACGTCCATTTCATTGCAAAAAGATTTTGAGAACAAGCTAAGAGTCAGTAATCCATGAGAGAATGGTTAAATCAATTAAAATATAGCCACACCATAGAATACGATGTAGCCATTCAACAAAAAAGCAGATTTTCATGTCCTTATTTTAAAAGATGATGCTAGTATAATGTCAAATAAGGAGAAGTTTCAAAGCTATTATAAGTTGACCCAGTTTTGTTAAAATATTATGCACTTATTAATTTATAGTTACAATTAATTTATCATTAATTATTAATATACGTGCACAAGCCTATTATAGAGATATGTATATGCACCAATTACATAGAAGGCCATCCAGAAGGTCATCCCTTGAGGCAATATTATGAGTATCTCTGGGAGATAGATCCCTGGGATGATAGCATGTGTAGTATTATCTCTACAATCAAGATAAAGGTTTACAACTACACAGACAAGATTAAAAGCCAAGATTCATGTCAATTCCAATACGCAAGTTAGACCCACGAGCAGACTGTGGTCTAGAATTTTGCCTTTCATGGAAAAGTAAATAGTGAATATGTTTTGCCTAGAAGGCTTTACCACCTCACGTGGTGAAGGCATGAAAGCAATGCTGTGTGGATGTTTCCATTGCACAGGATATAAAGCATGCTGGAGGTGTGCTTCCTAGCTCCCTTCGGCCGTGCAAACTCACGCAAACTCGCGTTGCATGAGGGCTGTGGTGTGCTGGCTGCGGGGGAAAGGAGAGCTCAGGGGGAGACACAGCGCCTGGTGAAGGGCCTACCAGAAAGGAACCCTCTCAGAAACAGATGTGAGACACCTTCTCCTGTGCCCAGAAACAAGTGGAGAGTGCTACAGGCTGAGATGCCCTGTCTATAAGCAGAAGCCACCTGCAGGAAATTGAAGCTTGCCTGTTGGGTGACCTGTAGGAGACAGAGGACTGGGGAACGTGGCTTTCGTGTGTAGAAGAGAAAGCGTGGCCCATGGTCCCCATTCACGAATGCCAGCACGCCCTGCTCACCCTTGGGATACCCCCCCACCCACTCCCTTGGACTCCAGTGGCCACTTTCATCACAGAATGCAACTGATTCTCCTGTTCCTTCCTCACTTCAAACTTAATGCTTAAGACATCTCTGTTATGACTCCGGCTTCTCTCTACTATGATTCTCATTCCCTTTCAAAGCCAAGCATTCCTGCAGCATCTCTGATGGACCCTCCTGGCACCACCAAGCCCCCGGAGACCTTGCAATTTCTTCCTATATCCTAACAGTTGGGACTTGGACAGTTAAATGTTTCTCTAAATAAATCTATGTCATAAATACACTACTGTGTGTAAAACAGATAGCTAGTGGGAACCTGCTGTATAGCACAGGGAGCTCAGCTCGGTGCTCTGTGATGGCCTAGATGGGTGGGATGGGAGGCGGAGAGGGAGGTCTAAGGGGGAGGGGATGTGCGTATGCGTAGGGCTGATTCACTTCACTGTGCAGCAGAAACTAACACAACATTGTAAAGCAATTATACTCCAATAAAAAATTTAAAAATAAATAAATCTATGTCACCCAATAGACTCTTTCCAAAATGCTGTGAGATTTGCGATACAACCCAGTCTTCAGGGAGGGATGTCAACATC
Organism: Lagenorhynchus albirostris; assembly: GCF_949774975.1. Lineage (NCBI taxonomy): Eukaryota > Metazoa > Chordata > Mammalia > Artiodactyla > Delphinidae > Lagenorhynchus > Lagenorhynchus albirostris. The sequence continues at coordinate 3,724,637 of NC_083106.1, read as the reverse complement.
ATTGTTGAATAATATGTCCCTCATTCTTCCCCCACCCCGACTCCACAACAACAATTCATGGTTCATCCACAGACAAAGGTGCCTCTGTGGAAGCTGTGGGATCCAGCACCATATGTCAAGGGACCCAGGGACAGCCTCGCCCACGCACGCACCTGGTGATAGGCAGGCAGACCTTGGTCCCAGGTGTGCACCCTGCTGGGGCCCACGAACCAGCACCAGCCCCTCTCAGCCATGGGAGCCCTTGAAAAACGCTGTCTTAGACAATCACCTACAGTCAAGGGAGCCTGTGAAGTCCAGGTTTCCAGAGGAGAAGGTCCTGCACAACTTTGGAGCAAAAAATACAAGTTTGGATGCACTCGCGTGGGTAAGAGGAGAAGTTTGACTTTACCACATCATCCTTCTCCCAGGGCAGCCCAGCTGAGGGCCAAGACAGCTCATGATCTTCCACGGGGGAAGGTGTGAGCCTGTGAGGGCCACTTCTCTCTCACTCCATCCCGAGTACCAGATCGTGGCTGCAGGACTGGGCGCAGGAAGAGGCTGGGAGGGCGGTACTGTTCCTGGTAACTTCATGGTAACAAAGGGCTCAAAAAGGCCATCAGGCCTTTCTGACCCTTCTCTCCCACGGGTAGTGCTCATGAATCCTTTGGGTCCATCTTTTTACTCTCCTTATACCATTTACAAATACTTACACCACAGCCCCATAACGGGGCTATTCCACTCATCGTTTTATAAAATATATTTAAATTGTGAAACATTTTAAGTAAGAAATTCCCCATCTATAAAATGAGAATGATAACTGTAATCTACCACATGGGGTCATGTGAGAATTAAATGAACACACGTAAAGCGCACAGACTAGCGTCTAGTATACGGTGAGTGTTGAATACATGTTAGGTGCTAGCGTAATAGTTGTACAGCAATGTATAGAAAATAATATAATCAATACTTGTGAACCCACTATCAATATTAAACATACATTAGGAATGTATCTGGGAATATCTGCTTCAAATTTTTCTTTTTTAAAAGAAATGAAACATTACAGATATACTAAACCATTAAAGCTAGCTGTGCCTTCTCTTTTCTTCCCTACAGCTAATCGACATCCTAGAATTCGTGAGCTTCATACCAATGTGTGTTTAATTATATGTTTGTTTAATTTTATTTAATAATTGTTTATTTGTTTAATTTTATATTTAATTAATGATACCACGATATATGTATCCTCTTGAAACTTGCTTTTTTCACCTAACATTATATTTTTGATATTTAGCAATGTTAACATATGTAGCTCTATTTCTTTTAATTGCTCTATAGTGTTCCATTGAAAGATTTCATCACCAGGACCATTACTACCGTACTCAGGAACCATTAAGTTGCTTCCATTTTCCACTATCACAGTTATACAGTGACCATTGATAGATAGGTATTCAGATGATAGACAGATATAGATAGATGATAGATAGATAGATAGATAGATCGGTGATAGATAGATAGATATATAGATAATAGACAGACCAAATGAGAGAGAGAAATCTCCTTGGGTACATGTACATGAGTTTCTTCTTTAGGGTCAGACTTTTTTTTTTTTTTGGCCAGCCACACAGATAATGGGATCTTAGTGCCCTGACCAGGGATCAAACCCGGGCTCTCGGCAGTGAAAGTGTGGAGTACTAACCACTGGACCGCCAGGGACTTCCCTAGGGTCAACCTTCATGGTAGATCAGGATAGGTTATGCTGCAGTAACAAGTTAATCCTAATACCTATTGACATGTATAATATATATAGCTGTAATAAAGCTTACATCTTACTGATGTTGCAACAGGGAAATGTTTATGTCACAATCCACACTCTGAGTAGCAGCATCTTTGTGCTCACTTCCTTCCTGGCATGGAGCGCCTCCCAAGCTCTCTAAGGGAGACAACTTCCCATCCAGTCACTGCATCCAGCTCAAAGTCCACGATCACTGGGGGATACCCTGCAGTCTCTCCATCTGCTGATAACCAGAAATAATTGCAATAAATGTACAAGTGTGTTTTCATACAGAAAAGGTGAGAATAGGGCTTCCCTGGTGACGCAGTGGTTAAGAATCCGCCTGCCAGCGCAGGTGACACGGGTTCGAGCCCTGGTCATGGAAGATCCCACATGCCGCGGAGCAACTAAGCCCGTGCGCCACAACTACTGAGCCTGCGAGCCACAACTACTGAAGCCCACATGCCTAGAGCCCGTGCTCCACAACAAGAGAAGCCACCGTAATGAGAAGCCTGCACACCACAACGAAGCGTAGCCCCCGCTCGTCGCAACCAGAGAAAGCCCGAGTGCAGCAACAAAGACAAAACGCAGCCAAAAATAAATAAATAAAATACATAATTTTTTTTTAAAAAAGGTGAGAATAGAACATACACATAGCGGCCCTTGCTGTGCAGCGTTTTGAGGGCCTGCAGAGAGATACTGTAAGGGTCCCTAGGAAGCATGGGGTGAAGTGCTCGGTTTAAGTACTGATTCTGCATCTGAATGGAGCCATCGTGTTCGTTGTCCTTGTCACTGGCTTGACCCTCCTTTGTTCCCCACTTGGACACGTTTGACGTGGGCTTCCCGGAACATGCTTCCTTGGGAGATACACATTTTCTCAGCTTCCTTCCTTCACCTCTTCATTGAAGTTTAGGGTCTAAGGATGTTTCAAGATTTTGAACAGCAATGGACTTTCTTGCCTTAGGTTTCCAATTTCCTTGGCAGTAAAACTCCCCTCAAAACTCATTAGATGTCCACTCCATTTGCTTCCAGTCACTTCCAGGTGACCACTGTTTGCTTAGAGATGCTCTCAGATCTTTTTCTTTGCTTTCTCTTTCCCACTGCCCAGCTCTAATCTGCAATTCAAGGACAGTTTCCTGGAGGCAATGGGGCTTTGGTGGAAAGGCCACACCTGTAATTTACTCTTTATTTTCACATGGTCAGTCAAGTTACAGAGATTTTATAATCTCATCTCTTACATCTTTGGACTCAAAGCAGTCATTTTTTTTCATAGTAAGAAGTCCAAATTTCTGACTCTTTTGTATTATTCCTTTTTATTTATTTTTACAAATAAGTTGATCTTTCCGGTGCTCACCTTTCTTGTAATATGTTATCACAACCCTCCCACATTGGCTCAAACGTGTTACCTGGTCTTCCTGCAAGGGGGGTTGGGACACATTAGGAACACAGATATTCGCTGACCAGCACAACTTGTGGACTAATTACATTCTAACCTGTTCGTATCAATGTACACTCACTTCAGCAGTGGGTAAGACTTAGCTTATCCATGTCCTTGTGTGCACTTAGGTTTAGCAGACTTTCTTTTTTGTTGTTATTCTGTTCAGAAATCTGTGCAGCAAACGGTAAACTCCCTAAGGATTGGGACTGTGTCTTCTTTCCCATACTTCCAGCAACTAGCATATTGTCTGAAATGTACCTGAATGTTGATGTAATGAATGTTGCTTGAATAAATGAATGAATAATAGGATGACAAGCAATGAATGTTGTTTGAATAAATGAATGAATAGTAGGATGAATAGTAGGATGACTTTTTTAAAAGAAAAAGTAACCAGTCCCAAGGATATACATACCAAAGTGACTGCTACAAGACTTTGATCTTGACAAAGGTTTGTTATAGTTTATCTCATATCTCTTCAAAAACAGTGTTTCTGTGGCATTAGCCAGAATAATGGCCAATTAAAAGAAGGATTTTCCTACCCCTCCACTTCTCCCCCACAAATCCATTTGGTCTCTAAATACAGTAGCCCTCATAACATGGAATAACACATCCCTTTGCCTCTACATCCAGCTTCTCTGCCTCCAAAGTAGATCTTCCCTGACCCCATCTCTTGAGTGAATAACTCTCCCTTTCTTGACAAGCAAGTAAATGCAGCTTTGTGTGTTGGTCTGTTTTTAGTTCCAGTGGTCTTTATGTCACTCTTTGACATTGCAGAAATTCATTTCCCTATATCTTGACTGGTGATGTATCAAAATGAGATGGCACGTTACAGTGATAAGAGTTTAGGAACTGAGCAAAAGCCACACCTGGGTTTGGATCCCAGTTCTATTATTTAAGTGAACTTTAAGCAAATCAACTCACCATTTTACATTTTCATTCTCTCCCCTGTGTAATGGGATATCAGGTGCCTACTCAATGAGATTCCAAAGAACATAAATAACCCATAGAAAGCAACTTGTACATAGAGAACTCAACAAACATTAATAAAGTCTAATTTATTTCTATACATGGTAAAATGTTTCTGTTTCAGTTGCCACCCGTGTGTCTCTGAAAGCAGAGGGAATCAGGCCCTAGGAAGAGATGGACATCTTAAGGAGACCTGTGATGAACACACCTTCCAGTCCATAGAAAGTAAACCTTGCTTATCTCTTTCTCTCTCTCTAACCTCAAACCCTACAGTTCCAAGTTAGGGTTAAAACCCTCATGTTTATACCTATCACTGACATTTGATCTTCACTGCAGCCCTATATACAGTTGTCCAAAGTAACTGGACTTGCATTTACTCTGAGTGTTCAGACCATGTTATAGGCAAAGTGCAGGTACAAAGGTTGTCATGTGCAGTGCAAATCCCCATGGTAGTTTTGTAACGGCAGTAGAGCACTGTGTCATTTCATTAAACGGATATTTATTCAATGACTACTACATTTTATTAAATGCTTATACATAAACTTGCATTGGCAAATAAGAAATAAGTTTAATCTGTATTGCAGCAGTGCTGAATTTCCTATCCCTATCAAACAATTGAAAGTATTTTTTCCTGGAGAAAGTTATTGAATGGAAGCAGAAAATACTCTAAGAACTACTATTTTTATGAATATGTATACAAAGTAAAACGAATCACATGAATACATGTCCTTATTTCAATATCTTGAGTAGGATACATATACCACATTAATTTTATTGGAGATTAAAACTGACAAAATGGAATGTATCTTCATTAATTTATACCTCTGCAAACAGCCACATTATGTAGATGGTGGCTGTGAGTTTTCCTGGGTCTTTCTTCCAGTCACTTAAGAGTTATCTGTCTGTTTTAATTTTACAAATTCATTAATAAATTCCCAAAGGTTCCTTAAAATACAAAACAAACGAGTACAATGGGTTAGAAAAAAGTACATGAAGCATAAAAGAAAATTTCAAAATAAACATCTATTTAGGACACATTTACTCAAAAACTTAGAGTAAGACTTTGCAACCCTCCACTTTCTTTCAAAGGATATTTGTAGTAGACTTTTGGCCTTGAATGTAGCAAAGTTTCTCTCTCTACATATGGGCACAGTCCCCTGCAACATTTTCCAGGCTAAGGAGGGCGTGGCAGCAGAGGTAGATTTACCTTGACGATAATGATGTTTAAACGTCAGGTCAGTTCATTCTCACTGCCAAGACTATGGAAGGAATCTTCCCTCTTTTGTATTTGTACTTCTGTATTCTTTTCCTTTGAGGATAATACAAGGCCTCACAGAGCCTGGATCTACCTGTGTGGCTCAGTCAACACCCATACTAACACCTTTTCTCCTCTCTCTGCCATGTAAACTGGCAAGTGGAATGGTTCTGTTTTCTGACTCCTTTGCAGCTAAGGGTGGCCTTGGGATGTGGTGTTGGCCAGTGAGATATGGTGGAAGTCCCTGGGAGGGGCTTTCCTTCCTAAATACAATAGAATAAGCCCATAATGAGAAGCTCTTTACCACCTGTCCTGTACTTTCCCCTTTCTTCCCACATGGGACACGGACCCAGTGCCTGAAGACAGCCACGCTGAGGCCCTGAGGAGGAAAACCATCCTTAAGGAAAGCAGGGAAGGAAGAGAGAAGAACCCTGGTTCCTTGATGATTTCATTGAACCTACGCCACCAACAACTAAACGTCTTTTTACTTGTTGATACAATAAGCTCTTTCCATATTTAAACCATCAATGGTTTTCCTAGGCTTTCCAAATCCTGAGATTTAAACTATGGTACCAACTCAAACAAAAATTAACTCTATAAAATTTAAACGTGTGTAACAGATAATACAAATCAGCATTTTATTTTTAAATTAAAATTTTCAGAATCATACCTGTATAGGTTGTTTCAAAGATTCAGTATCACTGAAAGCCATATAATTTGAGAAAAGAAGCCACTCGGAGCCCCACGCCTCCCCACCTTCCTGATCCCTGTCCATGAGGATTCACCCTCAATCCATCAGATTTGTCCAAAGAATTTATTTCTAGATTGCTGAATAATATATACAGTGGAGCTTGAAATCTTGGACTAAGCATTCTTAAGCACTGGAAAGGATGTGTGACATGCATGTGTGAAGTGAACACTCAGGAATGCAAACACTTCAAAAGTACCGTCCAGTGTAATCTAGTTGTAAATGGACGATCTTGATAGTTTCAACATCAGATTATTATGACAGTTCCTTTCCCAGGGCATCAGTACTCACTGTTGCTCCCCCTCACTCAGCTTGCTCTTCCCCATGATCCGCTTCACATGGTTTTCAATAAACTACCAAGAATCAGAAATCACTTTGTCATGTATAATGCATGATACTGCTCATGGGTAATGGCGGTGACGTTGCCGATTACATCCAAATGCATTACCACTTCTAGATCAGGCATAGCATACTACTTCATACTATATATAATACATATGTAATTAAGGCAGCACTACCATCTACGAAACAACAAATTGTTACCACGCATTTCGGAGGGCTATCCTGGAAACTCATTAAGGGAGCCAGTTCATTACATTCCTTGTCACCAAATAAACTTATTACAATTAATTTTTATGTGCAGAGGGGTTAGAGAAATGGTCAATTCTGATTGACACATTCAACTAGTAAAAAAAGAATGCTTTTCTTTTCATTAATACATTAGTTTACACCTGTCCAGTTTTAAGCTAATGTCTGCATAGCGAGATATTCCTGGCATGAGAGAAAGTTATCGTTTAGAAAGATTATGCATATACTTTCATATTTGGTTTATGACGTAGTACGAGAAGGCACTAGGGGAATATTTTTATTGAAAAATATAGATTTGCACAAACTTACTTGTATTTTCTTCTTTAAAATTTTATTTTCTGTCTCCAACTTTTTAGTTTCAGTCTGAAGGAAAAATGGTTTGAAAAGAAAGATACTTGGTTAAGAATATTTGTTAAATATTTTTCCCCATTTATGGAACAAAAAGTATTACGTGAATGCTGTTATTCTAATTTCAAAAGTATTCAGCAGCACACCACTTAAAAACAATGAATAAACAAAGCATGACTTGAAGGACATTTATTAAAACAGAAAGATCCTGGCCCTCTGGGTCAAAAACTAGAGAAGGTGGAAGCTGATGTTGCAAAAAACTGGAGAAGCTTAGGGAAGTTCCGGAGTAGAAGAGTTACTCATCTATCAGAGCTAATAATGGAAGTTTTAAGATAGCCAGATACAGTATAAAAATACAAACAGCAATAAGTCACATAATATCAGTGTTAACTGATTATAAACTGTAATGTTAAGAAAAAAATTTTGAGTTGCCATTCACAATAGTAACAGATACCAAAACGTCACAAGAACAAAACTAATAAAACATATTTAAGACCAATGCATTAAAATAAACAAATACAAAATGATCCTAGATGGAGTGCTCACATTGTAAAGCTGTCACTTCTTCCCTAATGAATTTCTAATTCATTAGAAGCACAATAAAAATACCAAGAGTATTATTACTGAAACTGAAAAATCAGTTAATACTGTAAATGACAATATCCAAGATAACTGTGAGCACAATAATGATGAAGAAAGGATATCTGCTCTTCCAGATATCCACCATATTGAAAAGGATTCACAATTGCATCATGAGGCTGGATAATGTAAATTAAGAAGTCGGGCTGACTTTAAATCCTAATTCTACTACTTGATGCCGTGAGCTTAATCAAGTTACTTAGTATACCTGTGCCTTGGTTTCCCTATCTGAAAAAGAGGGTTACTAACAGCATCTATCTCTTAGGGTTGTTGGGAACTAAATGAAATAGTAGTTTTGTATTGTTTACAGCAATATCTGTGCATTGTAAATCCGTGATATGTTTAGTTATTTTTTCTTCTGGTTAGAAATAACATTTCGAATCCAGATCCAGATACCAGTTACTTAATAGGATAATAAATGCAATTCTATGGTACCCTCCAGTATCTGAATTAAGGAGCCAAATATAAATAATAAATATTTAAAGTATTATAAATTACTGATATGGAATAATTATAGGGAATCTTCTATTTCCTAGGTTCAATCCATTTAAAGGGGGTCTTAATTATGAAAGAAAAGTTTACATGATTTTGCATTGTAACATGCTCACAATACATAAAGCTACAACTCGTTTTCACTGTTTAAAAATTCAACTATAAATTAGTGTTTCTTCTCAAGACAGTTTTAGTTTAAAAAGGAAGGGGCAGACTCTAAGTGAAAACACAGAAGGAAATCTGAACAGATTATTTTAAAATAGAGAGAGAGAAATCAAAACAGGTTTAGACCACCCCCACCTTCCTATACACTTTATAATTTGACTTAAAAAGAAAAAAAGGTAGTACTGGAAAAATATATGTAACTCTATAACCAGGAAGAAAAGAATATTCAAATATCACTTATAAATTCTTTAAGTAGAAGTTGTATTGAGTCAGATTCTGCACAAATAAAAATTAGGTCATAACATTAAAGATTTGGGCATCATAGCATTTCAAAACATAGATCATAATTTATATTTTATTGTTTATCAAGAAAATGGTTAGCAACAATTGATAAAGTCTAATACAGTAGACCCTCAATGGCAGTAACTAATCCTATCTTCCAGCATAACTGTACAACTTGTATGGAGTCTACATGGCTCAATAGTAAGTATAAGGACTTTGGGGCCCAGAAGAATTAAACTGAATCCCAGCTTTGCCACCTGTATTCTGTGTCAAGTTGGGCAGGTCACTTAGCCTCTCTGGGCTTCAGATTAAACTACATAGTATATATTAGACACTGAATTATGGGAGTAATTTTTATGATAAACATTTTCTATACAAAATTGTTAAGGTTTAAGAGATGTCAACCGACCTGAAAGAGATCCAATTTGACCCTTAACAGAGCTGTACAGAATTTTTATCCCCTTCATTTTTGTTGTTTTAGCTGTATGTCTTAATTATTCTAATCATTTGCTATAAGTGTTTTGAAAGGAAAATATGTTTGGACCAAATGTTATGTTATTTATTTTTTCCCTATTGCAAAATCAAAACGCTTCATGTGTTTGCCAAGGTCTTCCAGCAAAAGAACAATGTAAACATTCAAATAAACAATTTGCATACCTCTAAGCTTTTAATCTTTTTCTCGGTGATATGCAAAATTCCAGTATGAACCAAAGTTGTTTTAATTTCTCTTTCAAGAGCTTGAATTTCATCCCATTTATTAAGCACTTCACACCTCTTTTTTTCAACCTTCTCAATAAGAGTAAAGCACTCCTCCTTCATTACATTTTTCTCAGGTGATTCTGGAATATTTTATAAAAGCAAAGTATTCTATGTTTAATACCTTAGTCCTATTAACAACATTATGTATTAACAATATTATGTATGTTGCATATAGTTATAAACTATAATGTAACTGAAACTTCAAGCACATCCATAAAAATTATCTGATCCAAGTTAAGTATATGTATTTCATTGCCTTGGTATCTATATATTTTTCTATGTTGTGAATCTTTTCCTATTAAAAATATAAACAGTAAAGGCATAGCAACTGAGATAAAAGGAAAAAATTATCTGATCCAAGAATGGGGGGATTACTCCTTTAATTCATTTATGTAATTGATGAGTATTTATTGAGTGCCTAACACAGTGTGGGGAAGATGCGTGGATGGATGACTTTACCAGAGACGTGTGACTAAGTTGAGACCAGGAGGATGAACAGCAGTCAGACAAGCGGGAGGGTGTGGGGAGGAGGCAGAAGGGCAGAATTTGGCACATTCAGTAAAAGGAAAGTTACACAGTAGGCTGGGGGCACTGCAGGACCGGTGAGAGACATGAAGAAATGACACTAGAAAGGAACAGCAGGCAGATCAGGAAAGGTCTTCTAACCTGCGTGAAGAAATCAGTCAAAGCTGACTTGAAGGTTTTTAAAGAAAGAGCTGGGTTTAAACCCAACTTGGCCACGGCCACTTACTACAAGCCCTGTTGACATGGTTGTAGGGAGGAGAGTGAAGACGCCTGCCAGTAGTGTTCTGACTTGAGCTGCCATGCGTTTGGAGATGCCATTCATTGAAATTTCCAAGGACATGAAGATTCAGAGAGAGCGAACCCAACCTTGGACTTGTTGAGTTGACACTCACGTGCCATGTCCAGTAGGCAGTGGCATATACAGATCTTAAGCCTAAAAATGTATTTTAGCAGGGAAGAGATTTAGAATCAAAGACATGTGGATTGAACCAAAAACATGCTGGGCTTCAATCAATATCAGTATTCAAGGAGTACAGAGAGGCGGTGGAGACAGAGAGTAACTCACTGCTAAGGCTGCTTTGTTTTCAAGCAGCACAGCTAGATTCTGATGAGTGGGAGGTTTTAATTTTTTGAGAAAGAATGACTACTCCTTTTTGACAGGAAAAAAGGCAGAAAGAGCGATCATGCCTACTTATACATAGGTAAGCAGGACCCAAGTCATTGCCATCACTCAAACTTGCCAAATTTGGAAGAAGGGAAAAGTGGGAAGGTAAGTTTTGATACATGATGAGCTAACAGAGCAGAAACAGTCATTAAGCCTCTACACGAACTCTGAGAGATACTACAAAATAAAGTCTTTGATCCCCACCTTGATCTAACCTGAGGGTTTCACCTGAAACAATTAACTGTCAGCAAAGAAGCCAAAAGGAGTGTGACCCAACTGTTCCTCTTTTTTACCTAAAGAGCAAGACTGTCGTGTCAAAATGGGGGGAATGCCACAGAAAATGTGTATGGTTGGAGAAGGCTTGCGAATGAGAAAACTTTAGAAAAAGAATAAAGGAGGAAGAATACAGGACACCAGATTTCTTCTCAAAACCAGTCTCAAAACAGGTTAGACTTGTGAGAACAGCCTCAGAGATGCCGAGAGGAGAAAAGTGATTCCAGGATGAGTTAGTGTGGAACAAACCTGGAGGAAAAATGACATTTGAGTGAATTATAAATGTAAACAGTAAAGATTAATGAGCGGCATACTTAATTGAACTTATTTTGGTTATTTAATCAAACTCTAAGTTGCGTATCTAATTTTGAGATAATTTTTAATATCTTTAAAATATTTTATGTTTAAATATCTTTAAAATTTTTTAATATTTTTAAATTATTTTATGTTACTTCATAAATGTTCACAAAATGTAATTAATTTCCTGTGAACTGTGTGTTCCTGTTCACATGTAATAATGATACAAGAAAGAGCTGACAGGCAGAGCAACTCCGCTGTGCCAGGCCCTGGCCCTGTGCTCTTGCCTCACACAGGTCATCAGGCTGAATCCTCCTAATGACTGAGGGAAGCACTGTCACTGTCCCCAGTGAACAGGCAGCAGCTGAGATGAAAGCAGTTCAAATGACAGCCATGTGAGTGGGTCGCTGGGATGGGCAGGTTGAGGACCATCTGCAAGAGAAGGCACCCCAGACCTGGACAGAAACTCATTGTTGTCTGGAAAAGCTAACTCCTCTGATCCAGGAATAAAGATGTAAAGGTTGTGAAAACCAGGCTGGGCTGTCTTCCTTGCTGTTACCCTGGAAACCACAGGCCATGGCCCCACTTCCTCTATTTCCATCTCACTTGGTTGCGCTGAAGTGTTCACTGTCTGCCCCCCGCCCCTAAAAACTATTATATATTTCAAGACACTTTCTCTAAAATCAACAGTGTTTAGTCCTTCAGCACTTCCTCGAGGGAGCTGACTCTCATATTTATATCATTTGGTCAATTTTCCTAGAATCTATTCCAAATATCTTGGTCAAGGCTTGACCTAATTCTTGCTACATAAGGTCCTGAATTCATTCAATGTTCCACTAAAACCCACAAAGATCCTGGAGGAAAATGAAATGCACACAAGTCGTCTCTTGTTACAGAGAAACTCAATAACCCAAAGTGCCCAAAGCAGCAGAAACTGGGATAATGATCTTGGCCGTGACATAATCTCTTAAAGAAATCAACTGCTTCCTTGTGTCTTTAAAGTATTTCATTTAAACCACTTCAGATAAAATGAAAACTTACTGAATTTCTAAAGAACTTGATGGGGGAAAAAGGGAATAAAACGTAATAATCTCTCTGAAAAACCCTTTCAAACAACTAACAGAAGAGACCATGAACAGTGGACAAGGTTTGAAGATTCCTCACCCGAAGGTCACAGCAAAAGTCACGTCAGAAGATCAATCACACGGTCACTCACCTGATCTCTTCTTAGTGGATTGCAGCAACATGCGTTCCAGCTCCAATTCACTTCTGAGTCTACGGTTTGGTGAGAAAACATAGTGATGTATTAGAACCCTGTTTGTACCATTTTCCTTTTGTCTATTTTATACAACAGTCCTAAAATTGAGAAATAAGAACAGATCTTCTTAGTTTCTAACAAAAAAGGTGATTTGAAGATGTATGAGCGCCTGGATCAGTCAAGTTCAATAAACAGAAGAATACTTTCTTACCAAGATTGCCTAAGCCACTGGTAAAGGAGCTGGTCTTACAGCATTTATTGATATTACTTTGTGACTTGAATTTTTAAGAAGCAAGGGGGTAAAAAACCTAGCATTTTACACTCTGAAGTCAATAATGAAACAATGAGTCCAATAGTGGAAAAATCCTACTGATATTGGAATACATGTTGCATTTTCCCTGTTAATTATGATTGTATCCCATAGATACAATTTACAAATTCCACTATATTAAATCCACTAAAAATAAAACACAAGAAATTTTAAAAAGAGGAAATAAAACCTTTGTTATCTCTTTGTATCTTCTTCCTCGTTCAAAATAAACTACACTGACTATCTCTAATAGATTTAGAGAGAAAAAGGAATCAAGTAAGTCTTGCACATACTGAGGGAAACCCTGTGATTTGGTGAAAAACATCAGCACCACAAATGTTTTAACACTGCCTTGTCTACAAGGGGCTTGATGGTTTAAGATTTTCGTACGCATTAACTCATTTTATGACAGACTAAAAGAAACAGAAAAGTATTATGACTCCAAGTTTAAGAAATTAAGGTTAAGTGGGTTAATAATAATGGTGAAAACCTTTTCAATATGTATTTCAGAGGGTTCAGTCTCCACAAACTTTTGATGTGCTGTGTTATATGAGACTTCCCTGGTGATGCAGTGTTTAAGAATCTGCCTGCCAATGCAGGGGACACAGGTTCGATCCCTGGTCCGGGAAGATCCCACATGCTGCAGAGCAACTAAGCCCACGCACCACAACTACTGAGCCCATGTGCTCTAGGACCCACGTGCCGCAACTACTGAGCCTGCATGCCACAACTACTAAAGCCCGCATGCCTAGACCCAGTGCTCCACAACAAGAGAAGCCACCGGAATGAGAAGTCCATGCACTGCAATGAAGAGTAGCCCCCGCTCACCACAACTAGAGAAAGCGTGCACACAGCAACGAAGACACAATGAAGCCAAAAATAAATTAAAAAAGAAAAACTTTTAATGTGTTACAGTTCTAAATTTACTTATGTTTCTATTTCACTGCTTTGTTTTTCTTCCTGGGGACTTCCATTACATATAAGTTGGATCTTCTTTGCCTGTCTTTTATTTCAACCACATTTTCTCCAACTCTTTTACTTTATTTATCACGTTTTAATTCTCTTGATTGTTTCTTGCTTTTTTCTAATGCCCCTTTTTACATTTTCATTCAAAACAATTCCTCCCTGGACATGTCCTAGTTTAGTCTTGATCTATAATATAATTTTGACTTTTTCACTGTCTTTCCTCAGTTGTCAAATCTTGTTTCATGGCCTCCTCTTTTGCTGCTGTTGATTTCTGTGTTTAGGTTTTAAATTTATGACGCAAGGTTGTTTTTATACCCTGAAATGCTCTTTTGAGAATATTTGGTTTAGTTTGCAGGGCTGTGGCACAGTTTTCTTCTCCAGCTGTTTGTTGTTGTTGTCAGATGTTAGGGATTTTCATCAGCTAAATCATATGGGTCCTTATTTTCTGTTTTCTTTTTAGAGTCAGCTGTGTGGACACAGACTCTGCATTTTTATGGTTAGGGCTCCTAATTTGTGAGATTCTTAATTCAAGAAGACACTTTTCTGTCAGAGCAAATTATACTGTTGTTTTTGTTGTTTGGGTTTTATTTTGTTTTCTTTTCTTTTTTTTTTTTTTTTTTGAAGAGACGGAAAAACAGTAGTGGGAGGGGTTGTGTGCCCTTTGATTTTCTTCTCTTAAGGGGTTTTAAATTTCTCTCCCTTGCTAATTTTTCTCTTCCAAGTATGCTGATCACTTCGTCTTAACCCTCTTCTCACCCATATCATCATCTCAGAATTGTTTCCTTGCTTCCACACTCACTTTTATGTCCCCTTCTTTTGAGTCAGTGCTCTGGTGGACCTCCCAGTAACCTGTGCAGTATTCTCACTTTGGGTGGTTCACTCTCTCTCACACAGTGCTTTTAAGACAATTTTAGGATTTCTACTAACTCCATTCTTCTCTCTGCCCCAGACTGACCTTGCTTTCACCAAGTTTTGCAGAGAGAGAGTAGATAATGTTTCACTGGCACAGAATGTTTATTTTCTATTTTCAGGTATTTTGAAATTAGGACACTTTCTGTCTTTTAGTTACACTGAAGGCAGAGTTTTGATTTTTGGTTTTTGTTTCTTGTTTTGTTTGCTTGAGCATACTATGAGTGTGTCAGATTTACTTTCATCTTTTTTTTAATTCTTTAAAAAATTATACCCTATCAGATTGTGGTTTCACCCTGAAAGACTAATCACAGAGGTTAAAAGATTTTCTAAGTTAGAAAAATAACTAGGGCATTCTTAAAAGCTGTCTCGAATTTGCAGCATACTCAGCCCACAATAAATCCTCAGCGGACAACAGAAGATGGCCTGAGATTCCTTCCAAAACCTCCCCAAACTCCCCTCATAGAAACACCAGATTTAGTAGAACATCCTAGTCACGTGTGTGACGGTTTGTGCAAGACACCCGGCGACCAGCTTGGTGTTGATAAAGGCAGGGTGCCACAACCAACAAGGCAGGAAAAAGTGTAAAATATGCTTGTCACATGGTTTTAAGACATTGTAAAATAAGTGTAATCCCAGCATAGATCAACCCTCACTTGTCATTACGGTCCAGGGCTGCTTTGATGGCCATCACGAGCACCCTCAGCTCCTCCCTGGCCTGGCCGACATCTGCGGTCCTCACCCTCCTCGTCTCCAGCCCCTGGATGTGAGTCAGCAAAGTCTGGGCAGAATGAGGCCGTAACAGGTGAGACAAACACAAAGCAAGGGTGAGGATTTTCCTTTTTCTGTTAATACAGTGTGTTCAAGATGTCCTGAGTCAAAATACAAATTCTAGTCAAAATAGGTAAATAGGGAGGACAGAAGGGAGGGAGGAATATCAGAGGAGGGATAGATAGCCACGTGAAGATCTGGGTAAGGTATATATTTTTTAATTTTAAGTTTTTATCTTCCTAAGAAATTTAGAGTGGAGGGGTTTCACTGTTGGTTTGTGTGGGGGAAGGAAAGTGCTGAATAAAGTGCTTCGAGCACATTATTATCAGCACTGCAATTGTTTTTCTAATTAGTGAGAAACGATATTAACTCGATGGCTATATATGGATATAAAGTGATGCTTCTCAAATGTGGTGAAACAAAGGTCTCTGCCTTCTTAAGTGATGGGCTGCCAAGTTTCCAGAAGCAGAAAGAAGGATCTAGTGCCTTGATGCCCTGGGGAATTTTTCATTCTGGTGTTTGATTGGGATATAGGCATATATGTTCCTTTGTGACTTAACCTCAATAAGTAAAGAACAGGGTAGACCCCCAGCTGGAGCCATTGCTTATTCCTGCCAAACAAAAGCTTTTTTCTGAAGCACAAAAAGCTCAAAACAAAGAACACCATGCAAACATGTGATCTTCGATTAAGAGCTAAGTTAGAACAGACTTCCTTATGAGGCTGTGAATTTTTTTTTTCATAGACAAAGTAAGGCATTCTTCTTCCCAATTTATAAGATAGAATTTTTAAACTTGATTGAAAATGTCAAAAGACATCCTAGCTACAGTGCTATATTCTCTTAGTTTTGTAAGTGATAACATCATTCCTGTAGCCCATCTTCCTTATTAACATCCACAGGTGTGGCTTAAGCCTAGAGGGAACCCCTGGAAGTTGGCACAGTGAGAGGAGGTAGCCACAGTTTATGTGGGCTGTTCGCTCTCCCCTGAGGGTAACAACTGTCCATGCTTTCCAGTAACTACTAACGTAGCACCCTCTATATTCCCAAGCCATTAACATCTATAGCTACTCCACGGTTTGGGACTCCAGAGAATCCCATCTCTGCTTCCAACTTCCATGCTGTGTCTGTGTCCAAACTTCCCTCTTCCTCTAAGAACACCAGTCATTGGATTAGGACCCACCCTAACGACCACATCTGAACTTGATTACACCTGCACAAACCTTATTTGCCAAGAGGTCACCCAGCTTCCAGGTAGACACTATTTCACCTCATTGGGGAAATGCAGAATGTGCAGTTTGGAAGGAGCTGGTGAGGCATCAGGAGACAAGGACCACACACGAACTATGGCAGCAAATATTCAGTAGAGAGCAGCTTAACAACAGTGTTGGAAACTGGAGATGTTTGTGGGACATATTCTTACTTTCATTTTGCTGTCATAACAAATTACCACAAACTTAGTGTCATAACACAAATTTATTATCTCTGTTCTGCAGGGCAGAAATCTGAGTGGCTTTTGGACTCTGCTCAGGGTCTCACTGGGCTGAAATCAAGGTACAGGCTGCACTGCCTTCCTTTCTGGAGCTCCAGAGCACAAACTCTTTCCATGATCATTCAGGTCATTGGCAGAATCCGGTGCCTCGAGGTTATAGGACTGAAGTCCCATTCCCTTGCCGGCTGTCAGCAGGGTCCACTCTCAGCTCCTAGGGGCCTCCCTCTAGTCCCTGCATCTGGACCCTCCACCTCACAGCTCCCAATGGTCCTGAATTCTTCTCAAGCTTAGAATCACAGAACTCTGACTTCCCCTTCTGCCACCTCTCCCTTCTGACTTCAGCCAGGGAAAGTTCTCTGCTTTTAAGGGCTCGTGTGATTAGATTGGGCCCACCCAGTTAATTCAAGATCATCTCCCAATTCTAAGGTCTGTAACCTGCCGCCTCAGACACGTAAGTGTCAGCCTCCAGGGGACACTGGCTGGATACACTGTAATCTGGAACTCACAGGAAAGATTGGGGAGATGCATACAAAGCCAGGAGCCATCCGTGTAAGGGATCTCATCTACCAGCAGAGAGTGAGGAGAGAGAGAGGGCCGATTCTGAGAGAAGCAGACACGCGAGGACTGGGTTACAGAAGGACAGGCCTGCAGAGATCACGGAGAACTGGTGGCCAGAGATACTGCAAAAAACAAGAAACGTGTGTGCCTACTCCGCCCATCCCTCACTGTTGCCTTTACCTGGAGTGTCCTTCATGAGTATAAAGCCAATTCCTATTAAAAGTGTCAGCTGTTCTAAATTATGGAGGCACAAATGGGGCTTCTTTGATTCAGACAGGTTTCCAGGGCTCAGGAAATATGAAGAAATAGGTTCTACTTAAGACTTGCATGATTGATTGTTACCTTACACTGTTCTGTGGGCTGGGTCTTCAGAAGTAATAACATGTAGAGTTCATATTCATCCTATAGAAAGCAAAAAAGAGAAGAAAAGAAAGAAGGAAGAAAGGAAGCAAGGGAGAAAGGAGAGAAGAAAGAAAGATCCATTGGAAATGTGTTATGAGATTACAGCACAATGTAATATTCTTTGCATATGTAAATAAAATAGAGGCTAAGGATACCAGTTCAGATCATTTAAAAAAATGTAAGGGGCTTCCTTGGTGGCGCAGTGGTTGAGAGTCCGCCTGCCGTTGCAGGGGACACGGGTTCGTGCCCCGGTCTGGGAAGATCCCACATGCCGCTGAGCGGCTGCGCCCGTGAGCCATGGCCGCTGAGCCTGCGCGTCCGGAGCCTGTGCTCCGCAAGGGGAAAGGCCACAACAGTGAGAGGCCTGCGTACCGCAAAAAAAAAAAAAAAAAAAAAAGTAAGAATGCTCCCACAGTATATTAAATAGTATACATACTAAAATGTACAAAATCTCACCATCTTTAAAGCATATTTGAATATTAACTATTGAGGACTTCAGGATAGAATCACAAAATACCTTGACACATGTACAACATATGACCTCCTGCTAGGAGGTCCTAGCATCCTGCTAGGATGCTCCGTGGATTTGGGTCCTACTGACCTTCCAGAGATGGAGATGTTCTCTGGAGGGCAGACCACCACACCCTGCTTTTAAGCCTTGCCTGTTTTGGGGACTTGGACAATAGCAGATTCTACAAGCAACCTAATTCCAACTCAGCTATGATGTGATGGTCACTTTCACCATGAAATCACAACAAACTTAAAACTCCTTAAAGATTCATATAAAATTATAGATGCATAACCATAGAAGTGTCTGTGTTACATATGTGCAGTTTATAAGAGTTTCTCTACAATTAGGAAGCTTTAGTATATATATATGGGCTTCAGGAGTGAGCTAGCTGGGTGTTTATCTCACGTGACCCATTTATGACTCATGTGTCTGTAGGCAGATTCCTTCAAGGCTCCGTGAATGGTTTTCCTCATGTGTAGAATGGACACCATGATACTCGGCAGAATTTCTGTGAGGCCTGAGCTCATGTGTGCAAAAAATCATGCACGGCTCTCAATTGTTATCTGGGAAAAGCATGTTTCTCTTACCTTAATTTCTTTCAAGAGATCACCAAATATCAAAGAACTATTGCAAATATCTTCAAAGACTTCTCCAAAGACCTGTAGTCTGTTGAACTCTTCAGGGTCACAGACACATATTTTCTGGAGCTTCTGGAGGAAAAAGAGAACCAGCCCATTTCAGGATGACTTCGTTTTCCTTTCTGATTACTTTCTCAGGTTGAGGAATCAGACCCCCCACGGGGCTTTCTATCAGGGGGCACAGGTCCCGCCGCCCAGCGTTGGGTCTCAGCAGAGCTGAGTGCCAAACCACCTGGGGCTGAGAACCTATGTTTGCCTGATTTTTCTTTATTCATTCCCTTGCATCCTGTGAATCAGGGATTCACTCTCTGCCTCTGCAGGGTCCTCAAGGTCCTTCTCTTTCTATCAGTCCTCTCAGCCAAACATCTCATCACTGGTTATTTCATATGTAGACTCTTCCCTGCATCCTCACCCTTCCCATCACTAAGTTCCACTCTCAGCCCTCGGTCGCTCATGGCAGCATGTCCCACGACACCAAACTACCTTCTAAAGACCGCTTGGCTCCTACGTGGATTTCACCTGCATCCTCAACCCTCTCCTCGCCCTCTCTTCACACTCTTCCATAGTGAGTTAGGCCAACCTCTTCCTCAGGTGCTTCCGCTGTCGCAGGGCACTTGCTTGACTGTAGCTGCTCTGCAGCATCCATTACTATCCATTACAACATCTCCTCCAAGGCACCACTTTCCAAACTTAACCTTCTTTGATTTCACCCTGTTACCATCTACATCGCGTGGGATATTTTCAGCCCTTTTCCAGCCTACCTGGGCAAGTAAGTGAGGTGTCGGAGAGCCAGCCTCCGCCCACAATCTTTATTTATTTATTATTTATTTTTGGCTGTGTTGGGTCTTCGTTTCTGTGCGAGGGCTTTCTCCAGTTGCGGCGAGCGGGGGCCACTCTTCATCGCGGTGCGCGGGCGTCTCACTGTCGCGGCCTCTCTTGTTGCGGAGCACAGGCTCCAGACGCACAGGCTCAGTAGCTGTGGCTCACGGGCCTAGTTGCTCCGCGACATGTGGGATCCTCCCAGACCAGGGCACGGACCCGTGTCCCTTGAATTGGCAGGCAGATTCCCAACCACTGCGCCACCAGGGAAGCCCCGCCCACACTCTTTAGACTCCCAGGACTGGTACCGGTACCGATAGCATCGCAGAACTGCCCTCCTTACCTGCTCCAGCTTCTTTTCATGGCACGTCGCCACCTTGCTCCCAGTGAAGTCACTCTTCAAGACGTCTTGCTTTGCAAGAACTTGTTTCTGGAAACTCATGAACTTCCTGTACTTGTCTGCTTTTGTTATGCCAGCCAAGTGTGAGCTGAGGTACAGGAACTCGTCCCTGCCTGGGGGCCACATCGCACACTCACGGCTGGACTTCACTTCTTTGTACTTCAGAACCTTCATCTTGGGCCATCTTCGCTCTTCTCTCTCTGGCCGTTCGGGGGCACCTTCCTCTCTCAAACCCTTCTTTGGAATCAAATCCTCCTCCGAAACGTGGGAACCACGTGTCAGAGGGTTCAAATACCTGAAGAGCGGTGTGTTCTCGGCATCGTTTGGGCCCACAGCTGTGTTGATGGCAAAATAAGCTAAAGCACCTTTCATCTTTTTAGTCTTCTTGTCAGATGGCTTTTCTCCTCCCAAGACGTTTGCCTCCTTGGGCCTGTTGGCATTGGGCCAGTGATGCAGGATTGTCTCCAGAGGCCTGTAGAGCTTGCTGGGGTTCAGGTGTCTGGAGGTGTACATGTAGACATCATCTCTGTGGTCTTTCTGGAGTTTGTTCAGAAGTGTCCTTAGACTGCACAGAGTCTTAATACCTGGTGTCTCACAGTGTTTCCACCTTAGGTAAACTGGTCAGGAAAGATGAGAAGAACGTTAAATACCACTGTAGCTCCACAAAGAGGCTGTAAGAGGGCTGTGTGCATTGGCTGAGCCGGCATATACCTCTCCCAGAGCAGGACCCACACATACAGAGAGGAGAGAGTACAGGCCAGTCTGACTGCAGACGAAGGGTGGACCAGGGCACGTGATGGGCAGCTGCCCTCAGAAAGCCCAGGACCCGCAAAGCCAGGAAGAAGGAAAAGGGGATTCTGATCCGACAGGGCATTTCTTACTCTCTTAGCAAAGGCTCTAGAAGAAAAATCTAAAGGCATGGTCATAATTCTTAATGACGCTGAAAGACAGCTATGCTAGGGAATAAATAAAGGTGTTTCTCTTTCTCCCTTAAAACTGAACATCTCAGGAGTCCCTGAGCAAACCGGTCCGTGACTGACGAGGCATTCACACATCCCCCGCCGTGCGTAGGAAGGAAACGAGCCACAGAGTGAAACCTGTGGCTGTGTTGACAGGGGCCCCAGCTCCCTCCACAGAGGGTCCCGGAGGTAGGAGTCCGTCTGGGCACTGGGAAACGCCGGCCTTCTGAATCAGTTCCTAACTGTGTGAGTACAAAGACCTTACATAACCTCTCTGAAGCAGCCCCGACCTCTGCACGATGAGGAGAGCCGTCCTCCTCTGAAGGGCCGCCTGCCAACCAAATGGAGCTGCTTTCGGCAAACGAGCACGTGGATGGAGTAGATACTCCGTAAAGGCCACCTAGTTTTATCAAAGGACTGCAGTCCAAGGAACGCCTTCTCACGCTTCTGGTAGGACAGGGGTAGGCCCAGGCTCCAGCGAGACACGGGCGAGGGCTTTCTTCCTGGGCTGTCGCTGAGATGCTCACGGAGCGGCAGGCCTGGTGCACGACCTTCCCAGACAACGCTGGAGGAAGCAGCCAGCAGACGTCATCGTATCACTGCCTTGTTACCCGAGCTGGGAGGGGCCCTGGGAACAAGACAGTGAACCAGGCCCATCGGGGCCCTCGAGGGCCTGGCCTGAGCTCTCAGAGGCCCAGGATTCACCTACATCCACACCTGCCACACCCCCTCAATCCACACGACAGGCCCGCCTGTAACTAGGCCCCTTTGGTGACAGGGAAGCCGAGGGGAGTTTTGTGATCAATTCAAGTCCCGGCACCTGACAAGTGGCAGCGTTGATTTCTGAATGCAGCGACTTTACCCTAACTGTTGGGTTCTTCCCTCATTCCACAAGGGCTCGAGCAAAGGGGGCCAGGGCAGGGCTTTCTGGGACCCACACCAAACCCCTTCCTCTGACCAATCCACGTCTGAAAGCAGGACCATAAATCAGGACATGTCATTGTCTCCATTGCCACCTGAGAGAAGAAATGAGGGCCCAGAGGGTATGAGGAGGGGTAACAGCGTCTCGTGCTGTGTGGCGAAGCCCCCTACGTCCAGAAGCTTCACACCCCCAGACTAGCTCACTACTCCATGGTCAGCACTTCAGCCTGTGGGCTGAGCTCTCCACGCCAGGATCACAACGAGGATATCAGGGTGTGGGCCTAGCTGGGTCCTTGGAGGCTTTGAGGGGAAATCTGACCCTGGGCTCAGTCCTGTTGTGACAGAAGCCAGTTTCTTGTAGGTGTTGGACAGAGGTCCCCACCTCCTAGTTGGCCTTTGGCGGGGGTCACTCTTGGCTCCTGGGGCCACCCACCTTCCTGGTCACACGGGCCACCTTCATCCCTGAGCCAGCAAGGGCACTCTGCATACTTCCCAAGGCCTCGCCCTCTGACTCCTCCCCTGTGACTGACCTCATGTGATCAGGTCAGGCCCACCCTGCACTCTCCCTGCCGTGAGGTCACTGGTGCCATGGGACGCAGTGCAACCAGAGCGCTCGCCTCATGTTCGGTCCTGGGATCTGTGCTGGGCACGTACAGCAGGGGGCAGGGAACTCAGGCCACCCCAGGGCTCTGCCCACCCCAAGCCCAGAGCCCAGGCTCCCTCTGCGCTGTCCCAGGTGGAAAAGAATCATCCTTTCCCTCCTGTGCAGTTGGATCCTGGAGCAAACACTTCTAGCAATGGGATCCTTGAGAATTTCCTTGCTAAGTAGTTTAGTTTGGAAACCAATTAAGAAATGTTAAAAAAATTTTTTTCAGCCAGAATCCCTTTTTTCTTTTTAACCTTTTATTTTATATTGGAATATAGTTGATTAACGATGTTGTGACAGTTTCAGGTGTACAGCAAAGTGATTCAGGTATACATATACACGTATCTATTCTTTTTCAAATTCTTTTCCCATTTAGGTTACATAATATTGAGCCGAGTTCCCTGAGCTATACAGTTATCCACTTTAAAGATAGCAGTGTGTACATGTCAATCCAAGCCTGTTTCTGTTTTGTAAATAAGTTCATTTGTATCAAGGAAATATTAAAACATTAATAGAACAAGTTTTCAAGACAGATAATCATAATTCATCAAACACACCAACGCGTAAAGAAAGCTCTAAAAAAACATTGCATCACTTGGGCTTCTCCAGAGAAACAGAACCAGCAGGATGAATATATAGAGACAGAGATTCATTGTAAGGAATTGGCTCACACAGTTATGCAGTCTGGAGAGTCCAAAATCTGCAGGGTAGGTAGCAGGCTGGAGACAGAGTACACGTCCAAATACCTCCTGCTGGAGGATTTTCTCTTGCTTGCGGGAGGTCAGTGTTTGGTCTATTAAGATCTTCAACTGATTAGATGAGGCCCACCCACACCATGGATGTGAATTTGTTTTATTCAAAGGCTCCTTACTTAAACGTTCATCTCATCCAAAAACACCTTCAACAGAAACATCCAGCACGTTTGACCAAATATCCAGCACTGTAGCCCCACCTAAACTGACGCCTAAAATTCACCATCACACACATTAGACCCACTCTTTTTGGAAAATGGGAGGCGATGACTTAATTGTGTTTTCCTTTGTTTATTCTATTTCCAAAAATGAGTTAGAGCCACCAGCAAATTACTTAGTAAAATCAGTTTCCTACTTAGAATTTGTTTTCCTTAGTTTGCAGGAAGACTTGTGTCACTAGACTTGGAGAATCCAGATTCCGTTTCTCTCTGCCAAGATCTTATGATAAGTACCAAGGGTCCCATCTCAGCAATGAATATTTTAATGATTTTTCTAACTGTAAACATTGTGATTTGCGTATCCTGCCATCTCAAGCTGACAACCAGGAAAAAAAAATTGAAAGGGTTCATGGAAAATGTGATTCTTTACAAAATGATCAAGGAATAAATTTGCTTTAAGTAAAACCAAACCAACTTTTTGAATAGATACTGATAAGGCAGATACAGTAATAGGTTTGGGGGACTAGATTTGAATTAACAGATATTTCAACCATTATTAGCATTTGATATTTTTAAACACGGGGTGTTGTCTTTCAGTAACTCACCTTTTTCAGAATAGAAGCAACAGGGCTTTAACATCAAAATTATTAGAAATCACTGCCCTGTGTTATCTGAACTCTGGGAACCCTGGCATCCCATGGAAATCTCGTTGGTCTCTTTCCAGAACATCCTACACCACCTGTGATTTCTGTGCTCTGTCTCCCCCACTTCCATCCTGAAGTCAGCAAATATCCTGGAATGTGTTATTAGCAAGAATTCAGAGACCAGGCCAGGCCAGGTGGGGTGCCAGGCTTCAGACAACCCGGTCCCTCCCTGTGCTCTGTGGCCCCTACCAACTCCTAACAGAGCCTACAAGGGGCATCTTTCCATCCATGTGGACCCTCTCCTTCTGGCTATTTTGCTCTGCTCCATCTTATCCACCTGGAGGATATTTAAAAACTCCTCTCAAGATTGTCATCTTTCTTTCCTGAACCCAGCAGATGGCATTGGGACTGTTCCCATACACTTCTGCTATGACTCTTAAATTTCCTCAAGGGAAATAACTATGTTGTATTCACACTACCATCTTTGGGAAAAGATCAGGGGTAATTGTTTAGTTTAATGAATAAATGTGGAAAAGACGTAATGTTTTCAGAATTTTAAATAATAATTTAAAATTTTATTCTGTACTGCACACTGTGCGCTCTCTCTCAGGGGATAAAGCAAATGTCCCACCAGGAATCTTAAAGTCTGATAAGGAAGAAGATATGAACACCTGTGATAAGGGAGAATACAGGTGCTGTGGAAGAAGAACACATTACAGTGTTGACTGAGAAAGGAAAAAGAGATCTTATGTCAATTATCTTTCTTAAGTTGGTTGAGAGTGGAAGGCAGAGTAATGGTGCCTCAGAGATGTCCACCTCCTAAGCCATGCTCCTGACAAAAGGACTTTGCAGATTTAATTAAAGTTATAACTTAAAATAAAGAGATTTTTCTGAATTATCTGGGTCCAGTCTAATAAATCCCTAAAAGCAGAGAACTTTCCCTGGCTGAAGTCAGAAAAGAGAGATGGCAGAAGGAGAGGGCAGAGTTCTGTGATTCTAAGCCTGAGAAGGATTCAGGACCATTGGGAGCTGTGAGGTGGAGGGTCCAGATGCAGGGACTAGAGAGAGGCCCCTAGGAGCTGGGAGTGGACCCAGCAGACAGCCAGCGAGGGAATGGGACTTCAGTCCTACAACCTCAAGGAGCAGGATTCTGCCAATGACCTGATGATCCTGGAAGGAGTTTGTGCCCTGGAGCCTCCAGAAAGGAAGGCAGCCCAGCCTGCACCTTGATTTCAGCCCAGTGAGACCCTGGACAGAGGCCACCTGAGCTCACCCAGGTTTCTGCCCTACAGAACGGAGATAATAAATTTGTGTTGCTTTAAGCTGTGGTAATCCGTTATAGGAGCAGCAGAAAACTAATACATTGGGACAGTGAGTGGAATGTAGGCTTAGTTGATCTGTGATAGGAAGGGTGGGACAGTGATGACAGGGTGGCGGAAGCTAGCGGCCAGCAGAAGGGGCAGCAAAATCCCTAGACAGAACTGGCATTTCAAGGACAGCAGGCATTGCAAGAAGAGGTGACGGGTGACCACGCAGAGCCCACCATCTCCCTCCCCCAGGGACCCTAAACGGAAGAAAGCAGTGACACCTCCCAACTTATGGAGAAGAGCGACTTCAGCTTCTTTACTTGCCTATTAAAGAAAGGACGACCTCCAGGGCTGACCGACCAAGAATTGCCACCGCTGTCCATTGCACTTCCCACGGCTGGAATGCGGGCATCTCAGCCTCACTGGTACCGAACACCGACTCTGGCCTTCTACCCACCTTACCTGGTAGGGGTTTGCCTGGCAACTAATTTTTCTTCCTACTTTTAATTTACAGATTATGTACTTATTAAGAAACACAAAAATAAGGTGAGATGCTTTTCTACGTCCAACCACCGAGTTGTACTTTTACACGTGAAATGAAGTTACTTTATGAACTTAACTCTGTAGGGCAGTTCCTGAGAGTCAGGGACGTTAACACGGATGTTCCGGCAAAGTGGGCTTGGAGGTTCTGTCTCAACCTCATGAGCTCTACTCTGGGCGCCCACCTCCTTCCCGCCCACCCCTCCCGGGAACAACATTGACACCCTCACGGGACACAAAGAAACAGGTATTTTGTGCAGAACTGTCTGAATGATTGGTACGACGGAGGCAACACACCGGGAAGCAGACAGGAGCTTGACAAGAGCTAAAGTAGCACAATTAGAAATTCTTCTCCCTCCTAGTGTTGAGAACACTCGCCCAGGGAGGGGACTGACACGATCGTTTATATTCTTTAAAAAGAAGAGGGTTTTTCTTAAACGCAATTAGTATGTTGAGTCATTGCACACAGAAGAAATAGTCAAAGAACTTACAAAATCACGTTTTAAGCAGCGAACATTTCCAAGACTCTTTTGCACTCACACCAGCTGCTGTTCACCTTTATTTGTTAAGTTGGGCGATTCCTGCAGTGCGTTGACTGGGCCATATCCCTGAGACCAATACCAGTGTACATGTGAGGGAAGCTCTCGTTCTGGCTGAAAGTCTCCATGAGACATTTGAGGATGTTCAGAAATATGGCCCACTTCTGAAGAACTTAGGGGCAGGACAGGAATAAAGACGCAGACGTAGAGAATGGACTTGAGGATATGGGGAGGGGGAAGGGTAAGCTGGGATGAAGTGAGAGAGTGGCATGGACATATATACACTACCAAATGTAAAATAGATAGCTAGTGGGAAGCAGCCGCATAGCACAGGGAGATCAGCTCGGTGCTTTGTAACCACCTAGAGGGGCGGGATAGGGAGGGTGGGAGGGAGACACAAGAGGGAGGCGATATGGGGACATATGTATATGTGTAGCTGATTCACTTGGTTATACAGCAGAAACTAACACACCATTGTAAAGCAATTATACTGCAATAAAGATGTTAAAAACATTAAAATATAAATAATGAATTAATTAAAAAAAAGAAATATGGTCCAGCCACCCTTGAACTAGACTCATTACCTTGTTGAAGAAACAGTAATAGTAATGGCAAATTTAACGAGTACTTGCATTTGGTATCCTAAACACTTTACATGCACTAGCTCATTTAGTCCTCACCACGGCCCCAGGAGATAGGTGCTCTTACCATCCCCTTTTGCAGATGTGGACACTGAGACACAGGTGGTTAATCAGGTGTGCACGGCTCCCGGAAAGCTGCTTCCACAGCCCATGGTCTCACCTGCCCACTAACCAGTGCACAGAGGCCAGTACAAACGCACTTGGAAGTAATAAAATCCCATTAAAATATTTTATAATTCAGACTGCTTCAATCCAACAAGTTTTCTCTCTGTCCCAAATTCATCTGAATCGTCAGCATTTTCATGCACCCTGTGTGATGAGAAAGCTAAGGGCTTCAGAGTCCGAAGACCCAGGGCGAAGTCTGCCCCCCATTTGTAAAATCACAGTAACCCAGCCTCCAGAGAGATGAATCTAAATCAGAGACGGGGAAGCACTTTGTACGCAGCGGTGTGGAGCTCCTGTGCTTTGTGGTTGTTTAGCGAGACTGTGGAAGGGCCGTGTGCTAAAAAAAATCCTGAAATGTGGTTTTTTAAAAAAGAACATACTAACAGCATCTAGAAATGTCCCCCATCCTCCCTTCTCCCAGAAGACACACACACACACACACACACACACACACACACACACACACACACACACACATCCGACCTCTTTCTCTGCCTTTTATCATTGGATTTTCTGAGAAGTTTCCAATCCCCAAATCCAATCCTAAACCCTGGTGATCCAGGAGCTGAGTTGCAGCCACAAGAAAGGTTTTGATTCTTCACACTGGGTTAGAGAAGCTGGGTTCCTAGGCAATCAAACATCAAACACCAAACACGAAACACTCAATGTCCACTTACATTCAGGCTTCGAATCCTCAGCCATCACCACCTTCCCACTGCAGCTGCTGAGGCTGGGAGTTGCCCTGGAGACAGACAAACATTCCAAGTCCCTCCCCCAGGGCTCCTCTGTTGCTGGGCAACCAGGGTACACAGCCCCCTGCCAAGGGATCTCTCCTCTGACCTCCTCATATGCCTCTGGCCTTCTTGAACAGGGAGTACTAGGTTTGCTTGCCTGTTTTCCTTTTTAAAATTCCTTTTTAAAATTTCCTTTTTGTGATTTGAAAAACATCAAAATGCCCTTGCACCCTTTAATTCCTTTCCAAAGCCCAGGAAGCCAAAGGTAAGTGGCCTTTCGTTGGGCATCCTCTATGGAGATGTACAGATTGTACAGTGCACGACCCATCCAACTGTACCTGGAGTTCTAGTGCATAGTCGGTGCCAGTCTCTAATGATCATTTAGTCATTTTAGTGTTATTATCCCGAAGCTCCTAGTAGGGAATTGAGATCACGTGAGGTGAAGTAACCTGCCGTTGATCGGTTAGCAGGGAACAAAAGCATGTAAATTCACGTCTGGCTGCAAAGTCGGTGCTTTTTCCTCAGGCTACCCCATATGTCAAGGGAGGAAACTCTAAAACCCTCTTAAGATTCTTATCTTTAAACACTGTATTCGATTTAAATTTCTTCCAGGCAGAGGGAATTCAGTGCAGTGGAATGCTGGCTCCTCTATTCTCGGGAGACGTCACGCTGAGCAGCCCTCAGACTCACCACCTCCAGATGACAAAGGTGACACATCTGACCTTACAGAATTGGGAGGATGAAGTCAGCGCCTGTGAAAGATTCAGGGCACATGGTAGTTTTCTTCTCTTTCCACTGATGCTGGCCGGACACTTTAAATGTGAGCCTTTCTGAAACCATGAAGTTGTCATGACCCTAGCAGGCTCAGACGGCTCCCTAATCAGGTGTATTTGAATTTAACCTGGAAAAAGATAACGAAAATGTTTACTGATCTTCTCTCTCCAACGTTCACAGTATTTAGGCATCCGACCATAATGAGAAATGCTGGCAGGAAAGGCCCGCATTACACGAGGCTAGCTAAGCATTGACCCAGGAGAGGAAAGTTCCCGCCTTCAGTTAATTATAAATTAAGAGCAAACGTGTGGCAATCCAGGTTGCCATGTTACCAACTACTGGAGATGAAACAGGGAGCTCTTCTGCTCAGAACCGCTTAGTGGTTTAGTAAAATGGCCGATTATTTTTGTAGACAGAGCACCCCACCTTTTCCACCCTGTAGGGGCAGGCAGTCAGGTGGCAGAGGTGTCCCCACTCCGCCCCACAGGCAGGCTGAAGCAACAGGGCTCCGAGGCTGTGGTAGAGACAGCTGGGGGGTGTCAGCCCCGGCTGGTGGGCGGCCTCCAGGTTCAGCCAGGGTTCGTTCTTCGTGGACAGCACAGTCTTGGTTTAGATCAGAAAGAAAATGATACATTTGTCCCCAAGACCTAAGTGTCTCCCAAGTCAAGTCTTATGGACACACATAAAGTAAATTAACCTACCCCTTACACACTACAGTTCAGGGAGTCGTTGGTCAAATCAATAGCAAGGCTTAGAAGCCCACCTGCGGCTCTCCGATTGCTAAATATTTCAACGAAGTGTCTGAAGCAGAAATGTATTTAAGTAGTACGTTATGGGCGCAGCGAACGGATCTGCCAGAACCACAGGCGTCTTCCTGGAGGCCAGACGCCAGTGTAGGAATCAACAATGGCTCACCTTGGAGTTATTTCTAGCGGGATGGATGGTCTATTTTGTGTTTCAGCTCTAGGTGGCGCTGGAGCACATCTTAAAACACGACGGAACGCAGGTGAGATGCAGCCGTCCCAGCTCGTGTCCCCGCATCCTCCATCCTACTCCGCGTCCAGAAAGAAAAAGAATATTGTCTGCTCTTGTCACTTTGCCAAGACTGCAGAGATGCACGATTTATTCCCTGAAGATGCAGAGTGGAGAAGAGACAGACAGCTTAGGGGACGCACGCGGCGATCTGAGCGTTGCGGAGACCAGAGGAAAAGGCGCAGAGGAGGGAGTGGTCGAGGACCCCAGACTGAAGCGCCGGGGGCGGGAGGAGAGCCTCGGGTGGGTCAGAACAGCCAATGGCTTGGAAAAAGTAAACATTTTCCGTTATTAGAATTCATTGAGCAGAAATGGGCAAAGTTGAACCGACTTTTTAAACATCTTTGTGACCTCAGCTCTGGAGGCGTGAAACAGAGATGCGTAGAGGGAACCTGAGGTGAGACGGAAATTACATGCCAGCCCGAGTGGGGAAGATGCGGGAATGTAGGGATGCTGAGAGCTGCCGGGTGCACGGGGCAGCGTCACGAGGGAAATTCAGTTTGGTCCCGTAGATGGCAAGGAGTTGTTGGAAGAGTTTACACAGTAGAGAGGTGAGCACAGGTTTCCGTTTGAGAAGCATAAATCTGGTGCTGTATTGTAGACAGTGACAGGGCAGTAGTAAGAGTCAAGACGGGCATTTCCAGGTCCACACACTGAAAGGAGGGCTGGCTGCAAGTCCACCCCGATCCCACCCCCTCCGGACGTGGAGGAAAGAAAGTCTCGTCCATCAAAGGCCCACAGCGGGGTTTTGTGCTGCCTTGCCTGCTTCCCTTTTCGGGGTCCGCACCCCACCTGTGGGTCTTCCCCTCTGCCCTTGCCCTTCTCTCCTTCTTCCTCCCTCCCTCCACCTGATGGAACATTTCCATCGGGAAAACAAATGTGCTCTCGTTTTTTCCAATCTTAAATATATATAAAAGCAAACCTTTGCTGTGACTCCACTTCTTTCTAAGGCAAAGGCGCCCTCGCATTTATTATTACTTTTTTAACCTCTTTATTGGAGTGTAATTGCTTTACAATGGTGTATTAGCTTCTGCTGTATAACAAAGTGAATCAGCTCTACGTATACATATACCCCATATCCCCTCCCTCTTGCATCTCCCTCCCTCCCTCCCTGTCCCACCCCTCTAGGTGGTCACAAAGCACCGAGCTGATCTCCCTGTGCTATGCGGCTGCTTCTCACTAGCTATCTATTTTACATTTGGTAGTGTATATATGTCCATGCCACCCTATCACTTCGTCCCAGCTTACCCTTCCCCCTCCCCGTGTCCTCAAGTGCATTCTCTACGTCTGTGTCTTTATTCCTGTCCTGCCCCTGGGTTCTTCAGAACATTTTTTTTTAGATTCTGTATATATGTGTTAGCATATGGTATTTTTCTCTTTCTGACTCACTTCACTCTGTATGACAGACTCTATCTAGGTCCATCCACCTCACTACAAATAACTCAGTTGCGCTTCTTTTTATAGCTACTGTTGACAGGACAGGTGGTAGTCAGAGAACATCGCAGGCAGCGCAGTGGACTACCTGCTGAGGTGGGAAGATGCAGCGGGGCAGCCGCCCAGGTGACCCATAACAGTCCTGTCTCCACGCAGCTCACACCTTCTCACGTGCAGCCTTGACTCTGCCCTAACAGTGCTTTTCTGCAGCATCACTTTATTTTTAAGTGGTATTTGAGGGCAAAGTCACTACAAGACCCCAAAAGGTTGGAAATGTGCTGTACACCTTAAACGTACACAGTGCTAAATGTCCATTATATCTCAGTATAGCTGAAGGAAAACTATTTTTAAAAGTGCCTGATGGGGCTTGCCTGGTGGCGCAGTGGTTGAGAGTCCACCTGCCGATGCAGGGGACGCGGGTTCGTGCCCCGGTCTGGGAAGATCCCACATGCCGCGGGCGGCTGGGCCCGTGAGCCACGGCCGCTGAGCCTGAGCGTCCGGAGCCTGTGCTCCGCAACGGGAGAGGCCACAACAGTGAGAGGCCCGCGTACCGCAAAAAAAAAAAAGTGCCTGATGGTCAAAGGCTGGTCGAGTCTTCCTCACATCACATCACAGATCCCTGCCTCCCCCTCCCCCTTAGAAGGACCGTTGTGATCCTGGGCTCAGAGGACAGCGCAGGCCATGACCTCTGGCTAAGGTCAGCTGCCCAGCAGTCTTCCTTCCACCTGCAGCCTCACTTCCTCTTGGCCAAGGAATCTGCCCCCAGAGGAGGTGATGCTTGGCCTGAGACCCCGCCTGCCACACCCAGAGCCAGAGGAAGAGGCTTCTGGCGTCGGAGGCGGAAAGGGAGGTGAGGCTCCATCCAGGTAGAGGTGAAACCCAGGCTCCCAACCCGTCTCTGTCGGGACAGCAGAGGGATGATGGGAGCCAGAGCAGGCGCTGTAGATGGTGCTGCCCTGGGGTGTGATGGGCTTTGTTTGTTTGATGTTGTACGACTGGAGAGATGTGAGCATGGCTAAGGAAAGGGCCGTGGAGAAGGGAAGGTTGAGAACCTACTGACGGGGGGCATTCAATTCCACCATCCGGTACATGTCTGAAAGGTACAAGGACCCTCCCAAGGGACGCAGGCAGAGCCGGAGGAAGACAGTCCCTGTCGCTACAGGAAACAAACCATCCGGATGTTTCCCTACACGGCGTGTTTCTGACTCATCCTTTGCATCGCTGGTTTTTCATCGGGATAACGAGTTGCTCACCTTTAGAAATAATCATGGCGGCCTGTGGGTTCCCCCAAAACAAACCCAGAAACGGTGGTGATTGCACCACTGGCAACCGGCTGCTCTTGCCCGGTTGACAAGCCTTAGGAATCTATCAGAGTCTCCTGGGTTTTGAGAGCGAGTGAGAAGGTCTCCTGGGGAAGGCAGATCGGGTGCAGAAGAGGAGGGCTCTTCCTTCTGTTCGTCCAATGGGCCTTTTCCCAGCAACGTGGCAGAGAAAAGTGGGGGAACGCTGTTACTCTCATAAGAAATCAAGTCAGAGTTTACATCAATATAAGAAAAATATGTCTAAGTGATATTTTAAAGTTGAGATGGAGTCTGGTTCCAGGTGCGACTCTGCAGCCAGGAATCCAGGCTGTCACCAGCCCGCCTGGCAGGGCACAGAGCTCCCGGCTCCTGGCCAAGTGATGGGGCCCTGGACCACCCTGTGCCTGTTTGCCACCTTCTCCGTCCCGCGCAAGGTGCACCTGACGGATAGTCTGAGCCAATGCTGAGAAGGGTTTACACTCAGCATCTGCGGGAGTGGGAGTGTCTTCACCCATTCTCTCCTTCCAGCAGCCCCCAAAGTTATTTCATCACAGACCTTTTTTTCTTCAAGGTTCCACTCTGTGCAACATGCTTTGAGAAATGCTAAATGAACTTCCTTCGTAAAACATCTTTTTCCTTAAACGGAGTGGCACCCACAGCTGTTTCTCTGGTTTTGGTGGTGGGACTGGGGGCCTTGCAGGGGAATTTACAGCCATAGAATCTGTGCTCTGTCCTCCAGATTTCTCAGTTCTTGGGGAGGTTTATGATGCAGGCAGAGAGCTGACCTTGTATGGAGTGACTCTCCTTTCTTGTTTTTAGTGTGTGTTTTGGAAACCTCATTTCATTGGAGGAAGTGTGCCCAGGCGAGAAGAAAAGAAAAGAGCCTTTGTGGGGTGGGGATGGAGTGGGTAGTAGAACAGAGAGAGGAGGGTCCAAGGCCTCGAGAGGAGAAGTAGGTGGGGCTTCTCCAGCGGCACTCGTCTCTCATAGCGTCCGAAGAGCAGGACATCAGAGTGGACCCCCAGATATCCAGGGTGGACCCCATCTCAGAAGGGCCTTGCACCAATCCTGCTCTCCAGCTGCCCTGACAAGGGCACGTCCTCGGGACCCAGTGTGGAGCCCAGCAGAGAGGCGCCCTGCACCCAGAGCTGGGCGCTCTCACACGACGTTGAGGAGGTCGCCCGTGATAAATGGGGCGATATTCCCACCAGCTGGCGGGAAGGGGAATGATCAGTCAGATCTGAGTTTTGAAAATTACCACTTTTATACACCTATGCTGTAGAGTAAAACTCATGCCCACTAAATGTACCATGTACTATTCTTTCAAAAAAACAACAGTAGACTAAACAACCACCCGGATTCAAATATTAACATTTTGACTTATTCACTTTATCTCTCCCTCCATCCTTTTTGCTGACAGTTTTGAGAATCGGTGGTAGACATCACAAGTCTTTAGCCCTAAATACTACGGCACCCGCCTTCTCCTCCATAGCCACAGGACACTATCACACTGAAGAAAAGTAAGTCTTTGCTTTCTGTCTGCTGATTCCTAGCCCGATATTCAGGCCTTCCTTAATCATCCACAAAATATCATTCCTAGCTGTATTTTCAAACAAGAACCCATACATTTAGTTGCTGCCTCTTTCTTTAAACAGCTTTGATATATAATTTACATAGTGTACAATTCACCCGTTTAATGTTTACAATTTGATGCTTTCTAATATAGTCGCAGAGTTGTGCTTTTTTCACCTAAAACAGTCACACTTTTCCATTTTTTTGACAGTGGCCCTTTGAGAAGACCAGGCCAGTTGTCTCATGCACTGTCTACTTTGAGGTGTGCCTGGTTATTTCTTTTGTGCTGTGGTTGTTTTGTGCTGCCTGCCTTATATCACCTACAAAGTGGAAGTGAGTCTAAGGCCCAAGTATATTTAAGTCAAAACATCTTGGTAAGTAAGAGTCCTTCATGGCTGGTGATCTGTACTTTCCACTAAGAGTAATGTAAAGTCTGATCGCTGCCTCTGGAGGGGGCGAACACAATATCTTGTTACTGTGGTGATGCGTTTTCCCTTTGTGATCAGCAGGGATGCTGCGAGGTAATGCTTTGAGGTCATGAAGCCGCCCGGTTTCCAAGAATCTTTCGCATCCGGGGATATTCCTCGCCCAAATCAATTAGCTCCGAGGGGTTGCAAATGGTTATTTCCACTTTCACGTCATCCACACTGATGAGATGCAATTCTGTAAAAAGGGCTTTCCCTCATCAGTTTGGAATCTCATCTCCTAAAGAGGGAAGTATTTTATTCTTACCTTTAATTGCCTCTTTTCAAGAAAGGAGTTGGTGTTGTGGTCACCTCCAAAACTGCCTATTGGATTTATTCCTTCTTTTTGTTTTGAGGAGCATTCTGGACTTGTAGGTTTTTCTTTGTAATGTATCCAACGTCACATAATCAATTACACATTCTTTTCCATAAGTTTTATTGAAATATAATTAACATACCATAAGATTCACTCTTTTGAAGTGTCTATTCAGTGGTCAGTGCTACATTCACATTTCAGTGGTTTACAGTTTGTTCACAAAATCGTGTGGCCATCACCACTGTCTATTTTGAGGACAGTTTTTTTCATCATCACAGAAAGGAACCCTCTACACACTGGCATCATTCCTCATCTTCATGTCCCCCAGCCCCTGGTAACCACTGATCTAGTTTTCTGTCTCTATGAATTCACCTCCTCTGAACATTTTATATAAATGAAATCATACTGTGTGTGGTCTTTTATGACTGGCTTCTTTCACTGAACATAATGTTTTCAAGGTTTCACCCATGTTTTAGCAGGTCTCAGTGCTTCATCCCTTTTCATGACTCAATAATTTTCCATTGGGTGGATGGACCACCTTTGAGTATACACTCACCAGTCAACAGACATTGGGTTTGTTTCCACTTTTTCAATATTATGAGTAATGCTGCTGTGAACATTTGTGTGCAAGGTATTGTATGAAGAAGTTTTTATTTTTCTTGAATATGTAACTAGGGGGGGAATAGCTGGGTTATATGGAAACTCTAAGTTGAACATGTTGAGGAATGGCCAAACTGTTTTCCGAAGTGGCCACACCATCTTACAATCCCACAAGCAACGTGTGATAGCTGTAGTTTCTCTACATCTTTGCCAAACACTTGTTACTGTCTGTCTTTCTGGTTTTAGCCATTGCAGTAGCAGTGACCTGGTACACTATTGTGCTTTGGTTTGTATTTCCCGAACAACGAATGACGTAGAACAACTTTGTATGTGCTTATCGGCCATTTATATATCTTCTTTGGAGAAACATCTATTCAAATCCTTTTCTATTTTGAAATTGGATTGTTGTTTTATTGTTGAAAGAGTTTTTTATATATTTTGGACACAAGTCCCTTATCGCATCTATGATGTGTAAATATTTTCTTCCATTTTAGGGGATTGTCTTTTCACTTTGTTCACTTTTTGTCCTTTGAAGCACAAATATTTTTAATGTTAGTGAAGTCTGGTTGATCTATTTGTTTTATCGCTGATGGTTTTTGTGTCATATCCAAGCAACTGTTACCTACCCCAAGGTCGCTTGATCAGGAATCTGCTAAAATGCCACCTCATTAGAGATATGCCCCCCTGTCCCTCACCCCCCCGCCCTGCTTTTCTTCCTCACAGCTGTCCCCATTTGACACGTTATGTACTGTCTGGCTTGCTCGCTTCTCATCCGTCTTTCCACACTTGCATGTACACTCCTTGAAAGCAGTGTTTCTCTTGTTTTCATTCGTGGCTGGATGCCCAGTGCCTGGAACAGAGCCAGACTCGCGGTCAGAATTCACCGCAGCCGGGGAAATGACAGCAGAGCTGTTCGAGCGCCCGAGTGGCAGTACCACTGGCCAAAGCCTCCGGAGCAGGGCAGTGTGCAGCTGGATTCTGCAGCACACATTGGAAGGAGGCAAAAGGGCCAAAACACAAGACAGCACACACATAAAGAGCAGAGATCCGAGGAGGACTTTGTGAGCTGGAGAACGATTTACAAATAACAGTCAGCGCCCTGATTGATAGAAGAAAGCACCGTCGTGCTGTGAGGGTCCATGTGAGGGTCCATGTTACGTGTCAACGCCTGAGCTGCGGGGACCAGATATTCGGCTGAACGGAAGTCTCAGCGCATCTGGGAGGCTGTCGCTGGATCAGGTGAGCATTGGAATCGGTGCAGCATGAAGCGGATCACCTTCCCTAGTGGGGGTGGCCCCATCCAAGCTGCTGGGGGCCGGAATAGACAGAAGGCAGGGGTGGTGGGGCTGCTCCCTCTGCCTGACCCTGAGCCCGGACGCTGGTCTTCTCCTGCCCCTGCAATGAGACTGACACCATCGCTGCTCCTGGCTCTGAGGTCGTAGGACTCAGACTAGAATTTAGAAGCTAAGCCACCAGCTCCCCTGGGTCCCCAGCTTGCAGGCGGCAGATGGTGGGGCTTGTCAGCCTCCGTAATTGCGTGAGCCAATCCTTCGTAATAAATGCCTGTGTGTGTGTGTGTGTGTGTGTGTGTGTGTGTGTGTGTGTGTGTTAGGGTCCTACACAGAAACAGAGCCAGCGGGATATATAGAGACATTCGTACGTACGTACAGACACGTGCAGGTGTATAGCCCATTGGCTCTGCTTCTCTGGGGAACCCTGACTCATCCTCCTGGGCTGACTCAGTTGGACTGTGAATGTTAATAGGATATTGAATAAAAGTAGCACTTTTATTCTGAAAGAGAAGCAACTTTTACAAAGGGAATTTTAACACTTCCCCTAGTGAGGAAACTCCGCCTTGGTGACAGCACCGCATTATGATTCGTCAACACCGTGACGCACAGACGCACGTGTTCACTCTAGTAAATTCCACGTCACTCTCAGGCCAATGCTGGCAAAGTAGAAGTTAAATAAATCTCTAAACTATTGGAACGAAGAATTTGAAACCCAGAATAAGCTATATCAAGATAGCAAAGACACATTTCACTGGCCCTGAATTCAGTGGAAAAAAAAAATGTAACTAGTTTTCTAGAACTGTATTTAACGTGCCTTGATTCCCTAATTTGTCCAATGTGGAAACTGAATTCAGGCATGATGGGGTCAGTTGTAGTAAACTTACTGTGTCCTGAAGTCCCTTGGGTTTTAAATCAGTCAAATTAAAAGCCTGTCTCCCTGCTCCATCCCACCTGCATTCTGGGTGTGGCTGCAGGGGGGCCGGGGTCACGGGGTGGGTGCTGTCATGCGGGCTCAGGAGCGGGCTGTGCTGGGTTGTAGCCTGGTTGGGGGGCGAGGGGGAGCTATGGCTGCTCTCTCCTGCCTGGTCCTTGCCCATCAGTGCTCAGTGATGTCCCCTGAGCCAGTCTGTGCTCCTCTGGCTGGTTTCTCGGAGGCAGTGTCCCTCCCCTTTACCCCCTAACCACTCAGCACGTGCTGCCTCACAGGAAAGAGGTCCACAGGGCTGTGACCCCCCCCCAGAGCGGGGCCATGACCCCCTAGAGTGGGGCTGTGACCCTCTCCCCAGAGCAGGGCCGTGACCGCCCAGAGTGGGGCCGTGACCCCCAGAGCAGGGGTGTGACCTCCGCAGAGCGGGGCTGTGACCCCCCCAGAGCGGGGCTGTGACCCTACCCCCAGAGTGGGGCTGTGACCCTCCCCCCAGAGCGGGGCTGTGACCCCCAGAGCAGGGCATGGGCAGTGTTCACCCGGTGGCCCAGGCAGCCCGCCCCGCAGGCTGATGGAGGCTTCAGCTGCGACCTGCACCCACTCTCCAAGCTCTAGGAAAAAAGTGGGCGCCAGGATCCAGTTGACCAGATTCCACAGAACAGGTCTGGGGTGAATCCCCCCCTGCACGGTTCTCACCTGGTGGAGACGGCACGCTGACAGCTCGACAGCTTTCTTCTCCACGGTCCGTCCTGCCCGGGTCCATGCGACCCTCAGTACCGGGACAGAACGGTCTGGGGACAACTCTTTTCAGCCGGACTGTCAGCTTATAAACACCCATAGAAGCGTTTCTCTTAAGACTTCATCTGAGTTTCCCCGTGTGATTTTGCAGATCGACAGCTGAGTGCGGTTTCTCGCCTTTGAGTCCCCGTTCAGGTCCTCACCGAGGGAGGGCAGGGAAGGAGGCTTGCTTATAAAGCACCACGTGCTCTGGGGCCGGTCTTCACGGGCGTCTCCAAGGTTCCACGTGTCTACGTTAGTCAAGAGGCGCCCTTTACCAGCAGGCAGCGAAGCCAGGCTCACCCAGGACGGCAGGGTGCTTGCGGGTGGGTCTCTGGCCCTGGACGAGCCCAGCCTGCTTTCTCTTTCACCAGCTACTTAACTTCCTTGGGTTTCATTTTCCTCACCTTTAAATGGGGGCAACAGCATGCATAATTTATAGAATTGTCCAATACTCAGTTGATCCAAGTAGTACCTAGAGGGCCAGACACATAGTAAGTGCTCAATATATGTTAACCTCTGTTATCTCCGTCCGGGCTTGGGGTGCGTCCCTGTCCTGAGTGAGCACAGTCAGGAGGGAGCAGATCACTGAGCGAGAGGAACAGAGATTCTTGAACAGACGAGGGAACACTCGTGCCTCTGAGCATGCACTCAGCAGAAGCCAGAGGGAGGTTATCCCAAGAGAGATCATTATGGGGCGTGTTCGTGAAAGGACATGTGGGAAGAGCGAAGAACAGGTGCGCCTTGGGATGACAGAGGCACGGAGACGGGAGGGGTAGGAGATGCACCCAGAGTGCTAGCTGACGACCCCCACAGTTGGTTCTCTAGTACGTACAGGCCCAGCAGAAGGCCACTGGCAAATTTCTATGGGGAGGATGTCGAGGATTGCACGGGCCCCTGAGCCAAGTTACACTGTTTTAAAG
Source organism: Lagenorhynchus albirostris (assembly GCF_949774975.1). Taxonomy (NCBI): domain Eukaryota; kingdom Metazoa; phylum Chordata; class Mammalia; order Artiodactyla; family Delphinidae; genus Lagenorhynchus; species Lagenorhynchus albirostris. The sequence continues at coordinate 3,685,002 of NC_083106.1, read as the reverse complement.
GAGACTAGCTTAAGCGCAGGAGGCCAGATAGCGTCCAGATAGGTAACTGAAAGGCGGTCCGATGAAAGAGGAAGTGGAGGTACCTGTGTCGCTGCAAGTACAGAACTAGCGTCTCGGAAGAAAAATCATCAAGCTACAGATTTCAGGACAACTTTAGCAAAAGCTCTCTGGCAGCCAGAGCCGTCGGGCAATGGTCTGGTTTGCATTATGGGAACGTGTTCTCCACCCCTGAAGCAGTGTCCACTTGGAGGACCATCTACCAGAGGCGGCGAGTAAGTGACCTCGAGTTGCTGGTGGAAGGTCAAACCAGTGACCCTCAAGTCCAAACTCTGACAGTCATAGTTTCACAAGGACAGAATTCAGTTTACCAGGAAGGCTTAGGAAACAGGTATTTCGATGCATGGCTTCTTTAGTTACTGCCAAGTAAGCAGGTAAGTGTTATTTTCTTACCATACATTAATATAATAATGTATCTTAGTCATTCTGTGTGTTAAAATGTTTGACTTTTTTGTTGATGACTGAGCATTTACCCTATTCTAAAAATATCGTTCTGAGCAAGAATTCTACCTAATTAATGACACGGACATCAACAAGGCCGCCATTATCGAAATGTATACCGTTACCAAATAAACATTTGGAAGTTGGTGTTTCAAATAAATGCCTGGTTTTATTTTCTAGTCCCTTTCCTTTCTCCCCTCAACATCAACCGAGGACAAATCTCAACGGCTCCCTTTCACGTGATGGTGGGAGAGGGCCGTGGGGAGGGTGGAGAGGTTTCTGTTTCATCAGGCTCCGTGTCCTCTTGCAAACCGCATCATTCGTGTATTATTTGGAAGATTTAAAAAACTGTCTTGTTAAATACGTGAGATTCTCAGGTCAAAAAATACGTCGTTTCCCTTTTGTCTCTCCCAGAACTGGGCCTCTGAAAACAGTCATCACAGGAGGGGACAAGGGCACAGCAAGTCACAGTAAGGTGACAGAAGGCCTCGGGGAAGGAAGACTTGCGTCCTGCCCTTGACTCCCAGCCGCCCCTCCCTGCACTTCCCGGAACATCAGGCGCCCGACACACTTGCTGAATAAATGTTTGCTTAATAGTGTTGTGTTTTTAGGGTTCCTTTGGTGTGGAAATAGCTCTTGGTTATGGTAAGTCTGATGGAAAAGTCAAACCTGTGTAATAAAGATAGGGGTTCAAATTCAGATCAGCCTTACAGAGAACCAATCTGCACGCTCGATTACCAAATACGTTTCTGGAGATATTAGCTCATGAAATTTATTTTTAACACAGTAAACATTTGATACAGTTTCACAGGAAATGAATATTTAACAAAAATCTTGTCTACAACATGCACAGTGCTGTGCACTCGGAGAGCAGTCCATCAGTAAGAGTTTGGTGTGCAGAATTCCGTTTTAAGGTCTTTCTACGTTCGTCTACTTCACAAGGAACAAGGCCGTGGACACCCATGTTTAACAATGCAACAAGTCTTTATTCCAGGAAACATTTATTTCATTCACTCCCAAATGTAGCTCTAATATGTTTTTGGTTAGAGAGGGTCTTGGGATGCCATTCAGCTTTAACATTCTGGTCCTAAATATTTATCATTTCCCTGCCCACCTGATGGCAAGCAGAGACTGCCAAATAAACACCATTACTTTAAGCGGAGTTTTAAAGATGAAGCCATGAGGATACTGTGAGTTGAGCTGAGAACATCTTTTTTTCCTAGCAGAGAGAATCCCAGCGCTTAGTGTAAACACGCCCGCCCCGTGGAGTCCTTCCCACTCTTAAGCCGTGTGGGCTTGGACTGGTCCTGGGAGCCCTGCCAGTGGGGAAGCTGTTTCAGGAACCAGTCTTGGCACTGGGGCTCATGAGTTTTGTAACATGAAGCAGTCTTTCTAAAAGACCACACTTTTCCCAAAGAGTCTTTTCACTTTTCAAATGACACAGTGGAGTTAATACAAATCATCGTGTAAACTTTAACGTTTTATGTTGTCTCATCCTTTCTGCTAGAAAATGGCTGAAGCAAACATACCACGTTGCTCCAGTGTGAACTTGGTCTCTCCTCTGCAGACAAGGCTTGGAGTGTTTGCACATGAACTTTTATGAAGCTGCAAATATCTCTTACCTTCCCCACACGTGAGAACAAATGATAAACGTGAAAGGTGATATTTTAAAAACTCTTGTATTCAATTATTCACACCGAAGGATAGCCATTAAAATTATGAACATCTCTACATATATTTCATGTATCATACATATATATATACTTTAAATGTATAATTACATATCAACAAAGGTTTCTTGCTGCTCTAAGCATGTAAGTAAAACAAAGATTTTGCAAAGTAACACCCATATATGCATATATACTGGCTGTTTGAATTATGAATTTATTTACAACTTGCCTAGGTTATAATCAGTGATTATTGTTATATTATACAAACATGACAGTAAAGGTTTCTTTTAAATACAAAGACTGCAAATGAATACATGAAAAAATTACACACATGTACAATATTTATAATTTATAAATGCAAAATTAAGACCTCTTTAAATTATTGCACTTGTGCATTTTACAAAGTTTTTATATGTCATACATATAAAATATTTTTAAATTTATAACTTATTAACTGTAATGAAGTTGGACATTGTTAACTCAAAATTCCTTCTCCTTCCAAAAGTGAGCCCATTAAAACTTTGGATACAGATCCATTGACTCTACGAATCAGCTTATTATGAGCGTTGTATTTTTGACAGCTTGTAACCTGTATTCCACTCCAGCAGCTTCTGGTCAGCAAGGAGATTATCACCAGCAAACTCTTAGTTGCCTTGGCTAGGCAGGGATAGAGGATCTCCTTTGTTCATAAAGACTTGTAAAAAAAAAAAGTCACCGCTTCTTTTCAGAAAGAGTCAAGATGCTGCATTTCTACAAATTTTGGTAACTGTTTCACAGTGTTCTGGGCACGCACACTTTTTCCGGTGGGTCACTGGGTGGGTTCTGGTGAACAGGTGGGGGGTGTGGTATAGAAACACCTTCTACAACGACATCTACTCTCAGTGTGCACACTAAGTGAATATAAAGGGCATACACCAGACAACAGGTCATATGGAGAAGAGTGTTCCCATATGTCGTTTACACAGTATATTTGAGATACGGCACAGGACTGGGAACTAAAGAAAAAACAAAAGCTGCAATGCCCAGTATAGGGTGATATTTTAGGTGGACTAGGGTACTGGATAACACACTTTTAAAACTTATCCTGCAATAGGAATAAAACCTTTCCACTTAAGCTTCAGTGAATGTACGGTTCCTCAAAAGTACTAGCTGAAACTTGACGTGTGGAAACCGACTACCCTAATTGGCAAGAGTGATCTGGCTGGAAGTTTCGGCCTGGGTCCTGGGGTAACGCTAACCCGTGCCCAGCAGAGGTACACGCAGGTCTGCACCCTCTCAGGGCTGTCAGCTCTGCAGGACCTTCCACTGTCAGTCAGAGAAGGGAAAAGCTTAGAGTTCGGGTGAAGGTAGTAATACTTCTTTGGATTTCAAACGTGTTTCTTGTCTTTCACTTTGTCCCATCTTTTCAATTTAGAACCAGAACAGCATCAAAACTGTTTTCTTCCTTTTTTTCTATTCTTATCATCACATAAATGTATCTAGTGCTTCAGAAAACCAAAATATCCAGTAAAAAAAAAAAAAAAGACAAAAAACAAAAAGTGTAAGCACTGCATTGGGTATCACTAATTTAAACTTAAGTGCTTAAAGAAATTGGCAAAATGTGTATCAGGATAAATACTTAATGCAAAGGTAAAAATATACTAGCCATGCACTAGAGACAAGCCTGGGGAAACCATCACTGACAGCATACTCGGCTAATTTACATTTTACAGTGATTTTAAAATCAGATTAATACTTGCAATAGAAGGGATACACTAAGGTGACTAAATGAATATGTTTTTAAAGAATTAAATCCTGAATAAAATCAGCCAAGCAAATACATTTGAAATATACAAAGATAGAAGTGATTTTCAAAATCTAAATCATGCATATGTACCTGAAAAAGCCAACAAAATCACATCATAATCAGTGTCACAGTTCTTGGAAGTTCTTGCAAAAAAGACTGAATCTGAACAGTTCATCGGTTATGGTCACAAGGGTGACTGTGAATGAAATAAAATAAGGGATAGAAATCTGATAAGGAGAGAATGATCCTAACTCATTCCACTTGATAAAATTAACCATGGATGTGTCCCTTGAAATGTTGTTAATTATAGTTAAGCAAGAAAGCAAAACAATGAATATATGAATGAAGAGGTAAGATTACAGAGTTTAAAATAAAGGCACAGGCCGAGGCGTGGTGAATCACTTAGTCCTATTAAAACTCAAACCCTACTCTGGGTTAAAAGACCAGCAACATAATACTCAAAACTAAATCTATTAAGCAATCCAGGAAGCTAAGGATTTATGCATCTATGTGTATCATGTACAAACACAGCTACTGTGCTTGAATAGACCAAGAAAGCAAAACTCACTGCGGGTGACTGCATAAAAGCATGCTAAAGAGAGGAAACCTACACTGAGCGGATCTAGTTCTGAATTAGCTCTGTTTCTGCTGCTGTGAGAACAAGTCACCCCGAGCAGTACCGTGATTGTCTGCACAGATGCTTTTCCATTGAAAGAAGAGTCAGGCTGGAGGACAACGGTGTGTGACTAATTCAAAACCTGGTCTCTCTTCCAACATTGGTTTCTCACGTGCTTCTCAGAAATAACTAAAGCTGGGAAATGGATCACAATTCCTGCCCTAGTAAAAGGGTCATTTTTGGGCTTCCCTGGTGGCGCAGTGGTTGAGAGTCCGCCTGCCGATGCGGGGGACACGGGTTCGTGCCCTGGTCCGGGAAGATCCCACATGCCACGGAGCAGCTGGGCTCGTGAGCCGTGGCCGCTGGGCCTGCGCGTCCGGAGCCTGTGCTCCGCGGCAGGAGAGGCTGCGGCAGTGAGAGGCCCGCATACCGCAAAAAAAAAAAAAAAAAAAAAAAAAAAAAGGGTCATTTTTTAGAATCCCTTTCCACATTAATTGCATTTAAGATTTTCTATTTAATTAAATCACAACTAGTAATTAATCAGATACTTGCATTTTTTAGAATTTTATTCCGCTGCCCAAGTTCAATAGTTCACGTTGTTAGCATGCATTTCCAAGAAAATTTCTAGTTAAAAAATATATTCACTATCTCTGAATGGAATAATTGCATTTGATGATAAAACTGTATCTATTATAAATCAGCACAACCAATAAAAAATTTTGCAAATCAAATATTCTACATATACTCACAGCTGATTACCAAATTTATACTGAACAGGGAAATTGTGGCCCAATATAAAATACCACTTTAATGAGAAACTCATCAAAACTTTTGGCCATAAAAACCATCTGCCCTTTAAAGAAAAAATCTGGGGAAAAGACGAAACAGAACTCAAAAGCGTGTCTGCTAAATAAGTCCGCCGAGATACGAAATACTCCTAACTGTGTGTTTTCCAAAACAGATTGTTAACTAAATATCACTGCATCTGAGGCCCTTTCATTTTAGGTAAATCTATGATTCCTAAGTCAATCTTACACATGGTAAAAGTAATAGTAACAGTTTACATTAGAATACAGTCCTTTGTTCAAACTTTGCTTCTAATATGACTATTTCACAAGAAATCAACCAACCGATAACTCCATACACGTTTCTTTGGAAAACTACTGTTCAAAGTACAGGTCACACAATGCAATACACCTGGGTATGCCAAAATAAGATACTTTTCTCTAATAATCATGTCAGAACAGCAACCTTAAAAATGCAAACATAGCCAGAGCATTTCCTCCCCCGTGACTGTTGTCTGTTTCAAGAAGCAGAATTCATGCATTCTTTTAAAATCCTTTTAATGAAACAATAGTCTTCAATGATATTTCCTTTCCCCTTGCAATTCAGTCTCCAGGTTCAGTTAGATGACCTAAGTAACTTTTGGGATTAAAGTTGAATTTCATGGGTCCAGTTTCATACATTTGGCTGTAGAAAGTTTGGATGTATGCAACTTTTTAGAATTCGGTTCTGTGAATACATTAACACGAGAAAGGACTCTTTCTAGTCAGCCCTATAACAAACCACATACATTTTCCAACATGAAAAATCACTTTTTGAAGAATGGGGCTGATTTTTACTTTTCAAAGATGTGTTTGCTTCTCTCTCCCTTTCTCTCACACATATATGTGTGTATATCTACATACATGTGTGTACCTACATGAATGTCTATGTGTGCACAGCTACATACATCCGTGTGTGTGTGTGTGTGTGTGTGTGTATCTAGCCACAGTGGTATTCTCTCTCTTTTGTTATTTCATTTTACCTCGTATTGTATAATTATAATAGCAAATGGAGCTCCATGTAAGGAAGATGGCAACTTTCAGAAGCCCATAAGGAAACTGAACACACAGTGTTAATTTTAAAATAAGAACTATGTTTATGTATAGCTAACTCTGCTGCAACACAAATAAACCATATTATAGAAACACCTGATTTCATCATTTTTGCAAAAACCAAGCTCATATGAACAACAATGTGTATAGTATTGGATATGGAGAAGAATATTTTTAAAAATTTATTTTGTTGAAAGTAATATTCCAGCTTCTTGCTTCGAGGATCGCGGATAAGCCATTTGTTATAGCTCAGCCTAGCGCTTCTGAGACTCTAATTCCTTCAGGTCAGGACTTGCACAGCTTCGGAGGTTACCATGTCATTGTGCTAAAAATCTTTAAAGCATTAAATATGCACCAGAAGTGACTGGTTTATAATCCTTGTGGGAGGGGGTCCAGACTATTACTTTTGTATATTTTTTCAAAACATTTACATTGTAGAGTAATATGAGCCTACCAAAACTGATACAGGAGAGACTCTGCAGACGCAGGTGTCTCTGTAGATATCTGACCTTGAGCAGCGCAAAGAGAACAGAGATGGGCCCCGAGGCAGCCGCCGAGGGCAGAGAGCTTACGAAAGACCGTCGAGAGCGCACGAGCACGAGGGGAGTATGAACAGGAGATGAATGTGCGGCTCGCAGTGGAGACTCCAGGAGGCTTAGATGTTATGGTTTAATTGATTTTAGGAGAAATGTATGGTCTTGTCATTAAATAATTTGTAGAACAACCCTTTCACTTGGAATGTGAGTTTAAGATTTTGCAATGACATCGAGTGAAAACATCAAAGAATCATTGTTAAAAATTCACATTTGACATCCGTAAGACTTGTCCGTTGAAAAAAATTGTATGCCTTGCTTTTGTTTTGTTCTTTATGTAAAGGGTTTAGGAAATTTGCCAAGACTACAATAAAGAAAAAAATAAAGAAAAAATATTCTCTGACATTTTTGGAATTGATACTTGGATTTCTAAGATTTAGTATGATGTATACCTGCATCTCGTCTCAAGGGGATAGAAAATCTGCTTCCTTTAGTGTTAAATGTATTCATCTAAGCCCTGTAGTATAAGCTTACAGAACACGCTTTAAGTCCACCTAACTTCTAGTTCATGAGGCTCTGAAGAAGGATCGATTTTCCATCACTGATTGCAGAAAGGCGCTTCTTACTCTGTAACCTCGATGCCACGTGTCTGAGGCTGTCTGCTATGATTCACGCTAATTACAAGTAGGTCACACATGAACATCCACAAGAGTAACACGTAAAAGTTCCTATTTATAACCAACAACATCAAAGCAACACTGGTGTTAAAGCCAAAGTACAATATCCTAATAGTACCGTTTTAACCCTCACTGGAAAGATACAGTGGAAAAGTACCCCCTTCCGAACAATTGTCCGTTTCCATTAAGGCCTCAGCTATATTAGCCCATTAGAAAAGGCCAGTTCACAAGGAGTCACTGGGGCTGCGGATTTCTGGTCCTGGCTGATCACCGTCTGTGACGCAGTACAGAGGAGCCTGGCAGGGAGCCGTCTGCTGGATGTGTTTACTTGATGGTACCTTCTTGAAGAGGTCTGCATCCCAGTTACCAGGTGTAGGTTCCCCCCACAAAAATAAAAGGAAGAAAAGTCAAAGAAGCAAGATGAACATCTTCAGGTGGGAGGGCTCAGGGGCGGCCATCAGTCATCGATCTTCACGGGCAGCTTCTCCGAGGTCCCCTGGGCCGCCGGCGGGTTCGAGATCCACACGGCACTCTCCTCCCCTCGAATCACCTTCTCCCACTGGCTCAGGTTATTCCTGGAATAAGAGACGCAGCGACAGGGGCTGTTTCAGAAAGGATTTCTGGACTCTGTCCCAACAATCATCCGCACATCCTGTGGCATAACTCAGCCTGATGGCTTTAGGGTGTCGTTTTGACTCTGGTGACCTTGACTATAACCAGCTTGCAGGCTCCCAGCCCGTCCCCCGACTCAGCACCACTGCTCAGTCTCCTTAGAGGAGCCTCAACCACCAAAGCCCCGTCCCACCAGCTCGTTTCTTAGTTGCGATTCACTGGAAAGGGGACTGAGCCAATGGGTGACCACCAAGGACACCCGGGATGGGAGGAAAGGGTGGAAGGGGGCCCGGAGCCGCAAGTTCATCCACCAACGACACCTCCGGCCAGGCCTTCCCACCCCATGGGGGGAAGCGTGTGTCCCCCCGGGGCGGCTCCACCCCCTTCACATGCGAGACCGGGGAGAAGCCTTATTTTGAACACCGTGTCATGTATTAGAAAGGCACCATAAGTTACACCTGCTACAAATTTTTGAAAGTTCCTCGTTACGAGGTTGTATTTGTGCTCCAGTGGCCTCTAGTCTCAAACACAGCCTCACTCCCCCACCTCCTATCTTCCCCTCTCAGTATCTGCAGCTCAAGGGTTGCAGCATCTTCCTCTCCTCCGATGGTGTGAGAACTCCGGCTGCCTGACCACCACCCTGCTGGCCCGGCTAACCTCGCAGAGACCTCCTCGACATTTCCCCACCTTGCACCTTGCTTTCTCACACGCAAAGTCAAAATCAGAAGGGAACCTTATCATTAGCAAACACAAAATTCATGCAAAGAAGACCTGCTAAGATACCTTTGGACAAAAGAAACCCCTAAAATATAACCTGGAAAATGTAACACTTTAGCTTTTGTCCTATGTCATCAGGTATCATTTTCCCGGAACCTGAAGAGATTTTTTTATATATTGGGGAAAAAACATCCACTAACTTTGTTGTGTTTCCTTGGATACAATGATACATGATGAATTTTTCAAGTTTTAATCGTATTGAAATGGCCTTTAAGGGATTATGCGGTTTAGCCAAGTCCACAGTAGCAAGAAGGCATGAAAACTGCTGAGACAGCTGAATAACAATCCCAGAGCTTGATATTAGCAAGCGTTCATTCTGCTGGTTCTAAATATTTAGCGCAAATACAGAGAATTTTTGGACAGAAAGAACTTCTGAGTAATGCCTGCATCTATTTTTTTTACAACATGCTGCTTGGATTTCAATTGATACTCTCTTTTCGCTTTGGTGGGACATACATTTTTCCAACCTGACTCCATCAAGAATGAATACTCACTCACACTCCAAACTGTCCACATGGCTGAGCCCTTAGGCAATAAGATAATATTTTCAGAAACTAGCTACCGATTAAGGTCAGTGATGGTGCCACAAAATACACTGGGATGTTCTGTTCATCTCCACAGGAGCAGAGAAGAAAGAGCATCACTTAAAAAGGAAAAAGCAGGATCTTTTAAAAATTTTCTTGCTTGTTAGTTTGTTTTCCTTAAAGAATGAGTTCATCAGATACGTTTCCACAGCAGAGAATGGGAGCACACTAAATCCTCGGATTTTGTTTACAAATATCTCGTCACATGTCTGTTCTCCTCCCCTCAACGGTGCATCCACTCCAGCCCCTCAGTGTGGTTCTGGCTGAGTGGTTAGAAAAATCGTGTTGAAACCAATTCCCCTGCAGAGAATCAACTCACACAGCCAATGTTCATCACCGTTCGCCCTCCCCAAAGGAATTTCCTTTCAAAGTAAGATGAAAATCTTAAAAAATTTCCAACGTTCTTAGCTGAGTTTAGCCCTCCAAAAAGATGATGAGAGGACACAGAGAAATCTGTTCTGATCAACTGTTGATGGCTTGCATTTCTTTTGGGAAGAAAATGAAACTTAAAGAAGATGCCATTCAAGATTCCATCTCTTCCATTCAAATGATAAACTGTGTGATTTAAACTGGGTCCCTTTCCAAACCAGCAGCCCAGAAAAGACATTATTGTCTCCTTCAAAACAGCATTGGGCGGGGACCTCTGAGTCATAAAAACGAACAAACAAAACTGGAAAACTTTTTATGAATAAATACTCTTGATGTATCCTTGTTACATAGGCAAACACACAGCCCATTTATTGTAAACTGTAGTGAAGACACATATATACTTGGAGATAAAATCCTATACATTCTTATCTTTTAAAAAATAGCATCCCAGGTTGAACTACTGTGCATACCTGCAGGCTTTCAGGAGAGGCTCTGTGGGCGGGAGGATCTGGGTGAGAGTGGTGTAGCAGGGAATGGCCACGGCATTGTAGAATCCAAGCTGCCTCAGTGCAAAAATCACGGACAAGAAACACAACTGCACGTTAGCAATTCTAGTAGCGCTATATTCCTCAAGTGAATTTTCTACTTCTCAAGCCTACCTAAAAAACGAAATGTTCTGGTTTTGCTAAGTAATCTTTGGCTCAAGGAACACTACTGCAGATTACGGTTAAAAATTCATTGAAATACATTCACAGAGTAAAACATAAACATTTAAAACATAAAAAGAAGTTAATCTAAAACCCAAGTACAATATTCAATGGGATTCTCTTTATAGATCAGTTATAATTCAGGTCCTATTTTTATCTCTGGTCAAATTGAGTACTTTAAGTGTTAAGCATTTCAAAGTCAAATCTGCTATTCTTCTACGCGGGTGACTCGTCACCAACTTAATACTCAGGAATCACCCACTGTTGGGTGTCTCATTTGTTACTCTTAGCTTTGGTACCCACTGGGTTTACTGAAATTTTCTTCATCTCCTCCCTCCCTTTCTTTGACCTACGACAAATCTCACTGACTTTTTCATAGCCGTCTCAGGTAACAGCTCTCTCAATATGTCGGCATTTAAAGTTTTTAGTCTGTGATACTTTTAAAAATATATTAAAGATTTTATTAGGAATTATTCTGGGCCACTGTGCACATAAGTGATGAGGGCCCCAACTGGCCTTTGAAGGCCACATGGAAAAGAGCTGCTGGATGATTAACCAGACAACACAGACTGTCTGGCTACAAATAACTGCCCTAATGGTTGACAACATGTACAAGATAAAACAGGCTCCTTAGATAAAGTGACCGGCAAGCCATGGCTTACCAGTTTCTTAACTGAATTTCGGTGAGACACACCAGGGAATATAGAAGAGTCAAATATACTTGGTTCCTTTCTGCTTTCCCCTGTTGTAAAGTCTATCATCAGAGTCATCTTGCTAGAATAAATGCATTTCCATTTTTAACTTTACAGTTCATGCACAGACTTTCTTATGTCAATATTTAGCAGATGCCATGGTGCAGAAGGTCTCGAGAGAGAGACTAATTATTGGGAAGGAGAGTCTTTTATTTTTATGGCAAAGAATAATTTCATGGTAATCTCAAGTCGGAAGCAATATATTTGGTAAAATACTAGCTGATCACAGAACTATTGTATTTAAAATTCTCTAATACTATAAATGGATCTGGGATTTTGGCAGAAACATACTACTCTTAGTGAAGTAATATGAGAACAAAGTTCATTCCCTGGCGACATCTTCAGTTCTCTTACGCACCCTATTGGGATGAGTGCTCAACTATTTACAAGGAAAAGCTAACGTCATCAACTCCCTATCTTATCCATATAACAAGATAAATTCCAAACGAATCAACAAATTAAATATAAAGTGATGAAATAAAAAAAATAACTGAAGAAAATATAGGCAAATGTTTATATAATCTCAGGGTGGGACAGGACTTTTACAACGTGACGTGAAAAGCAGGCACAAGACAGGAAAGGATAATCACTGTGATTACCTACACGGGAAAGTTCCACACACAATGTTAAAATAAAACTAAACTGCAACATGCGTGGTAGGTATGTCAGTACACAGTCAGCAGAGACGGAAAGTGGGCCTCCTGCTAGAAGAACTGGTTAAGGATACGAACAAGTAAACTGCTCCCCAGAGGCAATGATGGCGAGAAAATCACGCCACCTCTTGCTGGGCCGTGTCCTCCAAGAGCTGTGGACAAGCTTAAACTTTTGTATTAAGAGTTAATAACTCAACTTTAAATAAATAAAGTAGGAAAGTTTGAGAACTTATCCAAAACCTTCATCTTGTGAATTTTCTGAAATGTTTTCTAAACTGAATTTTATATTATTTGTCCATAACTAACATCCTTATTATGATGTTAGAAGATTGAGAGTTTAAAAGGACCATAATAAAAGGAATATATCACACCACACATGCACACATGCAAAACTAACAAGGCACAAGAGCGCTCGAAACATAAAAAATTAACATAAATTATGTAGTAAGACCTGAAAAGAGAACAATTAGTGCCACTTGATGGTAAGACAAAACTCAAAATGTACTAAAATATATGCATCATTTGTTAGGAAAAGTGGACCTAATCAAAATCTATAATGTTATTCTCCAAAAACTATCTTTGTACATTTGATGACAAAATATTTTCTGCTTGTTAAAAATATCAACAATTCAAATTCATCCATCCCCTCTATTTCAAGTAAGAAAAGAAAGCCTGCAACTGACTGTAATTTCATCCGTAGAAGAGGTGATGATGACAAGGCTAGCTGTGAATCCTTTAAATGCAACTAGGATTTCCCATTCGTGGTCTTACTATCCTCCAAGTCCGTCTAAATGGAGATTTCAGGTGGCTCCAGGTCCTATAAGACTGCACATGCTTTTTACTCATACCCGCTGTTATGGCCACTGGAAACGGTTGGACTTTACAACACAATTCATACCTGGCCTTGTGGGACTTCGTCCTTCTTGTCTCTGTCCATCATGGGAATAGGCTGTATTCCCAGCTTCTTCATTTCATCACCCTGGGAGAAACAGGGGAAAACGAGGCTCTCTCAATTTTATAAACTGCTATAAAACTTTGGTATTAATGAGTGGTTCCCTTTGTTCGTTAATTCTCTTCAAAATGAATAATGTTGCTGCTTAACGACCCAAACAAATGTCAGAATAATAAAAAATGTAATGTATTATTGCAGGGTTTTATCCTGATATTCCTCTCCTGTACTGAATTACCAGAAACCTAGCCATCTCTTCTGGTTTCATTTTGTAGAAGTTAGTGAAAGTTAGTAATAAGAGGAGATAAATGTGTGAGGTGGAACACAAGAACAAAATGTGAAATAACCGCAAGGTCTTTATCTCACTTCTTCAGATGATTTTTCACATGCAATGCACCGGGTGGAGCTAGGCTTTAAAGAGGAATATTGATACATCAATAATAAACAATAGTCTACTAAAACGTGTCAGTAAAGATACAGTATAGCTGGCTAGACATCAGCATAGAGGTTAAAAATTACAGATGTTTATTAAAGATGTATGATATCGCAGGCTCTGGGCTAGGCAACTTGAACTATTATTTCACTTAATCTTCATGAAATACTATGAGTTAGATTTTATTATCCCCATTTTATAGATTTTAAAAATTATCTTACTGTTTTTATTTATTTTTTAAGGTTAAAGATTGTTAAAATTTTTCCTGAATACCTCACACTCTTCCCTCACATTTCTTAATTATTTTATTTTAATTATGCTTGTTTTCAGAAATCCAAAGCACAGAACAGCTAAAACCACCCTGAATGTGCTAAGATAAGGTCTAGAGACAAATTACTATAACCCTTGTTAAGAATGTTTGTGTACAGGACAAAGACACTTGCCTTGACTACTAAAGGCACTTGAAGTATAGAGTTTGCTCTGGTGTTGTTGCTTTAAATATGAACAGCAGTGGTTCTCAAGCTTTTTTTCTTTTATGTCCTAAGTGAATGAAAATAACTAGGCCCCTTGCTCAAGGATTTCACAAGCCCAACATATAAAAAGATTTAAAATAAGCAGTGATTTGAATATGTACCCGAATAAGAATTGATGCTGACGAGGAAAACAACGGGACACCATGGACCGTGTGTGCAGGAGCACAGGGGTGTCTGGGGCTCAGGGGTGAGGGGCTGCAGGGGTAAGGGAGGGAGCCCCAGGCAGATGAAACTGCACAGCACAGTCAGGGACCCAGAGGACAGAGGGGCTGAAATGTGGGAGAGCCTGGAGAGGCAGAGGGCTTGCTGCATCGAGCGTGTGATTTTCATCTTTATCATATCCGTGTGGAGAGACGGAAGACGGGAGGTGTGGTACTGACATAAACAGAATTGAAGTCGTCCTGAACCGGCAAGTGTGGTCACCGAAGCACAGAGATGAGTCAGAGAACTGGCCTGAGGGCTCAGTCTCAGTACTAAGGCAAGGATTTCATCTCAAGCAACATGACACCAGAGGCTATACTCTTAATCACTGCTACACTGATTTTAAAAGATAAAGGCAAGGAACCCAGTTAGATGTTGCAGTAACCCAGGCGGGATCTGGTGAAGCTCTGAAGAAGTGGGAGAGAGTGCGGGGCTGAGGTGAGAAGCGTGGACTTTATGAACGTCTAGGAGATCAACTGGCAAGACTGGGTGATTACGTTTCTGTTTCCACCCCGGGAGCTCCCTGCAGACGTCATCTATGAGGATACTGGCAGCTAATCGCTCCCTGTGGACTGTTTAACCAACGGGGAATAGAAAGGGAAAAAGTCTACACGTCTCTCACATTTCGATTCGTATTTTAGAATACAGATATAGTTGTTACGGTATGAAGTATGTCACAGTTAAATAAATAAAAGTATTTGCAAAACAATAAGCTAGCTTCAGACAAGTTTTCTTATGTGGTGTTTATAGAATTAATTCTAGGTTACTACTTTTAGACACACATGCAAATTAAGTTGACTGTGATAATAAAGTCAAACATTACAGCTCAGACATGTACATCTAAAAACAATCTTCCTGAGTCTGATAGTAACTAGATTTTGACACACACACAATAAAATAAAGAAAAAAAAAAAAAAAACCATGCAAGAGGATGCCTACACAATGTATGCATTGTGTATTTGAGAAATAACACCATGAGTATATTCAACTCAAGGCCCGTGGTCTTCATCCAACAAAAATTCTCTGGCTTTACAATTATAAGACAGATCAACATTATAGACTATTTCTACTAATCGTTAGCTGAATGATTTACTGTTTTTTACTTTTTACATCCACTCTTCTACATGGATGAGATTTATGGTCTGAACCATCAACTACCGAACTTTTTGTCCTCCAAATTTACTTTTACTTCTTCAGAACAAATGAGGTGTACAAATACTTTAGTTTTTTTCCATAATCTTTGAACATGCAGGGATCTAAGTATTTGTGGATTCATTTGAATAAGAGAATTATATTCTACTTACTCATGGCAAATCAAGGAGTAAACACATGTTTCTGATAATTTGGATAATTCAGTCTAGAAAAGGTATTCATGAAAGTAATTCACATGGTTGTTTCACATGTCAGGAATTCATGGATTAACATCCCACATATTCTACAGAACTCATAATTTCAGCTGAATTGACCATTTGGTACATTTACATCATCTCAGTTTCTACGGTACAACGTGATTAGTCTCTCGAATTTCTAGCTGTAGGCACATACAGCCCGTGATATCGTGGGTCCCTCTTAGTACGTTTTCCAGTGGCTGCCATAAAGGAGATGGCCTAATACAGTTTATTGGATGGATGACAAAAGATTGGCTATTAAATAAGGAAAACTGTTGCACTACTGTTCAGGGCATCAGTTCCTGAACTATTTCAGTGGAGATCAGAGAGTTTACACACATATTCAAGTCAGATGTAACAGAATGACTGTTCTTACTTCATACCTGTATAAATGCTAAACAATAGTTTTTTAAGTAAACATAAACATGAGCCACTAAGATACTGTGACTAAATTATCCTTATATTTAATTTCTTCCCAATTGTTTCTAATTTCTTGATATTATCTATGTTCATATAAAAATCAAGGACGTACCTCAGCCCAGAATTCTGCGTATATATCATTTGCCGTCAATTTTGTTACTGGCCACAGCTTTGTCACAGAACAAAGATCACAGGCAGTCATCATCAAACCAATGACACGGTCTCTAGAACACAATAATATAAAACTGGTCACTGCAGCATTTGCAAATTTATAAGAACAACTGGGAAGACTTCTGTATTTTCAGGAGTGAGTGAGGCCTAAAGTGGGCATCGCTTCATGATGGGGGAACGATAGCGTTACAGAGCAGATACAGCTAACAGGCAAGAAAATAAAGAATGAAAGAACAGTGCAGCTTTAATTGTAAGAACATCAGTCACTTCTGTCCCTAGTTCCACGAAGAGTATATCCTGTGTTCCTGCTGCCTGGTTGTTGCTGTTGAAATAAAATATTATGTGGGCATACGGCCCTGATACCATCTAAATCCCCTGCTGTATTTTTACTGCCACAAACCAGATTTTGACTTCTGTGGAATTCTGGAAATTTAGAGTGAGAAGAAACCGTGAAGAAAAAAGTCCCAGTCCTTTCATTTTATATAAGGAAAATCTGAGGTGCAAATAAATGAAATGATTTCTTGAAGGTATAACTGGCTCAAGACAAGGCCAGAGTAGATGTAGATTCCCAGAATTCTCTCCCATCTCCCCACCTGCAGAGAAACGGGATGTCTCCGAACACTTTACAAGCTCCAACTTTCCAACTGAAAGGAGTTTTCTTTTCAATTGCTTTGCACTCACAACTATGTGTTCTAGGTCTGATTTTTTATTCTAACTATGGTTTGGCTTAATATTTCCTCTTGGAGAAAGATAAAAATTGCTTAAAAGAATTCAAACAGACATATCCCCTATAATTTTAATGCATCTGGTCTAGTGACATGAGGTCACCCTAAATGAAGTCTACACTTAACGGTGGCACTAAGTACAAGTTATTAAGAGCTTTTAATATTACTGACATTAACTTTTACAAAGCAAATTACATAATAATAAAAGGAAAATTATCGAGAAAGACACAAAACCACATAACAAGTGAGAAGGTGTCATAATTCCAGCTCCTACCTAAATTCTAATGCGTCTGAGGACTCCACTGCTACTCAAGGCCGCCTTATTTCCTGGAGGTGCACAGACAATCCCCATCTGTGGGCACAGTACTCCCTGGGTCCTGAGCCTGCCCACCAGGCCCACAGCCTAGTAAGAGCATCTGTCTGTCGCGTGGGCAGAGTCTCTGATTCAGTGGTGTTCCCTAAAGCAGGTTCCTTTGATGCCAATCACTCTTAAGGTTCTTTCATTTCCCATCAGCCAATTTCGTTTAGCCCATTAGCCTAATTAAATGGTATCTTCTACAACTTTACTTTTCATTAAGGACACATGTCAAAAGGGTATCATGTCTCTAACAGGGAAGCCTAGATAACTTTAAAAACATCAATGAGACTTACATGTACCCATCCTGTGACCCCCAAACAGATGCCATGTGAAGATGCAAATCCCTTAAAATGATCAGGAAACCCCATGGTTTCTTGATGAGGTAGTTTCCTAAGCACTTTGTGGTTTAAAAGAAGAATATTTATTTCTGGATTTGGGCTTCTAAAGCAACAAGTATATTATCTGTTTGCTCAACAGATAAATTCATTTAAACAGAAATAGAACATGAAAAAAAACCTATTATTTTGTTAACAAATAATTATTTCGTGAGATAGAAATAATTCAATCTCATTCAATCTACATTCACACAAAAAATCAGCATTTATTTCTTTTGGCTAAATATTGTAATAAGCTTTATCTCAAAAAAGATTTCTTATCTCATAAATCTATGAATAAATGTTAATAGAACTGGGCACTGGAAAGCATGTGAAGCCAACTTTCTCACTGGATATGATTCTGTGGCAGCATTGCTACTACTAGGGTTGAAAAGTTTATAATCTAGTTATCCGTTAGATTTCGCTATCAAAATTACTTAGACAAAACAATTTAAGAGTATTTTACTGTGAACCAAACAAGTAAAAAATAAGACAGATAAGAAAATTTGTACTAAATGCCTTTAGCAAATAAAAATTACTCATTTTTTACTCTCCATGACAAATCAGCTAGATGGTCATGGTTTTCCGGAAATATTAACCTGAATTGGAATTGTTTTATTTCTTTCTCTGAGTGGAATATAGACCTAATGGTATAGAGACCGAATTCATAATGCATTCCAATAACCAACTGTGAAAGGGATGGAGTTTATGCCAACTGTGCTCTTGGTATGATCTTGCAACGCCCCCTGACTAAGAGCACCGCAGTAAGAGCACAACACAACGCCTCTATCACAGATGGTTCCTACGGGGGTAATTTCTGGGGGCGGGGGGTGTTGACTACATTCATTTATTCCAAAAAGTTTTGAATGCCTGTATGTATCAGGCACGGCGAAAATAATAAACAAAATACGCACTGCTCTTGTAGAACTAATGTTCCAACGGGGAGAAGTAAAAAATAAGGTAAAGATTTTCACTCAACAAGTCTATATAAAAAATATTTTAGGGGACTTCCCTGGTGGTGCAGGGAAGATAAGACTCCACGCTCCCAATACAGCGGGCCCGGGTTTGATCCCTGGTCAGGGAACTAGATTCCACATGCATGCCACAACTAAGAGTTCACATGCCGCATCTAAGGAGCCCACGTGCCGCAACTAAGGCCCAGTGCAAACAGACAAACAAATGAATAAATAAATATTTTAAGAGAGGCAAAAATATGAAGATGAGAGAGAGAGTCCAGTAGAGGCGGCAGTGTGCATACAAGTCCTAACATGGGAATAGGTGAGGTGTGCTGGAGGAACGGTGAGAAAGCCAGTCTGGCAGAAACGCAGGAGCAAGGAGGTGCCAGGCCGTTGCTAAGTCTCCAGACAAGACAGGACCAAGTCTGACGGTGAGATGCTGGCAGCTGGGAGTAGAAGAGCGACATGACACACTTTTAAAAAGATCCCTCAGCTCTGCCCAGAGGAGGATGAACTGTAGCATTGTAGGGGGAGGGAGGTTGCTGAGAGGCCGTGTAGGAGAACACACAGCAGTCCAGATGCGCAAGGACGGCAGCTTGAATTAAGGTGACAGTAGTGGAGACAAAGAAAGTAGGAGGGTTCTAGTCGTTAGAGGAAGAGCCAAGTTGAAATACGTTAACATCCACAGGAGTTACAATAAGAGACATCTCTCTCCCTGTCTTTCCCCCCAGCATCATCCCAGACCGGGTAGAGCAACTTAAAACACAGGGCCTGTCACAGGTGAGCAGAGGTTCCGACCTGAAACTGAGCGCCTCTCGCCAGTGCGTACGTCCACCTTCCCAGTGCCAGCCTATTTTAAAATTCTCTTCCCACATCCCACGATCACAGAATCACTGAACTTTACAAAAGGGAGAGAAAAGAAACCACACAGCCTGCAGGATTTCAGGTGAGTTACTGGTGGCCAAAAAGGAAGCCCCAGCTCTCCCCCACCGCCCCCTCATCCCATGCCACAGACTCTGTAAAGTTAGTTAGCCGAGGATATGATGTGCTATTGGAAAAGAAGTAGAACTACGCAGATGAAACATATAAGCAACTTTATAAAAGACTTCAGGTAGCACTGTGAAGATAAACAAAGAATGAATTCTCATACGATTATTATTACAATTACTCACTGTGTGAATAACTGGAATTCAAAAAGACTGAAAGGCTGGCTGGATTTCCACAGTGAGCTGGAAATGTAATACTCCGTACCTCTGATTCTCTACCCTCACTGTTTACTAGGCTCTGACCTCATTGCAACCTCCCACATACCAACTAAGTCTTTAAGTGGGAGAAAAATTTAGAAACATAGTCCAGTTGTAAAACACAGTAACTTTAATACCTACTTCAATACAAGGTTATATCAGCCAGGATTCCGACCTGAAACAGATGACACACCCAGGAGAATTGGAGGATTGACTGAAGGGACTATTCACATGGCCTGGAGGGAAACAAAGGAATAGTAAGGCACTGAGGGCCAGTGATAGTGGGCAGGTTCCCACCCTGCGCCTGGAGGGACGAAGGACAGCTAGCAAGGGCCTGAGGTCTTGCCCCCAGACGCGCTGTTAAACCGGGGACCCACAAGGAAGAAGCGAGGGGAATGAACACAGCAACTCTTCTCTCCTCCTGCCCTCTGATCTCTGGTCAATGCCACTCGTGGCTGAATCCAGATGGAAGCTGGAGGGAGGGCAAGGGAGCTGAGTGACTTGCCCCTGGGGGTCAAAGTGGAAGACAAGCTTAGTGGATCTGGGGGCCAAAAGGAGGCCGCCCAGCACATGGGAGTAGCCCAGAGGGGGAGCTAAAAAGCTGTTGCTCACACGGAAAAATACATTTGAAATTTGAACCATTTACATATTAAATTGCACAGAAATAGAAAAATGAATTTAAAGCCAACATTTCTACTAATCTAAGAAAATCTATGCCATTAGGCTTTGGGGACCCAGCACAAGATTGTCACCAAAACAACAGAAAAAAAAAGAAAACAAATGCACGTCCTGCTTATTTTAGAGTGTGCATATAGAAAGAGCTGATCAAAGACCAGACTTCTATCAGGAGGCGTCTTAATTGTAACTGTGAGAGCAGGTCAGTAAAGTGGCACCAAGTGGTTAAATAAAAAGGAAACCATAAACAAGACCAAAAGACAACCCTCATAACGGGAGAAAATATGTGCAAATGAAGCAACTGACAAAGGATCAATCTCCAAGATTTACAAGCAGCTCATGCAGCTCAATAACAAAAAAACAAACAACCCAATCCAAAAATGGGCAGAAGACCTAAATAGACATTTCTCCAAAGAAGATATACAGATTGCCAACAGACACGTGAAAGAATGCTCAACTTCATTAATCATTAGAGAAATGCAAATCAAAACTACAATGAGATATCATCTCACACCAGTCAGAATGGCCATCATCAAAAAATCTAGAAACAATAAATGCTGAAGAGGGTGTGGAGGAAAGGGAACCCTCTTGCACTGTTGGTGGGAATGTAAATTGATACAGCCACTGTGGAGAACAGTATGGAGGTTCCTTAAAAAACTACAAATAGAACTACCATATGACCCCGCAATCCCACACCTGGGCATATACCCTGAGAAAACCATAATTCAAAAAGAGTCATGTACCACAATGTTCATTGCAGCTCTATTTACAATAGCCCGGGGATGGAAACAACCTAAGTGTCCATCATCGGATGAATGGATAAAGAAGATGTGGCACATATATACAATGGAATATTACTCAGCCATAAAAAGAAACGAAATTGAACTATTTGTAATGAGGTGGATAGACCTAGAGTCTGTCATACAGAGCAAAGTAAGTCAGAAAGAGAAAGACAAATACCGTATGCTAACACATATATATGGAATTTAAGAAAAAATAATGTCATGAAGAACCTAGGGGTAAGACAGGAATAAAGACACAGACCTACTGGAGAACGGACTTGAGGCTATGGGGAGGGGGAAGGGTGAGCTGTGACAGGGCGAGAGAGAGTCATGGACATATATACACTAACAAACGTAAGGTAGATAGCTAGTGGGAAGCAGCCGCATGGCACAGGGATATCGGCTCGGTGCTTTGTGACCACCTGGAGGGGTGGGATAGGGAGGGTGGGAGGGAGGGAGATGCAAGAGGGAAGAGATATGGGAACATATGTATATGCATAACTGATTCACTGTTATAAAGCAGAAACTAACACACCATTGTAAAGCAATTATACTCCCATAAAGATGTAAAAAAAAAAAAAAAGCAAGTGCTTGGGGGTATACAAGTGGATGTTTTCCTTAGAAACTGTCATCTAGCCTTATTTTAATCCCTTTATTTTAAAATTAGGTCATACACAGCATGGGAAAAGAGACTAGGTTAAATCCATTTTCCCTAAAATTATCATTTTAATGATTTTTTTTGTTTTAAAACTTATCCTCAAGGACTTTTAAATCACTGTACTAACTTAAATCATGTCTATAAAAACTACTGTACTTCTCTCATAATATGACCTATTTTGGTTAATTTATTAGACATTCAACTGGACTAAGGATGCTGTAGATTCTGAGAATATTATTTGAACAGGTGCAGAACCAAAATCATAGGTAAGATTTCAGAATCTTACTGCTTCCAAAGACACAAACAATAACTCTTTAATATAAACATCAGCATGATATAGTGATGATCTCACTCAGTAAACTTTACGTTCTCAATTCTTATTTTTGTGGAGCTCTGTGTTGCTTTTTGAAAAACACCATTAAGAAGAGAGAAAACGAAATTATCTGTCAATGCAGAATCAGTCTTGAGCAAATGTGTCTCACAGAGGGATTTGCCATTATTAAAAACTTATTCTAACTTAAAATTTCTTTGCCTAACAGAATCCTTGTGTTAGTCCCAGAGTTGATGACTCTGACCTCCTAACACGGGCAACTCTGTATTACTTTAAATCAAGTGAAGACATCAGTGATTTCACGCTAGAAAGTAGTTTCCCTACATTTCAAGTTCTTCGGCTGAAACATAAAACACACACCTAGCAGAACGAGGCCCTCGTACATTTACTACTGCAGGTAAAGACACATCACTGGTGTCACGTTGACAAAATGCTACAGGAAACTGCATTACGGTCTAAGAATAAAGGAAACCACACGAACAAAGTACAGAGCAGTAGCCGTGTGAAAGTGTACATCTTTTCTAGCTCTGTTTCTGAATTGTTTAAAGAATTGGTCAGGTGTTTAACGTACCCTTTCTTTGATGTGCACCTAAATCTAAATTAAGGAAAGACTTCGGAAGAATGGTGGCAAAGGAATGTCTTTCAAGGGTACAAATATTCCCTGAGATTAAGAGAATAAACATTTTTCATTCATATATTTCCGAAAGCTTTTAAGGATAAAATTCTGCACTTAGTTGATTTTTAAAATACACGTTTGAGGAAGGCAATTCCAACATGAAATACATGGAAATAAAAATTATAAAAGCTACTACTAACTCATATATTTGTCATTTAACATTTAAAAGGATACTTTAACTTGATTTCATAACTTAAAAAACATTTGATCTTTTATAATGTTTGTTAAGTGGTCCTTAGGTAAGACTATATGTTTTCCTCCATTAAGAAAGATGCTGTAATTCAAGAATAGTGCTCTGATTTCTATGGATGTTCTCTTCGGTTTTTGTCAAAAGGGGACAGCTAGCTGTTTCAGGGAAAAACTAAGCTACCCTTTGCCTTGAGTCCAGAGCTGGTTTCCGAATGTGACATTCATTTTAGTTGTGGTTAACTGTGGTTTGACTGTGGTTAGGGAAAGAGTATTGAAGGACATTTTCAGTGAAGGAATAAATTAGTTTACAATTTCTGTTTCTCTTTTTGGTGCACTTTATTTCTCCTCCTCTCCATCTTTTATGTCACTAGCAAGTCCCCTTTTATAAATTAGATTTAAACTGATCTAATAATTCATTTCTGGGGCCCTAAAATCACTTGGCAGGCTCTGTTATTTAAAAAGTTTAAAGAACATACTCATTACTAAATGTGAGATATTTGTGAAAATAAAACTGTATGTATGTCTAATATAAAAGTGAGTCACTCATCTGATTTTGAAAGACACATGGCAATGACTTTCATACATATCTGGTCTCTGGTTGCTTCATTTTCAAAATAGAAAATAACCTAATATTTTCAAGCACAGTTGTGGCTACAATGTCAAGTTCATACAAGACATAATAGTCAATGTTAAGGGCATGTCAAGTTAAGGGGGAGAGGGATAAATTAGGAATTTGGGGTTAACATATATACACTACTATATATAAAATAATCAACAAGGACTTACTGTATAGCACAGGGAGCTATACTCAATATAATACTCTGTAATAACCTACATGAGAAAAAGAATCTGAAAAAGAATGGATATGTGTATATGTCTAACTGAACCACTTTGCTGCACACCTGAAACTAGCATAACATTGTAAATCAACTATACTCCAATATAAAATAAAAATTTAATTTAAAATAGTCATAATAGTAAATGTCAAAGGGCAGGTGGCAAGGACCAGTGGTAAGGACAAAAGGTAGGAAAGAAGTGTCAGAATATTAGGACTCCCAGCAATGATGAAGAGATCACGTGACATTCAGCTCCAGACCGAGTGGAACAAAGACTGAGAGAGCCATAAAATGAGAGAATGATCTGTGTAAAGTCCAGCTGACCCAAAAGTAAGAGGCCAATAAGAGGCCAACACGCCAAGGACGAGGGAGCAGAAAAACACAAAGAGCCTGGCTTCCTGAAAGCATCACTGGGCAGCTGAACTTAAGCCAGCAACTACCTATCTTCAGACTCTTTACAATAGGATAAAAAATAAAACCTTATATTTTGAGACACTAGTCATTAGGATTTATCTTTTGTAAACTAAACGCCTTCCTAACTGATAAAACACTTAATGCACATGCGGCCGTCTGGCTTCATTCAGAATACACTATACCTTTTGATATAAAATGATTATCTGTCATGCTCTAGAGAATACTTGTGAAAAAAAACCCCAGAGAGTTGAGATATCTGACATGATACTGTCCTTTTTCAGAAAGGACTGGATGCCAGGAAGGGCAGATTTCCAGCTTCATCAGGACATGTAAAATATTGGTAAATTACCAGGACACAAAATGCCACTGAAGATATAATAAGAATACAAGATCACATTATGAAACCTACACTCTTCGTTTTTTGTCATTTTGGATTATTTGTTTGCTCGACAAATACTGAACCCTCCTACATGCTCAGCGGCGTCACAGTTACCCGTAGCTCTGGGCCCAACAAGTGGACAAAAGCCTGGAATGTAGTTACTTCCATCACGTGACATTCTGTCCTCTGATTATGCTCAACAGGACATTATGCCATGATAATTTATGTCTGAGACAAGAGAGTTTTGAGAGTGAAAGTGAGCACTAATATTAATTATATCAGGACAACAGGTATTAATTGAGAATGATCCAGACCAACTAGGGAGTCTGGTCACCCTGATTTTAACACAAAAATATCACAAAATAAATAAAGATAATATCAGTACTTTGAGAATTGTTATGAAAAATATTAATCTTAAATATTAATTTTTACCAAATAATTGGTAGGGAAGAAAAAATATCCATCTAAACATTTTTAGGCTTAACATGGATATGCACATGTAACTAAATAAAATGCTCTTGTAAGTACTACGTTAACCTCTCTGCTTATGGTTTAGAAATACAGTGATTCTTAATTTAAATAAAGGCTGCACTTCTCTAGATATTAGGTTACTTCACTCTTGGCCAAAGTCTGCCATTGATGTCCTCAGACGAATGGTGGCATCTTTTGTGTTTTAGTATTAATTCCAGGTATAAAGGGAGAGGCCATGTCTGTCATTTATTAACTATCTATTGGAGCAATTACAATTACTATCTCTAACAATTTTCTTCTAAGAAATATAATCATATATTAAACTACAAAAAGTCGAATACCAGATAAATAATTAATTAAAGGTATAAAACAAACTAAACTAAGTTGGATATGCACGTAAGAGGAGAAGAACATCAGTGGGTTGAAGTAAACGTCTGCACCAGAAAGTGCTGCTGGAACAGGGTCCCGAAAGAGAACAAGAATTCACAATCAAAGAAGGATACCACACTGTTAAGCAAAGATAGACAGTAAAATAACATAATAAACTTTATTCAAAAGTATATTTCCAGCTTATAGACTGCACATTAACTAACAGATAGAAAACAGCTTTGGAGAAGCATCCTTTTTAAACCATATGCAGAGAACCCCCGGCCACCGTGAATGTGGACCAGCCAGCCCTGGAGGCACCTGCTCCGTGAATGCACCAGCAGAGTCAGGAAAGAGAGCCCTTGCCATGTTTCTTTCGAGCAGAAATTGCTAGAGCAAGAAAACAAGGAGCTAGATGTAAAAACTAGCCTAATTTGGAGACGATATCTGTCCACTTCGTACCATGCTCAATGGAGCTATCTCCGCAAACTGCAGCTCTCACTGGAGAAACAGCTGTCAAGTTATAGATGATGCCATGTACAGAACATCTGGAGCGAACCTGTGTCTATGACAGAGGTGGTGGAATACGTACCCTAGTCACAGGGGAAATGATGTCTGTGTTAAGTCAAGTGTAGTAAAGGTTCTAGAAAATAGAAAGCAGAAGATAAACATTTCCCACAGCGAGGGCAGCCCTGAGCCTTTGTAAAATCCCCCCGTGGCTGAACTCCATGTCTACCATTTCCTAGGACAACACAGAATGGCTCAAATTATGCAATTTCTTACGTACATCATTATGGAATCCTCACAAGAAAAATCTATGAAAGGCCAACAAAGCCGTGTCCAATGCATGAATACTGAATTCACTAATAATACTAAAATAGATTAAAAGCTGCTCAGTACCATGCAGAATTCTGTGAACTGCTTCTATGAGCTCATCAACTCCTAATCACCTCACAGAAATGAGATTTGCTCTCATTTGGTGAATTAAGGACCATTCTATTTAATTTTTTTTAAAGATTTCATTTAAAGGCCTACTGATATAATTGACATACTCTACCTTGTTTAAGAACAAAACACTTGAAACAAAAGTGTATCATATTTTATCACAGAATCATACTTCTACATTGTACATTTTTGTTGCCCATACTTTAACTTAGGTGTAACTTACATGGAATTAAATGCATGAATTTGAAAGATACAGTTCAATGAGTATGAAAATGTATACAGTCCAACCACCAGACCAGTGATGACAGGGAACATTTTCATGACCCAGACACACCTTCTGCCCTTTCCCGTTCAATATCCCTTATCCAACACCAACACCTGCCAGCCTGAATTCTACCGCAATCACTAACACTATTGATTTGTTTGGCCTATTCTAGAATTTGGTAAAAATGTTTTCATAGAGTAGGCACTGTTTTGTTCACCATAATGACTGTGTGATTTCTTCATGACGTTGCATGAATCTGTAGTTTCTAATTTCCTTTATTGCTGAACAGTACAGTATTCCACTGAGTAAGTGCCAGAAACTGTCTATCCATTCACTGCTGTTGGACCTTTGGGCTGCTTCTGGTTTAGATATATGATGAATAATGCTGCCGTGAATATCTGCGTCCAAGCCTTTGTGCGAAAGGCAGAAAAAAAGCGGAAGACAAAATTGGGAACAAAGAACAAGTGCGAAGGATAGAAAACAGTAACAGGTATGGCAGATATTAATGCAACTATATCAAAAATCACTTTAAATGTCAATGATCTAAATACACCAATTAAAAGAGATTATCAGGGTGGATCAGAAAATAAGGCCTGAATATTTGTTGCTTATAAGAAACACGCTTTAACTATAAACACACATATAGACTAAAAGTAAATGGGTGGAGAATGATATAGCAGGCTAACATTATTCACAAGAAAATGGGAGCAGCCAGATTAATTTCAGACAGAACAGACTTCAGAGCAAGGATAGGTATCCGCAATAAAGAGGAACATCTCATAAGAATAAAGGGATCAATTCTCCAGGAAGGTATAATTGTCCTCAACCTGTATTCCCCTAGCGACAGAGCATCAAAATAGGTGAAGCAAAAACTGATCAAAGTTCAAGGAAAAGTATATCAGCTCCACTACTATAGTTGCAGACTTCAGCACACCTCTATGAGAACTGGATAGATCCAGCAGGCAGAAAATCAGGACATATTTGAATCCAATAATTTCATCAATGATACAACTGACATCTGTAGGTTGCTTCATCCAGCAACAGCAGAAGACACATTCTTTCCAAACTCAAATGGAACATTCACCAAGACAGACCATGTTCCAGACCATAAAATACACTTTTTAACAAACTTAAAAGAACAGAAACCATACAATGTATGTTCTTAGATAACAGTGAAATTAACTAGATATCAATAACAGAAAAATAGCTGGAAAACCCTCAAATACTTAGAGATTAAAAAACACTTCTGAGTAACACATGGGCCATAGAAGAAACAAGAGAAATTTTAAAATATTTGTAACTAAACATATATGAGGACACAGCTTAACAAAATCTGTGGGATGTAGTGAAAGCAGTGTTTAGAAGGAAATTTACAGCATTAAATGCATATAAGAGAAAAGAAGAAAGATGTAAAATTAAAAATCTAAGTTTCCACTTCAGGAAACTAGAAAAAGCAGAACATGTTAAATCCAAATATGCAGACGAAAAGAAACGGTAAGAATTAGAGCAGAAATCAATGAAATTGAAAACAGCAAATCAACAGAGAAAATAAACCAAACTAAAAGCTGGCTCTTTGAAAAGATCCAAAAGCAATAAGCCTGTTGCCAGTCTAACTAAGGAAAAAAGAGAATACAAATTACTAATATCAGAAATGAAAAAGGGGACGTCACTACAGATCTCATGGACATTCAAAGGATAATGAAGGAGTACTATAAACAACTCTACGCCCACAACTTTGGTCACCTAGATAACATGAATCAATTTCTTAAAGGATGCAATCTTCCAAAACTTACACAAGAAGAAATAGACAATTCAAACAGGTCTGTATCTATTTAAGAAATTTAGTCAATAATTAATAACCTTCCAAAACAGAAATCACCAGGCCCAGATGGGTTCAGACAGCATATCCTACCAAACAAACTGAACTCACCCTGCTCCGATGGCTTGGGTGTTAGTTCACGGCAGCTGCGACCGCAAACAGGATCAAATCATGCAGGTTGTGATTCCGGGTAATGCTGCAGTGGAAGAGCTCAACTGCTCTTCAGTACGGTCATTGTGACTCTCTCAACTTCCCTTCTCCATGAGACCTCGCGTTAGTCAGGGCTGGAGAATCTCACTCCACCCGTTTATCCCCAGAAGCAGAAAGTGGGATCCCTGGAGTTTCTCTTCCTGGCAGTGAACCCAGTCCTTCCCGCAGGACTGCGACAGCTGATGAGGGTTAGAACAACAGGGAGGCCAGGACCGGGCAGGGGTGAGGCAGGAGTCTCCTTACCCACTTACTCCCCACCCAGGGCGGGAGATGAGTGTCTGGGGTCGGAGGGATTGTGGGCCGGGGTGAGGAAGCAGTGGGGATGGGGGTGACAGTGAAGCCAAACAGGCACACAGTGGGGGGCCACCCCACCCCCAGGAAGCCCCGTGAAGTCTCTAGGCCTGGCCAGGCTCGTGCCTTCCCAAACTCAAGACTATTTGCTCCCAGGGTCAGTTGGGCTCTTTTGATTGCAGAAGACAAAAACTCACTTAAGCTTCTGTATTAGTTTGCTAGGGTCGCCGTAACAAAGTACCACAAACTGGGTGGCTTAAATGACAGAAATTTATTGTCTCACGGTTTTAGAGGCCAGAAGTCCAAATCAAGGTGTTGGCAGGGTTGGTTCCTTCTGAGGGCCATGAGGGAAGGATCTTTTCCAGGCTCCTCTTGTTGGCTGGCAGATGGCCATCTTCTCCCTGTGTCTTCACATGGTCTCCCCACTGACACATCTCTGTCCAAATTTCTTCCAAGGATATCAGTCATGTTGGGTTACGGCCCACCCACATGGCCTCATTTTACCTTAATCACCTCTATAAAGGCCCTATCTCCAAATACTGTCACATTCTGGGAACCTGGACTTCAACATACGAATCTGTGGGGTGACACAATTCATCCCATAAGAATTTTCTAGAACACAAGTTTATTTTAATGTGTTGTAGAGTTATTTAGTTGATGCATCCACCTCCCTGGTAGACTGGAAGGACCAGGACAGCAGGGCCAGGGGATGTCTGGCTCTTGGCTGCACACCCAGCACTCGCCCTAGGCTTGGCACTGAAAGGTACCGAATCTGTAGCTGTGGAATTGGGTGTCTCCCTTGGTGTCTCTGCTCCCTTCTCCCGTTACTTACTGGCCGATCCCTCAAGAGCCTCTGACACAACACGCTCACATGTCAGACAGTACACTTCACATACTGTATTTCACTTGACAGCATCTGTACTAACATACTTAATCTCCTTTAAAGTAAGTCAAATTTTTCTTAAATAAATTGAAAAGGAAATTTTTTCATGTAATTTCTACTTGGATTATTTGTCTTATTATTGAGTTGTAAGAGTTATAGAAGACTGCTATCAAACACAAATATTGAGAATATTTTCTCACATTCTGTGGCTTGTCTTTTCATTTCCTTAAAAGCTGTTTTGAAAATCATAAGTTTTTAATATGATGAAGACGATCTATCATTTGTTTGTCTCTTTGAAGGTTAGTGCTTTTCTGTTTTGTTTTTTCCAGCTTTATTGAGGCATGACTGACCAAAAACAGTTGCATATATTTAGGTTGTACACGTGATTATTTGATATATGTATATATTGTTAAATGAGTACCACAATTAAGTTAATTAACACATCCATTACCTTACACAGTTACCTTTTGTGTGTGTGTGTGTGTGTGTGTGTGTGTGTGTGTGGTGAGAACACTTAGGATCCACTCACTTAGCAAATTTCAAGTGTACAGTACAGTGTTACTCACTGTAATCACCATGCTGTACCTTAGATCCCCAGAACTTATTAATCTCATAACTGAGAGTTTGTACCCTTTGACGGACATCTCTGAAGGTTAATGCTTTTTGTGTGCTAAGGAATCTTTGCCTATGCAAGGTCATGAAGACTTTCTCCTATGTTTTGTTCTAAAAATTTTATAATTTTAGCTTCTACATTTAAGTCTATCATCCATCTGAAACCTCCGTAATTAAAAAGCAATGTTGAAATGACTATCGTTTCCCTAGTTGAATTATCTCGGCCCCTTGGATGAAAATCAACAGGCTACATAGAATGGGTCTTTTGTAATCTGTCCCCATTTGTCTACCCTAACACCAATACACCCAGTCTTGATTACTGTTATTTTATAGTAAGTCTTGAAATCAGATAGTATAAGTCCTCCAATTTGTCTCTGCTTTGTCAAAATTGCCTTGACTAGTCTAGGTCTTTTGTATTTCTAGATAAATTTGAGGTCAGTTTGTCACTTTCTACAAAAAGTAGCCTCTGGATATTCTGACTAGAATTGCAGTTTTGGAGGAATGTTTGTAGAGAATCGATAGCAATATTGAGTGTTGCAATTCATAATCATGATACATCTCTCCAATCGTTTAGTATTCTTTATTTCTCTCAGGAAATGTTCTGTATTTTATCATTTGCTAAATTTATTTTAAATGATTTTATATCATTTGTTAAATTTATTTTTTAAGAGACTTTATATCATTCGTTAAATTTATTTCTTAAATGACATTGCAAATGGAATTGCTTTAGTTTGAATTTCCAATTAATAGTCATATATAAACTAAATTAATTTTTAAATGTATCCTGTGAACTTGCTAAAGTCACTTATTAATTCTAGTAGATTTTTTTGGAGATTCCTGAGGAATTTTTTAGTAGATGGCATGTGATTTAAAAATAAAGACAGATTTACTTTTTCCTTTCTAACTTTATTTGTTGATTTATTTACTTATTTTCAGTATAATGCACTGGCTATGATCATATGGTGTTTCTTCTTTGTTCCATTACTGTGAATTATATTAATTAGCAAATGGTTAAACCACTATTCTATCCCTGAGATAAAATCCATTCGTTATATTGTCTTTTGAATATGTGACTGAATTTGTTATACTTTGTTATGAATTGGATCTATGTCCATAAGGAATATAGATCTTTATTTTTTCATGGAAAGGCATTTTCTTTTAAGTATAGCAGTGCATACATGTCAATCAATATAGATCTTTAATTTACTGTTTTTGTAATGTGTTCGTCAGCTTTTGGTATCAGTACTATTCAGGCTTCATAAAATCAAGTGGTAAGTAGTAGTCTCATTTTCAGTAACATTTTGTGTAAGATTGATATTTCTTCCATAAACGTCTGACAGAATTCACAAGTGAAACCATGAGGTCCTGGAGAATTTTCTGTTTAAGGATAGAATTTCTTTAAGGGGATATTCAGATTTTCTGTTTCATCTTGGTTCATGTACAGTAAGTTGTAATTTTCAAGGAATTATTCCATTTTTAACTGTTTCAAATTAGCATAAAATTATTTATAATAATCTCTTACTGCCTCTTTTTGCCCATATTCTGTAACAATACCCTCTCTGTTACTCTTAGTATTGGTGATCGGTATTTTCTCCTTTTTCCTTACTTAGGCTTGCTGGGGGTTTATACATTTTAGTAATATTTTCAAGGCACCGACTATTGGCATCATTGGTTTTCTCTGTTGTTTGCTGCTCTCCGTTTTATTGCTCTGCTCCTCTCTTGATTATTCATTTCAAGTTAGGTTTTAATTTACTCTTCTTTTTCTAGCTGCTTAAGGTGTCATCTTAACACACTGACTAACAAAGGCATTTAAAAATAAACTTCTAGCTGAATCCTACAAATTGTGATAGTTTGTTTTCCCTATCATTCAGTTTGAAATATTCTCTTATTTCCTTTGTTATTTCTTCTTTGATACATGAGTTATTTAGAGGTGTGTTGTTTAATTTCCACATACGTAGGGCTTTTCTACATAGGTTATTGTGATTTTTATTTCCATCACAATAAAAAATATTCTATGAATCCGATCTTTTGAAATTTATTGAGATTTATTTTAGGTACCAGCACACAGTCTATCTTATAAATATTCCACGTGCAGTTGAAAAGACTGTGTAGTCATTTTTTAGTGTTCAGTGTATATAAAATAGGTTATGTTGACAGTGTTGATTTTTCCTTTGCCTTAGATTTTTATGTACTTGCTCTATAAATTACTTAAAGAAAAATGTAAAACTCTTGAACTATGGTTTTGTTTAGTTTCCTTTTCTGTTCTGTGAGATTTTCCTTCATGTGTTTTGCAGCTCTGTTAATTAGGTGCACGCGCACATTTTGCAGTGTTATTTCTCTCTATGCGTTGACCCTTCTGTCATGGTGAATTATCCCTCTTACTGGCTCACAGTATTCTGCCTTCAAAACGACTTTGTCTGATACTACTACAGCCACGCAGCTTTTTTAAGGTGTCTGCATGGTATATCTTCTCTCATCATTTTACTTTCAACCTATCTGAGTCTTCCTATTTAGAGTGTGTATTTCTTATATAACATATAATTAAGTCTTGTTATTTTATCAAGTCTGATAATTTTTGGTTTTCAATTGAGGTATTAATTCATTTACGTTTAATTGTTAGTTTGATTGGGTTCAAGTCTACTGTCTTCATATTTGCTTTCCGTTTGCTGCATTGTGGGCTAATAAAATGTACTTTTTATTATTCGTTTTTCCTTTCTTTAAAAAAAGCTATACTTTTATTTTTTCATGGTTTCTATACATTACAATATACATACTTATAACACACACATAAATTTAATATTGTTCCACTTAGCACTTCACTCTCACCCTTCACAAACATAAGAACCTTATAACGCTATAATTCTAGGTACCCCTCATTCTTTGTGCGATTGTTTTCATATATTTAATCTCTACATATGCTATAAACCTCACCTTAGTACAATTATTATTTTTGCTTTAATCACTCGTTTATCTTATAAAAAATTAGGAGATATATATGAGAATTCATACGTCATATTCTCTTTTGGATCCTTTTCTAAGGATCCAAAGTAGCATCCTTAGAAACAAAACAAAAAGTAAGCAAATACCCAAAGTACTTGGAAATTAGGAGATTCTTTTAAATTAACCTCTACATCAATGCGGAAATGGAAATAGAAATGAAAATTATCTAAAAACTAAGAAAAAGAAGAATGCTTCATCAAAAACTTGCCGGGTACAGTTCAATTAGTAGTCAGATAATAATACATATATATGTTTTGTTATGAAATTTGAGAAAGAAGAAAAGGAACAACTAAGGTACAAAGAAGGTATAAAAATAAAAGTTAAAATGAATGAAAGAGGGCTTCCCTGGTGGCGCAGTGGTTGGGAGTCCACCTGCCGATGCAGGGGACGCGGGTTCGTGCCCCAGTCTGGGAGGATCCCGCATGCTGCGGAGAGGCTGGGCCCGTGGGCCGTGGCCACTGGGCCTGAGCGTCCGGAGCCTGTGCTCCGTGGTGGGAGGGGCTGCAGCAGTGAGAGGCCCGCGTACCGAAAAAAAAAAAAAAAAAATTAATGAAAGAGCAAACACGCAAGAAAGAAATGATACATTTTTTAAAAGTTTGTAAAAAAGGAATAATTAAAATGAAAGGACAAATTTGATTAGGAAACAAAGGGAGAAATAAAAATGTTGAAAATTAGATAACTACAGATATAGTAAGATAAATAAATTTTAAGTGAGAATAATTTGTGTAAATATTTTATGTGAATTTGAAAGTCTAAAGGAAAAATGATTTTCTAGCAAAGTAAGTTGACCAAGAGGTGAAATAAAATGGAAAAACCAAAACAATTACCTCAAACCACAAAAGACATTAAAAAGTTGTTAAAGATCTTCCATTAAAAACTGTGCCAGACTGTAATGGTTTTACAAATAAATATAATTTAAGCTTCCCCAAATGGATATCTCTAGTTATTTAAACCCTTCTAGACCAGAGAAATTTAATTTCATAACTATCATAATCTTAATAGCAAATTATGAAACCATACAGAAAAACAACTACATGTCAACGGATGCAACATAAACTTGCTAAAAAAAAAAAAAGCAAAAATTGATTTCCTTAGTATCTTAAAAAAGTAATTCCATGGGAAACTAGAGTACAAGGAACTCAGTGGTAGCACAAAATTAGGAAATTTAAAAATCTATTAATAAAATAAGAAACCAATAACACAGAAACTAGGAAAATCATATTATCACTGAAATCTGAATATGAATTTGATAAAATTCCTAATAAAAAGTAATATAAACAAGAAATGAAGGAAAAAACTCATACCAGATGAAAATAATTTACCAAAAAAATCACATAAAAAATTAAAATCTAAAATCACTACAATTAAAATCAAACACATATTAGATATACTTGCTTTTTCACCATAATCCAATACTGTTTTGTAGGTTCTAATTATACAGTCAGATGAGAAAGCAAAATAGGTATCAATATCAGAAAAGTGGAACGAATGATATTTAACTGTAGATGATGTGAAAGTATGCCTAGAAAATCCAAGAGATTAATATTTTCAACTGACACAGAAAACGTAATAAAATTGCTAGAAAACACATTTTTAGAGTTCTAGTCATGAGGGAATAAATTCTGAACAAAATTTAAAAACAACTGATTGAAGGCAATTGAGTACGTAAAAGCAGGCAGAAACTGAAAGGAGTTCAAAACCTTTGGGCATAATCCACATTTATTAGCTTTTCTGCTAAGATTATGGCTCAGTTGGGGTATGAGACATTTAGAGGCCCCCAAAAAGTCACAGTATGGTGGAGAGGTTAGCATCTGGGCTGTCAGAGCACCTGGAATTTGAGGAGAAAAATCCTGGAAAGGAGAGAGCCACAAAGGCGATAGTCCCCAAATATGCATTCATATTCCCCTCAAATCCTTGGCTGGACCTAAGGACCAAGGCCAAAACAGAAACAGAACCACACAAAAAATGCTTAAGGCACATATCCATAAATTTAGGATAATCCATGAGAAATTTAACTGGCCACTAGAATAAAAGTCAATTACCTTCAGAGAAGGATAACAGGATCCAGAAAGATAACAGAGAATCCATATTATCTACAACGTAGCATATAAATTAAAAAATTACTAGACACCTAAAGAAAAAGAAAAATGTGTTCCATGACTCAGAAAAAAAAAAAAGTCAACAAAAAAAGACCCACAGAGGACTCAGTTAGTGGAAATGAAGACAAGCATTGTTAAGTAACTGATAGATATGCTAAAGAATCTCAGGAAAATATATACTTGGATACAATGCGTGAAGAGACAGGAATTTTAAAAGAGACATAGAAGCTATAAAAATGAACCCCAAATAAATCTCAGAACTGACAAACACAATACATAAAATAAATCACTGGATGGAATGGACAACAGATTGGAGAGAACATTAAAGGATCATTGAAATTAAAGGCGAATCATACCAAATCACCCAGGGAGGCCCAGGGAGGAAAAATGACTGAAAAAACAGTTCAGAGCCCTAATAACCTGTAAGACAGTATTAAGTGATCTGTCACATGTGCAATTAGAGTTGCAGAAGAAAAATGACAGGTTGACAGAAAAAAATATTTGAAGAAAAATGGTTAAAACTTTACTACGTTTTCCTGTAATCAGCAGCCCAGAGACCCAGAAACCTCAGAGGAACTCAAGAAGGACAAGTACAAGGGGACACTGAGGCACATTATAAACAGAGTGCTGAAAAACGAAGGATATAGAGAACATCTTAAATAAAAAGACATGCTACATACAGGAGAATAACAATAAGCATGACTGCTGACTTCTCATCAGGGAAAAAAGAAAAAGATGGAGGTCAGAAGACAACCGAATAACATTTTAAAAATGCTGAAAGAAAGCCTGTCAACTCAAAATCCTAAATCCAGCAAAAATATCTTGGAAAAGTGAAACCAAAATAAAGGCGATAAACTAAGGCTGAAAGAATCTGCTGTCTGGACTGAGGTAAAATAATTACCAGACGAAAATCTGGATCTACACAAATGAATGCAAAGCATTGGAAATGGTATATATATGAGAAAATATGACAGATTATCTTTTTCTTTGTAAAAAATTCTTTAATGATCTATTAACTATTTAATTTAAAGTATTAGCAACCTTGGTGGTGTATACAACATATGTAGCAGTATAATATTTAACAACAACAGCATAAAAGACAAAACTGGGCATAACTGGATTCTGTCTTTTTAAGGTTGTTACATTGTACAGAAATGGAGTAATATTAATTCAAGGTGGACTGAAAAATGCAGATTCATGTAAACTCAAGAGCAACCACTTGAAAACATACAAGCGTAACAATAAAAACCAATAGAAGATATAGAACACAGCAACAAAGGAAACATTTCATTAACTCCAGTGAAGACAGGAAAGGAAGGACAAAGAACAAAGGGTTAAAGAGAAAACAAACAAGATAATGAGACAGACATAAATATAATTACATAATATAACATAAAAAACATAATATAAATAAATTATAATTATTATAAAAATAAAGGCAAACGAACTGACAGTCCTAAAGGAAGCAGCCACTGAACGTCTCAACTACTGCTGATTACAAGACACATTTAAAATATAAGGATGCAGATAGGGTAACAGTAAAGGATTGGAGAAGAATATGACATGCCAATAAGTAAGCATTAGAAAGCTGGTGTGGCTATTAGACACAGAAAACTTTAAGGCAAGAAGTATTAACAGAATAAAAAGAGAATTTCATAGTGACAAGAGGATAAATCATAGAGAAGACATAACAAATACACAAATGTATAAGCACCTAATAACAAAGTTTCTAAAAACATGAAGCAAAATTGAGAAATATATAAAAATTCATAACTTTTTTATACTGGAAATTGTATTTCCATTAAAAACTGGAAAAAACACATTCACAAGTGATAACATTTATAACGTGACCAGTATAATTTAACTAAAAAAAGATAGGATCTGTGTAAATAAACTATATAAAATGTTATCCAAAACTAAAAAGTCATGTCAATGCTTTTGGATGAGAAGCCAATATACTCTCATTTACAAGTGAAGAAATAAATGCGATATAACTGCAATCAAAATCCCAATGTGGATATTTTTAATTGAAAACAAACACGATAAAATATTCTTTTTCTTTTTTAAGTATTCACTATGAAGGAAATAAAGGGTCATGATGTCTATAATCTACAAGGAAGTGGCACAGTCAAAAAATAAAGGCAAAAAATACGTTAAAATGTTAATAATTCTTGAATGTGGGTATGAGTATACATTTTAGTATAATTTCTACTTTTCTTAAGTTTGAAATTTTCCTTATAAAAATGTAAAAAATGCATTTACTAAGTAACAATTTCCATGAAGTTTTTGGAAAGTAAATGAAAGATGAAGATTATTTTACCAGGTATGTATGATAAATTTCAACATAGTTACAATAATCAAAACAGTATGATCACAGTCGAGGATTAGATAATTAACAATTACATGGCTTAAGGAGTCCAAAGAAGTATTTGAGTTTATATGAAACTTCAATTCAGCGGAAGAAAATAGATTGTTAATTAAATGGTATTGATTCAACCCATCAGGAAGAAATAAAGTTATGTTCATAAAAAGTATAACTCCAGAAGCATTAATATGCAAAGAAAATTTTAAGTACAATTTATATTACTTTGAGGATAGGGGAGGTCTTCATAAGCAAGACAGGAAACCAGATTTGATAAAAACAAATGAAAGATTTGGCTTCATAAAATTAAATTTCTTTGTATTTAAAATAAAATCTAAATAAAACTTTTGAAAAGCACCTAAGAAAATGTTTGTAACATACAACAGAGAAAATGTTAACATCCTTAACAAAAATATAGAATGCAAACTGACTTATAAAAAAAGTAAAGAATTCAACAAAAATTACACAAAAGTTGTGAACAAACGGAAGTAGGAACAAAGTCAACAAACATGAAAAGATCTTTAATGCAGGGAGTTGTGAGAGAATGGCATACTTAAAGAGAAACAGTTTTCACCCTATGTGAGGAGAAGTGTGAATTTCTACCGTCCTTTTAGAAAATTTAACATGTATCTACATTTCTAGCACCGTATGCAATGTGATATATATTTTTAAAGGACAGTAGATGACTTTGTAAGAGTTTATTGCAGAATTATTTATGGTGCAAAATTCTAGAAACATCTTATCAATAGGAGGAAGGTTTAGTGAGCCTTTAGCTAGTCCTCCATACTACGTGATGTCACATAACTCTTAAAAATAGGCAAGCATCTGGTATACCGTCGGCCCTGCTCATCTGTGGGTCCTGCATCCGCAGAGTCAACCGACCTGGGATCCTGTACTATGTTGCTTGAATCTGTACAGGCGGAACCTACGGACACGAGGGCCGAGGGCCGACGAAGGGATTTAGGGACTTGAACATCCACTGATTTTGTTATGCGGGTGATGTCCTGGAACACATTCTCTGTGGATACCGAGGAAGGCCTGTAATCATGTTTTTGTTTAAAGATGTATGTTTGTGCATATAAACAGCTTAGAATAAACAGAGGAGAATGCATGGTTCTATTGGTTCTGCAGAACAGGACCCAGCGGACCCCCGGGTCTCTCATCCGCTCTGTGCAGATGGAAGAGTGACCCTACTCATCGTCCAGGGCCATTTTATACAAGGGACGTAATACCCGTATTCTGGTACCTGCAGGGGCTCCGGGAACGAACACCCACGGACGGCTCTATTATTGTTTTTCTTGTATACACCTGCACTCTTTGAATTCTTAAAACAAATATGCAACACCTTTAAAATGATTTAATCATCATAACTATACAGTATACACCACTAAGGTACATATGCATTAAGCACCAAGTATAATATTACTTGCAATTAGATTTTTAAATTTTCTATTTTATAAGAATATTATTATTGTAATCATTTTGCTAAAATCATATGCAAGAAACTTGTTACTACTTACATGACTCTTATTTATAACTTAACAACAATGTATACACATAGTTTTCAGCAAGCCAAAGGATACCTTAACCCAGCGCATATTTCTCCAGTCTTACCATTGCCATAAGGAAGAGAACCGTGGACAAACTCCCGTTTCTACAGACATGAAGACTTTAAATCACACGCATCCCTTGGGCTGCAGGCAGAAGAGGGTGTGTTGTCCTGCATGACACTGACCCTTCTGCCAACCCTGGGAGGGTGCTGGCAATGTGTCCAGACTGCCCTCTGTAAAATTAAGATGTCTATTTTTTTCCTCAAAGAAGGTTCCCCATAAAAACTCTGATGATCATATTCTTGAAGAGGTCAACTTTCTTTATTACGTATCTGTCTCTAGTCATTTGTAGACCTAATGTGTTGTGTTCGGGGTACCTGAGTGAACTGCTCCTAAGAACTGAAAGCAGATTTCTCTAGAAAGAAATGTTACGATCAGTACCTTAATGGATCACAGAGGAGGTACTCAAAGCATCTGAGCAAAAAAGAACAGATTCAACTTCACCAAGACTAGGATGAACCAATAAACAAGTGTCCCCAAATCTAAAGATAAAGACGGCATCACTTAAGATGGACCTAGTCAGACATGGAAGCAGCAAAAGGAAAGTCCTACAAAGAAAAGCTGGTGGTAACCACCTACACACCGGTAAGGCCAAGAGGGGTTTTAGCCAGTGGACTGAGCTCTAACGGACAGATGGGTGGACAGGTGCACGATGAAAACACGTGATACGTTTCTGAATCCAGCGGGCAAGTCACGCCTTCTCAGAAAAAAAGGAATCAAACTACCTTAGCCTGATGCATTAGAACATTTAAGGAATCTCATTCTCTCTGTTCTGACCCCACGTTCAAACCAACTTTGGATTGCCACTTGGCTTCCTGAAGGACTGTGACCACGCTGAATGCCAATATTCTGATGCTTATAACTAGAATGTATGCTTGCAGATCAATAAAATGGAATTCAGGTTTTATAGATCAATCGCATTGGCTTGGTTAATAAGATCTGGATTCTGATGAATCCATTTTCATTTGCTTTTGAGTCTGTGAGGTCAATGACCAAACGCTGGACTGTGATAAATTCAAGGAGAGGCCTCTTGGAAAATGACTTCCCTTTAAAAGTACCCATTCCTATGTGACCAGTTTCAATTCTAATTCATGTTTTAGTGACCTTCACAATACATTGTCAGCAATCTTGTCAAAACGAAATATCCAAAGTAAATATAAAGTGCACATAAAACAAACAAAAAAAACCACATAAATTCTTTTTACATTTCTTTTTTCAAATATAAATTTATGCCAAATTACATTTTTGTTTTTAAATATAAATTTATTCCAAATGACACTTCCTGGGCTAATAAACTTTCAAAAATTATTTTTACCTATGTGATTGATTATTAAGGTTTAGCGATCCGGTCTGGTACATCTCTTCCAACTGTTTCCTGTTTCCAAAGTATAACGCAAGGTCTGTGGCAATGATGGCTTTGCGGATGATCTCAAGCACCTGTTCATATTCGCTGGAGCTCAGGGTGG
This sequence comes from Lagenorhynchus albirostris, assembly GCF_949774975.1. Classification (NCBI taxonomy): domain Eukaryota; kingdom Metazoa; phylum Chordata; class Mammalia; order Artiodactyla; family Delphinidae; genus Lagenorhynchus; species Lagenorhynchus albirostris. The sequence goes on along the minus strand of NC_083106.1, from coordinate 3,643,800 downwards.
AGAAGATATTGTGCCCCTCCAACTAGGGAAAAAATACAAATAAACACCACCAATAACAAGCACAAGCTCCAATCTAATGACATTTTCAGTTACTTGAAACAACAGTCAGTCAATGGCATTTGGTCAGGACAGGTTTTGGGGGAACAAAAGGATAGTTTGAAATGACTAATGAAATTAATGTTTTGGTTTCTCTTCACGATACAACAATGAAGCTACCACTTCAATGAACTATTTAAACTACGTAACATTTCCCACCATAAAATCCCAGTGATTTAAATATACACCTAGTTTTGGGATATTTCTAGTAAGGAATTAAAGGACTGGAATATGCAAAATATTTAAGTAAAAGACTTTTCCTTTTAAACTAATTAAGAACTTCGGTAAGTTTCACATTATACTGGAAATTAATGGGCTTAAAAAGTCATCTATATATTTGTCCACTTCCGCAAGCCTCATGATTAATAAACTATTTTCTCTGTATCATAGAAGAAAATGTCCCAGGACCTGAACATAAAATTTAGGCATATTAAAAACTCTCCCTACAGGCAATAATGCTTTTACATAAAGCACAAATCCCTGAGGTGCAAAAACTGTAAGGCCATCCTGTCTTCTGTCCTCATGGGAGATAGACCCAGCAGATCATCACCCTAAACAAGACCAAACACTGGTCATCTGAATTCTGTTTTCTCATAATTATTCTTCTGTATATGAATCTTTTAAAAACTTTTTACAATAATTTCTTCCTCGGGGTTTTAAGTTTTATTTGTAGTTGAGGTTAAAACGGGTCATTTTTGTTCAAACGAAAAAAGGTAGATATTCAATTTGTGGGTTCATCAATTATTTTTTAATGATTCATTAGTCAACACAGTTGTACTATAAACTGATGTTTAATTGTTCCCGCTTGTCTTAAGCTACATATATTGACTGATAAATTACATGACAAACTTGAAATTATTAAAGTATATTTCTTTACAAAATCAGACATCTCACTAAGATATCGTCTGCTTCCTATTACTCTGAAATAAGGTTGTATGTGCCACATTTATTTTCAGTTATCAGAATCTTCCTGTATTATTTACTTTAAAGGTATTGTATTTATATTTAAATTATCCTATGATAAATGGAGTTAGTTCTAGTTGGTTCTTTTTCAGACAATGATAATAGTAAGGACATGTTTGTAGAATGCTCTAAGGTTATAAAGCACTTTCAAACACACGATTGCACTTTCAAATTATAACATTTAAATGCATCTTTGATATCTAATTGAAACGAAGTATTTGCTGAAGCATTAACAACATTTTTATTTGACTAAAGAAAAACTGCAGTACTTATATAAACTGGTTATTTCAGTAATTTTTAGTAATGTAATCTCACTTGAAGCAGCCTTCATAAATACAATAGGGCCAAAGAGGTGGACATGATAAGGACAGGACTTCAGCTCAACACAAGGAAGAACCATCTAAATGTTCAGAGTTACCAGGTGAACTATGCATGGGATGCTGTTTGCGGAAACATTCAAAACACAGGCTGGTTAGTAACTGATGGGAGACAAGGGGTGGGGATTTAGTCACTGGGAAGGTAATTAACTTCCAAGCCCCTTTCAACCTCAACTCTAAACTTGTATTGTACAAAGTTACAAGAAAGAAATCTTGACTCTGACTTGCGCTAAGAAAGCTGCTTTGCTTTGATCATAACTCAAGTAAAGCAGCTGGCCTCTGCTTCAGCACTTAATGCTCTGTGACCTGGGCTCCCCCCCTCATACACATGTTCCACATTGGATGTGTTTGGCTGGTACGCATGCACACATCTGCTCTTGGCAGGTCGTCTGAAGAGGAATCACGTGTGATATATATTTATATGATTTATTTTCTCTATCACCAACAAACTATTAAATTATAGCACATAAAATATTCTCACATACTGTTGGATTTTACGTTTTAACCTCTCTAAAATAGGGACTTCTTAGCCTGGGTTCTATAAATTCTCTTGGGGACCACAGAGCAATGAACTCACTACAACTGTATATAGTACGTTGAGTGTGGCATCCATAAACACATGTTTTCATCAGATTCTCAAAAGTGTCCACGACCTAAGACAAAGTAAGACCCATTTTAAAGGATCTGTATATTCTGCTGGCTATTTCAGATTATTTCTTTTTTTACTTTACTTTTCGATATTAAAGGGAAACTAGGTGGAAAAGTTCAGCAGTGAACCTTTATAATGAACAGCTGGACTACTTCCTTCAACATTTTACAAGAGTAAAGGGAATAAGTGATAAAAAAAACAATAAATGGCCCCTTCCTTTCAAGAGAATATAGTATATATTTATCAACACTTTGCTCCTACCAAAACAAAAGACAATAAGGGAGATACAGCAACCAAGCACAGCAGATAAACGCTGAAAATGCTTTGAAAGCTCCAATTTCACATTAGTTAACAACCTAATAAAACCTCACAAAATAATAAGATGCTTTTATATACCAACTGATAAGTTTATTATAACTAATATTCCAGGTTACGCTGTTTAAAGTTTATATTAATTCAAGGCAGTTGATCCCATGTTGTATCAATCAAGCATAAAATAACAAGCATTTTATACCCAGCAATGTTTCTAAAGTCCCAAAATAGGTAAGGAGCATATAATTCTTACCTCTGTGAAAGCTTACGAGTGGGCTCTGTTTGTAAAGGCTCAGCTGCTTAAGTAGCTGAGATTTGTGAGATATGTACGAGAGAATAGAAACAACGCTGAAACGGTCCCGATGCTGAAAGACTTATCGGGGACACACTTTAAGGTCTTTAAGGCGGATGGTCCTTAAGGTCCCTCCTAACTCTCAAACATGATGGGTCTAAGGATTCTCAGCGTTCTGATTCACTGTTAGAGCACTGCTTTCTTGCCACAGCTGTATCTTTCCCACCACAAAATGAGGAATGTGTGTCTCATTGAGCAGATATTCAGTCTGTAGCGTCTCACTTTGGGTAAGGATATTAGTAGCTACTATATCCAAGGTCCTAAACAACGTAAGTTCATTTTTTTTAAGGCGTTCGCTGTTGAGTGGTACACAAAAAATAGAGTAGCATGGTCCCCACGAATGAGGTAAGTGAAGACCATGGGAGCACATGGGACGCTCTTCTCGGTGGCGACATGAATTCTGAAGGACCGGTGGAGGAACAGAGGAGGCATGAGACCCTGAGCGTTCGCTGGAAGCACAGACACTTCCGTGCAGCTGAGGCAAATTTAATACAGAAATGGTAAGAACTAAAGTAAAAGTTTTTTTAAAAGGCCGGGATGCAGGGCTTCCCTGGTGGTGCAGTGGTTGAGAGTCTGCCTGCCGATGCAGGGGACACGGGTTCGTGCCCCGGTCCAGGAGGATCCCACATGCCGCGGAGCAGCTGGGCCCTTGAACCGCGGCCGCTGAGCCTGCGCGTCCGGAGCCTGTGCTCCGCAACGCGAGAGGCCACAACAGTGAGAGGCCCGCGTACCGCAAAAAAAAAAAAAAAAAAAAAAAAAAAGGCCTGGATGCAGAACTGAAATACGATATGGAAAGTAATAAGGAGCCACTGAGGATTACGGAGGTGGCCTTTGGAGCAGTCCCTCTGGCGACAGCGCGCGTGGAGGTGTGTCAGAACAGAGGCAGAAGGGCGGATGGTCAATCTGTCCTCAGCACGCTTTTAAAATATTACCATGAATCATATGTAATTCTCCCCGAAGCCCTACTGTGCTGAGCTCTACAACAGAGATTCTCCCGGAAGGGCTTTGGAGCTCAGATTTCAGTATCTGCATGCCAGCCAGTCCAGGCCTCTCTCCCCAGCAGCCCTGCCCCTACTGGGCTGTGAATCACTGTCACAGGAGCAACAGGCGGAGGCTGAATCATTCTGGGGCTTCAGGATGAACAAAGTCAATGACACAACTAATTGCTTCAAGCATTCACAACAGTGATGCCTTTAAAAGATACATAATACTTATTTTGACATTTAATTGTCCACTGCATCAAACCATATACTAGGAAACATGAGAGTACTGTAATTAAGAACACAAGTTTTGGAGTCAAACAACTCTGAGTTTTAATATCCTCTGCCCCCTACTAGCTGTGTGACAATGAGCCAGTTACTGAACCTCTCTGATGCACATTACTCTTATTTGTAAAATGGAAATGAATAATAATACTTGTCTCATAGGATACCGTAAAAATCAAATGTACTGATCCGTGTAAAATTCTTAAGTTTCTGGTATATAGGAAGTACCTAATAAATGATGAAATGATTACCATGATGATGGCGGTGATGATGATAAAACCTACCAGTAGAACTTCTGCAGTCAGAGTTGAAACAGGGAGAGAGAGAAGGAGAAACAAGCACACAAACCGATACGCCCAGAACTGAACTGGACCGCCAGAGAACACTTCTATCTATTTAGAATACATCTGTAGAAAAGGACAGATTTAGGCTAACCTCTGTAATAAACTAATCCATTTTAGTCTAGAAGTAAGGACAGTGTTGAGTGTAAGTACAACTATTTTGCTATAATTGCAACAGACAACAGTAAATTCTACCCACTGCAGATGGACTTGGCTGTGTCACAGAAATGCTACTGCTATAAAACGTAATGAAAATGTCATGGGATCCCAAAATGTTGGGATAAAGATAACTTTTTAAAAATGTAAACATATTTCAAAAGCACTAGATGATTTAAGATTAATGGGATGATGAGAAATTTTTCTTAATAATGAGAATACCATTCCTAATTGGTCTGTTTTCTAAAATTTTGACTTCTGCGTACCTAACGTAGGGTATTCACAGAAGGCAAAAGACAGAAAAAGGGTAGCTTCAATATTCAAAATAATCATTAATATCTTATTATGAAATATAATTTGACTATTAAAATGAACATTAATTGTGAATATTAAATAAAGGAATGTTCAATGAACATTAAAATGGATTTAATATTCTAACGCTAATGGTTCTATCACCGTTGCTAAATAAAAATGCATGGATGGGTAAGTTTTAGGTCAGAACACAAAGCTTGCCCACTCTCTTGTCACTGTCCACATAGAACAGTCTCCTTACCTGAAGTCATTCCACTTACCCTCCACCACTGAGGCACCTACACGCTTTGTCCTAAGGAGACATATCTACTCAGTTTCCCCTAAATAGAACCTGGCAGTTACCAGTCGCCAAACGTTGCACACATTGTTTTGCCTTCTCTGACTCTTAGGTCCACATTCTTATCTTCACGTGACCACCACCACCCACATCAACAGACCCGGCAGCAGGCCTGCCGGATGGAGATGAACGAGGGGCAGCGACTGTCCTCACCGGGCTTACAATTCAGAGGAGAGGAAGGCTAAACTCACAAACAGAACATTTTTATACCACGTGAGAACTCTAGAATACGTGTATGTTTAAGGGACGCAGGGGCCATGTGGAAAAGGCACACAACTGTGCCCCAGTTATGTGGAGACGTCATAAAATACTTTCACCGGAGGAGGTACTGCCTGAGCTGAGTCTTAAAGATAAGGAGAAGCTGGCCACCAAAATAGAAAACTCTAGACAATGCAGAGTTAAGAAATGGTCCAGAACTGCAAAAATACACATACAATAGTCCTGCAACAGGCAGAGGCCATTCATAAAAGACTTGTATATCAATTAAGAAACAAAATTTATTCTTGAGGCCATGGGACCCACTGGTGGCTTTTAAAAAGGAGAATAGGGCGTCCCTGGTGGCGCAGTGGTTGAGAGTCCGCCTGCCGATGCAGGGGACACGGGTTCGTGCCCCGGTCCGGGAAGATCCCACATGCCGCGGAGCGGCTGGGCCTGTGAGCCATGGCCGCTGAGCCTGCGCGTCCGGAGCCTGTGCTCCGCAACGGGAGAGGCCCCAACAGTGAGAGGCCCGCGTACCGCAAAAGAAAAAAAAAAAAAAAAAAAACTGGGGGAAAAGTCAGTCAAACAGACAACGTCTAATGAAGGCGGAATTTGGGATGTCACTCGGGAAAGGTCCTTGATGGACATATAGGAGACTGTACGCTCAGAGGGGCCAGTTCAGCATCCACTACAGGCGCCAAATGGGAACTCTGTCTCCCATGAATGCCCCTCACGGCCTGTACACAGCCCCTGGCCCCAGTCACCGGGAAAACAGTCCTGAGACCCAATGTTGAGACAAGGGGCAGCTCAGCAAAAGTTAAGAATCTGAACCTATCTTTCCTCTAGATGCTTTCACACTTCTCCTTACTTCATTCCTGACTTAATCTCCTCCCACTGCCCACTCGGGGTGGGGGCGGGGGGGAGGGTGGGAACTGCCCACTGCATCTTTCTCCCTGTGATGGAAGTGAAGGCAAGTGTGAACGAACATACAGCCCTCCTGCCGTGCTGTACCGTGAATAGTTCTGTGCTAGTGTGTGAAGGACTGAGGTTAGCTTTTAAATCTACTTCCCCTTTCTGTTTGCTGAGGTTGCTGTGGTCACACAGGGGGCCTCTTCCCCACGCTTCCCCAGTCGCCCAGATTATCCCGTAAGTAATTGTGGCAACAACACTGAAAGTCAGCATTCGGGTTAACGAGACTGTGGCCTGTAGACACACACACAGCTTTGAGGAGGCCTCGTGGGGAACCATCTCTAACCATCGTGGTGAATTTTTTTATCTCCTCTTTGGCCACGTTGCCAAAGGATGAATAGTTCGGGACTGCGATCCTCTGTGCAGCCAGAGCGCTGAAGTCTGCCTGCGGAGATGAGGACGCCGAAGGAGAAGCCCTTCCCTACCCTGACCACTGGGCGGACAGACCTATCAGAGGGCTCCGTGTGATGTAATGACATATTGTTCTGTCTGATAATTCAGTGACTGGATGTTGAAATTAAATTTTACTCTCGGCCAAGGATATCACCTTAATTGGTCAAGTCTGGAGGTGTCCTGACAAAACTTCAAACTGGCAGGGCTTGGTGACTGGAGCTGGGGGCAGGGTGAGGGGGAAGGACTCTAACAGGGTCACTGGCCCGTGGGGTGAGTGAGGCACCTTCACGGGAGCTGTAAAGTAACTCAGCACGATTGTGGCCACACTGAACACCAAACACAGTTCAAGCGTTTGGAAACAGAACCTTACGGTGCCCCAGGCTGACACTCAGGCGTGAGAGCCACAGCCTGTTAGGATGGCTGGGACCCCAGGAGGCCGGCCAGGTGGAGCGGCAAGAAGGTCCGCTTGAGGGCGGAGCTGTGGACACAACAGGCATCTGTGCTTTTGCTATCACTCTCCCCCCGGGCCTGAAACATGTGCTGGCAGCTGCGAGGCAGTGAATAAATATGTTCGTTATTGAAACGAATTTCAAGAGGCAGTTAGATGGATCTGAGAAGCAAAACTCAGAGGAGTTATCGTGAGCATGTACGATCAGCAGATTCTAGAGATCTCCAGAAAATGAAGGAGCCCTCCGCCATGCTCCTGCCCGTGAAGATGGGGCCATGAGTTTATGCCCCCTATGTTTCTCCCTGTCACAGCTCACACAGGAGGTGTTGGTCAAGCCAGGATACAGATTCAGATTTTAACTGATGGGCTGAACCTGTGGCCATGACGGTTCTTCTAGCTGGCTTCCCATCCCATTCATCTGCTGAGAACCTCACCTCTCTAAAGACACAAGAACAAAGGTGCCCTTATGCTCCCCCCACCAGTGACTGAAATGCCTTCTCTAATACTCGGAATCTAACTACCCTCCAACAACTCTGTGGATGCCAGCAGCGTGCCTGAACTTAATTCACTGCCTGAGTCCCCGTGATGATGCTCTGATCATTCTAGGAACACCGCATCATGTAACACAGAGCCCCCACGTGGCTGAGGGTTTGCTGAAAATGCGACAAACTGCTCTGTGCCACCTCCACTGTCAACGGCGGCAAACAGAGTAAGTCTTCCTGCCAGAAGTCTTCCTTGGCTGGGTCAGACCCTCTCCACCCCTTCTGCTTTGTATCACTGCTGTATCACACAGTTTATATCTTATTCCATCCAGCAGCGATGTACCTTGCAACCCTGGCCTCTGTAAATTCTCCTATATTTAAAATAGGTTTTCTGAGGGAACTTCAGGAAGGCTATTAAAATTCATTTGCAGATGAAGTTGCCAGAAATGCTGTCACAGTCATATGTATGAATTCATTTAGGACACAGGATGCACGTGGGGCCCAGGAGTCCTAATTATTTCTAAATGAAGGCATCCTGATGTCCTTTCTGGCATAGACCCTTCTTCCTGGGCAAATAAATAGCCTAAGGGGAAAGTAGATACAAACTGTCATAAAGTTTTATAAATGTCTATTTACAGAAAGCATGTTCTAACGCATGTGTGTGTTAATATATGTGTGTGTATATACACCTATTATACACACACATATATAGGGACATGCATCTATATCATACACACATACAAACACATATACATATATCCACACACATCTTTTATCCTGCCTAAATTTCTAGGTATGTATGTATGTATCTATCTGTCAGCCAAACATACATAACCTACATCATTTAAAAAATAAAGTATTGGTGCCAAGGGAACATCGGGAATGGTGACTACCTATTGCTTTCAGGGATAGAACCAGCCCGGGAGCAAGGGGGACATTCAGCCACCTGCCGGATATGACTCCGTATCTGACAGACCTTTCACTCTGCCCCGCAGGTCATCAGAAGAGCACCTGCACTTCAGCAAGCTCACCATTTACCTTCTCAGCCCTGAGGAAAAGGGGCCTGACCACGTACATGTTGCTGGGTTTTGAAAAGATCTGAGTGTGCAGTACTACCAATCACTGGGACAGCTGGGACCATGAGGCACCACTAGGAGAAGCTACGGAGAGGAAAAGAGCCCTGGGTGGTCGGGGGAGGGCTGGGCTACACAAGAAAGGAAAACTGCACCAAGTGGCAGACACCTTTCTGCTTCGCAAGTCGCCCACAGCCAGGCGCTGCTGAGGTCCTGCCGGGGCTTTGTGTCACAACCTTGAAAATTCCAAATCCTTCCCGTAGACACGTAATCAAAAGATCTAATAAGATTTCTCTTCCTATTTTTGAGGTGCTGACAGTGAGAGGAAGAAACGGGGTCCACTATTCTTAAGTCAAACAGAGATCACATTTTAAAAATTGTCTGTGAGAGGAGTAAAAGCATTACGAGGCGATAGTTACGTAGTTAAGATGACTTTGAGAAAAAGGTTTGAAGTGAAGAAGGAGCGTACGTATCTCACAGGGAAGGGAGACCAGTCAGCATCCAGCTCAGTCACTAAGGACATCTTAAAAGCAAGAAAACTCGATTTAAAAACACACAAAAGAAAAAATAAAAGAACTTCAATGCACTTAAAATCTTGTTTGCCTAACGTTCAAGATTCGTTGTTCAACACATTCTGGTTCAAGAACATGATGATCCATGTAGATTAAATTAACTACGTGAAACAAACTTTGCCTTAGGGTATAACGTACTTAAAAATCAAATGTAATTGCAAAATATATACAAATCTTTTAAAAAAGGTTTTACGATAAAATGTAGCTGCTGTTTCTAAAGAAAGCCAGAAGAATACGCCTCTTTTATGTATAAACCGTGGGTCTCTCTGACAAGACGACGCACACACGGGGCAGCGGTCAGGCACGTGGCCCTGGGCGCCTCACCTGAAGGATGGAAACGGTCTGGGAGAAGTGATGCTGTTCCATGGTCGACGTGGAGTATAGTGCCGCGAGGGGGTGGTCGAATTTCTGCAGGTAGCTGTTACTGAAGCCCCTGTGGTCCAGGTCGTGGCACAGACACGCAATTAGCAGTCCCTTGCGCTTAAGGAGAAACCACAGTGCACAGATGTTCAAAACAAAGAAATGGGACATGAGGAAAGTTACGGTTAGTATTCTTATCACACTGACTTCTGTCACTGATGCAGCCAACATGCTCATGAATGCCTGAAATAACAGATAATCTAACTTCTTTTTTAACCAGTTTCTTTGTCTTTCTGCTTAGGAACTTAACAATCAAATTATCCTTGAGTTTTCCTGATCGACTCTGGTAAAAAGGGTAGGTGGTATCAAATTAAAGCAAATGTTCCAAAGAATCACAGATAAAGCAAGTCTGCAAAAGGAGAGGACAGTATCAGTTCTTCACTTAAAAATCCATTCAATATTAAATTCTAACGATGTTACTGCTATCATAAATGAGGAATATAGCAAGTAAATCATACAGCATGTGAAAAATGGCAAATTGTATACAAAAAGATAAAAGGAAGAGCAGGCTGAAGGGGACAGGTGAGAGGCGGGTGGCTGTGATGTACAGCAGTCAGGATGGGCCTCAGACAGGCAGAGGTGCAGGTGAAGGGGAGACGCAGGTGGCTCCCGGGGGTGGGGGCGGGGGCGGGGCTCTCAGCCAGCGCACATCCTGGCAGGGGAGCCTGCCTGCGAGTCACAGGACCAGAGTCACATGACCAGGACTGACCACTGCAGGGGCTGCGGGGAGAGGAGGACAGAGAGGAACCTGAGGGCAGGGCAGGGGAGGGGAGGGTAAAGATCTTGTATTATCTGTGATCCAGGGACCGATGGCGGGGGTTTTCAGCAGAGCAGTGACATCATCTAGCTGACGCTCTTTAAAGATCCCCACGCTGGCCACTGTATTGAGAACAGACCCTAGGAGGGTGGGAGAGACCTGGGGGAGGCTTTCGTCGTGACTCAGGCAAAACATAACAGAAGCTTAGACCAGGAAGCTAGCAACGCAGGCTTAGGAGACATGACTAAAGTCTGGAAGATTCTGCAGGCAGAATCAACAGAACTTTCTGGCAGGCTGGGCATGAGAAGAAAGGAGGGCAGGACGGCGAGCGGGGGAGGGGAAGCCAAGCCTGAGGGCCAGGTCATCAGCCTTAGACGCTGATGGACGGGGTCTTCACTGAGAAGGGAAAGTTGAAAGGGGAGCGGGCTGGAGGAGCGCTCGGGAACCGAGGGTGCTGGGGGTCCTGGGAGCCACGTGAGAACAGCGACGCAAAGAGGAGAACTGAGCTCAGACCCTTGGACCCGCACGGCCCCTGGACCAGAGCATTTTCTGGGGGGTGACGGAGCTGGTTTCAGAGAAAAGGGGAGGAGAGGAATTGCAGGCGGCCAGCACAAGGGCTCCACCAGGGGCCGGCGGCAAAGAAGAGCCTAGAAATCCGGAGGGAGCCGAGCGGAGAGGCAGAGGCAGAGGGTGCAGTGAGGTGGAGGTCACAGCCTGCGACCTGCACGGGATGCAGAGCCTGCGGAGGACCCAGCGCGGAGGGAGCGAGTTACGGAGCGGGGGGCGGGGGAGGGAAGAACCGCGAGGGCAGGGACCTCTGAGACCAGGGCAACTGGCAGGGCGGCTCTGGACAGGAGCCCGGGCAGCATCGAGGAGGGCGTGAAGCCGGAGTGCGCGGCGCCACCGGCCGCGGGGCCGGCGCCTGCACAAAGCCCCACCGGAGCACTGCGCCTGCGCCCTGCTGCTGCCTTAGTCTCGCCGAGCCGCGCTGGTTTCTCCTGCCACCTAATGGGCGGGGAGGTCGCCCCGGGCACCCGCACCCCTCAACTATGCGGTAGGCAGGGGACCAACCCTAAGTGTTCGGAGGTCTTAAGACACTGAACTGTGTATGTTCTGGGGGTCGTTTGGTTTGGGGGCTGTTCCCATATTTTATGCTGCAACGTCGGCCATAATGAATCTGGTAAGAAATGTCAAGGTTGTAAAACCTGGCACAATAGATAAAAGCTTTCTAATTCCTTTTAACCTATTTTATTTTATTGATGTTCAATAGCCTTGTCAAGTGCATGCCAGAATCAAGCATCTGAAAATAACTTACGAAGTAAAGAACTACCTTTGTTAACTTTTCCTTTAAAAACATCAAAGGATCATTTCTAAAGCTCTACTAGAGATTACACATGCACCTTACAAAATATATTTTAAATACTTATGTATGTTATTTGGGGGTTATTTTTAGCTAAAAGACCTGAAGTTTCTGGAGAAACAGAATGATATAATTCTAGAAACTTAAATGGAAGTCAATATGTAGTAACAAAACATCTCATTCGTCTTAAAATTTTCCCATTTTTGAATATAAATTTTAATATAATCCAAAAGAATAATTTCTATAATTCTCAAGCTTACAGGCTAACTTTTGGCAGAAAAGATAATAAAATTGCTTTCTTAAAAGGAAGTGAATGGAGAAACACTGAAATTTTCAAAAATATGGGGTTCAATGAAATGGAAAATTGTTTAGAAAAATTTATATTAAAAAAGAAAAAATTTCATCGTGTGTGTGTGATAAATAATTTATTAGGCTAAGCCCCATCTAAAGCCCCATCTAAATAATCTAAAGATTATTAATAAAAAAAGGAACGTTTTGACTCTTTACAATAGCATTTTTTTCTAAAATGCGTCTTTCAAGTTTCCCATCCAAATTGTGAATTTGGTCTGACAGGATGGAAAGGACAGGACTGGACCTCAGGGTTCTAATGTTGGTGGACATGACCTTGGGAGAAGCACAATTTCTTTATCACAGAGACACAGCTCCCTTTCTTCACGTGTCCTGAAGCAGGAGGAGAGAAGGGTGGATTCGAGTTAGGGCTTTCATAGGGCTGCTGGGACCTTGTGGAGAGAGGGCAGCGAGGCCATCAGGAAGGTCCCGCCTGGGAGGAGCACAGCTGGGGCGAAGGCGCCCCATCACCAAACGTGGGCTGGGCATTCAAGGAAGGGGCTCGACAGCAGTGCATGAATGGACTAGGTGTCCCCAAGTCTTCTCTGAGCGCATCACCAACTCCAAGTCCGTAAAGTCCGGTGAATCAGTGGAACATTGCCGAGCCCCTGTTCCCTTATGCTAGAGAAGGTCAAATAAGCATTTATGTTTTAATTGTATTTAATGCTCTGGGTTCTCAGATGGGTAGGATATGTCTCCATTATCCAGGGCATTAGGGCAAAGAGAACAATTCACTTTGTTTACATCCTTTCAGAAGAATTCAGCTTTAACAGGGAAGAAAGACTACAAAAATGAGTGTTTCCTTGAGGGATATTTTGATGAAGTTGAAATTTCTGTATCTACATTCCTTATACAAAATAATAGGGAAAATCCTTGGGTACAACAATTTAAAAAGTGTGCTTCTGTGAAGTTACGGAACCAAAATTTGTCCTGGAATGACATACAGTCGCCTAACTATTTCATAAACATACTCCAGACATAGAGTACTTCAACCCACTCAGGTTATTTGAAGCGGGAGAGAGAAAGCGTGTGCACACCCACCTCGAGTTCGGTGAAGAGCCCGTGGTTGTTCTGGAGTATGGCGTACATGCAGTGTGCCACCGTGACTGCGTGCTTCCAGTTGTGGTAAGGGACCCGACGATAGTTTTTCTTCACAGACATGATAAAACGACACAACTTTTCAAGCTCAAAGCTGTGTGGAAAAGAAATTGTCATGACAGAAACTGGGAAAGAACCAGTACATTCCAGGAGACCACTAGATGTGCACGTCTGTCCTGTATGCGCTTGCACGGGTGAACACTTCCGCGGGGACGGGATGCAGGAGCACGGGGGCCTCACTCACCAACCTCCTCACTGCTTCTCCAGCAAGGTGAGAGAGGCAGACTCTTTGGTGGCTCGTGCTCTGACACGGTAACGGGCCCACGGGGGAGCAAATCCCAGAATCAGCTTACCGTTACCCATCATGAACACCCGCCACCTCTTCCTTAGCTTTCAAGCACCTCCTGCATCCCATCGTGCTCAACAGACAACAGCATATCATCATCCTGTTCAAGGGTATTTTTAGCTAAGTTTTTCCAGAAAGCATGTTCAGATTCACAAGCTGCGACCATGCATACTATAAGAATTTCCTAGGTGAGTGATTATCCTTTCAAGAGGAATCCAAATTACCATGGGACACTCAAATTATTAAGCGGTGGTAGCAAATGGCTATATCCAAATCTTGACGCAGTCCATGAAAGAATATGACGTATTTCATCATACAGTAGGTTATAAATTTTTATGTGTATCATGTGTTTACACGTATTTAAAGCCCCACCAACTCTCTCAGTGGATTTAAGGCAGCTTAAGACAAAGGCATATCAATATGAAACAGGGGTCCCCGAAATACCGAAGAGACGAGAGCCCATAAAACCTCTAAATACATATAACCTTTATCTTTCTCCACTGAAAATGTTCAGATGTCCCTGAAGTGTAAGGTATGTGATTTTAAGAGTTTCAACTGGTCAAACTCTCAATTGCTATCTAAGAAATAAGTGGCATTAGTTACCCTGTGTACATCCTTTTGAGACAATAATTTATAAAAGTCACTGATGGAAATAAGAGAAAACACAGAATTCAATAGGAAACAAGTGACAATTTAGTTCTAGAGACGCTAAGAGCCTCTATAAGCCACTTAATGACTAAATTAGTAAAAAAAGAGAAAAAGAAAATTATTCCTTGCGTTTTAAGTATGTGTTTAAGCTGTAAAAAAAAAAAAAAAAAAAAAAAAACAGATACAAAGTCATGAAAGGCCTCTGGGACAGGCCACAAGGAGAGGAGAGAGATTTGCAAGGAAAGGGCAACATAACTTCATTACTAACAAAGGACTAGACTTTGAATTAGGAGACCTGTTTCTTTCACACTTGTTTTAACTGATATATCGAAGTTAAAGGTGAAAGTCGATGTTAAATGTGTATGTACATTCCAAAACACACCTAAAAACAGTATGCAATTATGTTGAGAAGTAACCTCTGTCTCTTTTAGCTCCACCTATATCCTTCTGATCACCTGGTTAGACCTGGTTGTTAACCAAGGGGCAGCCTCTGAGGGAATCTAAAAAGGCTGCACATTTGTCCAATAATCTTAGCCTTTTTTAATTTAAATATCTAGAAAAACAATTTCTATATGGCATATTTAAGGTAATTATCAACCAAAAAAGTGGCGAGGCATTTAGGTAGGGGAGGAGGATTTTAAAGCAAGTGTGTGGGTCACACATACCAGGCTGTCCCACAGGACTGGTGGACCATGTAGACAAAAATTCCAGGCCACATGTTTTCAAAGGGACCGATGTCAAAGTGGAACCTGAAATAAACAGAAAGCACAGGTCATGAGTAAATGTAATTAATTAAGATAAACATAATAACAAGTAAAGGGAGTAATTTAACTTTTTGCCTATCAAGAGACTAAAAAAAATACTAGGAGTTCGGCCCCCTCTTCCTGCCTCTCTCAGTCACATCTCTGTTGTATTCAAAGGTTTCCAGGAGGAAATTCCACACATTCCCTCAGGAACTTAGTCCAAGATCTAAGCCATTGCTTAATTCTTTATTAAGCAATCTGTAAAAAAGGAACATTGTGTTTGTTATCAGAGCAATGACAAAGTCCAAAATAATTATACTATGAGCCCTACACATACATTACACAGCTCACAGATACGGGGGAGGAGCTCATCTGAAATTTTCTGAGATGAAAATTAGTCTATTTCCTATTTTAATCCAGAGAAAAGTTTCATAAATATTAACATCCGAAGTTATTACCTATCTTTCATGTGCTAATTTGGTTACAAACATTTAACCCAAATAAGCAGAACGGGAAAGTATTAAAAGAGACCATTTTCCTCTCGTTACAGCACTTCTGACACCAAATGTGTGAGTTTTCCACACCAAGCAATTCTCCGGTTCTCTGCAGACGCCGGCTGACTTCCTGCAACTCAGTTCAATTCTGTCATTACCTGGAGTTAACGCAGACCCCAGAGGTTAGGGGCGCAGGCCCACAGGCTGCCCCCACTTGAAACGTCAATCACAAGCCCAGGCCACCCACACTTCTAATGCATCGGCTGTTCCCACGACCCCTCCTCAGGTCAGATGATGCGCTAGGACAGTTCCAGAACTCAGGGAGACACTGTGTTTACTCTCACCGGTTTACTATGAGGGATACAACGCAGCAAGAGCCAAGCGAAAGAGAGGCACAGGGTAAGGTGGGGGGAGGGTAAGGTAGGGGGGAGGGCAAGGTAGGGGGGAGGGTAAGGTAGGGGGAGGGCAAGGTAGGGGGAGGGTAAGGTAGGGGGGAGGGCAAGGTAGGGGAGAGGGCAAGGTAGGGGGGAGGGTAAGGTAGGGGGAGGGCAAGGTAGGGGGGAGGATAAGGTAGGGGGAGGGTAAGGTGGGGGAGGGTAAGGTAGGGGGAGGGCTGCGGAGCTCCCATGCCTCTCTGGGGGCACCCCCTTTATAGCACCTGATGCCTTCACCAACCTGGAAACTCGCCGAACCCCTTGGTTAGGGTTTTTTGGAGGTTCCAGGACATGGGTACGGTTGACTAAATCACGGATCACTGGTGATTAGCTTAATCCCCAGTTCTCCCTGGAAAGGAGTCCAAGGGTAAGGCTGACTTCCAACCCTCTAATCATAGGCTGGTTTCTCTGGCAACTGGCCGTCATCCTCCGAGAGCCACTCAAAAACTCAGGGTGGCTGAAAGAGGTTTAATGTGAGTAACAAAAGATGCCTCTCTCACCCAGATCACTCAGGGAATTACAAGAGTAAAAGGAGCTCTGTGCCAGGAACTAGCTACATATATATATATATATATATATATATATATATATATATATATATATATATACACACACACACACACGCACACACACTATATAATACATATACTGTTAAAAGATAAACTGAGGCGTATTAAAAATCTTAAGAGTTTATTTGAGCAAAAACCCATTTGAATAGAGCACCACCAACTTAAAGCGGTTGAGTGCTTTGGTGACAGGAGCCATGGAAACACATCTAAAGAGAAGATGCAAAGAAAAGAAAGTATTTGATTGGCTACAGCTTAAAGCCTAGTTGGCTGTTCAGAACTGGCTGTCCTTAGCATTTCCATCTCGTTACCTTGAGGCATTTACAGGTTTAGATTTACAGGTTCGTTTACTAAGCCGCCAGGGCATTAAAGTCACATCAGTCTAACGGCCTCCTTGTTTAATTAATTTAAGAATACTCTGTTTCCAAGTATAAACAAATATCAGCTCTGGATCACTTCTGAAGGTTTTTTATGTAGTTATATAGTGTTGGCTTGTACTTCTAATGGGCAGGTCCTACCACGAGTAACAAATACATTAGCATAGGATTAAAAACAAAGTGTGAAAGTTGAACTATTTATTACTAAATTCTCAGATTTAATTTGTAAATTTAAAATTATATGGAAATGAAAACTTTCAGCTATCTGATATTAAATGTCATTTTGAATATTAAATTTTACATAGTGTAAAGTGTGCAAAAGACTAAAGAGAAAAGCTAACATTTACGTTAAATCATTTCAAAATGGTGTTCACACTTTTCTTTTTAAAGATAAAGAGATCTGGCCTTTCCTTCCTTCCAAGGGGAAAATGGCAACACAAGAAACCACACATGTAATATGGTATTTATAATTCTAATTCTAGAACCCATTTCACTTTAAATTCAATCAAATTAAAAATCTGTTCCTGAAGAAACTGACAAGACAAAACTCTCACAGTTCAATTTCTTTGCAAAGACGGGCGGGAAGGTTGAAATGCATGAGGCCTTGCCATTCCTCTGAAGTACAAATGCTATGATAGGACAGCTTCTCCATGGTGACCCGGTAAATGCACTCCGAATGACGAATTCTATGATACATCTGGAAAGCAAATCCAACAGATAAAAAATAAAGAATGTTTAAAGTGGTTTTGTCATTAAAGTTCAGAATTTGGTATAAAAAAATCAGAACTATAATTGGATTCACTATTACTTTCCATTGACTACTATTACTATATATATATTTCCATGTACACTGAAGATATCCATGACACATGTGACTTTGAAGATACAAATAGTTTTTTAAAAAATTATATCTCCTTTTTAAAAGACTTATTAAATTCCGTAACAAATGTCTTTTTGCCGGACGTTATCTCTGGGTAGAGAGATTACCTGGTACCTTATTCTCGGACTCCCAGCCTCCAGAATGGAGAGGAATAAATGTCTGCTGTTTATAAGCCACGTGGTCCATGTATTTTGTTACAGCAGCGCAAATGGACTGAGACAGAGACTAAATGAGACAAGAGTTAAGATATTTTTTTCTATGTCTCCTTTTAAAAATATTTAGCTTAATTCTTGGTGATCTCAAGGTCCTCTAGTCCAGGGAGTTTGAAAAATGTTCGATTGTAAAGTTCTTTACTGGTAAGATAAATTTAAAGATGCATGCATAATAAACGTATACTCCTTCAGCAATTATATGCACATGCACTGTGCTAATATATTGTTTATATTATGAAACAAGCTAAAATAGAAATTTAAAAAGATAAAAATAAAAAGTACATATTTTAAAAATATTTTATTTTATTTACTTAGTAAACAAGACTCTTTTCGTTCATACTAAACAATTATATATTTTGAAATGAAGCACTGTAATTGTATGTTATCAACTGTCAAGTTTTTTCTTTACTACTTTGTGAGATGGTGGCGTCAAGTTTAATACTTAGAAACAGTTGTACTATTGGAGAAGAATATGCCAAAAAGTATGCGGATCCAGATGGAATAAAGGTAGTATTGACTGTTCTTAAATATCACACTTACAGTTTTGCTCCCTAATGACTAACACTTTTGACTGAAATTCAGACAAATTTCCATTTTCCCTGATGTAAATCAGTTAATCTTGCAAACTAATCAGTTGCATCTTTATATATTATCAATCAGGTTCAAAACCAATGACACTCAATGAAATCATTCATGGGGAAGATTTTAATAAATTAAAAGCTGTTTCATAAAATAAATTTTTTTAAAAATTCAACTTTTGAAGACAGAGAGGGAAAAGGAAATAAAAAACAGATGGAACAAACAAAACAAATAACAAGTTGATGGACTTATACCTAAACATAAAATGCGCCTGGTCTAAATATCCCCATTAAAAAGAAAAGGTTATCTGATTGAATAGAACTGCAAAACCCCAACTCACGCTGTTTACAGGAATCCTACTTTAAACATAAAGACTCAGATAGGGTAAAAGTAAAAGGCTGAAAAAGATATTTAACACCAGTCTAGAGAAAGTGGGAATGGCTGTACTTGTATCAAATAAAGTAGAATTCAGAGCAAAGACTATTACCAGGGATAAAGAAGGTCATTTCAAAATGATAAAGGGGTCAGTTCATCAGGAGAGCCTCATACTCCTACGCGTATATGGTCGGTTGGTTGTCAACGAGGGTGCAGAGGCGAGTTAGTGGAGAAAGAAGTCTACACAACAAAGGGATCTGGATCAGTGGGCACCGGTGGGCCAAATAAACAAACAAATGTTGATCCTTCCCTTGTACCATACACAAAAATTTACTCAAAATGTAAAACTATAGAACTTCTAGAAGACACCATAGGAGAAAATCTTTGTGGTCTTAGGTTAGGCAAATATTTCTTTGATACAATGCTGAAAGCATGATCATAAAAAGAACAAATCATAAATTAGACTTCTTCAAAATAAGAAAGAAACTGTTAAGAGAATGACAAGCCAAACGCTGGGAGCAAATATTTGCAAATAAGCAACGTGATAGATGAGTTGTATCTAGAATATATAAAAGAACTATTAAAGCTCAATTAAAAAAAAACAGACAATCACAAACAAAAAATAGGCAAACGATTTGAGAAGACACTTCACCAAAGAAGACATGGAGATGGCAAATGTGGAGAAACTGGAACACACACAATGATATTGGGAATGTACAACCACTTTGGAAAACGGTTTGGCAGTCTCTTAAACATCCCCTCACCGGATGACCCCACCGTTCTAGGGATTTACTCAAGGGAAATTAAAGCGTATGCCCACGCAAAGACATGTGCAACTTTATTTGTAACAGCCAAAAATGAAATAGCTCAAATGCCCATCAACAGGTGACTACATAAACAGCTCATATCCATTCAATGGAATACTCAGTGATGAAAAAGAATGAACTATGTACACACACAATGTCATGGATGAATCTGTGCTAAGTGAAAGACGCCAGGTAAAAAGGAACACAGATTTTATGATTCCAATTATAAAAAATAGTTCTAGAAAATGCAAAGTAAGTTATAGAAAGTAGGTCAGTGGTTACTTGAAACTGGGGGATGAAGATGGGGAGGGTCCCATGGGAGGGATCACAAAGGGGCCCCAGAAGCTTGAGGGGGTGATGGGTACATCTGCCATCTTGATGTGGTGATGCTTGCACTGGGCTGTGTGCATACACACCTGTCAAACCGTATGCTCTACACGCATGCAGTTCACTGTATATTTATAAACCCCAGTAAAGTTTTTTAAAAAAGTTTGCTCCCAGTCTTTGTAAAGGTATGTGATAATTTGTATATGTGACACATAAATTTCAGCAAAATAGTCACATGATGGTGATGAAAACATCCGTTTTCAAAGTACTCTGTGGCATGAGTTTATTTGGAAAAGCAATTATCTTCTTTTTCAGTGTTAATGTTACTTGCAATTTGAAAGTTCAGATTAAATGCTTATTTCTTTGAATATGTCTTCTAAGTAACAAAACATTGCCATTTGTCATCAGAAAAGATCAGCAATTTGGAGTTACCTTTTTGTGAAAGAAATATGTGTAAATAATCAGTGAATTTAATAACTATTCCAAGTACTTTGCCTCACAGCAGCAAATCCTTGGTGGTACAATGGAAATGAATGTACATTGCAAAGCTGTCCTCCTGATATGGTTGAGGAAAAGCCAGGATGGGGCTTAAAAGTGCAGGTTGGACACCTCTGTCACCTCTTCCTCCTTGTAGAAGTCCCACTCTGTCACAGGGGACTCCACACTCTGGACAAGACACAACCACCTGACGCATGAACTGGATGAAAGCTACATCCGTGTATGACCAATCAAGAAACTGTAGTTTCTTTAATATCATTTACCTAAAAGAAGTTCTCACATTTCCCTCCTACCCCTCAATGGACTGTCACTTGCCTCCCACTCGAGATGATACTGTAGGTTCTTGTAGGAGGGTGAACAGTCAACAGGATTTACTCAGTATTTACCGTGATTCGGTATTACCTGTTATTCAGTGTAATTCTATGGGGGGGGTGCTAGTAAAAGTAGCTATTATACATTAGGCAGCAAAATAATACTGCTGTTACAGTCATGAATACTAGTGGGCACTAACTCTGTGGCAGGCAGCGTTCTAAGTGCTTTGCATGCACTACTTCACGTAACTCTCACAAAAATACTGTCATTTATCATTTTACAAGCTTATGACCTCCAATTAGAATAAGCTATATTTTTATTGATTATTTTTATTTATAAACTTATATTTATAGTTTCAATAAATTTATAATGTTTACAAATATATAAATTATTCAATTTAGATTTATTTATTTTATTTTTATTCTATTTTGTGTTCAGTGTAGGGAAGTAACGTGAATTTTAACTTTACGGCAAAAAATAATTCGTTTTGGCAAATTTTATAGCTACTTTGGTCCCCATTTTCTACATGACCTTCAATATGAATAGTAGAAAATAATATAATGTAATATTATTAGTAAATGATTTTACTGTATTCATCCTACTGCAAATTACTTTTCTTTATTTATTTTATTTTATTTTTTTTTGCAGTACGCGGGCCTCTCACTGTTGCGGCCTCTCCCGTTGCGGAGCACAGGCTCCGGACGCGCAGGCTCAGCGGCCATGGCTCACGGGCCCAGCCGCTCCGCGGCATGTGGGATCTTCCCGGACCGGGGTACGAACCCGCGTCCCCTGCATCGGCAGGCGGACTCTCAACCACTGCGCCACCAGGGAAGCCGCCTACTGCAAATTATGAATGAAGTAGAAAACCATGCTGCCTAAGTTGAATTTGCATGAACTGCCTATGACAGCTGAGTAGTTAATCTTGGGCTCCCTGTCCAGCCGGAAGAGACCGCAAGGAGAGGTGGCTGCCATTTATTCTGATGGTGTTTCAATCTTAGGCTCTAGGATATGGAAAAGTCACAAAAGACAGAAGAAAGAGGACCTGGAAACAGGAGTGTAACCTAGCATATTTCTACCACATGGTAAAAATGCCACCACTTACAATTTTATAAATATTGGCATCCAAGAATACGTACTGATGCTTCAGAATGTTTCTCTTGTGCCTATTTCTACAATAATCATCACTCTGAGTAGACATGGTGGTGTCTGGAGGATGCCCTAATATTATTCACGTCATGACAGGCCTGGAATCACTTAAAGGTAAAGCAATTAAGAGCCAGACTCCGGATCACCTGCCTGGGTTGAATCTCCTCTCCGACTTTCACTAACGGTACACCTTTAAGTAAGTTACCTAATTCTCTGTGCCTCAGTCTCCCAGGTACAGACTGTGGACACTGCAGTACCCAAGCCAGGAAGAATGTGAAGGTTCAGTGCAGTAACACACTTAAGGAACTGAGAACAAACTCGGTCAAGTGCCGTTAAGCTCTCAGTGCTGTTGGCAGCTACCATCTGCTCATCTCTGATGACACCAGCACCACTGCCACTCCATTTGGCTCCTTGATGTTAGTCTGGTGAAGGATTCTTGAGTGGCAGGGGCATCTGTGCTGTCTTGCAAGTGCCGACTGTGCACATCGCCACGCAAGTCTGCACTCAGTACGTTTTGTGGGAGCTTGAGAGAGTCCGTAGTGGGAGCCCGCACTCCACAGAAACTGGGGAACGCTAAAAATAAGGCCTCTTCTTGGGTAGAGAGCAGGCTTTACCAGCATACCACTGGGTATGGGCAATCCACAAGATAAAAGTAACTTAACTTCTGCTGTTATAAACTGTGTACTCTTTTCCCCTTTCTACACAATTCACATTTCCAACCTAATTGACAAAATATTTGCTAGAGTACAAATTTTCAATATGATGTTTGTCAACAGCATTAAATGATATCGTTAGTAAAATTAATTTGGTCCCCTAAATAAACCTAAAATGAAAGGCACACTCCACATGGGCATGAGCAAGAAACCCTGTGCTATGTATTTAGCGGCATAAAACAGTGCTGCAGTGGGTGACAGAAACACCAGACCCAGCGCAGGCTGTGCTTCGTGGTCCGGGACTTGAAGGCCTGTGTGGGACGAGAGACCTCGCTGTGGCGGCTGTGGCCAGTTACTGAACTGAGGACTCTGTGAAGAGAGAAGGTCACGTAAGTCTCCCGCAGGGCAAGTAATTCCGGATCAATTTGAGTAAATAAGTAAAGATCAAGTAAATAAGTAAATGAATGAATGAATGAATGAATCCAAGAAAGAAGAGACCAACACAAGGAAAAATCAACAGATTTACGCCCCCTAAGAACTGAGTTGATAAAAAAAGAATTGAGCGATTAAAAGTATCCTGTTGAAAAAATACACCATTTGATGTGTGACTTCCTTTGCCTGCGTGGTTATTCTAGTTTATGGAAACCACAGCACCAAATGCAAATGATATTTCTTCCTTGACCAAATCCTAGGTAGAAGTGTTTACAATGCTGTCTTTCTTAAAGACAAGTGAAGGAGAGCATAGCCAGGGCTGCAGAGCCAGGCTTACACACCTTCAGAGCCTGGCTCTGTCACACACTTGCTGTGAGACCTTCCACAACTCACTTAAACGCTACGTGTCCATTCTTCCTCCTGTCAAGTGGAGCTAATGATACTCACTCAGGATTGCTGGGGGACTAATGAAGCGAGTTTTTATACGTCAAGTGTCCACAATAGTGCCTGTCCCAGAGTCAGTGTTACATCGATTAAGAGGACTTCTTATATTACAGTCACCTTAATAGTCACCTTCTGGTAGAGAAAAGACACGCAGTACTTGGTGGTTGAATTCAGGAATGAATAAAGTTTGGACCATTTATTAAATCTGTTCCTAGCCAATTGGTTTCATCTTAATAACGATTTTTTCCACCTTCCTTTAATGTTAAATGTCTCTCGATTCAAAATGTACACAGCTAATCTGCTTTTAAAGGACTCCTTTTTTCTAGGCAAAAGATATAACAGGTATTTACTATCCTGTTAGCTTTTTGCATCATATCAAATTATTTCTTTAAAATCACATGTATGAGTAAATTAATTGGCTCTTTTAGTTTTAAAAATCTCTTTCACTCTTTTTAAAGGTTACCGTTCCATTGACAGTACTATCAATTATCTGTCAAAAATAAAATGGAGATGTTGCCAGTCAGAGACGTGCCCCTTTAATCCAGTAAAAGGGGTGTAACCTAAGAGATCTACAGATGAACTAAAGAAGAATAAAGACATATGCCTCCAGGACAGGCCTTTCACTCAAACAAGACCACTGAGCTGAACAGTAAGAGATGCTCTCACATGATCACATTCAGTATTAGAAGCCTTTTACATGTGGTAAAATGCTCCTGTTAAGGATACAATAATCTGTTCGGGAGCAGAAATATTTTGAATTTCCCAGGACCAACCTGTTTAGTCTGACTCAGTAGCCAGCGATTACAAGACACTTCACACTACACAACGCTTCTTCGTATTTGCGATCTAAACAAATATTCATGTACATTCTCTAGAAACAAGTAGAGCATTGAGGGAAAGCAGGGAGCCATGGATACGATTAATTGCTTGGGACAATGCTAATACAAGTTGTGGTTTTCAACGAAGCTTCATAAGATGCTTGGGGAAAAAAATGTTCAAAACTGCGAAGCAGACTTGCTCAAAGAAACATCCTGTAAGCGCCCAAGTGAGGACAGGAATCCAGGTCTTGGCCTTTACCCTAGAGGTCTACGATCTGACATCCTCAGCTGAAGAAAGCGCTGAGAAACTCTTGTAAGGAAACCAACTGCTGGCTTATTGAAACTGACATAAATTGGGAGTTGTTTGCTTTTTCTTTCTCCTTTAGAAGGATGCTTGCTTCAACAAAGCAAGTATTACTTTAAAGAACGTATGTAAATTGGTCTTTTTTCTGAATGGGAACAGAAATAACCCCAGACTGGAAGGCCAGGGAAGGGAAGCGGAGAAGAAGAGGTACCCTGAAGCTGCAGCATCAGAAGCTGTTACTCTTTTTGAGTTGGAGAAACTGTCAAAAACTATAGAATTTTTTTAAGCTTTCATGAGGAGAAGAAATATTGCAGTTAAAAGAAGTGGTAATTAACTCCACAGAGAGCTGAAGCTGCATTACTTGGATTTCAACATGCACCTTCAAGGCAACCAGCCCTGGGTCTGCTCAACCTGGGAGAGTTTTACATCCGGAGCCTGCCAGCGGGAGATGACTTACTACAACCGTGGCACATACACTACCTGTCATTGTTGGAGAGCAGAAATAATTTTGGTGAGTTTCAAAGTGTTTATAAAAATTACAGGGCTTCCCCGGTGGCGCAGTGGTTGAGAGTCCGCCTGCCGATGCAGGGGACACGGGTTCGTGCCCCGGTCCGGGAGGATCCCACATGCCGCGGAGCGGCTGGGCCCGCGAGCCAAGGCCGCTGAGCCTGCAGGTCCGGAGCCTGCGCTCTGCAACGGGAGAGGCCACAACAGTGAGAGGCCCGGGTATCGCAAAAAAAAAAAAAAAAAAAAAAAAATTACAAGTCTGTTTCACTACAGACGAACTCCACTAACTTTATCCTAAATAATCAACGTAAAAATAGAATGCCTGTTAACTTATTCATGACTTTTCAGAAGGAGTGTTATTTTTCTTGATTCAGTTTGGTATTCAGCTTGGTATAATCATTTAATCGTGACTGAGTCCAGGTTTCATGATGCAACAATAAGCGTTCAGAAGAGCTTTGAACCCACTGGGCTAGCTCGTCTCACAGCACAGCTGAATCAATTCCATAGCACTGAAACTGACATTTATGTATTCTGGGAAGTGCACAGTAATTCTTCAAGGGATACATGAAGACACGGATAGATTATAAGAGGATCAATTTCCACCGCCTTAACTTTCACACGTACATTTACCTAAAAATGACCTTTTCCCACATCCCATTTCAAATCACCCCTTTCTCAAATTGCACTAATACAAAAACCTCTTAAAGCAAAGAGATAATTTAAAATTTAAAATACTGGTGTTAATAAGGTCTAAAAGTGGTTTCTAAAGCTTTCATAAGACACTGAAGGTGGACCTAAATAAATTTTCAGCTGATAAATCATTGAAAATAATTTTTGATGATAGAATTGTCAGTACTTTTCGGCCTCTCAGCTCAGGTGGTGTTCAGATTAAGAGTGATTGCCATAATAAAACTCCTCCTGTCCCATCTACCCAAAACGAACACAATTCTTACGGCTTCCCTAAAAGTAAAAGCGACAAGGACAAATAAAACTGACGCTGAGTCGTGAAAGAACGTCAAAGAACAAAGTTCCAAAGATGGAAATGAAATGGCTGCAAGGCATTCCGTGGCGTTTCACGGAGGTATTGATATGCAGACAGGGAGAGAGAGCACAAAGGATATCGAGGCTTATGTGTAAACTCTCTTCTAAAATAGTGAAAAGAGGGGCAAGGACGTTTCAGTGGAGAAACCAGGCAGATGCCTCCGTAACAGAGTAGTAAAGGTCAACATCGCCAGCAATGGGCCACGAGCCTTCCCGCAGCGGCTGCCACGAGAACACAGTATCTGCGATAGTCCTGTCAAATGGTAACCTTGATGCAGTCATGAGGAAATGCCAGACAAAACCGCAAGAAGAAACACTCTGCAAAACACCAGCCCACACACTTCAAAAATGCCCAACTCATGAAAGACAGAGTAAGGTACGGTTCCAGATTAAAGGAGATTAAAGGGGTCTGCAGATTAGACAACAGTACAGTACCTGTTAGGGGCTGAATCGTGTCCCCCCCAAATTCATATGCTGCAACCCTACTCCCCAGTACCTTAGATGTGACTGTCTTAGAGATGGGGACTTTAAAGCAGTGATTAAGGTAAAATGAGGTCGCTAGGGTGGGCCCTAACCCAACATGACTTGTGTTCTTGTAAGAAGAGGAGAGTGGAACAGAGACTTGCACAGGGAAAAGACCACGTGAAGACACAAGGATGAGGAAGGCGTCCATAAGCCACGGAGAGAGGCCTCCAAAGAAACCGAACCTGCCAGCACCCTCGCCTTTACCTTCCCGTCCCCTGAACTGTGGACAAATAATGTTCTGTCCTTTGAGCCACCCAGTCTGTGGTATTTGTTATGGCGGTCCTAACAAACTAATACAGTACCGAGGTGAATTTCTTTATTTTTAATTATGCAGTAGAAAAAGAAGATGTCCTTGTTTGTAAAAAATACAAACTGAAGCATTTAGGGGTCATGAGACATATTGTCTGAAACATACTCTCAAATGTATCAGAGAAAAAATGATACCTATGAATGAAGGAGAGCGAAGGAGAAAGAAAGAATATCAAAGCAAAAATGCTAATATATTAACATTTAATGTATTAACATTTGGGGGAACGTGGGTAAAGGTGTAAGGAAATCCTTTGTATTATTTTTGTAACTTTGCTTTCTGTCTGAGATTATTTCAAAATAAAAAGTGTAAAAAATTTATGGCAAGCCTAGTTTCATTCTAATGATAGGTAAAATTTAAGAATGGGTACATTAACTATTTTTGTTCTAAGCCACAGCCATCTCATTAAGAAACAACAGTTTCCAATAATGTGTACTTTTCATTTTTGATAATTATCAAAATTTAATAACATGGTTGCTTTGATCACATATATAGTAATAATGACATAATACTATAGGTCAAAATTCATTTGTAATCCTTCTTATACATGTTTGTTTTAGACTATTATCCTAGGGTAATTAACAAAATAAAGCATAAAATATATTAGATTAGAATAAACTTTTGTGGCATAATAGAAACACATGTTCAAAGAGAGAAAAGAAGGATGCTAAATTTTTCAGTCGTAAGAGCTAGTCATTATGTTTTTTAAGTGGACTTAAAAAATATAATAAATGTCAAGTTGTTCTAATACATAGAGTCCATCGAATACATTTAAAAGTGATGAAAATCAATATGTAGAATATACTGGAAATTACATTCTCTGAAACTTTTAAACTAAACAGAACAAATGTAGGGAATTCCCTGGCAGTCCAGTGGTTAGGACTCCACGTATTCACTGCCAAGGGCCCGGGTTCAATCTCTGGTCAGGAAACTAACATCCCAAAAGTTGAGTGGTGCAGCAAAAAAAAAAAAAAAAAAAAAAAAAAAGTATACTGTCAATATTTTATTTACGAGGAGACACATAGGTACAGAAAACGTTTGAAGTAGGAAGTATCTGACAACTGCACTAGTTTATTTCCGATGGGCCGAGTAACAATAAACATCCCCACGCGAGGGCCCGGGTGATGCAGAGAGGGGACGGGTGCTCTTACTAAACAGCACTAATCGCATTGTAAACAGTTATCCCTAGTCACCAGAGTATTTTTGTTTTTTGCCATTTTTGTTTCTCTTTTAACTGTTTCCATTAGTTATGTGCTTGTTCCTATGGAATTCCATCCTATTTCCGAAAAGACAGTTTCTCTAAACTACTAAGGTGATAATTCCCATTGATGTTGATTTGGCTTTATAAAAGGTTACTAAAATTTTCCTTCACTTCAAAATTCCAGTGATGTCATTAAAGGATTACTAGAGTTTATAGAATACTAAATGTTTAATTCATTTAAAATATAAAAATTTAAAAGAAAGATGATATGTTCAACTGTTTTAAAGTGAGACTTCATAAAATAAATGGGACCTCATCTTATTATTCAGTAAACAGGGTTGGGCTGTTGTGAGGATTAAATGAGTTAACATCTACAAGGCATCTGACAAATGTGCTGAGTGGCTGCCTCACTCTTCCTCACAAAGGAAACTTTCCGGGCTCGTGTTAAGACATGAGTCATTACTCTCTTTTTGTGTACAAGAGTCTCAAGTGCGGTACAAGTGACAAACGCTAAGGGTTTGGATAACCCTCTCATGCACATCAGTAGATTATCAGGAAATGTAAACCTTACATTCGAACGTTTTACCCTTAGGTTAACTTCATTTTTCTTTTTAACAAATTCACACACTGAAATAAGTGTAAAAATTAGGAGATTTTTTTTCTTCCAAGGCATTTTAAGGTATTTCCTAAAACATGCACAACCAGGAATCGCTGTTTGGGGTTTCTAAAAGAAGTGGGGGGAAAAAAACAACCTTTATTTAAAAGGTTATAGAATTTAATATTGAGTAGTAAAAAAGGTGTTTAAAAAGTATTACTTACATTGGCACAGTGTAAGGCTAAAGCACAAAAGACAGCAAACATTTTGAAGTTGTTTTCGTCCGTCTTAGAGAAGGCACTACCGCTGATTTTGTTCACCATCTGCACCACGCCTATCACGCTGCCCCGACTCACGATGGGCATGCACAGGATGTTCCGGGTCGTGTAGCCTGTGTACAGGTCCACCTCTCTGCGCGAGAGCCAAGGAGCAAGACGACAAAAGAAAGAACAGGCAGAAGAAAATAAACCACACGTTCTATCGTAAATCTCAACTCAGTTTTGCTTCTCTTACAACTAACTGTAATGGAACTGTTAGCGTCTAAATTCAAAGACAACGTGACATCTACAAGTGTTTTATTAAAACCTTCTCAAAAATATTCTAATGAACTTGTTCCGTTTTCAAGAGAGTTTTTCAGAACAGTCGTATATATTTTGCAAATATTTGCTCACAATCTGTCGCTTGCCTTTTCAGGTTCTTAATAGTTGATCCATACATTTTTATATAAAGGCTTTATATAAGGATATGTAAATATTTTCAGTATTTAAGTACTTTAATAGCAAGTTTGTTCCTTTAAGAAAAAACCTGAGATTTTCAGCATACTCTTCACGTATTGATAAAATCTATTACGGGGATACAGCTGTGTTTATATGCGAGTCATGAATATCTGACATTAATCAATCAGACGCCTGAAAAGCCTCCTGTTGCCTATGGTATTTAATTGTCTCTTGAAGGAAGCCCAGTGTCTGAATGCACAGAGCACTGCCGCCGAGACATGTGAGCCATTACTTTCAGTGGTCAGGGCGTCAACCTTGGGATTTCAATTTTGAGACATTTATTAAAATCGAACTATATAAACTGGTTTCTAGTTCTCCAAAGACACTCAGAACAAAATAAAAAATCTTTATAAGCAATCCTAATATCCACTTGAATAATATCCAACAAAGGCTGCAACTTATTGAGTTCCTACTTTGGGTCACATAAAGTTGCCAGACCTTTTATGAATATTTTAAAAATCTTAAAATCTTAATCTTAAAAAAAAAACCCTACAAAATAGGTATTACTGTGCCCATTTTAAAGATGAGAAAACAACTGAGGCTCCAGATTAAGTAACTTACTCCAGGTCATTCTAGAGCCAATAAAGGACAGAACCGGGATTCAAAACAAGTACTTTTATCACTATGTGTTACAGCCTTTGAAGGTATTATTTGATAAAGAATATGCTCAGGACAAAATGATGACACTATAATGAAGAAAAGTAACTTTATAAATTTAAACTCTTGCTTTTTAGTTATTTTTATAACATTTCAAACCCCTCAAGCTGGAGATAATTAATGGTTTAGAATCCATCATTTTATATTGATAAATACCCGAAAACACTGACTACTGATAATAAGCTGGTTCAAAGACAGTATAACAGCACCAAGTGGGGAAAAAAAAATTGAGTTGGGACACGAAGAACTAGGGCTCTAACTCAGAGGCTTCGGCCAAGCGGGACCCGAAAGGAGAAACTGACGAGGACACAAACTCCTTCCTACCTGTTAAAGCGTGGGTCAGCATAGGCATCTGGAATGTTCAAGACTTCCCCTGTTCTTGCTACTTGACCAGCAATTCCTTTCTCAATTGAAAATCTGCACATACAAAAAAGAGGAACATGCTAATTAAAATACAGATGTAAAATAATTTGAGACATTTCAGTACCACCAAATACTGAATAAAACAGATTGTTTTACTTTAAATGCTTGTATCAGTTTTACATTTACACACTCTAAATCATATTATTATAAAATACATAAAGGTAAAGCATAAAAACATTGCAGAGTAACCACTTGAGAACCTTGTTTTAAGATATAATTCACAATGTATTAAATTATACTGAATCACAAGCTGAAATTGAAAAATTAACTAGCATTCTCCTGCACTGACCAATAATAATCTTTTACATTTGCAAAATACCTTATAATTTACAAGATGCTTCAACATAAATTTTCTTAATTAATTCTCACTGTGAACTGAGACCCATATGGGTTCGATAACTTGCCAACACTCTTAAAATATTAGTGACACAATAAAAACAAGAATGCAGGTCAACGCCAGGGTACGTTCCACCACCCATGTAACCAAAACCACAGGTTATCTGTGATCTTTGAGATACAGGACTTGAATTTTAAGGCATTTGCAATACAAGTACTATACCAAAATAACACAATTTGCAACTTGTAGTATTTTTACTCCTCTAATTTGTTAAATTTAAAAACAGCCAGAATACAGGCATTATCTCACTACACTTAAATGTTCTGATATCTAATATCAGCATTTTTATACATAAATATACTCTAAGACAACACTGTAATGCAATTATACTCCAATAAAGATGTTAAAAAATATTCCTATATTTATAGTTTTCTCATTACGATATTATAATCAAACATGGATTCATTCAAAATTTAGTTAAGATGATTACAATCACAATATCTACATATTTCAATAGCTCAAAAATTACTTCCATAATATTACATTTTCAGCATTATACAAAATAATCATTATTGAAATAAAGCTCCACCCTAAGGATTTCCCTAAGGAAAATTCAAAGGAGAATTGACACTAAAGAGAGCTAACTTTCTTAAAACACCAAAAAGTGAACGCAACCTTGCACAGCATAAAATGCGAGGTTGTTTTCGCCCCGGTTTTCTTATGCTTTGAACAACATGAACACAACAAATTAGAGTGCCTTGAGCAGAGCAGCAGAATCCACTTCATGGTTTATGCTTATTTTCTTGGTCTAGGAGTAGCTCGGTGTGGTTTGCTATCTCGGGTCAGTGGAAGCCATAACTGAGGGGCCAGTCCTCACATAAATGGCTGGCATCACTTGGTCAGCCGAGAGAGCTACAGCCAACCATATCCCCCTCACTTGTTTTTCCCACACTTGTAAATACAGGCTCCCAAGTTAATGTCTTCAAAATGAGATCGATGCCAGCACTGTTATGGAACACTCAAACCTTCAGCAAGAGAAATGACTTTACCTAAATGACTATATCCAGACGGATCTACTGAGCTCTAAACAAACAAACTAAAACTAAAACACTTCTTAAAAAACCTAAATGGTGCCTGTAAGTCAGAGTTATGTGAGTATGGAATATAGGTTCTATTACCCCAGGACGATAGAATGGGAAGCACCCAGTGGTGGGCAGTAGTGAGGCCCAGTGCAGACCACATTCCATGTTTCCTTGTATGACAGACGGCCCAAGTGAATAGCAATTCTTATTAATAAGGAACAGCATTTTACTAGCAAGTTGTAACTACCAAGGTACTTTAGAGTACTATGCGGAAAAGTAGTTAAACGATATATATCAATATAAAGCAAAAGAAATGCAAATATCTAAAAAAAATACCATTTCTGAATGTTATGCTTGATTCTTAGCGGTTCTGTGACAGTACCCCTTGTAGGTGCCCAGATGTCATAGGACTGAGCCACCGCACCTCTACCAGCCAACTCCATTCCGTGCACCTGACAACAGCTGCCACTTAAAGAACGAAGAAGGCTGCAGTTTCAAGATGCAACAAAAGTGCTCTCTGTGATCGATTAAGCCAACTGTTGGGTATAGAATAATGTGCTGAAGTTACCAAGTATACCAGGTCAATTTCCACTATGGTCTGGACTCTGAGACAGCGCTATGAGCTGGGAAGGGTGGGGTCCGGATTGTTTAAGTACACCTGCTCCTAGACACAGGAAACCTTGCAGACTCCAGGTGGGGTGCACCTTTACCTACCTGGCAGCACTAGTAAGTTTTTCCAACATGATTTCCAAAAGGACCGCCTCCGGAAGACGGCATTTCCAGGAGTGACGCTAAAGCTTCCTAGGCGCGGTTTCGCTGGCACTGCAAGGTCATTCCCAGAAGCACTACCTTCAGGAGGCGGGTCCTGGTGGGAATGATATCACAGTATGACAAGTACTGTCAGCACACCTGTGAATAGGCACAGACAAGTGGGTAACAGAGCACCTGCACAGCCGCCAGCACAGCGACCGACACGCTACTTCCAGCTGTACCTTATTTCTTTGGTCTTCTTGAAGACAGGTTTTCCTTCCTTTTCCTCTCCGATATCAAAAAGGTCCGAATATAACTCCTTGCTCTTATGGTCTACCTGGAAAAGCGCACAACGATCGGCATTCACCAGGTTTTTTGCATATATCTAAAGGGAAACGAGAAAACAAGAGTAAGCCGATGAGAGATTCACAGAGTTTACAGGTAAACTTTATCAGAAATAACTATTAATTTCAGCTAGTCTATACTGTAACTGGGTAGGAAATTGGCATTATAATTAAATACACATAGGCATATAAATACAAAAAATAATACTCTCTGTCACTGTCAAGGTGCCGACACTGGCAGCCGCTCTCCACCCACGCTGTGGGGGCAGATGTTGGAATGTTACAACACTCCTGGGTGGGCTGGAAAGCAGCTACTGGCCTTTCTCCCTGAGAGCCTGTCTGCCACCCTGGCTACTTTTCCAGAGCTTCTCAGGGCTCCCTGATGCCCTAGTCTGAGCCTCTGTCAGCTCTCAGGCCAGCATCCATTCTGACTGGCTGGCGTTTACAACACACCAGTTGTAAAAAGTATGAAATGTGTGTCCAATAAGACACGCAGTGTTCATATTTACATCAGCTGCATTTTATTTGCTGCTCTAACAATAATGTGTAACAATTAGTAAGTGTTTACTATGTGCCAGATAGTTTTCATAGACTCGTGTGCACTAATTCACTTCATCCTCACAATAACAATATTAATTCAGGGGAAACTTAGCCTCCTTTCTACACATTAGAAAAACTGAGGCACAGAGAGGTAAGTTAACTTGTCCGCTATCACGTGGCTAGTAAACGGATCTGGTATTTGAACTCATACTAGCTGTTTCCATGGCCTGTGCTCTTATTATCAAACATGACTTACCATTTCTGAATGGAAAATTGTGGATTCATATTGTCATGCATTTGTTCATCAATTCCCTTCAACAAGTATGTCTTTAACGCCTAACATTTCTCACTGTCCCCAGTGGGCTGGGATTACAGTTATGTCACAAAAAATTGTATTTACCCATATTCAGAATTCTGACAACATCAAGATGATAGACGTGAAATTATTGCTCAGAGAAAAAGAATTACTTCTCAGAGAAAAAAAGCCATCACAAAGTCTACGCAATTGGGACATAGGACATAGAGGAAAACATATAATCTCATGTAAAAATACCTTATAGATTAAATAAAAAGAAATCAGAGTGGGTTAGGTACCCCGGTTCATTCTCATATCGTATCTTTGTCTTTCCTGCTATTATAAGCTGTACTCATTCACTCAGCAAACACTGGCTGTGCCTTATACGCCGCGGACCAAGTACGGGGCATTATGAGTGTTAGAATTTCCAGGTGACCTGCCTTGGCCACAAGCTGACTGATGAGGACCTCATCAGTGGAAACTGCTTCCTTTCCCCCACGGTATTCCAAACGCCCAGAACCAGGCCTAGAGCAGAGGACGGCTAAAGTCCACAGGCCATTTAAATCCACCCCATTGCCTGTGTTTGTAAATAAAGTTTCACTGGGACGGAGCCACGTGCATTCCTTTAGGCATGGTTCACAGTTGCTACAACAGCAGCGTTGAGTAGTTGCAACACAGTACGGCCCACGAAGCATAAAACTTTACTACTGGCCCTTAAAAGAATTTGCCAGCCCTTAGGTTAGAACATATAAGAGCTCTCAATAAATACTTAAGGAGGAGGGACAACGTGACGGTGGGAAGGGAGCTATGGGTGTCACTGCTGGCGATCCCAGAACCATCACCCGTTTATTCTGCACACTCACGCGATCTTGAGTTATTAAGTCATAATAAACTATCTACAGTGACATCTGCATCCTTAGTGGTCATGCTGGCTGCTTGATACTTGGGCACATATTTAGGTCAATAGTTATAAAAATCTGGATGAAATGGACAATTTTCTAGAAAAAGGAAATGAATTTAGAAGGAGTTGAAAAATCTGAATGGAATCAGAATCATAAAGACAATTGAAATACTGTAAAAATAATTTATTCCCATAAAAGGCAGCAGGCCCAAATGATTTCAAATACGAATTACTTAAGAGTCTTCACGAATAAAGTCCCATCTAATTTAAATCGTTGTAAGTTCAGACAGAACAAAACTTCTCCAGTTATTTTTACAACCCCTGCTATGTCACTGATACTAAAAATTGACAAAGATACTATAAAAAAGAAATTCACAGATCAATTTACCTTGCAAACAGAAGGAAAATTATAAATACACATATTAGCAAGTCAAATAGGAATAAATATTTTAAAATTTCCATATTTTAAAATTACACTCTATTCATAACTGTCCAGTATTGTAAAGTCTATTGTTATAGCTCATAAGGCAATAAAACAAAGGAGAAAAATCATATGATTGTCTTTATGGCTGTCAAAAAATATATGTAATGAAATTCAGTAATTATTCATGATAAAGTTTTAGTGAAATGGGAAGAGAAGAAAAAAATATATATGTACATGTGTATATATCAGTATGTATACACATCCTGATAATATGTGACAATATCAGTCCTCATCATACAAAATGATAAAATACCAGAATTAACCAATTAAGACATTAAAGTTATGAACAAGACAAAGACATGTTATAAGTATTAACACACAATTAGGTAAAAAACGCATGAGTATACATATTTGAAGAGACAGAAGTTTTACTGTTAGGTGACAATGTTACTGAGTATGTTGAAAAGTCAAGAAAATCAACTGAAAACAATTACATGCAATAAGAAAGACTTCTGTTTTAAGATGAGTGACTCTAAGCACGTTTACTTCTTCATTCTCCCCGAATATTAAACTTCCAGTTTGAAATGACACTCACATACTGGAAAAGAGTTAATAAAGAAATCCTAGGCATATTTTGGTAATACTGATGAACTCCAAGCCTCAGAAGGTCATTCTAAAAGCCATCCCCGCTCCTACACACATTCTCTCTCACACACGCACAGACACACACATGCACACACACACACGCACACAGGTTTATTTACAAGCGGAAGATAATTTTTGACAGCAACAGAGGATTTAAAATTCAGTGGAAATATATCTTCAAATTTCTGAGGAAAACTTGTCTTAAACTTAAAATTCTTTACCAAGTCAAACTAGCATTCAGTCATAAGGCAAAATAAAGACATTTCTCAAGCACACAGATGAGCTTGAGCAAAAATAAACAAATAGATAAATTCAAGAAAGCCTGGGAAGACTTGGGGTACAAGAAAAGGTGATGAGCAAAGAACCCACTAAAACTATAATGAAGCTGTAAAATTCACTAGGAAATGATATGTAAGGAGTTACAGGTGTAACATAAAAAAGCGAATTAAAAAAAGACTTAAAAAATATCTGGTTGTGCCCCCAAAATATATAAGATTAAAATGCAAAAAAGGAAGAAGTAAAATTATGCTGTGTTTTATCATGGACCACACATACGTGAGCTGGACAGACAGAGAAGGACATATTCCTGAAAACATAATTTGAGGCCCCAGGTCCGGCAATTACAGAAGTCTGAAATTTCAAGGTTTTCAGTGATAAGGGCCAAGAAATCCCTCCTTTTATTTTCTCAAACTAATCTGAGTTAGGTAGTTGACGTCTTTTGGCTTTTACACCAAAGAGTCCAAATTAACAAACAAGATCAAGGCGAGTCTGATTTGAGAGAGAGAGAGGGAGGGTGGGAGAAAATATTCATTAATTGAACTACAGATGAGGAAGGGAATTTAAGTACAGATCAGAAGAATATTTAAAGTGTCCATAAATTTATAAAAATTAATTGGAAAGTCTCATTCATTCATTTTCAACTAGCTGATGAACCACCTCTCCACGGAGAATGTGAAAACGGTGAAGGCATTTCTATTTCAGGTGGACCGGCTGGTGACGAGTAGCTCTTGGCATTTAGTTCTCAGAGGTTAAAGATGCTGAACACCTGCAATGCTCAGGCCAGTACTGTGTGAGGAGGAGAGGGTCTGCCTAAAATGTCAATATCACCCCCCACTGAGGAACAGTATGCACATTAGGAAAACTATATCCACTCTCACTGGTTCCTTTCAACAGTGTTCTTAGGTCCTAGCGAATACATTAAAAAACAAAAAAGAAATAGTGTAAGCATTGGAAAAGTAGAACCACTGCTCTCATTATATCATTATAAACGATTTTCTTTCTTGAAAATCCAAGACTGTAAACTGAAAAAAAACAGCTTAGCAAATATGGGGAATCGAAGTCAACACATTCAATCTAGAGAGATTTTTAAATGAAAATAAGACAATGTTTTTGTATAAGAAGACTACATATGCTAAAGGTATCAACTCTACTTAAGATTTTATTAAATTAAGGTAGTTCCAATATAAATCATACACCATGATGAAGAGGGATACATCACAGGAATGCAATAGACTAAAAATTTAAAAACACATGATCATCTTAATAAATGCAGAGAAAATGGATGTTGACAAAATCCAACGTCCAATTAATATTTACAATACTCAAAAAACTAGGAATACAAGGGAACTTCCTCACCCTGATCAAGGCCACCTATGAACAGTCCACAACTAATCCATCTACTTAATGGTGAAAGACTGGAGAATGGATGCTTCTCCTCTAAGATCAGGAATAAGACAAGGATGCCCACACTCACCACCCCCTAATTCAATATTGTACTGGAGGATCTAGCCAGAACAATTATGCAAGGGAGAAAAAAAAAAAGGTATACAGATTAGAAAGGAGGAACTAAAACTATAACTCATTACGGATGACATGATCTTGCATATAGAAAACCCTGAATAATCCACTAGGAAACTAATGGAAGTAATGACTTCATCAAGGTTGCAGGATACAGGATCAAAATATAAAAAACAATTTCATTTCTATATATTTTCAATGAAAAATGTGAAAATAAAATTAAGAACACGATTTCATTTCTAATATCACTAAAAGATAAAATACCTAGGAATAACTTTACCAAAAGAAGAGCAATGCTTGTACTCTGAAAATTACAGAACAGTGTTGAAAAGATTAAGAAGAGCTAAATAAATGGAAAACATCTCATGCTGATGTACCGGAAGTCTTAATATTATTAAGATGGCAATACTCCCCAAATTGATCTACAGAGTCAACAAAATCCCTACCAGAATCCCATCTGAATTATTTGTAGAAACTGACAAGTTGGTTTCTAAAATTTATATGGAATTGCAAGGGGCCCAAAACAGCCAACAAAATAATTGAACATGGAGAACAAATGTGTAGGACTCACACTTCCTGATTTCAAAACTTTTTATAAAGCAGCAGTAATCAAGACATGGTGGTACTGTCATTAAGCTAGACATATAGATCAACTGAATAGGACTGAGACCCTAAAAAGAAACCCATGTGTCTACGCTCACCTGATTCTAACAAGACCACATTCAAAGGGGAAATAATAGTCTTTTCAACAAATGGTGCTAGTAAAACTGGATAGCTACATGCAAAAAAAATGAAGTTGGACCCTTACCCCATAAACAAAAATTAACTAACATAAGTCAAAACCTTAAATGTAAAAGCTAAAGCTATAAAACTCTTAGAAGAAAATATTGGAGTCAATTTTCATAATATCTGATTTGGCAATGAATTCTTAGCTATGACACCATAAGCCTGAGCAACAAAAGATAAATTAGACCTCATCAAAGTTAAAACCTTCTGTGCTTCAAAAGATACTATCAAGAAAGCGAAAAGATAATACACAGATGGGAGAAAATGTCTGCCAATGATACATCACATAAGGGAGCGGTATCTATAATACTTGAGGAAATCTTAGAACATAACACTAAACATTAAAGTAAAAAGCAGCCAATGAATCTGAATCTTTCATCACATGACAAGATGTTCAACATCATTAGTTACCAGGGAAATGCTATAGTCAAAACCGCATTGAGGGGCTTCCCTGGTGGCGCAGTGGTTGGGAGTCCGCCTGCCGATGCAGGGGACACGGGTTCGTGCCCCGGTCCGGGAAGATCCCACATGCCGCGGAGCGGCTGGGCCCGTGGGCCATGGCCGCTGAGCCTGCGCGTCCGGAGCCTGCGCTCCGCAACGGGAGAGGCCACAACAGTGAGAGGCCCGCGAACCGCAAAACAAAAACAAAAAAAAAACCACATTGAGATAGCACTTCACATCTACTATGATGGCAATAATCAAAAAGTAAGATAATAACCAGTGCTAATGAGAACGTGGAAAAACTGGAACCCGTGTGCTGGCAGGAATGTAAAATGATACAAGTGCCATGGAAACAGTTTGGCTGT
This sequence comes from Lagenorhynchus albirostris, assembly GCF_949774975.1. Classification (NCBI taxonomy): domain Eukaryota; kingdom Metazoa; phylum Chordata; class Mammalia; order Artiodactyla; family Delphinidae; genus Lagenorhynchus; species Lagenorhynchus albirostris. Next base: position 3,604,389 of record NC_083106.1, on the reverse strand, counting down.
TCCTCAAAAAGTTAACCATAGAGTAACCATATGACCTAGCAAATCCACTCTTACCTAAAACAACTGAAAACAGGTATCAGAACTGAAAATTGTACCCAAATGTTCCAAAGAGCACTATTTGCATTAGCCAAAATGTGGTGATAGAGAGGCGACAGCTAACATGGTATGAAGTTTCCTTCTGAAGTAATGAAAATGTCCTAAAATTGACTAGTGATGGTTGCAAATGTCTGTGAATATACTAAAAACCACTGATTTAAACACTTTAAATGGATTAATTGTATCATACAGGAATTATATCTCAATAAAACTGTTTCTTAAAGTATAATATTAATAATACAAGAACTGGTCAATACTCCTTGTACAAGCTCTATGTTGATCCATATTATATCTACATATTTTCATATTCTTCTTAATACTTTTCATTGCTTTACAGATTCCTTAAATTGTGTCACAACCAAAGAGTTATTTTTTTTACTGTGCAATCAATTTTTCTCTTTTTTTGTCCAAATACAGCTGAACCTTGAACATGGCAGGGGTTGGGGCACCGACCCTCTACACAGTCAAAAACCCCTATATAACTTACATCGCCCTCCACATACGCGGTTCCTCCGTATCCACGGTTCCACATCTGCAAATTCCACAACTGCAGATTGTGTAGTACTATAGTATTTAGTACTGACAAAAGTCCATGCATAAGTGGACCCATTCAAACCCATGCAGTTCAAGGGTCAACTGTAAAATCATCAATGTAATTAATTACAGAAAGAATGTGTAAAAGTAATAACCCCTAATATTACCCTCGGTAAACTGTCTGTTTCTACAAGACACTGAGCAAATCACACTCCATACCTGGCCTGCCATGGTATCAAAGAGAAATTGATCAGTGCACATCAGAAACCTGGAGGTGAAAAAACCCTTGTTGCACAGGATTACTATATTTTGAGAAAGACCAGGAAGATGGGAAGGAGAAAGAATATTTATCAAAATAGACAACAGGGCATGAACAGCACCGAGCAAGCCAGCCTGGCACCCATGGGTACACACACTTCCTCAGTGGAGTCTCTCCAGAGCACTAAAGCAGCAACTCTACACGTGGCAGAAAAAAATTCTATTTCATATGGCTTTCAACCACAGTTGCCTGTGAGTCTTCTAGAAGAGAGAAATAGTTATGACTAAAACTAAGTAGAATGAACCTCAAGATAGGAAGAATCCACTGGAAATTCCTAATATAACCTATATGCAAAAGGTATTCTGAAGAAATCATAAAAAGAAACTAAACGTTTTTCCAAATTAGCTCTCCACTAAATAATCAAAAACTCTGAGGTATTTTTCAAAACACTATTCAAAACCCCTCCAAAATTAACAGAAGTGACAAATAAATCAAGGTGACACCTCCAGATCACTAAGCACCACCCTTTCATCATATTTAAAAGAGCATGTGTGTCTCGTACAATAAAATGTTCCACCACATATTAGGACACGAATCTAAGGATTAAATCAAGTCATTTTCCAAACAGAAGGCAACCTACCATTATGTGTTCAAGTAGAGAATCTATTGCAACTATGTTATCAAAATACGTTCTGAAAAAAAGGAAGATAAAATCTTTAAGTAATGTTATTAGAACAAAGAACATGTTAAACTTTGAATACATTTCCCAATTTTGTCTACATTTAAATTAAAAACATAAAGGTATATGTTGTTTGATTTTTGTCCTTTTGTGGAAACAACCAATAATATTATTGTAAAGAGAGAAATGAAAGTTTATCATTGACTTTAGTATAAGGACTCTAATTCCAGAGGCTGCATTAAGCAATTATTTTATCAGTAAGTATTCAAGGTAGGGAGAATGTTTGGGGCATTTAACTAAAACTATGAAGAAATAAAATTGGTTTCATCAAACTTAATACCTCACAAATAACTCTGATCTAAAATAAAAATATTTAAATTTTCTAAATCTCATTAATATGCTAAAAATGTAAATTATCACTGGAAAAACTCAAAAGTTAAAATGTAGTTTAACTGTACTAAGAAAGCAAGGCAATTCATTTGAGAAGAGATATCAGAATACAAATAATGGCAAGGACCTGACCACTTTACACGAGTAAAATATATATTCATCATTTTGAACTGCAAGTAAATATTTGGAAGGCATATGGTACATACATTACAATGTAGACCAGAGAAACAGAGGAATCAACAGGCACGTGTTACAGGGAATCTATAAAGAAATACTCTTAATATAGACCCGATTGGCAAGGTACTGCTTTCAGTTTAGTTTTGTGAGAATTTAGTAATGTATTCAGGATTAAGGTAAGTTATAGCAATAAACGATGCCCTTCTTTTTAGAAGAGAAATCATCTGGCTTGAAGCTACTAATACGCTTCGTTACACCATCCACTGAGGAATATCCTGCAAGCAACAGGGGGAAGCAAATGGGTTTCCCACTGGGGAACAGATTTAAGGTGTCATTGGACTTTGGGAAACCTGCAAAGTATTCAAATACATTAGTACGAGAACGTGCACAGCTTCCCTTCCTAGGTGTTTCTGAAGTCGTAATATCATGTGTCCCAGAGATACTGTTTAATTCCATCTCAAAGAAGATAGTTGGCCTAGGGGATCAATAGAGCACTCCCTCAGTCCCATACCTCTCTAATTTTATATTCCAAAGCACAAAGCAGCAGCTTCAGAATCATGAGTGACGAGAATTACTAGACGGGGTGATGAGTTGGTTATGAAGTGTACCAGGGTGACAAGTGAGTGAGAACACCGAGTTGTGTTGGAGGCCTTGGAGGCACAGGTACTCACACCTTGAGTTAACTTGTCAGAGGATGGGACCTGAAGTTACCATGTCCCGGGGCGTTTTAGATTTCAACAATTAAGCAGATGGGTCAGAGAGATACGAGATCTTCCCTGTAGCAAGCAAACCCACTATGAACCTGAAATTTAATAAATATCTGTAATTGCTTCCACTGCCAGCTCAAGGGAGTTTTTCTAGGTCAAACTTCAGGGAAATGGAGCATTTTCTGGAGAATGATATCTGAGCTACTATACATGAGATAATTAAAATGATAATATCAAGAGTCTGTTTTAATGTACTGACATTTGTTGAAAAGGCCAGAGAGGACTATTTGGAAAATAATAAACTAGGACATTTCCTCTCCTTCTACTGCTGTCAGTTTTCTCCTATGAAAATAGAAATATCAATACTTAGTGCATCTCTCTAGATAGTCTCTAACACCTTCTAGTGAATCTGTTTAGAAAATATATACCAGCTTGTAAATTAAAATCATCACATATACATCTGCGATCCTTCACTTGTAAAGTGAACGTGGATGAGGATGTAACTCTGTGATCCAAAATACGAACGACCATACTTACCTTATCACTCGCCTATTAAAGATTGGTCTTCTGTTACTGACTGCACTAGATAGTAATCTATCACTGTCAGAGCCTGCATTTAATCTAAACTGTTGGTCAATAAGAGCTACCTCATCCCTAGAAATGAACACTTACTTTGATACGTCGAGTAGAAAGTCATTCAATTCAGTCTGTTTGGCAAGACCTCTGCATACCTGCCATACAAAATAATGGCTATTAATTTTAAGGGAGTTCTGCTTATTTAAGAATAAAAATTCCAGAATACTATTTACCTTATTTATTTAAAAAGGCATAACACAATCACTACTTCAATGCTTTTAAAATTGTACTTGGGTGCATATCCTACCTACATTCAATACTGTCAGGTCCAGGAAGCCCTTGCTTCTCATACCATTATCCTGAAATATATATACATTTTCTCCCTATCAGACAGTTCCTCATCAACCTGAGTTTGCTGAAATGGACTTAAAGGAACAAAACGAGAAAAAGTGGAAGATACAAAATAGAATTCTATTGCTGCCATGTTCCTAGTTCTAGTTCTAGTTCTCGGGAAAACTCCATGCAGTTTGTGATCTTTTAAATTAGATCACATTTTCAAGAGAATCAGGTATCTTAAATAACAATTAATGTTTAAGATTAATGTTTTCATATAACACTTAGTTTAGTGGATGTTTTAATTTAGGAAATGGAGTCATAAAAATATCAGTGTTACTGCCAGGAGGAGGTCATTCCTGGGCTTTCAGTGGAAAACAAAAACCATGATAGGGAACATAAATAATTTAACATTATATGTAAATATATAAAAATAATTAATTGGAAAATATTTAAGGCAGGGAGTAAGTAAATATAAGCGAATAGATCAAACATTTTAGAAACAACAAAATACCTAATATCCAAAAACAAAGCACTGGGTTACTTGTTAACCTCCATTCCGTTCCCCAGTGCTGCACTCCAAACACCCTTTTCTCCTAGGAAGCCCCTGTGAAAACATCCCAAAGACACACCTGAACCTGATGTATGGCTACTGAAGCCCAGGCAAGATTTGCTGTTGCAACCTAAAAAAAAAAAAAAAAAAAGAGTATGAAGCAAGTTTTTATCAGTCACATGCAGACATCCCAGCGAAGGACTCTAGCATAAACATATATGAACAATTTTGTAAGATCATTGCATTTTTGAATATTTTGCCAAATGTGAATAGTCAAATATATATAAAGTTTCTCTTTTATATTTCCCACTTCTTTATTATTGAGTTTAATGCTCTCTTGTCCCTCCTACTTTGGGTTAAAAAGGAAGATAAATTGATTAAGAGAGCTGTCATCCAATGATTTTAACATAAAATAATTATTTTTCAGTTCAACCAAAATACTACTGTAAAGGCCTCTAATGACCACTTTAGAATGAGGAAGTGTTTCCCAGACTTCACTGACAAGCGCTCAAACGTCTAGCTATTCCACTTCTTTGATTTTTCGTCCATCTAACAAATATTTATTGGGTGCCTACTAGGTACCAGGCGCTGTTCTAGATGCTGGAGAGACAGCATGAACAACAGAACAGCTCACAGCTGCTGCGCAGGAAGAGAGAAGGGCGAGAAAGAAAATAAAGTGAAGCGCACGTTATACTGGCTGGTGATGCGGCTATAGCGGAAAAGAGGCACGACAGAGGGACAGGAGCCGCTCACGTCTGTGTGCGGTGTTCAGTGAAGCCTGATCAGAGAGGGTGACCTTAGAGCACATTCCTGAAGGAGGCAGCTGGGGCTGGGTACAGGACAAGCGCAGTGCAAGGGGAGGGAGAACAGAGGCACAGGCTGTGTGCAGGAGAGGGCCCAGCATGGCTGCAGGCAGGGAAGGGGCTGGAGCAGCAGAAGACAGGTCATCTTGGTAAGTGGCCACGGAGGGACCTGGGTGAACACCTCGTCTGACAGATAGATCATGTACTGTTTGGTTTTAGTAGGACTGAGCCGTTCCGGTTCAGGGAACAGTGAACGGAAGTTATTGTTTCCCAAATGGGTTTGAGGCTGTTACTTCTATTCAGGACATACTCTAGGAAGAGGACATTTTTAAGGGGTCAACTAGAATGTGAAAACTCTCCAAAGCCATCCTACTACTTCATTTGATTCACAATATGGTATTTTATTTTTGTTGTTAAATTGGATCCTTACTAAAATAACTTACTATAAATTTCTATATCGCTATATTGAGTGAGTTTCCTCTCTAAACAACTGCAAGACAAAAAAAATGTTTTAAAAAATCGTTAGTAGTAGTATCAAAATATTATTAAGCAAATTACGGTTTTAAATATTCCCTCATTAAATATTCATCATTTATTAACGGAACAATATTAATAAGCACCTTCAGCGAACTAGGTGCAACTAAAAGTCCTCACGGGCAGTGTCCAGGCCTCACCTCCTGATGACTCAGACAGAAGGCTTCCTTGCCCCAGTGCCGGTACAGCTCAAGGATGCCGATCAAATCCCCGATCGCCGTGACAATTGGCAAACACAGAACAGACTGGATACGCGTCCCTGATTCCAGTCCGGTACCTCTTGGAAATCGTTCATCCTAAAAAAACAGAAGCGTAAAAGATATAAACTCAGTGAAAGTAATGGAATCATCAAGTTATGATTCTATCGGAAAATTCCTTATACTCGTCATCAGTAATGAGCAGTCCTTTTCAAAGGAAAACCAGATGATCATGGCCATTATAAACACTGCTTAAGAAAACGCTTATCTTTAGCAACGAGGAACTTATACCCAAATATGGATTTAATGTTTCCTTATCGTTGTACAGTAGAATTTAATTAGTGAATGAATATACATAACTTCATGCAATAATAAAAGTAATTATGATGGTTAACATTCATTTATTCCTCACCTGGTGTGAGCCAGAACTAAGGGATTTACAGGTATAGGGTCACAAGTGAAAATCACTCCAAATGTAAAGGCCATAGGAAGGAAGTTACACGTATACAATTTCTTCCCTTCTATTTTTAAGGTTAGAATAACACAAAAGCATATGTTAATGAAAGTCATTGTAACTGAACCTCAAAGGCCCATATTAGATATTCAAATCATCCAACAATTACCAATTACCTATCATAAGAAATGAATCGGTTCTTTGACTTAACTTTCTAGCTCAGCAAAATCACTCAGAGGAACACAAGAAACTCAAATGAATTAATATCAAAACGTCAATTCTATGTATTCAATTTCTGTGGTCTACAGGAAGCTTTTCATGAATAGGCTGGTATAAATCTATACTTTGTAATTTACAGATATTTTGAAAGCTTGCATATACATACAATAGAACATTTTGAAATGACAACTTATACAGTATCTACTTTTTACGTTTACTTCTTAGAAATGAAGTATATTTGGCACACAACACTGTGGAAGTTTAAGGTATACAACATGTTGATACGTTTATATATTGTAATATGATTGCCACTGTAGCGTTGTTAATACCTCTATCAAGCCACGTAATTATCTCTTCTTTTTTGTGGTGAGAATAATTAAGATCTAGTCTCTTAGCAAGTTTGATGATTATAATACAGTATTATTGTCTATATACATTATACTGTGAAACATTTATTTTTAGCACTTTTTCTTTTCTTATTTTTGATAAAGTAACTAGTAACCTGATTTGTTCAAGGCTATACAGATAACTAGTGGCAAAAACAAAATTAGTATCTAGATTTTGTGACTCCAATTTAGTACTTTTTCAGAGCAAATTCATGACACCTATATACTTGTTTGTATGCTTGTCAGTTTCAAAGTCTGAGCTCATGCAGTGACATTTCATCACAGTGTACACATGCACTGTGGCAGACTGCTCTGAGGGCTCTGTTTTGTCCTGTTCTCTGTACCCATGGCCTTGGTCAGACCCTCCTACACTCAGTCTGGGCCTCCCATGAGATTTGCTTGGCTAACCTGAGGGCAGTGAATTTGATGTAAGCAGAGGCTTGAAAAGTCACTTGCGTGTGTCCACTTCTTCTCTCTGACACCTGCCACCATCATAAGAACATGACGCTAGCCTTACTGGATGGGGTGGTGAGACACACACAGAGATCGAAGGCCACCTAAGACTGGCCAGCTCCTAAGTGATGGCCAGTTGATCTCAGACACATAAGCAAGCCCAGTCAAAGATAGCCCAGATCAGCAGAATGGCCCAATCCAGAGACAGTGAGTGGTGGCCGTATGACCCCATTAAAATCTGGGGTAGTCTGTCACACAGCAATAGCTGACTCATTCATATATATCCTGCTAGGATATGAAACATAAAACAGTAATCATCTAGTCTATATGACTATGAGTATACATTTTTATGCTTAACTATACTGGCAAATGTTGAAAGAACAACTACTCAAATCTATACCTTAGGGGTACGTAAGATATAATTCTTGGAGTACAAAGAATTAGTTTATATACAAATGCATTTATTGATCTGTATCTTGCTTTAAAGCTGTTATAAAATGGCTTAAATTAAAACATCAAGAGTATATGTTACCTTTCTTAATTAAATACTTCAGGTTACGAATGTCACGAAGGGTAAAAAGCCACTTACCCCAAGGATGTCTTCTACTAGCAACGTTTTTCTGGACTTGGCCACATAGGCAGAGGTGGTGGTGCCCTGGGCGATGGGCCCAGCAGGGATGAGCCTGGGTTTTCCTTCCTTGATTCCAGGTGGGGTAAACACACAAAGGCTCTAGGAAGAAAAAAGGAATATGTTTTATAGACTTAGGAAAGTCTTTGGCACAGGACGAAAAGATTACTTAACAATCGCGAGAAATCTGTGAGCCAAGGAAAAGTAGAGACATAAGATGCGGAAAGGTGCTTTGCGTGACCAAACTGAGCATCTGAGGTGAAATTCTCTTTCATATGTCCTTCGCACACAACACACAGGCTAGATACAGGACTCACACAAATGTCTAGGTGCAGATAATCTCTTAAAATAGCCTCCGATTTTTATCCACAGAAAATAATAAAATGAAAAAAAATGTAAGCTGTCCTTGGGCTCAAGAAACTATCACACAAGAAACACACACTGCACCTCACCACCCTAAAGATTTGCCACATGGCTCTGTAACTACAGGTCAACGTGATTTGGTTATATTTTTTCATTTTCATTAAAAATCTTTTTCAGAACATTATTTCTATTTTTAATACTCAACCACTCCATTCCTAAAACTGACCTGCCCATAAAATTACAGATTCAGAATACTCTTGGTAAAATTTTTGCTCTTCTCTGCACACACACACCAAAAAAAAAAAGAAAGGACAAAGCTGGGTGTATCTTTCCGTCTCAAAAGACTATGTGGGAGGGTAACATTTGAAACTATTTTAAAAGAAATGTTTTTAAAAATATGATCTGTTATTTTGACTAAACCAAATTATATTTTAAAATAAATTTCTACTAAATAAGAATTGCTCATCCAAACAAGTCATCTGGGCATGGGGAGCAATATTTTGACATAACTGTATTATGATTATCTACTCAATTTGAAAAGTATTAAAGTTCTGCTAAATTCTCCCAACGCTATACTTTTTTTTTTGCCGTACGTGGGCCTCTCACTGTTGTGGCCTCTCCCATCGTGGAGCACAGGCTCCGGACGCGCAGGCTCAGCGGCCATGGCTCACGGGCCCAGCCGCTCCCCAGCATGTAGGATCTTCCCGGACCGGGGCACGAACCCGTGTCCCCTGCATCAGCAGGTGGACTCTCAACCACTGCGCCACCAGGGAAGCCCCCAACACTATACTTTTATTTTATTTTTAATTGGAGTGCTGTGACTTAAGGATGATGCCCTTTTGAAGCAGTGAGTATTAGGCAATCCTCTGAAGCTAAAGATGCTCCTATTAATGCTTTGCTAGCACTAAGCTAGGTCCAGCTGAGGACAATGAGTTGGATGTGGTTATTACTTTTTAGACAACGTGGTTTTCAAGCTTCGTAATGTCGAAGAGCCCTTTCTTCAAGTAAAACCTTACAGTCACAAGAGGGTGAACCCTATAAACTTGAGCTACTTCAGTCACTGGGAGCAGAGAGGAGGAAAAGAGCTTTGGCTCTCACCCCATCTGCTGTAAGTAAGTCGTCATTATCTAAAGATTACAAGTTAAGTTCAAAATATTTTTATTCATTAATATATCTACATTAGTTAGGATTGTGTTTAAGCAGCAATTTACTATTATGCCTGTGAAAAATGCTTTTTGAATGCATCTTTTAAAAAGGATTAAGCTTAAAATGTTTACATACAAGTTATACACTTTAAAAATATTTTTACAATTCAGCTACACGTAAGATGATAAATGACAAATGCACTTTATTTTTAAAGAGGCTAGAAAGAAGTCAGTTTTTATAGTTACTATAATGCACCAATACACATATGACATAAACGAAGTAAGACTTTCATTAGATTTAGTATCTATGTGGCAATACAATGCAGTGTGTCACCCCTTCTTGAGAGAGAGTATTGAGAGAGATTGAGAGACAGTAGCGAAATGATCCAAGAACAGGAAGAGAGATGACTGCAAGAAAAAATTTTAAAGGACATGGTATATTTAGCCTGAATAAAAGTCAGAATTGACAATGATTTTTCCAAACTATGACAAAGTTAATCGTAAGAAGGATGCTGAGTAATGTTTCTTTACTCAACCAGAGTCAGAACTGCAGGAAATGAACTTAAATTGACCTGAATCGTTTAGTTAAGTCTTAAAGAACTTCCCATGACAGCAATAGAAAGTAAACTCTAAAGCAAGCTCCCGACAGAAGCTTTGCATTTTTTAAAAATAGTTGTTGACTTTATTTGTTTGTTGTTTGAAGATATACAACAGATATCTCTTTTGGATGACTTTGCTATATGCCCTTTAAGGCTGGATTTAATAGTATCTTCATAATATCTTCATAATAATATCTTCATTTAGCTTCATAATTCAATGACAAAATAGCTTACACATACACATTCCTAGGTTATTAGGTCATTTATTTAATATAAAACATTTATTGCCTCTGTGTAGGCTTTCTATATGATGCACAAGAAACAGACAAGCAAATACTGCACCTTGGGTATATGGAAAGCTATTTTACATACTAGATTTGCTGAAAATAAATGATTTAGAAATCTTTCAATTACTTGATTGATGTAGAAAACTCCTTGTGGAAAATAATTATCAAAAAACTAAATAATTTTTTACAGTGGGAACTTTATACTTGTTTTACTAATTAGGTTATGATTTTTGTTCATACTTACCAAACAGAAATGTTTACAAATGAGAGCTGAGGGCAAGTGCTAACAAAATTTTGAATAAGTTGTCATATGAAGGCCAAAGGCTCAGATAGGAAGGGAAAATGAGGACCAACCTAGACAGACACCTGTTTTTTGATGTTTTTACAGCTTCAGTTTCTCTCCTCTGTGCACTTAGTAGTTTCCTACTCTTTTTGGGTGGCATTTTTTTTAACTCCACACGATTCACCTGTGCAACAGCTCCGTCCGTGACCTCCATTTCTGATGAAAGATCTATCACTGGTTTGAACTGTGTGCTCTGCAACAGCATATTCTGTATGATCTTTGTAGTGGAACAGGCCGACGGGCAGCTATTACTGCAAACAGACAATGTCGATAACGAACCTCCAAATTGGAGGCTAAATTTTACATGTATTCAGGAATGGAGAAAAGTTTATTAAATATACCTTTATTTACTCCACAGAAATAATCGAACAGATAGTTGTGTATCGAACAGTCTTCGTTTTCGCGCTGGCTGAACTGACACTTTCATCATATACTAAATCCCCAAGTACACTTGGGTCTGCTTCTGAACTCTCAATCTTGTACCACTTGGTTTGTTTGCCTGGCACACTATTTTAATTACCGTAAGTTTACAGTACATGTTGTGATCTGGCAAGGCGAGTCTTGCTTGGGTTCTTCATGTTTCAAAATAATCGTAATTTATAAGACATATTTTGCATTTTTCATTGGTGAAGGGCCTGCATTAATGCATTAACAACTGATGGGTGTAAATAAGTTCTAAAGAAACTTAAAAATGAAGTAAGGGCTTTATTTTTCAAAATCAATCATGATGAATTTTTAAAGACATATTAAAAAAATTTTTAACACAATGCTTAAAGGTTACGTTCCATTTAAAGTTATTACAAAATATTGGCTATATTTCCTGTATTGTAGAATACATCCTCGGAAGCCTATCTTACACCCAGTGGTCTGTACCTTCCACTCCTCCATGCCAATCATTATGAATTTTGACATAAGAATTTGACTGGGATGTTCAGATTAATAAAATGAAAAAGATTATACTCACTATTTATTTTCATAGGTGGATGAATGAAAACTTTCATCAAACCTCACTACATAACATTTTAAAAGTATTAAGACTATTATGCATACCTTTACAATCTATAACATCCAGCATTGAAATGAGTCTCTAAAATTAATTTCTGCTTTAATGTTGTATGAATCTATGAAAACTTTTATTAACACAAACATTTTTTAGAGGCTAGAGATGAGAACTACACGAAAACTAAAAACAAGGAAAAGGTTCAAAGTTTCAAACCTCAACCACCTCTACCCTTTCCAGAGAAGAGCATCACTGCATTCAGGGCGTGCACCTGCCCACTGATGCTCTGCACCTTCATTCCCACCTGACAGCTCTGCAGGTGGCTTGACTGTTGTTAGGCCTTTCCCCTCCCAACACAAGCAAGGAGACTGGCCTAAGAGCTAGAAATCAATCCAGAGGCGAGGTCGTGCAGTAGTAGGGGATGAATTAGCTCTTTCAATATTTCAAAGAAACTCATTATGAACTACCCAATATTTTTGTGAAAACAGTACATTTTCATAAGTATTTCTAAAGTTAAATAATTTAAACTAGAGAAGATTGGTAACGGTAGTCATAATGAATAAGTTGGCTCAACGAAGGATTAAAAAGCATTCAAATTAGTTAAAAAATCTAATTTTGAGAAATAGATTTGGTGGGTAAAGAGCCATAGAATAGATTATCACACATTATTTCTTAAAAAACAGGGTTTTTTGATGAGTTGGGAAACTCTGATTCACTGACATCAACTAAAGAGAGAAGTCTACTTCACTTGGTAAACAGTCGCTCTCATCTTTCTTTCCATGAACGATTCAAAGATCAATTGATTCGTGAAACTTCACTTGCATGTTAAGGCTTCAACTCACAACCAGTTAAATTTTGGAACCACTTTTTAAGAAGAAAAAACATTATTTAGGCTTACCATTAAGTTATTTTTCTTATAGACACTAGATGGCACTGGAGAGTAGATGAATGTAGATCCGGGCAGAGGGCGTGAGCCAGGAACCCCATGTACACTGGACCTTGAACCACATGCCTAACTTCGTTAGCATAATTCTTAGAAATAAGCCTACTAAAGTCATTGTGCATTGAACAAAGCCACACAGTTACTCTAAACTACTGGCTGTAAACTGGTTTCTAAGCTAATACACAAACGCTATCTATGAACTTACTTTATGAATTATAAAGTTTGACGTATAATTAGAGATCACTAGGTTTCCAGCTTTCACAAACCACTAATTACGGGTAACACAAGAAAAACTATAGTAATGACATTATAAAAAATGTTACATAGTAAGTGGAGTATGTGACTAGGTGTGAAAGAGAAAACCTGTAGAAACATTAAAAAGTGAATTAAGCAAAATCTTAATCATGGAAAAATCAGTTTTGCCCAACAAACATTTCAAGAGCATCTTGTATATGTTATGTGTCAGACACTGGTATTGGTCAGAACACAAAAGGCTTCCTTTCCCAGCTCCAGATTTCTCACAAATTGCTTCTTCCTTTACTGTCCCTTCTTGTCTATTAAGGAAGAGGCCTCCTAAGCCCTGCTCCACCAGAGGGCTCATCGTCTAAGCTCTTTTCAGGGTCACCAACCCCAGCACCCCTGGCAGCCCCATCAACACCTTGGTTCCTCTCTGTTCGCACGTAAGGTCCTGTGCTGTGATTAACTGTGGATTTCTTGATTTCTCCTACTGGTTGTACCTTCTTTGAGGACAGGAATGATTTTTTATTTATCTTTGTATGCTCAGCAATTTGGCACAGTTTTGGGTATATGGCAGGTGTCTGAAATGGTCTGTTAAATAACATGCATGATGTAACATTTAACCAATGGAGGTTAAATTCAGACTTAGAAAGTTTAAGACTCTTGTCAAAGTCCCAAAGTGGTGAATTGGAACTCACACAATCCAACTCCAGAATCAAAATTCTTTGGAAAACTAAGCTGCTAACTGGGAAACTTGCCTTCTCTTCCCAAGCTCTGAGACAGTGTAGACAGCACAGGAATTGTCTCTCCTGAAGGGCTGTCCCCAGTGGAGTGAGTACAGAAGTACAGGAAACGATTCTGGTTCATCAATGTGCCCCACGGCTAGCGACTGCCTGACCAAGGCTGGGGCTCAAGAAACAGTGTTCAATAAATGTCCTACCAGCTTTTTAAAACACATTATTTCAACACTGCTTTCAATTTCTTCCATTTACTGGTCTATTAGTTTTCTATCATCGTTTGCATTAAATGGAGCAATTTATATTTTCCTCAAAAACTGTCCATTTTATCTAGATTTTCACATTTATTAATATAAGTATCCTCTCATAATTTGTCATTTTCACTCTATTGTTTTACTACCTTTTAAATTATCTTCAAAATGATTGTGATAATCATATTTTATGCTTTATTTTTAGTGCTTTAATACCACTTAGGTTGTTTTCTATCATCTCCTAAACTTTCTATGTTTTCTTTAAATTTTTCCTCTCTGGTAATATGAATGTGGCTTTTAAATTCTCCTAGTATAACTTTTGATGTATTTAAATATTATTTAAATTATATTTCTCAATGCATCAATTTCAGAAATTAAATTTTTTCTACTGATTCTCATTTATGAAAAAAGAAATTAATACTTTTATAAGTATAAGAATGTTATAGTCCCTGCCATGTCTGTCTTAATCCTTGGTATTTATTCATATAGACTAAAAATTTTATCTCAGTCCATTTGGGTTGCATTATTATAATTTTGTCACTAAAGTATATATATTTTGTTTTGAAAGTGAGTTATTAAGAAACACTTTCTAACTATGATTCAAAATCGAGAGACAATTTTTAAAAACATTGATAAATATCTATAATATGCTACCTTTCACGTACAAAGGAAGAAATATAAGAAAATATACATGTATCTGCTCATTGTTAAAAAAAATGTTTTATTTTATTTAATATGGTTAGCTTACATTTTAGAAGTATGTCAACATCTGTTGCAAGCAATATGGCAGATTAGATAATTTGACATTCCTGAAAAAAACAATTTTAAAATTATTTAAAAGCTGGATAAAGTATATTTCACAAATATTTTATAATGCATTGCTGGGCTGAGAAGAATGCAGGAATCCACAGAAATCTAAAAGGAAGCAGATAAAGGAACCCTGTGAGGTAAGCAAATCCCAAACTGTCTTTTTCTTGAGAGCATCAACGAAAGCCTAGATATAGAGTTGACGCTTGAACAACATGGGTTTGAACTGTGTGGATCCGTTAATTTATTTCAGTAAATGTCGTGGTAGTACTACCCATCTGCGGCTGATTTGAGTCTGCAGATGTGGACCCGTGGATACTGAGGGCCGACTGTAAAGTTTCATGTGGATTTTCAGCTGCATGGATGGGGCCAGGACCAGCAAAGGGCTATGGGCTCATCTTAGTTTGAAGGGTGAATATACTTACAGCTGCAAGGGGATTACAAGGAAACCAGATTATCTTGGATTTATTGCTGGAGGGAAAATAAAAATCTCCTCTGAAAAATAATAACTGCACATCATGTGGATTTGAGGCTTGCATCTGTACCACTCAGTAGTCTGAAAAAAAATCTCAACTAGATCATTTGATTAAAATTGTCCTGAATTGATACTGCCTTAGGTGATTGACAGAAGTGTTTGATTGATACATTGATTGATACAATGTATCAATTGATTGATCAATACATTGATACATTGATACAGAAGTGTTTTCTAAATCATAATCACGCAGAAGTATGCAAACAATGAAGTGAAAAGTATAGCCAAGTGATTAACAGCATGGGGTTTGGGAGTCTAAATCCAGGCTCCAAGAGTCAAGCACCGTTGGAGATGCCCACACTGCAGACCCAGGCCTCGAGGCGCCCGCCGCTCTTCGACCTCTGCAAACAAGGTCTCCCCATTCTCCCCATTCTCCTTCAAGTGGAGCAGAAAAGGGCCGACCCACCGTGGCAGCCTCGGCCTAGGGTTCATATCATTTCTTTTCAGGTAAACAGCTAGAATGCTGAGTCCACGATCCAGGTTTCAGTAGAGAATCTGACTGGTCCCCGTTTGGGCCACAAAGAGCTGTGACTGAAGGTCAGGGGTCACATGAAACAAACACGGCTGCCATGGCCAACCCCTGTGGGTTTGTCTGGAGATGTCGGGGAAGGAGGAATGAGATGCGGACTATCGCAGTTACATGATAATAAACATACCAGATATCATAAAAATTATGGCAAATTATATAATAATTTTCTGAAAGGAAGTTTTGATTTTTAAGTAAAAATCTCAAATTTTAGAAACAATTTTTGGAATGAAGAGGAAAGAGATCTGTTTGCTATTTCAGTAGCTTAGCCATTCTAAAATACTACCGGTATGTAAAACATAAAGTATTTACAAGTGGGAGTAATTGTGAATAATTCAATTTACTAAACCCTCTTGTTGACTGTTTATGCGAAAGGCACTAGGAGAGATGCTAGGTGAATACAGAAGTGAATAAGGAAAGGTCCTTGTCCTAAAGAGCTTTTAATCTTGTAACATAGATTATCACAACGCAAGGGGAAACGAGGGCCGTGCAAATGGAGAGGATCAGTTATGAACTAAGTCGTTCAGCCAATAAATACTTTTTGTGCAACTACTGCTGTGCTTTGCACATGAATACTATTAAAAATCTCAGACTACTGTGTCTCTATTCCTACTAACATTTTATATAATATAAATATTATATAATATTATACTATATATTTTGTGAGTTTTGATTACTCACAAAAACAAATATCACATTGCAAAAATACATCCCAAATCTCAAATAACAATACCAAACGCACAAGAAATACACAGTAAAAGTTTGCAAAATAACCTTGTAACAGAGTCTTATATATTTCGGCTATGAATATAGGTGTTATTGGTTCAGAGCATTTTTCTAAAATGTTACATATGTGTTAATACCATAATAAAACTCAGATGCCAGTAATGGAATGCCTCGAAATACTTTTGAAAGTGCCTATGCAAGCTGCACTTGACAGTGGACTGTGCTTGCAGTGAGTCAAACCAGAAACACAGGGTCTGCCTGGCGCACCAAAGGCTGGACCAGGCACCCCTGGGCAGCCCCATGCCACCAAACAGTCTGAGCCATGGCCGCCACAGCTCAGGAATCTATACCTAGCAACTCCATCCCTGCACTTTGAGAGTCATCTTAAAAACTATCTAAAATAGTCACATAAAACTTCTGCTCTCATTTTCTTCTACTGCAGATTGTGTGTGAAAAAGGCATAGACTGTCCCTGACATCCCAGCCCACAGTGAGGAAAGACCTTCTATACCAAACAGTAAGTCTAGAAATGCCATTCAGAAAATAGGATGCCACAAACCAAAACCAAAACAATTAAATTATATGATTTTATGCCTAAATGTCACCATATTGGCAATATTCCCAACTGGTAATAACCACATATCGAAACAAAATACAAAATGAGCTTTAAGGTACTTAATTATGATACATCTATTAAGTTGTTTGTAACATAATAGTTTATCTTTTTAAAGAAGCTTATAACATTCTCTTATCTAGAGCACCTATATCTAAATTTAGATACTTACATTATTACACTCTCCAAGGAAATACAGTGCAAATCCATCAGCTTTCGTGGCTGCCAAAGTAATAAAAAAGGAAGAAACTAATCTCAATGGAAGAATATAACATGCGTGAATTCTCTAAGGTGAGACCTCAAATATGAGTCTTTTGAATGGATTTGTTAGCAAAATTAACGGTCATGCAGTAAACTGAACAAAATAATTTATGGCTTTACTGAATCACATAATTAGAATATTAGCTATTGCAATTTTTAAGATGTGACACCCTCAAATGCATACAGCAATGTACTATGTAATAATACATCTGTCAAAATGTGCATATCAGAACTATTAGAAAATATTTTTTAAATTTGAGACTTACATTTAATTTTTAAAGTATTTAAAACTAGACAAAGGGATATTCATAATACTGGATAACCAATAATATAGGCATCAACCAGATAGAATGATGTACATATGCTTACATATCATCAGTGAAGAGAACATAATTTAACTTTATCTTCGGTTTAATTTTTCTACTAGGAGGAATATAAAACGTTTCTTACCAATTTTAATGATGCTACTCAATTCATAGAGGAGTAGTTGGTTGTCTCCTCCTGTATCCAACCGTTGTTCTATATAGCTGTTTAGTTCGTATACAACTCCCTGCATATTTGTATCTTGATACTATGAATAAAAGAAAAGACATAATTAAATATAATAAAATAAAAATTCCTTAGTTTGTAAAAAAATACTATTAATATATATGGCTTTATGTTATGTAATAGCTATTCATTATGCTTTTATAGAGCATGATGTAAATATTATGATCTACTATAAACACAGATTGAAAATTAAAATTGCTACAACTTACTCAGAATTATCTATAGACTCCATGCATGCTTATTTATGCTAAAACATCGAATGTTACAAATTACAATTTTGTTTCTGAAGTTTTATATTGATATATGATGTATCAGGCAACTAGATCAGTAAAAACAGTTCGAAAGTTTGCTAACTGAATGAAACATCCTAATATGCTAGAAAAGCCCCCCCGTGCATCGCACCGGGTGAAACAAAGTTTATTACTCTCCACTCACTTGGGTCCACGTGGCGACCACTCTAGTCTGACCTCAATTCTGTCACTAGAACGAGCTCAGGAGCCGCCGCCGTAGTAGCAGCAGCCCCGCTGCAAGCCCGTGGCCCTAGGCTGCACCGCGGTGCAGGAACAACAGCAGGTGGACAAAGGTCTGGGAAGAAGGTGGAAGCGAAACTGCTATAACCAGCACTGTGTCTTCTTCAAAGGGCTGAAAACAGTCTTCTAGGGAGCTTCCCTGCTACACAGCTTGCCTTCCTAAGCCTCTTCTAACATCAACCATGGCGAACTTTAAAATAAAATAAAATTCTGTGGCTCAAAACACTCTTGGGGTTTTTCCCACTGTACTTAGAACAACAGCCTCCTCCCAGCGTGGCCTTCGCACTGCAAGATGTGGTTATTTTCTGCCTTGGAATCCGTCTCAAGCCACCTCTCTCTGTCTCTCTCTGTCTCTCTCTCTCCCCCCCCCTTTCTCTCTCTCTCTCTCTCTCTCTTTCTCTCTCTCTCTCTTTCTCTTCCTCTCTCTCTCTCTCTTTGTCTCTCTCTCTGTCTCTCTCTGTCTCTCTCTCTCTGTCTCTGTCTCTGTCTCTCTCGCCCTCTCTCTCTCTCTCTCCCTCTCAGCAGGCCTATTGCTTCCTGTTACTGTTGAGCGCTGTACTCAGTAAACACCTGTGAAATGAATAAAGAATGGCTGAACCAGTCAGTCAATCATTCCACAGACATGCGCAGCCAATCCTGACAACCTACTATACGTAGGAACACTTCTAGAAACAAAAGATGCTAGAGCATGAACAAAATAAAGTTCCAGTCCTCAAGGAACTTACATTCCCGTTGGAAGAGAATAAGTAATCTACACGGTGTGAAGGAAGGCAGTGGTCACGGTGCAGAAAGGAGAGCTGGGACGGCTGACAGTAAATGCCTTTGGAGGGAGAGGGCTACCTTTTAAATAGGATGGTCAGGGAAGGGAAGGTTCAGTGACATGAGATATGGGGACAGACTCCAATGAAACTTAGAACCCGTAAGGGCTGAAGTCTGCCCATCATCCACCACCTCTCTTGGCTTCTGACCTATTACCCAGAAAATCAAGTATCAAGGATGACTTGTCAAGAGATGAATACACACCGAAGGGAATGGATTAGATTTAGCTGAGGTATAGAAACCTCGGAAACAAAGGAGAATGGCATAGGCTGGTGCTATTCGCAGGTGCTGGAACACGCTAGAATAAAGACGATGGTGGAAGGCAAATGTATATGGGTGCAAAAAGCACAAGTACTGGCTTCAGTGCGCCAGTGCTTGCTTGGCTAAACCCTATTCCCCAAAATGGCTGACATTAAATGAAGCTGAAAACCAGAACTTCCCTGGTATATATTCCAACCTTGGCAACACTGGAATGCTAGAGTGGATTTGTCCTGTACGATCCGTTTACCCATCCCCTAGCTACATCCCTTGGGCACTCCCTTCATCAAGGCCATGAAAAATGCATCCCGAGGCCACACCCGCCTGGCCTGTGTGAAGAGCTCTGCGGTGTGGGCCTCGGATGACTAGGGGCACCACCGCCCTCCCACAGGGTCCCCTGCTTCACTGAGAAGATGGGATCTTGGCGTCGAGGGGACAAGAGGCAGCACATCATCTCCAGAGATAAGGTACTGTTAGCAAAACGGACAAAACGGAAGCTGCTATCAGAATGACCTGGCCAGCAGAGCTCTTCGACATTGGATCAAGCACTCGATCAGTGTTCCTGGAACTGAAATAGACAGGGCGACCTACTATTTTTCCATTTGTCTGGAGAGAGAAGTTCTGGGTTAAGCGAACAAAAATCGGACTTAGTTACCATGGCAGGAAGTCAGGTACCTCCATGAATTCCAGACTTGAGCCACTTCACAGAACTTCTTGAATAAAGCCAGGGGAGACCAGGTCCCCTTGAGGAAGGATTTTGATTCACAGCCCCAACTTTACAGTGCTTCTTCCTACATTCCCCAAAGAGGTCTGCTGTCTTTAAGCTGGGTAACTGTGCACTGGGCGAAGGGGAAATTAGCAGAGTGATAGTGAAAAGGTGCATAAGAATCAAGAACACTTGAAATTCCGATGCCTACAAAACGTGACGGCATTGTGTGGGGTCGCAAAAGCTTTTGTTGTTTCTTATCATCTGTAAAAAGATCCTATTTGAGCTATTGCAAGTTTTGAAGAACTCCAGAGAAAATATTCTACTCTAATATACCCTTTCTTCCTTACTGCTCATCAGAACCACTCATTCTATAACCCCCCCACCCCAAAGTCCCGGGAAAGAGCTTATCTGAGACTGAAGCCAAGAGATAGAGACTGAGTCATAATGACAGACTTTGAACCCCTAGACCCAGCCATGCAAAAGCCATCAAGCCTAAAATTCTATCCCTAGGCATTTCTTTTTCATGAATCAATCCATTCTTCGAATATACCCTCTTTTTGGTGGGGAAGGGATACTTTAGCTAGTTTTAAGGTGGGTGTTTAGTCACTCAATAGAGGAGTCCCTATAAAAATGATATACAGACTGACCCTTTTCTCTGACAATGTAATTCTGAGAATAGGCCCTTTAAAATGACCAGAATGCAGCGCTGACATTAATGACCAGCTGTTCTCCATCTCTTTTGGACAGGAAATGGGTTGTCACACACAAGTGAGAACAAGAAGACATTTGGGGTTATGGACAGTTTATCATGAGATTTCCTTTCAAGTCTCTGGGCTTCATTTTTTTCTTTTGTGTAACAAGAAGATTGAAATATATTGTCTTTAAAATACCTTTCAACAGTAACCTTCTGTGATGATCTATGACCTCGATTTTGTTGTTGTTTATATTAAACTTCAAATTCTAATCTTGAACCTAACAGATGGGTCAGTACACCCTGTTTGCTTTGATAAGCAATGACAATTGCATAAATCTCATAAGAGAAAAATGTTTAATTATGATTACTAAACTATACAAATGTAATATTACCTCTAAAATATTAAAGACGTACCTCCATAGTTAGTGGATCATTCAAACCATAATATATTGAAAATTTTAAATTATATATAAATGTGAATAACAGGAATAATTATTATTTGGTTCTTAGCCTTATGGCCATCTTGCTGGTCATGAGCCCTAACACGAGAGGGAAGGAAGACGCAACAAGTGGAGATGAACATCCAAAAACGCACTTCTCTTACGGAAACAACATGATGAAGAAAGTTTACTAAGGGATCAATTCCATTCAGTTGAATAAACTTTCAATTCTATGTCTTGACTAATAGAAAATTACGATAGTATATTAATGAAGTTGTTAAGAACTTGTGTTTGCACAGCATTTTTAACGTCACAAAGTCCTTTCACCACTGCCTTTATTAAAAGAACCCATGTAAAGTATATACTGAGTATCACTGAGACATTCCTCAATCAAGCTGAGTTAGAACTCTAAGGTACGATGAGTTGGGCGGTATAAACCTTAGAATCGAACTGGACATGGCCAACCTCATTTTCTGCTCCACGCTGGTTTTCATGCAGTACTTGCTTTTCATTAGAGCAACCACTAAAACAATGGATTTGCAGAGATATGACTTCATTGACAGGACTGTAGTGACCTAACATTAAAACTGGGAACTATGTCAGGTTACTACTGAAACTGTGAGCTCCAGCAAGCTCTGACAGACGGTATTGTTTCCCATGAAACAATGGGATGTCCTAAATCCCATTAGCATGTCCTAAATCATCCCTGTGGGTTTGTTGTGGTGCCTAACGGCATTTGGAACACAGTTTGGGAAGCAGGGGAACGGCCACTCTTTCACCCAGAGGGAAATAGTATTTTATGAGACACAGTGGTAATGAATGGAGAAGTATTAACTCTTGGTTCAGAAAGAAAGCTGAGACCTGGTCTCACCAGAAGAGTAAATGTCCTCAGACTTGCTAAAGTGAATTAGGCGTTTAAACACAGATTGGAAGACCACCACAAGAGTTTAGAGGCAATTCAAGAACGGAATGGGAGAGAGAACAAGATGAAGTCTGTGATGCCTGCTGGCCCCAAGAGCCCATGACTCCGTGAGGGGTTACTGACATATCTCGAAGCACTGTAACAAACACACTAGGAAACAGAGTGACATGGGTGTTAAGTTGGATAAATACTTAAAAGCATGCAAAATGAGCTCTTAGTTTCCAGTATGAAGCTCAATGTTTGAATAATATCTTCTCATCATCATTCTTTAGATTTTTCCTGTTTCTTTTTTAAATTTACCTTTTTTTTAAAAAAATAACTTTTTGTTTTGATGTAATTTCAAACCTACAGAAAACTACAAGACTAGTACATGAAACTCCTGCATACCAACAATTATTTACATTTTGTCATATTTGCTTTATCCTCTTGGTAAATTCTTTCCCTTCCTTCCTTCCTCCCTCCTTCCTTCTCCTTCTCCTCCTTCTTTTTCTCCTTCTCCTTCTTCTTCCTCTCTCTTGCTCCGTCTTTTCTATCTATCTATACACACACACATATATACACATAACAGTAATAAATATTATTTTCTGAATATTTGAGAACAAGTTGGTATGCTCCTTTTACCCAAACCTTCAGTATATACTTCCTAAGAAAAAGAATATTAAGAGAATACACTGAATTTGTACACTGAATGTGAGAGACATAGTTACAATGCAGTTATCATAATCAGAAAAATTAACATTGCTACAACAATATTAGCTAATTAAAAATTCACATTCATAGAGAACAAACATGTGGACACCAAGGGGGGAAATTGGGGGTGGGGGGTGGGATGAACTGGGAGATTTGGATTGACGTGTATACACTAATATGTATAAAATACATGACTAATAAGAAACTGGTGTATAAAAAATTAATTAATTAAATTAAAATTTAAAAAATTCACATTCAAATTTCATACCTTGTCCCAATAATGTCTTTATAATTATCCCCCGCTCAGTGGTCCAGGTTTGAACTCCAGATCATATATGGCATCTAGCTGTCGTGTCTTTTTGGTATACTTTAATGTGGAACAATTCCACAGCCTTTCTGTGTTCAAGCCTTTCTTGTACTTGATGTTTTTGAAGAATATGGGCCAATTTTGATTTGTCTGGTATTTTCTCAAGATTAGATTCAGGTTCTGTGTTTTTGGCAACAATACAATGAGGTGATGAAGCTAGAATACTATCAACCATCCTACATTTGCTATTTGGCATTCTACTGGGAAGAAGAGCTTTCTGTTTTCCCTCATTCATTCATTTACATGAGACTGGACTCACAGATGCTTATTTTATTCAACATGTGTAATTAAGATTAATTAATACTGTTATACATGCATTTTAATGCTCAAATTGTCCCAGATTTGACCAATGGGAAGCCCTTTAAGATATCTCCTGTGCCCTTTTGACAAATTTTCATGATGCTTTCAAGACTTTCTTACTTTCTCATCAAATATTTTGCTAGCGCTTGAACCAGCCACTTCTGTCTCTTAAAAGAAGTCCTAGATCCTTTTAGTGGCAAATGACATTTAAAATCTAAGAGCTGGAGCTATATGTGTCCACTGCTGTCATTGCTTCTAGGCTTCTTATCAACACAAATATAATATATATATGAGAGGGCCTTACATAAATATATATATACATATATACAAATATGTAATTCTTTACTTATTTATTTATAAATACATGTAGAGTAAAAGATTAAAAACTATGAGTTCTTACTGATACTTTCAATTTCAACCAAACACCACAGTGTACACATTCTAATAGTCCCCATTTCTATATCTGTAATTCCTTACCCAACAATGAAATATCTTACTGGCAATGACTATAACATATTTACATATTTTCTCAAGCCTAGAACATATGGAAGTAGTTTCGGAATTGTTAAGCCATGTCACTGAAAATAGCAAACCTACTAACTAGTTGTCAATATGTTTTAGATTTTTAGGTAAATGTAAGAAATACTAAAATATACAAAAATGAAATGTACAATTCATTAAGTTTTGACAAACAGATACATTCTTGTAACATATACACTAATTAAGACACACAAAATCACCATACAGGAATTAGTTGCATTTCTTTTCACAGACTATCTGAAAAAGCAATTAAAATAACAATCTCATTTACAATAGCATGAAAAAGAATAAAATACTTAAGAATAAATTTAACCAAGGTGGTAAAAGATGTGTATGCTAAAAATTATAAAACACTGATGAATGAAATACAAGAAAGCACAAATAAATGAAAAGATACCCCCATACTCGTGAATTTGAAGAATTAATATTGTTAAAATAGTGGTATCCAAAGTGATCTACAGATTCAAGCAATCCTTATCAAAATTCCAGTGGCATTTTTCCTAGAAATAGAATAAACAATCCTAAGATTGTATGGAACCATAAGAGGCCCTGAATAGCAAAAGCAATCTTGAGAAAGAAGAAAAAAGGTGGAAGCATCACACGTCCTGGTTTCAAACTATATTATAAAGCTATAGTAATCAAAACAGTATGGTACTGTCATAAAAACAGACACTTACGAAGTGGAACAGAATAGAGAGCCCAGAAATAAACCCATGCATATAAGGTCAACTACTCTTTAACAAGGGCAACAAGAATACACAGCATTGAAAGGATAGTCACTTCAATAAATGTTGATGGGAAAACTGGATATTCATCTACAAGAGAATGAAATTGGACCCTTATCATATGCCATACACAAAAATCAACTAGAAATAAAGACTTAAATGTAAGA
Source organism: Lagenorhynchus albirostris (assembly GCF_949774975.1). Taxonomy (NCBI): domain Eukaryota; kingdom Metazoa; phylum Chordata; class Mammalia; order Artiodactyla; family Delphinidae; genus Lagenorhynchus; species Lagenorhynchus albirostris. The sequence continues at coordinate 3,579,329 of NC_083106.1, read as the reverse complement.
CCTGAATACTGTATTGCATACCTGAAATATGCTAAGAGTAGATCTTCAGCATTCTCACCACACACAAAAAAAGAAAAAAGTAATTATGTGAGTGATGACTGTATTAATTAACTTTATTGTGGTAATCATGTTACAACATATATCAAATCATCACCCTGTATACTTTAGACATATACTATTATTATTTGTCAAAAAAAGAAAAGGAAAATAATTTTTAAAATAAATGTAATTTTTAAAATAAATAATAAACATCTCAGCAATAATAATAAAGGTATAGAACATTTCATCTTTCTATAAAGTCCCTCCCATGGTCCTTCTTAAGTAACCATCTTCCCACTAGAGTGGTGCCTGTTTTAAGAATTTTATGGAAATGGAATCACATAACATGAACTATTTTGAATCTTGTTTTATTTGTTCAACATAGTATTATTGATATTCATCCATGTTGGTGTGTGTTCTGGTAGCTTGTTCCTTTCTATTTCTGGTAGCATCTGTGGTATAAATATACCACAAATTGTTTATCTGTTCTACTATTGTTGGATATCTGGGATGTTTTTGTTTCCAGCTTTGGAATGTTGGGAATAAAGCTGTTATGAACATTCTTGCAGAAGTCATTTTGTGAACACAGGTTTTCAATTATATTAGAATAAAGTCCACATGTAACAAACCAACAGCTAACATCATACTCAATGATGAAAAGCTGAAAGCATTTCCTCTAAGATCAGGAACAAGACAAGGATGTCCACTCTCGCCACTTTTATTCAACATGCTTTTGGAAGTCCTAACCACAGCAGTCAGAGAAGAAAAAGAAATAAAAGGAATACAAATTGAAAAGGAAAAAGTAAAACTGTCACTGTTTGCAGATGACATGATACTATACGTAGAAAACCCTAAAGACACCATCAGAAAAGTACTAGAGCTCATCGATGAATTTGGTAAAGTTGCAGGATACAAAATTAACATACAGAAATCTGTTGCATTTCTATACACTAACAACGAACTATCAGAAAGAGAAATTAAGGAAACAATCTCATTTACCACCACATCAAAAAGAATAAAATACCTAGGAATAAACCTATCTAAGAAGGCAAAAGACCTGTACTTGGAAAACTATAAGACACTGATGAAAGAAATTTAAGAAGACACAGACATTTGGAAAGATAAACAGTGTTCTTGGATTGGAAGAATCAATAATGTTAAAATGACATACGTCCCAAGGCAATCTACAGATTCAGTGCAATCCCTATCAAAATACCAATGGCATTTTTCACAGAACTAGAACAAATAGTTTAAAAATTTGTATGGAAACACAAAAGACCTCGAATAGACAAGACAATCTTGAGAAAAAGAACAGGGCTGGAGGAGTAATGTTTCCCCACTTCAGACTACACTACAAAGCCACAGTAATCAAAACAGTATGATACCGGCACAAAAACAGACACAAAGATCAATGAAACAGAATAGAGAGCCCAGAAATGAACCCACACTTATATGGGTAATTAATCTATGACAAAGGAGGCAAGAATATACAATGGAGCAAAGATAGTCTCTTCAGTAAGTGGTGTTAGGAAAACTGGACAGCTACATGTAAAAGGATGAAATCAGAACATTCTCTAACACTATACACAAAAATAAACTCAAAATGGATTAAAGACCTAAATGTAAGACCAGATACCAGAAAACACCTAGAGGAAAACATAGGCAGAACACTCTGACATAAATCACAGCAATATTTTTTGTATCTCTTAGAGCAAAGGAAACAAAGGCAAAAATAAATAAATGGGACCTAATTAAACTTGAAAGCCTTTGCACAGCAAAGGATATCATTGACAAAACAAAAAGACAACTTACTGAATGGGAGAAGATATTTTCAAATGATATGACTGATAAGGGGTTAACATCCAACATACATAAACAGCTCATACAACTCAACATGAAAAAAAACAACTGATTAAAAATTGGGCAGAAGAAGTGAACAGACACTTTTCTAAAGAGGAAATGCAGATGGCCAAGAGGCACATGAAAAGATGCTCAACATCACTAATCATCAGGAAAATGCAAATCAAAACCACGGTGAGATATTACCTCACACTTATCAGAATGGCTATCATCAAAAATCACAAATAACAAATGTTGTTGAAAAGCGAACTCTTGTGCACTGCTGGTGGGAATGTAAATTGGTGCAGCCACTGTGGAAAACAGTATGGAGGTTTCTCAAAAAACTAAAAAGAAACCTACCTTATGACTCAGCAATTCCATTCCTGGGTATACATCCAAAAAAAACCAAAAACACTAATTCAAAAAGATACATGTACCCCAATGTTCATAGCAGCAATATTTACAATTGCCAAGATATCGAAGCAACCTAAATGTCCATCAACAGATGAATGGATAAAGAAGATGTGTTATATATATACAATGGAGTACTACTCAGCGGTAAAAAAGAAGTGAATTTTCCCATTTGCAGCAACATGGATGGACTTGGAGAGCATTATGTTAAGTGAAATAAGAAATAGAAAGACAAATACTGTATGATATCATATGTGGAATATAAAAGATACAACTAGTGAATAAAATGAAAAAGAAGCAGACTCACAGATATAGAGTACAAATTAATGGTCACCAGTGGGGAGAGGGAAGTGGGGAAGGGCAATACAGGGGTAGAGGATTAAGAGGTACAAGCTATTATATTACATATAAAATAAGCTACAAGAATATGTTGTACAACATGGAGAATATAGCCAATATTTTATAATAACTATAAATGAAGTATCACCTTTAAAAATTGTTAATCACTAAACTGTATACCTGTAACTTATATAATATTGCATAGCAACTATACTTCAATAAAAAATAAAATTTTTAAAAAGTAACACTTAATTCTCAGAAAAAAATAGAAACAAAATTATACTAGGCAAATACATGACAGGGATATTCCTAGGTCAAAAAGTAAATGCATGTTTAACTTGACAAGAAAGTGGCAAACATTTTTCAATGTTATATATTAAAGATCAAGTTATCAAAATGATTTGAGTATTTTAGAGGAAAATAAGTTATAAATATAGGTCATTTACTTCACACAAACACCATAGGCAGAAGAATTCTAACTACTCTAAGGATGAGCAATCGCAATGAACAGTTAAGAAAACCTGTGGCCTCAAGGGCATCGTGGGAGAAAAAGAGAACAGGGCTAGGAAAGAGGGTGCTACTGACCCTTTTGCAAATGCTTATTTTAAAAGTCCTCGACAGCAAGCAAGGGATTAGTAGATATTCATCCTGAGCCCATCCTAACACTAAGAGGAAGCTGCCTCGCTTGTCCTGCCACATAACTGAGTGCAGAGGGAAGGCTACACGTGGCGCTAGTTCAGAGGAAGCGTCTTACGAAAAGCTGCAAAGGATGGAGAAAACAGGCAGGAGAGCAACGAGCAGGACATGAGGACAGAATGATCACAGCTTACACTTACGAAAGACAGTAAATTCACGTTAAAAGCGGCGAAAGCAAGCAGGCTGAGAGTCTATAAATGAGGGAGGCATTCTTTTGAAAACACATCATCAGCTCAACACAGGGACAGAAATAATAAAAACTAATATTCCTAAAGAACACTTAAGTTTTCAAAGGACTATTATTAACTAATTTAATTTAGGGCAAAAAGGTCCATGAGATGAAAGGGCTTTTCATAATAAAAGTTTAATTTAGGAAGAATGACTCCAGGAGATAAAACAGTTTCAAATCACTCAAGATAAAATAGTTTCAAATAACTCAAGTAAAATAGATTCAAATCACTTAAGACCGCTAATAGAAAACAAATTAAGTTATCAGGAGAAGATGAATAAAGAGAAGGTTAGAGAAACAAAAGATGTATCTAAGGGCTTTACCTAGTAGGTATACTTCTGAATGTCAGTAAGTCAATAAGTCCTTTTAAACAAATATTTATTCACCAACGTGTCAAGCACTATTGTAAGTATCAGATAAGGCTCTCACGCTCAAGGAATTTAAATTCCAGTGAGGAGAAAGTGATAAACAAGAAAATATCAGCTTGTGATAACATCTACGGCAAAAATGAAACATATTTATGACTTTGTTGCCACCTTTAATGTAATAAACTGTGATCTAGGAGAAACTGGATTTTATGCACAACTACTCTTTGGCTGGATCATTACTATTTTCGTTTTTCATTCAATAAGGAAATGTGCACAAAACAATGGCCTTTAATTAGCCTTTGGTTCTGTGGCCAAGACCAAACTCTACTAAGATCAAACAGCTTAATACTGTTTCTCCATTGTTAACACTTTTCAGCATCTATATTCTAAAATAAAGTTGTGGTTGCCAAGAAGGGTCTTAAAAAACAGGTAATAATTTAAAATCTTGTGAAAGAAGAATGTGTTCAGTTCCCATTTTTTAAAAGAATTATCATAATGGTTTGATATTGTTTTTAATCACCACCGTCATGATTAATAGGATCTGTATTCTTCTATACATCACTCATATCATTTTATTATCACTGATCAGGAACAAACTTTAATAGACAGATGATTGGTATGTTTAATTTATTGTTAAGATTATGGGTTTCATCCTTAGTACAAGCAAACAAAAATCACTATCTTTGACCACCGTTTTCCAGTATGTAAATAGAATGAAATATTTTCGTAGAGCAGATGGCTGCATTCAGTTACATAGGGAAATATTTTGCAACTAGTTCTCTCAGGAAACCGAGGTGCTTAGAACTGATACTCCACACGGGTTTCTATGGCTATAGTTAATAACTAGCGGCAAAGCCTGTGAAATGAAATTTAGCTAAAACAAACAATGCCATGCTTTTCTTTTGGGTTTCCACAAAACTCAAGTTGGAGTGCCTGAAGCTATTTTGACCTGTGTGATATGGAAAACACAGACCCTGCTTGCAGGCTTCCAGCCAGTATTCCTCAGGAAAGTGGGTGATTTTCCATCAGGGTGAGAAATACTTGTTGCGCTCTTTGATATTTAAAATCCAAAATGCCAGAATTTCACTTTCCCTGATAGGAATGCTACATCTCTGCCAGCTCTGGCTTCTCCGTCCTACAGATATGCTGATAATCAATGGGACGGTGACCTGCCTGTCCTCTAGGGCCTTGTTTCTAAGTATCATATTCAACTGTCCAAACCCCACCTCTTAGCCAAATCCTGATTAAAGTAAATTATATACAGGGAGATTTTAGAAGACATGCTTTCTGTCTGCTTCTCCACACATTCTAACTTCTGTCCTTGGGCCACAGCACATGAGCCCCGTGATTATCAGCTGGAGGCGGGGTACAGGTAACATGAAACATTACTCCAGATAATTCTGCCATGTGTCTACCTACTCTCGCTGTTTGTATATCACCTTCACTTACTGAACAGCGAACCACATTTTAATAGTATGTCTCTGAAACTTACTAAAGATGGATGTAAGATTATATAAACAGATTTGTACTTTTATGAAATTTAGTAATGACAATAAAAACTTTGCCCTTAAGAATAATTGATTGGTATCCTTCCCTAAGACATGTAAAAATAAATAAAGGAAACCTTATTTAAATTGGAATCAGTTAAGGGCAGAAGGGGGAACTCTCATGCAGACCCCAAACAGGAAGAGACTACCTTGCATCTCCAACTGGGAGAAGGCTGCTTACTACCTAACTACCCAGTAGAAGAAAAGAAAATCTTCACCCCGCCCAGGCACAGCCCAGCCAACAAGAGACTGTCACAACTCAGCCAATGAAAAGACACTACACTCTGAACTCCCAGTTTCCTCCAGTGGACTCCTTGCTTATTAAGAGCCCCTCCAAACTTCCCCTTTTCCTCTGTAAAAGACCATTCCTCTTCTTTGTCTGGACTTGCTTACAGTCTTTGCTATAACATTCTTATCCCAAATTGCAATTCTCTGCTACTCCTGAAAAAAACATATCTTGCTGGTAAAATAACTGTCTTTTATTTTTAAGGTCAACTTTACACAAGTGAAGCAACCTACTTTGGTTCAGTTTCACATAACTGGAAGTTAACAGCCTGCTTATTCATAGAAAAGTACTGACTATTCCAATTTTTATTTCTCCTCTTCTGTTTCGTCCCCTATTTTGTTTCTTTGGTTATATTTGTTTTCTGATAACCAATTAAAAATTCTTTTTAAGACTGATATAGTATAAAAAGAAATTGAAAGTGAGTAAATGGGAATTAGTTGCGAAGGAAAAGACTTGTTGTGTACTGGGGAGGCTGCCGAAGGTGGGTGAGGCCCCTTGAGCACTCAAGGGCTGTGCGGCAGCCAACCTGCCCCCTGTCCCAGATCATCACGCTTTCTCTCTCGACTGTATTATTTCCGTTAGTATATTTCTGTTGTCATTTATCCCATTTTTTTTTATCCCATTTTTAAAAAGACAAACCAACATTTTAAAAAGAAAATATCTCGGGGGTGGAGAGTGGAAAGTGGTCAAAAGATACAAACATTCAGTTATAAAATAAGTAAGTTCTGGGGATATAATGCACAGCATCGTGACTGTAATTAATAAGACTGTATTGGATATTTGAAACTTGCTAAAGGGAGTAAATCTTAACAGTTCTCACCGCAAGGAAAAAGACATTTGTAACTATGTGTGGTGGTGGATGTTAACTAGACCCATTGTGAGGATAATTTCACACTATGCACATATATTGAATCATTATGTTGTATACCTGAAACTAACGAAAGATTATGTGTCAATTATATCTCAAGAAAAATATCTCAGCTCCCTATTTAGCTACCACCCTATTTCTCTTCTCTCTTTTAAGGCAAGACTCTGTAAAACAATTGTCTGTATTTGCTGCCTACAATTTCTCTTCTTCCTCTCCCTCTCCCTCCCTCTCCTTCTCCCTCTCCCTCTTTCTCTCTCTCTCTCTCTCTCTTTCTCTCTCTCTCTCTCTCTCTCTCAAACTCAACCTAATATCTCCAGTGAAACAGCTCTTACTTAAGTCACCAATGACTCCACTTTGCCAAATCCAGTTGTCAACTCTCAGGCTTCATTACCCTTGAAATACAGGCAGCATTTAACACACCGGTGATCATTCTCTCTGTCTTGACATAATTTCTCCTCCTTGCCAGGATGCACACAGCCCTGGTCCTCCTCTTGCCCCTTGGACACCTCTTTTCAGTCTCTGTAGGTCCTCCTCCCATCTCAGGCTTCTAAATGTTCTGTGCCGGGGCTGGCCTTTGGTTTTTATCCTCTTCTCAAACCACAGGCACTTCCTAGGTGATCTCATCTAGCCTCACCACTCCACATACCACCCTACATGCTGATGATTCTCAACTCGCCCATGTTACTAAGACTTCTCAGAGTTCTATCTCTAATCCAGATCATTTCCCTATACTCCAGACTTAAATATCCAGCCAACTACTTAACATCTCTATTTAGAAATGTACTAGTATCTCAGACTTAGCACATCTAAGACTAAGCACCCAGTAGTGGCCTCTGTTTCCCCCTCCTCCACACACACCTTGACCTGCCCCTCTGGCAAACACTCGCATCTAAGTAATAGCAACTCACACTTCCATCTGTTCAGGCAAAACCTCGATGCGATCATTGCTCTTTTTTGTCTCTTTTTATACCAGACGTCTGATTAATCGGCAGTTCTTGTTCACTCTACTTTCCAAATATACGTAGAATTCAGTCTACCAAATCCAAACACTTCTCCCCACCTCCATCCTCATCAGCCGGGGACAAGCCATCTTCATCTCTCACCAGGATGACCGCACTAGCCTCTACCTGCCACCACCCTTGGCAATGAAAGTCCTGCCGAATTTATTAAGATTTCTGCACTTACGTTTGCGCTAGTAAAACTGGTCAATACTTTTTCTATTTTGTATAATGCTCTAATTTTTGTTTTAGGAATAAAATTCGGTCTTGAGTGAGATAAGTTATTTTCTTAGCTTTGGAAATACATACTTTATATTATGTAGGAATTTTCTCCTTTTTTATGTTTGGTGGAATTATCCAGTAAAAGCTTTTGGGTATCGCGCCATTTTAGGGGGTCTTTTAATAACTTTTCAGTTTTTTTTGGTTGGTTAACAATATATTTAGGTTTCTTAACTCTTTTTCAATCAATTTTAATAATTTATAATTTCCTTAAAATTTCCCATTACATCTAATTTTTCAAATGCATTAGTATCTACTATTCCTTATTAAATTAGTAATAATCGCCCTGTTGCCTGTACTATAGTTATCTTTCCTTTCGCATTCCTTAATATTTGTTATTTTCTTATTTCTTGAATAGACTGCCAAACACAGCCTATTTTATTGATCTATTTAAGAAAATACCTTTTTCATTATTAATCAAGCCTGTATTTTAAATTGTGGGCCATTAATTTCTTTTCATTAATTCCCTCTGCTTTTAAAAAGTTTATTTTTGGTGTTCTAGAAATGAATATAAGAATATAAATTTTCATCCTATTGCACACCTTAGGTTTGGTAGATTTTGTCCCCATTTTACATTTGAGCCTTTTAAAAGTTATTTTTTTAAAAGGTCACCCAGATGAAGAGTGGCAAAGTAGAAATTCAAATCTAAGTGTGATTTACACTATACCAGAGAAGTTCTTTTGAATGTATCACACGCAAAAGACATAGAGATGCAATTCACACAAAAAGAAACATAGTTAACATATGGCAATATGTTTATTTGCTTTAAAAAATATTAAAATAATGGCATGCCATTTACACAAGAAGAGATATAATTGCTAATCAAATTGGGTTAAAATGAAACCTTAAATTGGAACAATAATTTGATAAACCAACTTAACAATGTATATTAATTGTCATAAAATATTTGTGTCCTTTGACCAAGTAGCCTTGAATCAGTGTTTTTCCTCAGGACATATTTCATAAGGCTAAAACTGCTATATAAAAATTAGAATATAATGAAACATATCTACAGCATTTTGAGCGACAAAGACAGTCCCCACGAATTCTAGACCTGGCTAAGCTTCTCATATTCTAGCACTCAGGACCCAAACACTCTTCTTATCTTGTTTTCTCTCTCTTTTCCTGTCAGAAGCTGGAACCACTTAACAACAACAACAACAATAATAGTCAAATAAAAGATTAACTTCGCTGACTAGATGAAAACAAATGACACAGATATGACAGCCACCACATCCCTCTAGACCCCCTCCTGCCTCAACCTCTCTGACCAGGGCTCTTTCCTGCACTCATTCAGTTCTGGCCCAGATGGCCTCCTTCTGTAACGTGAACCTTCCTGCCTCTGGGCCCTTTCACTTGCTGTGCCATCTGCCTGGAGTGCTCTTCCCGCAGTTCTCAGCATGGTTCCCTCCTTCACCTCCCATAATATTTCCTCAATTACCCTGGTAAGCCATCCCTGGCTGCACACTCACACCCCTAGCACCACATCCTCTGTCCTGGCTTTGTCTCTACAGTTAAGACCACTCCTAATCCACCATCACTCTCTATCAGCTCATTCTGCTTTATTCTTCTATGTACTTATCATAATATTTATCACTGCCTGATATATAAAAATTAAAAAAAAAAACTTGCAACTGTCTCCACCACCACCTTCCATACTATGATAACTGGAATACTGTTTTGCACTGTATCCCTAAAACCTAGAACAGTGCCTGGCATATAAATGCCCAAGAAATATTTGTCTATGGAATGGCAGGTAAGGAGGAAGACACGGAGAGAGGGAGGGATGGAAGGAGAAAGAGAGGAAGAAAGAGGGGACGGAGAAAGGGCTTCAGACTTATAGATCTGACTTGACTTCATGGAAAAAACATCTTCCATTTCTGGATCAATAACCAGAAATGTCCTATAGTTTCTTGGAAAAGCTAATTCTCCCTAAACCCTATTACAGATACATAGTGTCCGAGGGCTACCTGGCCTACCTCGTCTTATCAGGGTCAAGCCACAATTGGTCTATAATGTCATGGCATTGCCTCCACCTTCTAAAAAATATATTAATAATGCATACTTTGTCCAGAGAATGTCAACCCAGACCCTAAGGAGGCCCATGGGAAAAAAAATTATTTTAAGTGAGTGTGTCTCACTGGGAAAGACAGAACACAATCCCTCCAATTAAAGAGCTCTGTATGGAGTAGGGGGTATAGCCTTTTTGGAGCTGCTACAAAAGTCAAAACAATACTAGTCGATGGCAGTTAAAGAGAGGTTGTTTGGCGCTAAGTGAGAAAGTATGTCACAATAACCGGAACTGCCTGGAGGGGTAAGAATCTGCGTCACTCAAGAGCATGCTTTTGACAATGGATGTGCCCTGTGGCCAGTCACCAGTTACCAAAAGTTTGCACTAGTATTTCTAAATCTTAATTTTAACTTAAAACATTGGTATACTATTTTATAATGCAAATTCTATGTATCAGAACTGACCAAGATCTGGGGTATATTCAGAAAAAAAAAAAAAAAAAAAAAAAACCAACTTTTAAAGATCCTGGCAACTGATACTATTCTAGGTTATCTGTTCATATAATTATCATTTCTCACCTGCAATTGCATTTTCTCCAAATTTGGTATAAAGTAAAAGAATTTTATAAAATAATAGCAAAGAAAAAATGACTATGTATAGTTTATCATCATTTCTAATGGGCTTAAAGATAGTGTGTGGTATTGTCTGCATCTCTTCTCTCTTCACCCGGAAGAAGGCACTGGCATAGTAAGAAGTAGGTGGCAATCTGAATCCAAGATGTCTTGTGGCGGTATTTTGCATAACTAAAATATATAGAAATGCATTCAATTAAAAAGTCTACTCCTTGTCTATATAGCTGTTCTCCCCAAATAGAGCCTGGCTTATAATTGAAAGAGTGAGCTGCAGTAACAAAATCAGTTATGACAGACAGTATGGTACACAATCTTTAAACTGGGGGACCCTGGAGGCGAAGGGCGAGTTCCACCAAACAGGTGGATAGAGTTAATATATTGAAATAAGCAAGGTATCAGAAGGGCAGCTCTGGTCTTTGCCGTGAGCAGAACAGGGTGTAAGGAAAACACGGGGTTGGTTGAAACCGCCTTTTTGGGCATCTCTTTTCCCACTTCTCTCAAAAACAACAATGTCTAAAATCTTCTGAAGGCTATAAAGGTTAAATTGAGGTCAGGGTTTTCCTATAAACTAAAGTTATTCTAAAACAAGAATATTGATGAGTAAGTTGTAGGTTTTTTTCCTACTGTCCTGGTTTTATAGACACCTGGTACTATCTCAGAGATCTGAGATAGTAGCTTTGCCAATATCGACACCCCAGTATCTTAAGACGGCCCAGGTCCACTTGTGAGAATATTCTTTTATCCTCAAACATGGCTTTTCAGCCATTTCTGCTGCTCTCAGTAGCTGTAAAATTCCAGGCTGATCCCTCTGTCCCCTGGTATACCTCGAAGCACTCAGTCTTGGGAACTTTCCAGGTGTGAATCCTGTAAATGTGAAGTTAATAGTGCATGTACCCAGGAAAACCCTGAGACTTACAGAACCCTTAAGAGTCTGTTAGGCTGCTAGGGACAGAAGAAATTCGGCCCAGTCTCCAACAACGGTCCTTGTCATTTTAAAGATTCCTTTCTACAGATAATCAAAAATAAAGGAATAGATCTATATATGTGATCCTGATAACAGTGCTTCAGTTTATATCTTATGATAAAGAGTGATCTCTTACATAAGGTTGCATCAGATACAATTCTGATTATTTTCAACACTGAATCCACATTTTAAGATCTTTATCTGTAAACAGGATATATAGTTGATTCTTTTTCATATGTAATTACAGAATTATAATTTTGTAGCATTAAACATGGCATGCTAAAATGCTCTCGATACTCATTTCCCATAAGCTTTTAAATTTAAGTCTCATAACATTAACACTAAGTATTTCTCTTGAACGTGAGGACGACGCATTTAGTATTTCTAAAAGTACCGAAGAACATCACGTCTTCAGCTCACGAGTAGTCACCTTTTGTTCTCCCAGAAAGAAGGTGCATGAACTTAAAGGCAGGGTTAGCCCGGTAGCACACGTGCAAAGCCACTGAGCAGGGGACGGTGAGGAAGCGGCCTGAGCAGACCGTCGCCACATGGGAACTCGGTGTCAGTGCTGCCTTATCTTATGGTTTTTCAAGAGAAGCCAGAAATCCAATCTTAATATGCACTCTCTCAACATCTAAATGTTGGCAACAAATTCAGAAAACTCCATAAGCATGGGCAGGCCAAATGGAACGCATCTGTTAGCTGTATTCAGTTTGAGGCCTCCAATTTCACACCTCTCTCCTCACTGGCTTTACTCCATACTGATGAGTGATACGCTGGAGAGGGCACTCACTTTTTGTAATTATTCTTCTAACACTTAAACACGTTAGAGCACTGAAAATATACAAAAGAATTTATTTCCTATATTGTGGTATCAAAAATGATATTCACGTTACTTACCCTGCTGACTTCCTTAGGAGATGATTCATCTGGGGGATGGAGAAGGAAGGGAGAAAAAATACAATTAGAAAGTCTGAGTAGTTTCTGAAATACAGAACATGTCTTTCACGCTCAATAAACTAGAAGGCTATTTGCAATGCCTCCGCTTGTGAAATCTAGGAATTTGGTTTTAAAACTCTATAAAAGTTAAACAGTAAGTTTAGAGCTAGATGTATGTATTAATTTTGGAGGGAAATGAAATAACACAACAGTTTGCCAGTCATTTTCAAGAGTACCTTTTTAGAGATTCTAAAATGGTAGTACCTGCAAATATGGCTACACTGTGGTTTATCAAATACACATACCTAGAAAGGGTTTGTAATATTTGCAATATTCTAAATGACACAACCCACGTGAATATCTCAAATGGTCATGGACACTTGTGCTGTGAGGGTTATTTCCAGCATTTCTAATTTGCTGAAATAAGACATGTGCCTACATGGCTCCCTGGTTAAGGCGTGAAACACACCTATTAATAGTGCTGCTTTGTCCATGGGTCCCAGGAGTTGGCGGGGGCGGGGGGGTTGTACCAGCACGTCAGCATTCTCTACTAGTAAAATCAGACTCGTGGACTGACCTGGTCTAGCTGAGGCCCTCTGAAGGGCTCTCCCCACGAATCTGGCTACAGGGCAAGAATATGCCTGTGTCCACCAGCAGGGTACAAGAAACAAACTGTCCAAGACTCCACTTTAGGTCCACTGGTTAAGAGTATCCCATGCCCAGTAACTGGCTCTGACCCAGAGAAAAGGTGTTGATATGGCCCTTCCAGAGGAAGGGTGACTGGAGCTGGGCCTCTGCAGACCGCTCACAGGGAGGCAGCCTTTAATTTCATGCTGTTGCTATCTTGTGCCTTGTTTAGCAACCAAACCCTCTCTGACTACCACCACCAGCACACACTTAACACAGCAGATTTCTAATGTATTCTACATAAAAGCACAGCCTAACCTATCTCAACACTGACAAAGTTCACAAGCCCAGACAGGGCTGGGATTCTTCTTTCTCCTCCAATATTCTTATTAACTAAACCACTGAGTCCTTTTGTTTCCTCTTTTTCCTTATCTTTCTCAGATTTACTGCTTACCATCCATTTCCACAAATAACATTAAGTCTAGTTCCAAATCACCTATCAACCAGTAACCTTTAAGCTGATCCCTGAATCCAATATCTGCCCTGGCAATCATGCCTACACACACAATCACACACACACACACACACACACACACACACACACACACACACACACACTCCCCCACCCAGTTTATCTTTCAAAAATATCGCATCTATCATGCCCCTTGGACGCTTCATAATTTAAGTAAATTAGACTTCAAAACTTGCTGCATGTTGCCTTTACCTGGGAACCTTTTCAAAATTAGCAAGCTTGGGACTATCAGATAGTAAGCGTTCAATAAGCAGTTCCTATTTTTTTGTATTACTGTATTAATACATACTTGCTTATACATTTTTCTTATAATTGTTCCATAACAGTTTGAGCATTGCCTCTGATTTCCCTAAGAATGTAACCATGTTATAGGAAAAACATTTATTTTATCTTATACACTGAAGTCACATCATAGAAACATTTTCATTTATTCTTTAACTCCTAACCTCTTATTCTTTTCTAAACCTCTCTGAAGATGGGACTCTTTGATTTAATCATCATGACAAATTTATTAACAGATTATAAAGTTGTAGAGGCATATATGTTTTAAATTGTTTTTAATTTTTATCTAAGAAATTCAATGAACAGGGTTGAAAATTCAAGGTTGATTAAAACATGCAAAGGAAAGCAGCAGCTGTGTGAACAAGTTTACTGTGGGACTGAATGGAGTTTTCAAGCTGTGACCCTCTGGCCCCTTCCACTCTCCAGTCATCAGTATGATCTGAAAGTTAGTTAAAGGAAGAAGAGCTCGAATGTCCAGACATCTGTACATAAACGTCCCCTTTGCTTTTTCCTTTAGTTTTGCTTAGTGCTTCTCAAACTTGAGTGTGCATAAGAAACTCTATTGATAAGTATTTATAAAAACCAATTTTTTTCTTGCTTTATGGACAAAGTATTTGAAAGAAAAATGCTACCTATAACTTATTTCTGGATTTTTCACCTTATGTACAGATTTAGAAATAAATCATCTATCTCTTCCTCCAACTTAGAAGCCAAACAATTTTTGTTAAATGAATATCAAGTCCATTATATTTAGGGAACATGGTCTTTTCGCTGAGGAAATTAATGGGTCCAGTGAATTTGTTAGGATAAGGGAAGCTTCCTTCCTATTTCCTATACTTGGAATTTTCATTTTGTCGAACTCTCTTGCCCAAGGCAAGTTTCAGCAAGTTGCACACAATCCATTCACTTTCTCGTCCACAATGGAGAGGACAGGATGACCGCATGGCAGAGGTGGCACAGCTAGTGGCTCAGAGCGTGCACTGTGGTCAGAAGCCCACATGGCCAGTCACTTGCTGTCTTACTTTTTGGCAAGGTGTCTGACTTCTTTTGCCACCTTATAAGCCTGAAGTGAGACAACATCCTATCAATATAATTTGATACTGAAAAATATTTTTTTCCACAAAAACATTTTCAGTGTAAGGTTAAGAGACCACAACTTAGAATGACTCCTAAGAACCCACAACTCTGGAACGTCTCTGTACACTTCCAACACGTACTCCCAGCAAAACTGTCTGACTGGCATTTCACATGGTTCAGGAATGAAGCTCACTTAAAAGCGAAGGGACAGGCAATCATGGAAAAGAAGGGAATTGCCACGGATGGGAGATTTTGAGTCCTTCATGAGCATCAGATTAGCAACAAAAATGTGAGCAACAGCAGACACTAATTTTTGTGTGGCTTTAGGGTTCTGTAAACATTTTTTTATTCAAGAAATGTGTACTACGGATCCATTATGTGCCAGGCATTTAATTAACCCTGTTCTCAAGAAGCTTAAATTCTAGTGGGAAGAATAAACAAGAAAAAATTTTAAATAATTTCAGAAAGGGAATATTGATGCTTGTTAAAGAGAAATTTATTTTTTTTAAAAAAAAGAAACCGTCTTCAATGTAAGCATCATTTTAATAATTTTTTAAAGCCTTAGGAAGAATAGCTCATGCAACAAAAAATCCCCTGGAGGATTTCTTAGTAAGTACACCTTTCAGCAAGTACTTAATTTGGAAAATTTTATAAATCCTTATAACTGTGCACACATTTGTACATTGTTTTTTGTGATCAATTTTGATATTTCTTAATATGAAATGGGATTTCAGGAATGAATCCAAATTTATAAGCAGAACTTAAAGGGATTTACATTATGATGACTGATTTAAAGTTCTGTGTCTGCTTCTAATATTCGTCTTTACTCTGGGGTTTAGCCTTGAAGTAAGAGCTCCAGAAATACAGAGTAGACAAAAATTCCACTGAAACTCATATTCTTTAGAATCAATAAGAAATTATTAAATTTTCTTACTATTTGAGGCATAAAAACTATAGACAAAAGTGAATACCATTAAAGAAAAACAAAATGTGATAAAGAAAAATAACAAATAGAATAACAAAATAAGTTTAATAAATTATTATAGATCTAAAAAAGATCCACTTAAAACCAAGCATTAAAGAGTTTTGATTGAGTCTTATGATCCTTAAGTAATTTTATTCTTTGTTGATCTTTTAAAATCTTCCTACTGAAAAAGAATATATATTTTTTTACAATAAAGAAAACAGATTCAACATAATCCAAGACTGCAGCTGCTAAAAATGATGATGAATGTTTATGTTTATTTATTGACATGAAAAATTGTTCATGATTTGGTTAAGTTAAAATATATGTATATGTATTTAATCTATAAGTGTATGTAAACACATACACATTTTATAAATTATATACATAGACACACAAATTGGTTTCAATTACAAATTATGTTTTCTTCAGTATATCATGTTACAAGTCTGAAATGAAAACAATTATGGTCGTGTATAATTTATACATGTATAAACGTGTTTTAATATTGTTAAAAAGAAAACTTTTTAGATCGATTATCATTTCCTTGAAGTACAATATAAGTTATTTTGACTAAATCTTCCACGGTTAAGTTCTCGGCTTTCAGTGCTCATCCTGTAGTATAAGAAGAGAAGTCTAAGAAGTCACGCGTTGATACTATGTATCCAGAGAGGAGAAACAGGGACCACAGGATAGAGAACTTGGGGATCATTGCAAAGATGTCACTGCACCTCAGTCCTTCAAGATTATCCATCTCACTTTGCCTTGCAGTCTCTGCAGATAATGTAAATGGAGCATACTTGTCTTCTCCTTGTGGGAAATACGTATTTCCCATGAACATTAATAAACCAGCCATCGTTTATACAAACCTCCATCTCTTAGGAGCTGGTGCGGCTCCATTCAGCCTTCTCCAGCCATTTCTGGTACAGCTATGGAGCTTGTCTAGAGACAGCCATGTGTCTTCTAACAATGCAATCTTAACGACTCAATCCACAAATATCTATCAGATGTCTAATACGGCCAGATACTGAATAAATGTCTCAGTTGGCTCAATCGTACCAAAGGGGAGGACTTAAATTCCATGGCTTTGAGAGCAAACAAAAAGGCAGCCTTTGGCCCTAGCTGGTGGCAGAAGCCACCTTGTAGCCATGAGAGGAGTCAACCCCAAACAATAACCCAGCAAGGGCAACAGAGGAGAAGGGGAGGCGGGCACAGAGCATTGGGCAGAAGGAGAGGGCAGCTGGGGGAGAGGAAAGAGAGAAAAGCCGGATCTCTGGAGACATTTCTAACCAATTTAATCAGCCAGCCTTGAAGACTGCCTTACCTAAAAGCTTCTTCATATGTGAGACAGTTTATTTCCCTATTGATTAAGCCAATTTTACCAGGTGAAACAGAAAGCCCTCAAAAGGAAATGAGGAAAGGAAATGAAGGAAATGTAATAAAATGTTAATAGGATATTACTTTTATATCATTAAATCAATACATCATTATTTAAAATAAAATCTTCAGAAAGCTCTCCGATTCCTACCAAAAATAAACGAATCCCTTTGCTTAGGATTCAAGTCCTCACAATTTGGTTCTATTTTTCCAACTGGAATCTGTAACAGCAGGACTCAACTGGTCTTACTAGAGCCCCAAATACGCTTTGCTCACTCTTAACCCAAAATCTTCATACCTTCCAACAACAAGTATTTTTTGAGCACCTGCTCAATAACTAAGTTCCTGGCACTATCCTCGGTGCCTACAATATATCTGAGAACAAAAAAAGACAGTAATCCCTGTCCTCCTGAAGCTTTATTCTAAAGGCAGAAGATGGTCCATAAACATGATAAATAACTAAATTATACAGCAAGCTGGAAGTGGTAACGAAGTAGACCAGGTTAAGAAGGATCAGAAAGGAAGCGGGGAGTGGCTGGGGGCAGGCTGCAGATGAAAGTGTGGTTAGAGAAGACCTTCTCCAGGGGATGGGCTATAGAAGCAGCTGAGGAAAAGGGAAAAGCATTCCATGCAGAGGGATCGGCCTGAGCAAAGACACTGAGGCATGAGGGCGCCTGCTGTTTCCTCAAAGTTGATTCCTCCCTCTTTCCACACACTGAAGTCTTTCAAGACTCAGCTCAATTTGTATCTTGTCTCTGAGGCCCTCTCAAAAGCACACAGGCCCACTATATGTCTTCCCTCAGAATTCTTACACACTGCTTTCCTGTGAGGAGAGCAGAGTGCTACATTAAAAAAGAAGATAGGCTCAGAGTCCAAAGAGATCGGTTTTCAACTCTCAGCTTCACTTACAAACCATACATGGGCTCCTTGACCTTCCAAACTTGGTAATCTCACATGTATAAAATGAGGTCACTTCAGGAGGTGCTGGGATCAGGGGAGATAATGTACATAAAGTTTTTGCACAGAGCGGGCTCTCAATAAATTGCACTTTTCTTTCTCCGCATTCAACCTGGCATTGACTACATTCTGCTTTGTGTGGATAACTATATACATACGAATGACTTAACTTCTTCACTGAATACAAGTTCTTGGAGACAAGAGGCCGCATCTAATATTTCTTTTACATTACTGGGGGGTGGAGGCATCTCAAAAAATGATCCTTAAATGATTAAGATATAATGATTCTTTTGCATACAGACAGCAACGTTGTGGTAAAACATTAGGAGATTGTTACCTTTGCCAACGGTTTAAAATCTCGTGGCCTAACTATTAAACAGTGCTCAAATCACTTCACTTTTGTTATGCTTCTTACTTCAATTTTCTAACGCTAAAAACCAGGAATTTATGGAAGAATATGAGCCATGTAATCAAGACCTGAAGTACCAGATGGATTGATTTTTGCCAATAAACCCTCTATTTTGCAGTTACTGATGAGGAAACATGAAATAATCTACAAATCACTAAATAATTGGACAGTATAAAGAACTATATACTTATTGTAGTCTTGGTCAAAAAGGGGGGAGGAAATAATAAGTTTACAAGCTATATCACAAAACAGGAAAAATTATTTTTTTTCCCTGAAGGACTGTAACGATTTTCAGTAACTTACAGAATCACATTTTCTAGCACACCCCATCGTAGTCTATTCTTTGCATTTATTTCTATATAACCAGAAGGAGACCATTCCTAGTGAGAGTTAGTCCATGAAGCTTTCCAATTCTATAAATGAAAAGTGATGGCTTAAAAAGGCATTGTGTGAATTGCAGGTGGTCTTCTATATATAATGTAATAACTTACAAAGTACCTTCCTTATACCTATAAATATATGTGTGTGTATATATATATATATATATATATATATATAAGCAAAGTTATCATTAAACAATCATTAGGTATCATTAAACATTCACTTACTATGTTTCTCTCCATTTCTATATATTGCGTTATAGAACTTAGCTATCTCTAAATGTCCTGGAGCTGTGTGGATTCTGTGTCTTTGAACTCTGCTTTGGTATCATGTTCGTGACAACTGTAACTCACTGTAAGGTTCACCATTAGCAACCTGAGCAACATCTCTCCCAGAGGCAAATGGCAGAGCTGATCTTAGTTTCTCAATTGATAACATGTGAGCTGTTGAAATAGAGAAGCAATTCTATCATTCTGACAGAAGAAACCAAAGTAATTAAACGTAAACTCTGTTAACATTTGGAGAATTAGTCACCTTTTAGCATGGGAAGTTCTATATTCAATAATGTCTTCCAAAATTCATAGTTTCAAGTAACTATTTAAAAACAGCTAAGGAACTTAAAAATTTATTATAATAGATAGGTAAAAATTATAAATAAAAAATTATTGAGGCTTCCTAAAACTCTTACAATATTTTGTGCCTTTTAAAACATATCTTTATAATGATGCTTCAATATTGAGGATGTGGGGATATGAGAAATCCAAAGCTTTCTTATCATATTTATAAAAATAATCAACAAAAAAGGGCTTAGCATCAAAGTCTACATGGTCTAGGAGTTTTCTGAGGATGGGGAAAAAAATCCCAGAATGTATTGATCACCTCTAGATTTCACAAATTCTCTGGAGCATACAAGATTCCATGAAATTTGGACATCACACACTGCTATGTCAACTAGATCTTTTTTTTCTTTTAACATCTTTATTGGAGTATAATTGCTTTACAATGGTGTGTTAGTTTATGCTGTATAACAAAGTGAATCAGCTATACATATCCATATATCCCCATATTTCCTCCTCCTTGTGTCTCCCTCCCGCGCTCACTATCCCACCACTCTCGGGGGTCACAAAGCACCGAGCTGATCTCCCTGTGCTATGCGGCTGCTTACCCCTAGCTACCTATTTTACATTTGGTAGTGTATATATGTCCATGCCACTCTCTCACTTCGTCCCAGCTTACCCTTCCCCCTCCCTGTGTCCTCAAGCTCATCCTCTACGTCTGCATCTTTATTCCTGTCCTGCCCCTAGGTTCTTCAAAACCAGTTTTCTTTTTTTTTAGGTTCCATATATATGTGTTAGCATATGGTATTTGTTTTTCTCTTTCTGACTTACTTCACTCTGTGTGACAGTCTCTAGGTCCATCTGCCTCACTACAAAGAACTCAATTTAGTTTATTTTTATGGCTGAGTAATATTCCATTGTATATATGTGCCACATCTTCTTTATCCATTCATCCGATGATGGGCACTTAGGTTGTTTCCATCTCTGGGCTATTGTAAATACAGCTGCAATGAACATTTTGGTACATGACTCTTTTTGAATTATGGTTTTCTCAGGGTATATGCACAGGAGTGGGATTGCTGGGTCATATGGTAGTTCTATTTGTAGTTTTTTAAGGAACCGCCATACTGTTCTCCATAGTGGCTGTATCAATTTACATTCCCACCAATGGTGCAAGAGTGTTCCCTTTTCTCCACACCCTCTCCAGCATTTATTGTTTGTAGATTTTTTGATGATGGCCATTCTGATGGGTGTGAGGTGATACCTCATTTTAGTTTTGATTAGCATTTCTCTAATGATTAGTGATGTTGAGTAGCTTTTCATGTGCTTCTTGGCCATCTGTATATCTTCTTTGGAGAAATGTCTATTTAGGTTTTCAGCCCATTTTTGGATTCAGTTGTTTGTTTTCTTGATATTGAAAGGCATGAGCTGCTTGTACATTTTGGAGATTAATCCTTCGTCAGTTGCTTCGTTTGCAAATATTTTCCCCCATTCTCAGAGTTTTCTATTCGTCTTCTTTATGGTTTCCATTGCTGTGCAAAAGCTTTGAAGTTTCATTAGGTCCCATTTGTTTATTTTTGGTTTTATTTCCATTTCTCTAGGAGGTGAGTCAAAAAGGATCTTGCTGTGATTTATGTCATAGAGTGCTCTTCCTATGTTTTCCTCTAAGAGTTTTATAGTGCCTGGCCTTACATTTAGGCCGTTAATCCATTTTGAGTTTATTTTTGTGTATGGTGTTAGGAAGTGTTCTAATTTCATTCTTTTACATGTAGCTGTCCAGTTTTCCCAGCACCACTTATTGAAGAGGCTGTCTTTTCTCCATTGCATATTCTTGCCTCCTTTATCAAAGATAAGGTGACCATATGTGTGTGGTTTATCTCAGGGCTTTCTATCCTGTTCCATTGGTCTATATTTCTGTTTTTGTGCCAGTACCATACTGTCTTGATTACAGTAGCTTTGTAGTATAGTCTGAGGTCAGGGAGCCTGATTCCTCCAGCTCCAATTTAATCTCTCAAGATTGCTTTGGCTATTTGGGGTCTTTTGTGTTACCATACAGATAGTGAAATTTTTTGTTCTAGTTCTGTGAAAAATGCCATTGGTAGTTTGATAGGACTTGCACTGAATCTGTAGATTGCTTTGGGTAGTAGAGTCATTTTCACAATGTCAATTCTTCCAATCCAAGAACATGGTGTATCTCTCCATCTGTTGGTATCATCCTTAATTTCTTTCATCAGTGTCTTATAGTTTTCTGCATACAGGTCTTTTGTCTCCCTAGGTAGGTTTATTCCTAGGTATTTTATTCTTTTTGTTGCAATGGTAAATGAGAGTGTTTCCTTAATTTCTCTTTCAGATTTTTCATCATTAGTGTATAGGAATGCAAGAGATTTCTGTGCATTAACTTTGTATCCTGCTACTTTACCAAATTCATTGATTAGCTCTAGGAGTTTTTTGGCAGCATCTTTAGGATTCTCTATGTATAGTATCATGTCATCTTCAAACGGTGACAGTTTTACTTCTTCTTTTCTGATTTGGATTCCTTTTATTTCTTTTTCTTCCCTGATTGCTGTGGTTAAAACTTCCAAAACTATGTTGAATAATAGCAGTGAGAGTGGGCAACCTTGCCTTGTTCCTGATCTTAGTGGAAGTGGTTCCAGTTTTTCACCATTGAGAATAATGTGGGCTGCGGGTTTGTCATATATGGCCTTTATTATGTTGAGGTAAGTTCCCTCTATGCCTACTTTCTGGAGGGTTTTTATCATAAATGGGTGTTGAATTTTGTCAAAAGCTTTTTCTTCATCTATTGAGATGATCATATGGTTTTTGTCCTTCAATTTGTTAATATGGTTTATCACATTGATTGATTTGCGTATATTGAAGAATCCTTGCATTCCTGGGATAATCCCTGCTATCATGCTTTATGATCCTTTTAATGTGCTGTTGGATCCTGTTTGCTAGTATTTGGTTGAGGATTTTTGCATCTGTGTTCATAAGTGATATTGGCCTGTAGTTTTCTGTTCTGTGTGACATCCTTGTCTGGTTTTGATATTAGGGTGATGGTGGCCTCGTAGAATGAGTTTGGGAGTGGCCCTCCCTCTGCTATATTTTGGAAGAGTTTGAGAAGGAAAGGTGTTAGCTCGTCTCTAAATGTTTGATAGAATTCGCCTGTGAAGCCATCTGGTCCTGGGCTTTTGTTTGTTGGAAGATTTTTAATCACAGCTTCAATTTCAGTGCTTGTGATTGGTCTGTTCATATTTTCTATTTCTCCGTGGTTCAGTCTCAGAAGGTTGTGCTTTTCTAAGAATTTGTCCATTTCTTCCAGGTTGTCAATTTTATTGGCACATAGTTGCTTGTAGTAATCTCTCATGATCCTTTGTATTTCTGCAGGGTCATTTGTTACTTCTCCGTTTTTGTTTCTAATTCTATTGATTTGAGTCTTCTCCTTTTTTCTCTTGATGAATCTGGCTAATGGTTTATCAATTTTGTTTGTCTTCTCAAAGATCCAGCTTTTAGTTTTATTGATCTTTGCTATCTTTTCCTTCATTTATTTTTCATTTATTTCTGATCTGATCTTTATGATTTCTTCCCTTCAGCTAACCATGGGGTATTTTTGTTCTTCTTTCTCTAATTGCTTTAGGTGTAAGGTTAGGTTGTTTGTTTGAGATTTTTCTTGTTTCTTGAGGTAGGATTGCATTGCTATAATCTTCCTTCTTAGAACTGCTTTTGCTGCATCCCATAGGTTTTGGGTGATCGCGTTTTCATTGTCATTTGTTTCTAGGTAGTTTTTTGATTTCCTCTTTGATATCTTAAGTGATCTCTTGGTCATTTAGTAGTGAATTGTTTAGGCTCCATGTGTTTTTATTTCTTACAGACTTTTTCCTGTAATTGATATCTTGTCTCATAGCATTGTGGTCAGAAAAGATACATGATACAATTTCAATTTTCCTAAATTTACCAAGGCTTGATTTGTGACCCAAGGTATGATCTATCCTGGAGAATGTTCCATGAGCACTTGAGAAGAAAGTGTATTCTGTTGTTTTTGGCTGGAATGTCCTATAAATATCAATTAAGTCCATCTTGTTTAACACACTGTTTACAGCTTGCGTTTCCTTATTTATTTTCATTTTGGATGATTTGTTCATTGGTGAAAGTGGGGTGTTAACGTCCCCTACTAAGATTGTGTTACTGTCGATTTCCCCTTTTATGGCTGTTAGGTTTTGCCTTATGTATTGAGGTGTTCCTATGTTGGGTGAATAAATATTTACAATTGTTATATCTTCTTCTTGGATTGATCCCTTGAACACTATGTAGTGTCCTTCTTTGTCTCTTGTAATACTCTTTATTTTAAAGTCTTTTTTGTCTGATATGAGTATTGCTACTCCAGCTTTCTTTTGATTTCCATTTGCATGGAATATCTTTTTTCATCCCCTCACTTTCAGTCTGTGTGTGTCCCTAGGTCTGAAGTGAGTCTCTTGTAGACAGCATATATACAGGTCTTGTTTTCGTATCCATTCAGCCAGTCTATGTCTTTTGGTTGGAGCATTTAATCCATTTACATTTAAGGTAGTTATCGATATGTGTGTTCCTATTACCATTTTCTTAATTGTTTGGGATTTGTTATTGTAGTTTTTTTCCTTCTCTTGTGTTTCCTGCCTAGAGAAGTTCCTCTAGCATTTGTTGTAGAGCTGGTTTGGTGGTCCTGAATTCTCTTAGGTTTTGCTTGTCTATAAAGGTTTTAATTTCTCTGTTGAATCTGAATGAGATCCTTCCTGGGTAGAGTAATCTTGGTTGTAGGATTTTCCCTTTCATCACTTTAAATATGTCCTGCCAATCCCTTCTGGCTTGCAGAGTTTCTGCTGAAAGATCAGCTGTTAACCTTATGGGGATTCCCTTGTATGTTATTTGTTGCTTTTCCCTTGCTGCTTTTAATATTTTTTCTTTGTATTTAATTTTTGATAGTTTGATTAATATGTGTGTTGGTGTGTTTCTCCTTGGATTTATCCTGTATGGGGCTCTCTGTGCCTCCTGGACTTGATTGACTATTTCCTTTTCCATATTAGGGAAGTTTTCATCTATAATCTCTTCAAATATTTTCTCAGTCCCTTTCTTTTTCTCTTCTTCTTCTGGAACCCCTATAATTGGAATGTTGGTGAGGTTAATGTTGTCCCAGAGGTCTCTGAGACTGTCCTCAATTCTTTTCATTCTTTTTTCTTTATTCTGCTCTGCGGTACTTATTTCCACTATTTTATCTTCCAGGTCACTTATCTATTCTTCTGCCTCAGTTATTCTGCTATTGATTCCTTCCAGAGAATAACTTAATTTCATTTATTGTGTTGTTCTTCATTATTTGTTTGTTCTTTAGTTCTTCTGGGTGCTTGTTAAATGTTTCTTGTATTTTCTCCTTTCTATTTCCAAGATTTTGGATATCTTTACTATGAGTACTCTGAATTCTTTTTCAGGTAGACTGCCTATTTCCTCTTCATTTGTCTTGTCTGGTGGGTTTTTACCTTGCTCCTTCATCTGCTGTGTGTTTCTCTGTCTTCTCATTTTGCTTAACTTACTGTGTTTGGGGTCTCCTTTTCGCAGGCTGCTGGTTCATAGTTCCCGTTGTTTTTGGTGTCTGCCCCCAGTGGCTAAGGTTGGTTAAGTGCATTGTGTAGCCTTCCTGGTGGAGGGGACTATTGCCTGTGTTCTGGTGGATGAGGCTGGATCTTGTCTTTCTGGTGGGCAAGACTGCGTCCAGTGGTGTGTTTTGGGCTGTCTGTGAACTTATTATGATTTTAGGCAGCCTCTCTGCTAACAGGTGGGGTTGTGTTCCTGTCTTGCTAGTTGTTTGGCATAGGGTGTCCAGCACTGTAGCTTGCTGGTCATTGAGTGGAGCTGGGTCTTAGCGTTGAGATGGAGATCCTTGGGAGAGCTCTGGCCCATTGATATTACATGGGACCGGGAGGTCTCTGGTGGTCCAATGTCCTGAACTTGGCTCTCCCACCTCAGAGGTTCAGGCCCGACACTCAGCTGGAACACCGAAATCCTGTCAGCAACATGGCTGCTAGTGCTGGAGGGTCTCCTGTAGAGGTGGGGGATGGCTGTGTCTCACCATGGGGACAAGGGCACTGGGAGCAGAAGTTCTGGGAAGTACTCCTTGGCGTGAGCCCTCCCAGAGTCTGCCATTAGCCCCACTGAAGAGCCTCTAGCCAGAGATCTTAACCGATATGAAAACAGGAGGTGATCCTGGGCCTAAATAGATGATAAACATTAGGAACTCAGTAAAAGGTTTAAATTTTACTGACTCAGTCATATCATTTTGAATTGTAATAACATGAATAAGATAAATAAAATAAAGTGGAAATTGTGATACAAAAGTCTTTAGTTCTGTGCAAATCTTTTACTTTACTTTTGATTGAAGATGTTTTTGTTACTATTGTCTATTATAGCCTAATTACTGCTAACTTAATCTGTACATCTTGGAAGTTCTAATCTAAAACTGTTCAGAGGAAAAATTAAAGTAAGGGCTTTATTATTTTTCTCTGAAGTTACTTCATATTCACTCTATTTATTCTGCAGTATATTTCAAGTGTGCGATAGACAAAGTTTAGGACACTGGCTCTCCTTTTTGTTTCTGTGACACTGAAAATGGTAAAACTTTTGAAGAGTCTCATTTTGCTAAAAAAAAAAAAAAAAATCTGCAGAAAGCTGACGTTTGTGAGCAGTTCTCTTTCTGCTTCAGACCAGCTGACAAGCCAAGAAGGGAAACACCCTCAGGGACGGAGTCTGCTCAGGCCAGTGGGAGCAAAGGGGTCTTAGCAGGGGAGTGGGCAGCTGAACCATGGGGGTGAGGATGGCCCTATACGAAGTACAGCTCTGTCTGAAAATTGCTTATTCTCTAGGAATATGTACGTTTATATTGGACATACATTTTATTTATTATTGATACCAACCAAAGGAATAAAACAAAGAAACAAGGCAAATACTTCATGTTTTTGAGACACTAACAAAAAAATACTAGAACTGAACAAAGAATTTAATTGTCTACAATTTTTAGCATATTGACTCTTTCTTGTTACCACAACCCTATTTCTTCAACATTTCTGGTATCAGTTAAGAAGTAATGACTTGTCAATAATTCCGTATTAAGACTTTTTACTTAATTTAAAAGTAACAGCAGTTTATAGCAATGAATCACTGAACATTCATTTTCACTTTCTCTGAAGTTTGATATGGGTGACATTAGTTATAGTATTAAAATAATATTCCACGTTTGCTCATGAAGGATTAACTGAAACAGAAATGGCCTTCCAATCATCAACAACTAGAAAAACAGACAAAATGCATGAAACGAAGGTTTTTAGACAGTGGCCACTGGGCAGCGAAAAGACTGTGATCTCAGAGATAAAATATTTGAAAAAAAATCAGTGCTCTTTCAGGATAAAAGCTCACTGCAGATTAGGAATTTAAGCGGATTTCTTTAACCTGATAAAGAGCACCTGTGAAAAATCTACAAGTACCATCGTACCTAATGGTGAAAGACCAAATGCTTCCTCCTTAAGATGGGGAGGAAGGCAAGAATATCTTCTCTCATCACCCCTATTAGGCATTGTACTGAAGGTTCTAGCCAGAAAAATAAGACAAAAAAGTGTGTGTTATATAATTTATATTACATATAATATAAATATTATATATGGTATACAGATCTGAAAGGAAAAAAAAGTCTTTATTCACAGATGACATGATAACCTAGGTAGACAGTCCTAAGGAATCTGCAAAACAAAACAAAACACACCAAAAAACCACTACTAGAATAAATACGTGAATTCAGTAAGGTCACAAGATGCAAGATCAGAGAAATTTAACTCCTAAATAGAGAAAGATACCCTGTTACATGATAAGGCAAATGACCCAGAGAAGCCAAGTCAATTTGAAAAATAAGGAAGTTGTAGGAGCTACACTGCGTTCTAAGGCTTCCCATAAAGCTGTATTAATCACAACTGCATAGTGCTTTCCTCCACATCCTCACTGGCATTTATCTCTTGTCTTTTGGTAACAGACTCCCTAATAGGTTTCTATTTGTACTTCCCTGAAGATTAGTGATGTTGATGTTGTGCCCTTTAAGTACATACAATTTTGTCAATTATACCTCAATAAAGCTGGAAACAAAATTAAAATAGTGTGATGGAAACAACCTAATGACAGATATGTAGATAATGAACCAAAATAGAGAATCCAGAAATAAACATACGGATATATGCGATTTTTCAACAAAGCTTCCAAAGTTTTATTCACTGGAGAAAAAATAATCTTTTTTAACAAATGTTGCTGTAATAAATGGATATTCATATAGAAAAACAAAACAAAAACTCTTGACCCTTATCTCACACCACATAGGAAAATTAACTTGAAATGAACGAATTTGAAATAACATATACAAAAGAGTGAAAACTATAAAACATGAAAGAAAATCTTGAGTTAATTTATTTCTTGGATTAGGGAAAAAAATCATAAAAGAAAAAATTGATAAAACAGACTTAATCAGAATTAAACACGTTGGCTCTTCAAAAGACACTGTTGGGAAAAAAAAAAGAACAGCCACAGTCTGGGAGATACATAATATTATATATCTAATAAAGGACTTGTGTTCAGAGTATACAAAGTAATATTACAACTCAATATTAAGATGACAAATATCCCCAATTTTAAAATGGGCAAAATATTTGAATAGATGCTTCACAAAAGAAGACATAGAAATGTCAAGTAAGCTCACTGAAAAAGAAAAATGCTCACCATCTTTAGTTGTTTGGGAAATGCAAACTACAACTACAATGAGATACCATCACATACCCATTAGGTTGGTAAAGTTAAAAGGAAAGAATGTGAAGTAACTGGAAATTTATAAATTGCTAAAAGTGTCATACATCCAAATAAAGGAATATTACTGAGCAGCGGAAATGAACAGAGCACTGATACACACCACAGACACGAGTCTGAAAAGCATTACGCCAAGTGAGAGAAACTAGACGCGAATACTGCCTATTGTATGATTCCATGCACGTGAAACTCCGTAAACAGGACAAAGGCAGCTGAGAGGCTGCCAGAGACTAAAGAGGGATGAGGCAGGGGAGCTCGGCTGCAAAGAGGCACATGGGACTTTCTGGGGTGACAGCAATGCTGATGTGCTGATGGTTACATGACACAATACATTCCCGAAAACTCACTGACCTGCATACTTAAAATTGGTCAGATTTATTGTATGTAATCCTGCCTTACTAAAGCTGATTGAACAGGAAAGCATGACTCGCCCTAGGCTTTAGCTCCTCGTGCAGCGGGCGCCAGGACCATCCAGGATACCGTCTTGTCTAGCACATCTTCCGGCCCTACACTTCAGTGCAGGCTGGGGGCACTGGGGGCGGGGAGGGAACGTTAACGTGTCCTGCATTCCCTCCATTCTCCCACCGTCCCCAGCCTCCAAGTTACTCCTCCATATTGACTGCGAACCTCGCAACCTGACCCGCATCATTCCTTTCCCTCAAGCCCGCCTCAAAGCACCCTGCAGGCGTTCAGCAGCTGCACTGGAGAACGCGAGGGCACAGGCAGCAAGCCGAGGGACTCCCACGGGGAGGGCAAAGCCGCTCCAGCCATGGGTCGCTGGGAACTCGGTGTGGGTTTCGGGGCCTCACGGCAGCAGCAGGAGTCCACGCGGAGGGCTGGCAGGCGGCTGAAGCCCTATCCCGCTTCCCCGGGAATTAACAGGCCCTGCATCATGTTAGCCTGAGCAGTGAGCTCAACAGAGCCCAGGAGGACGGTGTTAAAGGGTCAAAGGCTGCTCACCATCACTGCCTCGTTTCCTAATTTCCCTACGTGCCCAACTGTCAGAGAGAAGAAAGAAAATTTAGGAAGAAGCTGTCCCAAACTGGAACTCTCACACAGCCACTTCGGACAACAGTCTGACACCTTCTAATAATGCTAGTCCTAGGTACTCTAAGACTAAGTATGGAGAATACCAAGTTCCAAAAGAGACCAAGTTAATGCAAAAAAGTAGGCTTTAGAGCAGAAGTAACTGAGACCTTCAATCGCTGAGATTATATGTTTTCTACCAGTAGGAAATGTCCATAAGCAGCAGAAAATCAGATAAAGAAAACAAAATTACATTTTCTTCTGCACATCCAAAGCAATCCTGCCGCTGTACTTCTACAAGGAAGGCTAAAATATTGTTATGAAATTCATTATTCTTCAGCATCCATTAATAATAAATTATAAAAGTGAATCAAACATTTATTTGCAGAAAAGACTGTTGAATTAAAAAATGCTATGTCTGTAGTTCTCTGGAAATTGATAAAAGAACTGGTAACAGAATAATTCCAGAATCCTATGGAGTAGAGATCAGTAGAACAAGTATAGCCCAGGGAGAAATAATTTTTTTAGAATATTATTTTGGAAGTTCGAGAAGATAACCACTAAGCAGAGACAAGAGGTCACATTCCTAAATTAAAATGCATTAGAGGTAGAAACTATGAGGTATAAAATAAGCTACAAGGATATACTGTGCAACGCGGGGAATATAGCCAATATTTTATAACAACTATAAATGGAGTATAACCTTTAAAAATTGTGAATCACTATATTGAACACCTGCAACTGATACAATATTGTACAGCAACTATACTTCAATAAAAAACCACAAAATAGAAAAATGCATTAGAGACCAACACTATGATGTCTTTTTTTAAAATAAATTTATTATTTTATTTATTTTTATTTTTGGCTGCGTTGGGTCTTCGTTGCTGCGTGGGGGCTTTCTCCAGTTGCGGCGAGCAGGGGCTACTCTTTGATGCGATGCGCGGCCTTCTTATCGCGGTGGCTTCTCCTGTTGTGAAGCGCGGGCTCTAGGCGCGCGGGCTTCAGTAGTTGTGGCATGTGGGTTTCAGTAGTTGTGGCTCGTGGGCTCTAGAGCACAGGCTCAGTAGTTGTGGCGCACGGGCTTAGTTGCTCCGCGGCATGTGGGATCTTCCCGGACCTGGGAAGAACCTGTGCATTGGCAGGCGGATTCTTAACCACTGCACCATTAGGGAAGCCTGATGACTTTCTATTAACACTATAAAAAATAACCAAACATAGCTATAGTATTAAATACCTAGAATTTAAAAACAAATTACAGCATTATTTGAGATAAATGATTGAATATTCTTCATCTCTACTATGATCCCAATAAACTTGAGGTCTCTAAACACACTGGCTATGGTTCTGGAGCACAGGTGCAGCCATGACAGCAGATTCTAGGGGCTTCAAATCAACGTGCTTACAGACAGGCAGAGCCATCCACTTGTTATCAGAAGATCTACAGTGTTTGGTACTGAATATCACAATCTAAATTTTGGTGCTTGTATCACTAGTTTCCAAACTTTTTCTAACAGGGCAGGTTTTTATTTCCAAATAAAGTCTTATATGGAATAACCCAATACATTAAGTAGATTAAAAGAAATATAGCGGCAGATATAATTCCAACCTCCATTGAAAGCTCCTTCCTGTTTTGCACAGGCTGGAAAGTGAAAAAGCACATTGTCAGATTTCCTTGCATCTAATCAGATGTACTGCTAATGGGAGACTGAGTTCAGAATGGGGTGAAGTGGGAGCATGAAAGCAGGGACAGCGTGGATCCACAGCCACCAGATTCCTGCCTCTCTGGGCTTCCTGGAGCCAAGGGAGCAATTTTTCCTGTCCCAGCTGAGGAAGTGAAATTCTGGGACTGGCAGTCTTGGTAACTCCACCTAGAGTTGACCCCTCCTGCCCTTCCAATGCTTTTTAAGTTGCCCAATACATTTCTTTCTCTTTAAGCTAAATTAGATTGGTTTCTATTATCTATAACCAAACCTTAATTGACGTGTTTTGTTAGTAAAAATTTATTGTCAGAGTTAAAAATTATTATATATCACATTACAAGGTCAACAAATGAGAACAAAGAAGCTATTTGATTAACCTAAAATTTTGAAACAGACGTTCATGGAGGACATCTGTAGTCTTTTTTTTTATTTTTGGTTTTTGCTCCAAATTTATTCTACTCTTATTTTTAAAACAACCATATTCAATTATTTAAACACATAAAAACAATAAGCATTCATTCTATTCTTGAGTCCCATGTTTTCTGAATTCTTACTGTAAACAAGACCAAATAAGTTCACGTACTTATTTCAACATTCCCTGGCACTGTTTATGACTGCATGCCGATAAAGGTAAAAACAGTGTTCAGCAAAATGCCTGGAGCAGCAGAAACTAACCATAGCACAGTGTCAAGGACATCTACTGACTTCCCAGGGACTCACTACTGCATGTAAAACTGAAAGTTATCGAATTTTTTCAGAGTCTTGGGCATCTCATGTTTTGATGTTTGATGGGTGATATTATAACCCTGAAAAATCCCTTGACTGCAACAAATCTTTTTAATCTGGCCCTTTGGTAACTAGGAAATTAACAAGTATATGTTATTTCTTATGTTAAAGAGTATTTTAGAATGATTCTGCCCGTTTTCCCAGAAGACACTCATTTAAATGAAGTTCCCTCTTGTAGCAGGTTTATAGGGATGCTGGCCTTACTGGTTGGTGCCCTGGAATCATTATTTCTTCTCATGGTAGTATTAAAATTATTATTTCCCATTCCTGGGGAAAATCTTAGTTCAACTGCTTTCAAACAGTTATGGAGAAAAATGTTAAAACCAGTTCAGAAGAAAAGGACATCTGTAGTCTTCATCAGTCTGAGGATCAGATTCATTTCTGAATTTTTTTTGGAGACCCATAACAGTTCACATAAGTAACAAGATATAAAAGATATTGCTTTAGGGCATTTGTTGTTTCCTTGTTTGTTTTATAGACTGCTTTACAAATTCAAAAGTCTCTTGATTAAAATGACTCAGGGGACTTCCCTGGTGGTGCAGTGGTTAAGAATCCGCCTGCCAATGCAGGGGACACAGGTTCGATCCCTGGTCTGGGAAGATCCCACATGCTACGGAGCAACTAAGCCCGTGAGCCACAACTACTGAGCCTGCACTCTAGAGCCAGCGAGCCACAACTACTGAAGCCCACGTGCCTAGAGCCTGTGCTCTGCAACAAGAGAAGCCACTGCAATGAGAAGCCCGCACGCCGCAACGAAGAGTAGCCCCCCTGCTCTCCGCAACTAGAGAAAAGCCTGCGCACAGCAACGAAGACCCAATGCAGCCAAAATTTTTTTTTTAATCTAAGAAAACACAAAAAAAAAGACTCAGAAGCTTAAAAGAGATATATTTACAAATTTTTCTTTCAATGTTAAATCACTAAATATATAACAAACACAAATACAAATTTCTTATAACAAGAAACACCCAAACACACAATAAGCCAACTCCTGTATATGTTCTTGTGATTAAATATGCACGGAACTATTTTTTTTTTTTTAAAGCTGAGAGCACAGAGCCAAAACTTGACTAATATGACACATTTATAAGAAGTTCAAACAAATATACAGATAGGTTGCTATAAGTTTTATCTGAGTTCTTCTTAAAAATAAGTTGAACCAACAACACAAAGTTATTCTCCTGGTGGTCTCCAATAGATTAAAACTTGGTACATTTAAACATCCCTACTATTTTATTATAGTTTTAAATATTAAAATAAATTTGAATGAAACATTTCTGGAGCCTCTGAAGCACTTCTGTAGAAGTACATAATTCTAAGGAACACAGCATGAAAACCACTATTTATGTGATTCTCTTTCCCGTTATTTCCTTTTTGTTTTATGCCACAATTAAAAAGAAAAAAGAAGATTCCTAATCATAGGTCTGAGAATGATCTATAAAAAGAAATATATTCAAATAAAATAGGCATGGGGGTTCAGGTATGAGGCACTTGGCCTAGATAATCACGTTTTAAATCTAATTTCAGGTACACAACAAGATTTACATAAATTCTGGGTACACAAGCTTCAACTCCCCAAATATTTCCCTTGGGTTGAAATTTTAGCATTTTATCTCTTTCATTTCTTATTGCATACACTTAAATGTGTTTCTATTTTAGTTCTAAAATAATGTTCATTGGGATTTCCCATTATACAGAAGTCCCACGTGCCTAGGCATTTCCACCTTAGTCAACAAAGTGAGCTCTATGTCTGTGAATACCCGATAGAGATTACAGCCTCTCATCTGTCCCTTACCCTGGCTTTTGTTTTCTTCATACCTCAAACATAATATAAAAAGTGCTAATTTACTATTTTATTGTCTGTCTTCCCTCTACTCACACTACAGTGAAAGTTTAATGAGGGCAAAAATATCTCTTATAGAATTCTATATTTTCAGTGCCTAGAACTATTTCTGACACGAAGTAGACAATTCAGTAAATATCTGTTAAATGAATGATTGGATATATAACTACTTGATCATATTTATCCATGAGTATACAGTAAATACATTTATTAGTGATGATTATGAATAAATATTTATTCACTGCCCACTATGTTCTCAGCCTGAAAATATCAAAAGATATAATTTCTTCAGTCAGTGAATGAACAGATTTAATAATTTCATATCTACCACAGCACCAAAAGTATAAATAAAATCAATACCTTGTATAATAGACCTGAAGCCACTACTATACTGAATATAAAATTTAGGGCTTCCCTGGTGGCGCAGTGGTTGAGAGTCCGCCTGCCGATGCAGGGGACATGGGTTCGTGCCCTGGTCCGGGAAGATCCCACATGCCGCGGAGCGGCTAGGCCCGTGAGCCACGGCCTCTGAGCCTGTGTGTCCGGAGCCTGCACGTCCGGAGCCTGTGCTCCGCAACGGGAGAGGCCACAACGGTGAGAGGCCCGTGTACCGCAAAAAATAAATTAATTAATTAAAAATAAATAAATTAAAAAAAATTTAAACAACTGTCTGATATAGGTCAAAGAATTCATTCATATGTGACATCATGAGCTCTTCTAATTTACCAGAAACTATTTTCATAAAATGTTGATAATAGTTTAAAATGAGTAAACAAATGAAATGAACATTTCAAAATATAAACCCACCTAACCATACACTTCAGAAGGTTCAAGGCTGTGGAAACGGGAACACAGATATTAATATAAAAATAACCTGGAGGTTTGAGGCCAAAATGGCAACTAATATTATGATAATTTTCTTCTTACCACCTTAGAAAGAAAATATGATGTTCACTAATGTTATAGGAAGAAGAAAAAAATCACAAAAGGTTTCGATAGGTGGTTTTACTTTAATACTGTGAGATAGTAAAAATACTAAACCCTAATATTTGTAGACAAGTATATCAAATACATATAAAACAACATCTCCCCAGGATCTTATGAGGAAATGAAAAGATTCTTTTTCCTGTTAGATTATTATTCTTTTTTATTCCATTGTTATCCTCCATGAGTGAATGAATGGCTAGCAGCACAATCATTTCTTTAAATCTTCTAGGTGTCTTCAATCATTAAATCCTTAGACAAAGGAGGAGAAACTAAATATAGATCAGTAGACTAAACTATGCTTTTAACAAAACTATCTCCTATTTCTAAATTTCTTTGAGGTGACAATTTAGACAGTTTCAGTCTACCTTATGTTACTTTAGAGTGATCTATAGCACCTAAAGCTTCTTAAAAGGTAACGTGGGACTTGACCATCCCTGCGGGAAGGTCACCCCATCTCCCAGATAATGGTAGGTACTTAAAAGTGGCTACTGAATGAATGCAGAAAAATAAGTGTGTGGCCTGCAGTGGTTTGGAGGACACAGGGGCAATGGGAGAAATAACAGACTATGGAAGCACAAACTCTTCTAAAAAAGACCATCATCACAATGGCAAAGGCAGTGAGAAACCCATGGACAATCGTCAGCAAGGCCAGCCCGCACCCTTTAAACACATTTAAGATAAGAAACCAGGAATTCTCTAAAGACACAGACCTACCAGAGAATGGGCTTGAGGATATGGGGAGGGGGAAGGGTGAGCTGGGACAAAGCGAGAGAGTGGCATGGACATATATACACTACCAAACGTAAAATAGATAGCTAGCGGGAAGCAGCCGCATAGCACAGGGAGATCAGCTCGGTGCTTTGTGACCGCCTAGAGGGGTGGGATAGGGAGGGTGGGAGGCAGGGAGACGCAAGAGGGAAGAGATATGGGAACATATGTATATGTATAACTGATTCACTTTCTTATAAAGCAGAAACTAACACACCATGTAAACCAATTATACTCCAATAAAGATGTAAAAAAAAAAAAAAAAAAAAAAGGAAACCAGGAATTCTCACAGCCTATTGTTCCTTCTCTCATACACCCCAGTTCTTCATGTGATCTCTAGAGAAACAAATGTCCTCCTCCCCAGAAACACCCTTTCTTTTATCATTTCTAACTTGCCTACCTAATACATGCTGGATAAAACTTTTCAAAAATTGTTTCAATTATTTTTACTTTTATGATCCTTGTAAAAATAAATTATATCTCCTTATTGATCTGTCATTATAATGCTAAGAGATTCAGTAACCTGAATGTTCGCAGCAAAAATGTCTAAATACATAAATTATTTCTGAAAATAAGAAATACAACAAAAGAAAACATTATAAATTAAACAAAGTAAAAGAAAAAGTTAATGGGTAAAAAGGAGAAAAAAATGAAAAAAGAAAAAAGACAACAAAAAAAGAAAAAAAAACAAAATAAAAAAGTCAATGGGTAAAATTATGTTTCTATAGTCCAGTAGTTCAACATCTATTTGGAATGGTTCAATCAACTTTTCCTAGGCGTATATATTATTTTTATGTCTGTAAGATTGTGATGAGTACATTGCAAATATCTGAAGAAATCAAATCATAATATTACAATGGCTTCCAGTCATGTTCATAAATGTAAATTTTATTATTTCATTTTTACTATATAAATATGTAAAGGGCAGAGAAAGACTACAAAATATGAATAAATGAAAACAATATTTAAATCACTTAATACCATACAAAAATCAGAATTAAACATCATTGAAATTTTAGGTGTCTCCTGTATTTTTTCTATGCCTAAATACACTGTAAATATAATTCACATTTCATAAAATAGTGTCATTCTACCTAAACTATATTTAAAATGCTTTTATAAACTGTAATATATATTATTAACATTTTACATGTAAGTAAATATAGGTATAACCATCACATTATGACTCTGCTACACAGTATTAGGCTCCACAGCGTATGCTACATTGTATATAACTAAGCAGAAGTCAGTTGGCCAAATTATATTATTAACATCTTTATATGTAAGTAAATATACGTATAACCAACACGTTATGACCATGCTGTGCAGTTTTGCTCCACAGAGTATATGCTACATTGCATAAACTACACAGAAGTCAATTGGCCACATTATATTATTTGATTGAACTAATCATACACACACACACACACACACACACACACACACACGGAAAGGTCCCCAGTATCATATACAATACTAAAGGAAACAATCTTGCATGCACTCCTGTGTGTATATGTGTATATTTTTCATGCTAATAAATTTAAGACCTAAATCTTTGGTTTCAAATGGCATCATTGCTGGTTTTTTAAGTGTTCTAAAAGTAAAGCCTTTCCTCAGTAGGATGGTTGGTTTAAATCAACAGTATTTGAATACCTAGCTAGACATTTTCCTTTTAAAAATTCACAAAATGTAAAATTTTGTGGCTAAACAGTACCTTGGAGAGCATGTAGTCCAATCTTATGAAACCAGAGCCTCCCTACCTGCTGAAAGACTGCCCTGACCCCAGTGCCCATCCAGAGTTCCCCATCATGACCCTCCTCACTCTCCATTACTCCATCTGTCTGCATGTTAAATCATCCCTTTCCTTGCTAAAATAAACTAAGTTCCATGACACAAACAGCTGTCTCTACTCAGTGCTGTACCTCCCGTGCCTAGTTTCCTGCTTGCACGTGGACTAGTTGTTCCTTATCTATCTGTTGACTGAAATCAATCAATACTAGAGTCTCTCCTATTACTGCCGGTCTAGACTGTCATCTGGGTCACCAGACTCCGTAGCTACGTGTTCCAACTGCCAAAAAGAGGCCATCTCTTGGCAAGTGATTAGGATATTCCAGACACCTGCATTTATCTCTGGGTACGTGTGAACAAAGTGGAGAGGAGTGGGACAGTCTAATCGTAAAAATTCTAGATTCAGCCCAGTTCACAGACAGTGTTCAGGAATGAAAAGGGGATCAGATCCAGGGAAACTCTGGAGTGGACTCACGTTTTAAAGGGGAAAGACAGTGAGAGTTCCCAATAAAAGGCAATGTCATTTCAAGGATTTGAACAAGCAAAGGATGCAGAGTAGTGACAAGCCCTGAAGAAACGGGGTTCTGGCAGGGCTGCAACCACAGGCGGTTTAGTAGTGAAGTACAAGGCTGGAGAGCCAAGGATCTAACGTCTTTGAAGGAGTCAAGGAAGCCAGCAGTTTGAATGAGGCAGGATATGACCACCTGTGCAAGAAGATAAACCGCTGAGGCTGCTGCCATCAGAGAGAGTCTCTGAATGGACCCAAACTTCTGCTCTCCCCATAGGACAAGCACAGGTGTTTAACCCCCACTGAATCTATTCACATGGGCTGGGGACAGGGTACAGACACACTGAGAGAACTAGGTGGATCTTCTGGAAGACGAAGGATGGAGCTGAGTGGGAGCCAGGCTGCCAGAGCTGGTAAGACTCTGACGCAGGCGTGGCACAGCTGACCTCACCTTTCCTCCCAACACGCCTAAAGTGGTCGTGCTGTAAAGCTACATCTTAAAATGTAGATTTGTGAGAGAATTTAGCCCACATTTTCTCTAAGAAATGTTTGTAACAATACGGTCAGTGTGTTTAATTGTAGCCACTCTTAAGAAGTGTGCATTGATATTGTTTTTTCATTAGCAGTTTTATTGAAGTCGAATTTACATACCATAAAATTCACCCAATGTAAGTATACAATTCAGTGATTCCAGTCGATTTAGAGAGGCGTGAAACCCTCTCAACAATCCAGGTTAGAACACTCCATCCCCCAGAAAGTTCCCTTATGCCCATTTACATTTAATCTCTGCTCCCATCCGTAGCCCAGCCACATTAGTGATGTGCTTTCTGTCTTCACAGATTTGCCTTTTCTGGATATTTCATATAAATGGAATCACATAAAATGGAGCTAGTTGCATCCGGCTTCTTTCACTTAGCACGATATTTTGAGGTTCATCGATGTTAGAATATGCATCAGTACTTCATTTCTCTTTATCGTCAAATAGTATTCCATTATATGGATATATCACATTTGTTTTTATCCATTTACCTAGCTGATGGACATTTTAATTGTTTTCAGTTTGGAGTTATTCTGAACAATGCGCCTATGAGCAATTGTATACGTATCTTTTGTATGGACACACTTTCCTTTCTCTTGGATAGATACTTAGGAGTGGATTTGATGAGTAATGAGGTAAATTAAACCTTTTAAGAAACTGACCAACTGTTTTCCAAAGCGCTATTACCATTTTATTTTTCCAAAAGTGAATCGTACAGATTCCAGTTTATCCATAGGCTCATCAACACTGGACATTGTCTGCCTGTTTTAATGTATTTAGTGAGCGTAGAACAGTATCTCATTGCATTTCCCTAATAATTAATGATGTTGAGCAGCCTTTACTGGTCATTTGCATATCTCCTCTGGGATAATGCATATTCAAATTTGTTGTCTATTTTTAAATTGGGTTATTTATTTTCTTATTGAGTTTAAGAATTCTTTATATATTCTAGATACTAGTCTTTAATGAAGTCTATTTTTCAAAAAAATTTTTTTTATTTTACAGATCATGCTTTAGGTATTGTATAAAATAACTCTGTCTCACCCAACATCATGAATATTTTTTCCCAGAAATTTCAGAATTTTAGCTCTTACAAATAGATACAATATCAATATTAAATTAATTGTAGTTTACAATATGAGGAAAGGGTATTTTTTTATTTTGCATGTGGATACCCAATTGTTCTATAAAAACTATCCTTTCTCCCAATGAATTGTTTTGCCACCTTTGTCGAAAATCATTTGACCATGTAGGGATTTTTTTCTGGACTCTGAATTCTGTTGCTTTGATGTATATGCCTGTCTTTATGGCAGTAACAAAGAGTCTGAAATATCATTTGTGTAGTAAGTCTTGAAATCAAGTAATGTGACTCCTCAATATGAAACTTCACTTTCAAAATGATTATGGCTCTTTGTAGGTCCTTTACATTTTATAATCAGCTGCTCAATTTGTGCAAAAAAGACCTCCTGGATTTTGATACGTATTACATTGAATTTATAGATCAATTTGGAGAGAACTGTCATCTTGACAATATTGAATCTTCCAACCCATGAACATAAAATGTCTCCATTTATTTAGACTTTTCTTTCATTTCTCTCAGAATGATTTATAGATTTCAGTATATGAATTCTGCATTTCTTTTGCTAAATTTATTCCAAGCTTTTAATTTTTGATTCTATTATGAATGAAATTATTTTCTTAATTTATCTACAATTGTTCCTTTCTAGTAGATAGAAATGGAATTGATTTTTGTATACTGACTTTTTTTTGTATATTGGCCCTTGAATCCCAAGACCTTGCTCACTCATTCATTAGTTTTAGTAGTTTTTTGTGGAATATTTGAAATTTTCTACATACAGAACCATGTATCTGTGGAAAAAAGACAGATTTAGTTTTTCCACTTAAATCTGGATACTTTTTGTTTCTCATTGCTCAAGTTAACAGTTCCCTTCTCCTACTTCTGTGAGAGTTATCATGAATGGATGTTGGATTCTGTCAAATGCTTTTTCTGTATTAAGCTGATCATTTTTTTAACTTTAATAAATTTAAATAATTGATTTATTGATATTAAACCCATTGGTATTTGTACTGGGTCATACTATACCATCTTTTTCATATCTTACTAGATTTGGTTCCCTAATTTTATTTAGGGATTATTGCATCTATGTTCAGGAAGGACTTGATCTATACTTTTCTTGTGCTGTTTTAGTCTGGTTTTCATATCAGGTTAATATGTTACTCATAGAATGAGTTGGGAAGCTTTTCCCCCTCCTCTGTTTTCTGTAAGAGTTTGTGAAGGATTGGTATGATGCCATTTAAAATATTTGATACAACTCATCAGTACAGTGATCTGGAAACAAGCTTTTGGTTGTGGGAATATGTTTAATCACTGAAGACCTGTTCAGATTTTCTATTTGTTGTTGCCTCAGTTTTGGTGATTTGATTTTTCCAGTAATCTGTTTCATTCAAGTCGTCTAATTTCTGACATGAAGTTTTTCCTCCTTCATCAACTGCTGATGGGTCTGTTCATCAGAAGGGGATCAAATCCAAAATCCAAACCGTTTTCAGGTATGCTTGAGTTTTATGTTGTTTGGGCCCCTTCCAAGGGTGACCAGCAGAAGCTGTGAAGAGACAAGGGGCTTCTCCAGGAACGTGTGCATGTCCTCAGCCAGGAGCATGTTTGCCTCAATCTTGACTGAAGTCTCACGGCTGTTTGCCAACCCTCCGTCACTCACTGGCCCCCAAAATTCCAGTGAGTGGGGGAGACGGGATGCCCTCCAAGTTGAGTGAGCCCTTTCACCTGTGGCAGAGAAGTTGTCAGAACCTCTGCTCCAACCAAGGGGACAGGGAGTAATGGAAGAAGCTCCAGGCCATAACATGACGAATACCCACAGTTCTTACCTGAATGTCCCAGTTTACACATCATAAATGCCTCTCGAATTGTCGTATGCCTTTGACTGATATCCAGAGACTAAAATGTCTGGCTTTGTCCATGACTGTCCATTTTATAATTGCTTTTTGAGAAGAGAATTTGCTGCTTTCTTCACTCAGCCAGAGCTGGAAGTCTAGCTTTGCATTCAAAGTCATCATCTTCACTGAGTAGCAGCAATTATCAACATGTACTTCAGAGACCTCTGGCCTCCCAAGAAAATTCAGAGGACTCACAGGTAAAAACTATTGATATTTTCATAATCACACTAAAATGTTATTCACCTTCTTCTCACAAGCGTAAATTGTACTTTTCAGAGGCCATATGTCCTCTCATGATTTGTGG
Source organism: Lagenorhynchus albirostris (assembly GCF_949774975.1). Taxonomy (NCBI): domain Eukaryota; kingdom Metazoa; phylum Chordata; class Mammalia; order Artiodactyla; family Delphinidae; genus Lagenorhynchus; species Lagenorhynchus albirostris. The sequence continues at coordinate 3,537,644 of NC_083106.1, read as the reverse complement.
AATGCATCCTTTGTACCCTAATATTTTCTACAATGTTTTAAGGTCATAGCTTTAGCATATCAGTATTCAGAGGCTAATTCATGTTCTCAGTCCTTTCACAGTGCTTTTATTTGCTACCTTTGGTCACACCTGCTACAGTCTCTGCAACTTCATTAACATCCAATAAATAGTTATTTGAATTCCCAAGTTTTCTTTGTATCTATATACACACAGAAAAAGTACACTTCATCCAAAACTATTATTATTTATAATTTAATATTTTAATTATTTTATCTTAAATATAAAATTCATATATAGTATATTTTCTTATATTTAAGGATAGATCATTGGCTTTAAAAGGGGGGGCATAGTAAACTCATTTTCTCAACCTACAGCTGCACTATTTATGTCTAAAGATATTGAAAAAGATGAAACGGACCTATCAGAAGATTCTCTGACTCACGGAAGGGAGTAATCTACTCCAAAGAAACAGGGTGAAACCGTAAATAAGAAACAAAAATATGATAAAAGATCACTCTCTTGGCTTTAATAATTTACCTTATCCTGGCTTTAAAGATTTACCTTATCCTGTCTTATGCAACAGAACATTTTCAAATAGTACTGTGGTACCAGTTAAGTTGCAAGGTTATTTTGAGACCAATCATTCAGTGTATAAAGAAAATAGAACTGAACACTTTAAATGTAGACATGATGCACTCTTTAAAAGCCCAAAATTGTTTGGAATAGCTTTCAAACTAGAAATGTCAAAGCCACTGGCTTCAGGGTAAGTTACTGTTATTGTATTGACCAGAGAGGCACACACAAATGCACAGCTGACACTGCTGAATGCCTGCTGCATGAAAAGTCAGCAAAAGAATCCACAGTGTTGTCATGTTTCCAGTGATAAGGTAACTCATTAAAGACTTAGTTGCAAACATAAAGATTGAATTAGTATCTTCGAAGCTGTAATTTTGCCTTACAATGAATGAACCTATAGATGTGGCTGGTGTCATTGTTTTCCTTACATTTGTCTAAAATCAGAACATAAGAATCATCAAAGACCTTTTATATGAATATTGGATAACAAATACAAGCGGTGCTGAAATACTCAAAGAGCTGAGTAACTTTTTCAAGTATCACAGTTTATCCTGGAACAACTGTGTTGACATTTGTTCTGCTAAAACAGCCTGTGGCTATAGCACAAATCATGGCAATGACTCCAAATTGTGCTAGTAGTCACTGCAATTTTTTTCTATGCCATACAGTAGCAAAAAATATAAGTATTTTGTGTAATATTAGGCAACAAGCAGAAATAGTAACAAAATATGCTAAGTGTTGAATAACTTTTTTAAGGCTCTCCCACACTCGTAGAAAAAACGTCAGTTTAATTTAAGGATGTTCTTTTTTTTTTTTTTTTTTTAGAGAAACTAGTCCTAGAGAGCTTACTTTAAAAATTATTTATTTATTTATTTATGGCTGTGTTGGGTCTTCGTTTCTGTGTGAGGGCTTTCTCTAGTTGTGGCAAGCGGGGGCCACTCTTCATCGCGGTGCGCGGGCCTCTCACTATCGCGGCCTCTGTGTTGGAGAGCACAGGCTCCAGACGCGCAGGCTCAGTAGCTGTGGCTCACGGGGCCCAGTTACTCCGCGGCATGTGGGATCCTCCCAGACCAGGGCTCAAACCCGTGTCCCCTGCATTAGCAGGCAGATTCTCAACCACTGCGCCACCACGGAAGTCCTAGGGATGTTCTTAATGAAGCAGGCCACCGCTGTGGAACCTGCCCATCTAACATCACTAGAAGGCAAGTGTCACAAATAGGTGCCCAAGTGCATGACCTCAGGACCAAGCATAACCTCCATACCCCTTTGTGTAACCCAGTCCCTCTCGTCACTGATACATCTTACATCACAGGATACGCTGGGTCATATGGCACCAGAAGCAGAGTCATTTGCATCATGGCCTGGATCTGTTACAGGCAGACTGAGCTTGTTCTGGGTCCCAGTCAAAGCCCAGCCTTTTGTGTTATCCAGCATATAGGGTGGAGAGTGTTCTCAGGTGTGGAATATGCTTCCTCCAGACCTGAACAGACTACCAGGAGTATGCTAACTGTTTTGTAATGGGAGGTGCAAGATGTAGTAATTTCCATATTACTTTGCAGGCACTGACCCAGGATCACCGAACCCCTAAAAATTTTTGCTGATTTTAGGCAGACGTCTGAATCACTATAGGGTTTATCTCCAGTGGTGAGCTGGTAAGTGTTTAACAAATCACTCCTTGGGGAGAGTATGCTTTGATTTGTAGCATTTTCCAGTCCCTGTGGTATAAATAGTCCTATCGTGTGCTGAAACCAGCTTGCATGGGCTCGAAAGAACCAATTATTAAACTTTCAAGAATTTGTCAAGATGGTTGTTAAAATAGCCGTTATTAAAAACTTAATTATATAAACTTTTAAACAGAATATATTTTAAAGGTAATAAATATTGAAAACTCATCATTCTCTAATTATTTTATGACATTTTACTGTTATCTATACTCTTGAGATCTACTGTATCTGTATGATAGAAATACTATATAATGTTGTGCTACTGCTTCTCTCTTCTTAATTCCCTGTTTGGTGGCCTCACATTGGTAGCTTGCCATGGACTAGGATGGGAGGAATTCACTGCTCTGTAAGTAAACGTTTACCAGCTCTATCAAAGGAAAAGAAGCAAAACTCTGATTTGTATTGATAGCATTTGTTGATTGCTGTGGTGTGAATACTTCCACCATGACTGAGTTCAAGCTACCAACTTTGATATCATCTGGATCATAAAATTCCTGAAAATGTATCAACTGGCTGAGCCAATACAAGCCACTCCAACATACTGCCGGTTCTTTCATTTATATTTGTCATTAATTTTGTTGTCATGTAAAACTTTGTTTTTTCAACACATTATGTAAATGCTCAATAAGCTATTTCTGTAATATGTATGGACCTAAAGCTACATGTATGAAACACTTCACAATTATTTTCTAAAAAATCTGTTTCACAGATTTACTTTGAAGAGGTTTGGGAAATGGTGGTACAGTTCATAAGGGTCCAAACTTCAGAACTTTAATTGAGGGGAACAGCTCACTTAAAGGAAAAGTAAGCACTACTTACTTATATATATAAAATCAGATTAGGTAGCAAAGTATTAAAGATCTAGTTTTGTTGTAAACTGTCTTTCAAAGCAATAAAAATTAGCACTACGGATAAAATTTTTAAATTTAGAATATACAATACAACTGATGCTACTTCATTTTATTGTGTCAAAGGATTTTTAATGAATGAGGAGTTGGGGTAAAAATTACATCTTAAAAACAAGGAAATACAAACTAATGGGAAAAATACATCATATTACAAGATTTGCATGAAGGGACAGAGAGAATTCTGAAAATTAGTCTCCCCCTCTAGACAACAACTGCACTGGCAGAGTCTGTTGGATGTAATTATTTTGAAAGTCTGGAGTCTATTGAAGGTTTGTAACTTCTAGAGAAAGCTTGGATAGTAAATTACAGTTAATTTTGGTCGATTTTGGCTCCTAGCACAGTACCAGCTACCTTCCCCCTACTCCCATGGCAGGCAGCTGTGCAGTGTTCCTGTAGCAGTTTGCACACAGCTTGTGGGAGTCAGGGTGAGAAAAAATGACCTTCTCCTCCAGATATCAAGGGCCTACAATCTGGTCATTGATTGCTGTTTCTGATTTCAGAGGTGCTGGCAAAACAGTGGGCATCCATTGTTGTTACACTTCCCCCAACTGTTACAAGGCCCTCTCTTCTGGCTAAAGAGACTATCAGGGGACTTAAAAGGCCAGTTCTCTTTTTCCCCTCCCCTTGGGAGCCAAGCATTAAAGACATTAGAAACATTCAAAAACAACTGCATATACCATGCATGCTCAGGTAAAGACACAGGCTCAGAAAAGATCCAAGAACATTTTGAGCTTACACCTTAGGCTGATCCTTGGAACAGAGATAGCTTGCAGCAATTGAAAAACAAACTAACAAAAATCACAAATCCTAGAGAAGGCAGAGAATCTGGCTTCCAGAGTTATGTATTTCATTCAAATATACAATTTTAAACAAACAAAAAAATCAAGGCACACACAGAAACAGTAAAGTATGGTCCATTCAAAGGAAAAAACAGATCAACACAAACTCTCCCTAAAAATGAACTAATGGAAGATCAATAGACAAAGACTTTAAAAGACTGTTTAAACATACCCAAACAGAGCCTAAGGGACCTGTGGAACACCACTAAACGAACAAACACATGCATTGCGGGAGTCCTGGAAGAGGAAAACAAGGTGTAGAGAATCTTTAAAGAAATCTCTGAAAACTTCCCAAAGTTAATGAAAGACATAAATATAAACATCCAAGAAGGTTAACAAATTCCAAGTAAGGTGTACTCAAAGAGACCCATACAAGATGTATTATAATCAAACTTTTAAAAAACAAAGAAACTTGAAAGCAGCCAAAGGGAAGCAATTCTTCACACACAAGGGATCTTCAGTAAGATTATCCACAGATTTCTCATCAGAAAATTTGGAGGCCAGAAGGCAGTGGGCCAACATATTTAAAGTTCTGAAAGAAAAAAATTATCAACCAAGAATCCTATATCAGTAAAAATTATACTTCAAAAATGAAAGAGAGATTAAGACATTCTCAGATACAAAAGGGAATTTATGACCATTAGCCCTGCTCTTCAAGAAAGGGGGTTCTGCAAGTTGAAATAAAAAGACATCATATAGTAACTCAGTCACATGAAAAAAATGAATATCTCAGTAAAACAGGCATGAAACTATAAAAGCTGGTATTATTTTAACTGTTTGAAACTCCACTTTTTGTTTTCTACATGATTTGAGGCTAAAATATTTTTTTAAAGCTAGTTTACAAGTTAGTATTAGTGTAACTTTTGTTTGTAACTCCACATTTTGTTTTTTACATAATTGAGAGACTGATGCATTTAAGATAATTATTAGCATATGTTTTGGGGTACACAATGTATAAAGAAGTAATTTTATGACTAACAAACAACTAGAAGGGGTGGAGATAGAGCTTAATGGAGTAAAGTTTGTGTATTGTATTTAAGTTTAGCTGGTATAAATTCAAGTGTTATAACTCTAGAATGTGAAATGTAATCTGCGTAGTAATAGCTAGAAAGAAAATAGCTAAAGAATATACACAAAAGGAAATGAGAGGGGATTTAAATGGGTCACAAAAAGAAATTAAACAAACACAAAAGACAACAATAAAGCAGGAGATAAGGGAAAAATATATATGACATGTGGAAAAACAAATAGCAAAAGAGAAGTAAGTTCTTCCTTATCAGTTATTATTTCACATGTAAATGATTTTAATTCTCTAATCAAAAGACAGAGATTTAAAGGATAGGTTAAAAAAAAACATGATACAAATACATGCTATCTATAAGAAACTCACTTTAGATCCAAAGACACATAAATTGAAAATAAAAGGTCAGAAAGATATATTCCATGCAAATAACCAAAAGAAAGCAAGGGTGGTTATACTAATATCAGATAAAATAGACTTTAAGTGAAAAAAGTTTATAAAAAACAAAGAAGAGCATTATATGTTAATAAAGTATTTAATACAGCAACAAGATATAACAATTACAAACATTTACACACTAATAAAAGGCCATGAAAACATATGAAGCAAAAATTAACAGAATCAAAGAGGGAAATAGGCAGTTCCACAATAATAGTTCAAAACTTTAATACCCCACTCCCAATAGTGGACAAACCAATCAGACAGAAGATAAGCAAGGAAATAGGGGATTTGAATAAAATAATAAACCAACTAAATGTAACAGATATATACAGAACGCTCTACCCAACAGTAACAGTATACACATTCTTCTCAAGTGCACATGGGACATTTCACAGGACAGATCATACGATGGTCCACAGATTAAGTCTCAATATACCAAAAAGATAGATACAAAGCATATTCTCCAACCACAATGAGATGAAGTTAGAAATCAATAACAAAAGAGAAGCTGGATAGTTCACAAAGTTATGGAAATTAAACAACACATTCTTAAACACTAATGGCTCATAAAAGAAATCACAATAGAAATTATAAAACACTTAAAGATGCATGAAAAAAAAACCCCACAACATACCAAACCTTATGTATGGGACACAGTGAAAGTACTGCTAAGGAGAAAATTTATAACTATAAATGCTTATTTAAAAAATAAGGAAGATCTCAGAACAACAACTTAATTTTAGAACTAAAGCAACTAGGAAAAGAATAAGCCCCAATCCAGCAGAAGGCAGGATATAAAAAAAGATTAGAGCAGAGCTAAATGAAATAAAGACTAGAGAACAATATAGAAAATCAGTGAAATCAGAAGTTGATTCCTTGAAAGGGTCAACAAAATTGACAAACCCTAGATAGATGGACTAAGGAAAAAACAAGAAGACTCCAATTACTAAAACAAAACCAGGGATATTACTACTGATTCTACAGAAATAAAAAGGACTATAAGAGAGTACTATGAACAACTGCACATCAACGAACTGAATGAACTGGATGAAATGGAAAATTCCTAGAAACACAAAACACACCAAGACTAAATTGTGAAGAAAAAGAAAATTTGAAGAGACCTGTAACTAGTAGGAGATTGAATCAATAATAATAATAAAAAAAACTCCTGACCAAGAAAAGCCCTGGACCTGATGGCTTCACTAGTGGATTCTACCAAACATTTAAAGAAGAGTTAACACCAATCCTTTTCAAACTTTTCCAAAAAGCTGAAGAGGAGAAAACATTTCCTAACTTTCTGCTTGTGGCCAGCATTACCCTGACACCAACGCCAGACAAAGAAGCTACAAGAAAAGAAAACTGCAGAACAATATCTCCTATGAATACTGATGCAAAAATCCTCAAAAAATACCAGCAAACTCAATTTAGTATCATATTAAAAGGATTATACACCATGATCAAGTGAGATTTATTCCTGGAATGCAAGAATGGATCAACATACAAAAATCTATCCGTGTAATATGCCAAATTAATAGAAAGAAGGAAAAAAAAACCCACGATCATGTCAATTGAATCAAAAAAATGCATTTAACGAAATTCAACACCCTTTCATGATAAAAACACTCAACTAGAACAGAAAGAAACTACCTCAACAAAATTAAACCCCATATATGAAAAACCCACAGCAAACATTATGCTCAATAATAAAAAAGAGACGCCTTTCCTTTAAGAATGCCAACTTTCAGGCTTCCCTGGTGGCGCAGTGGTTGAGAATCTGCCTGCCAATGCAGGGGACACGGGTTCGAGCCCTGGTCTGGGAAGATCCCACATGCCGCAGAGCAACTGGGCCCGTGAGCCACAATTACTGAGCCTGCACGTCTGGAGCCTGTGCTCCACAGAGAACAAGAGAGGCAGCGATAGTGAGAGGCCCGCGCACGGCAATGAAGAGTGGATCCCACTTGCCACAACTAGAGAAAGCCCTCGCACAGAAACGAAGACCCAACACAGCCATAAATTAATTAATTAATTAAAAAAAAATTTAAGAATGCCAACTTTCAACACTTTTATTCAACATAGTACAGGAAGTTCTAGCCAGCAAAATTTGGCAAGAAAAAGAAATAAAAGGCATCCAAGTTGGAAAGAAGTAGTAAAAAGATCTCTGTTTGTACATGATCTCATATGCAAAAAACCCTAAAGATTACACACACACACACACTATTAGAATTAATAAATGTAAAGTAGCAGGATACAAAGTCAACACACAAAAATCAACTGAATTTCTATGCACTAACAATGAACAATCCAAAAATGAAACTAAGAAAACAATTCCATTTACACTAGCATCAAAAAGAATAAAATACTTAGGAAGTAATTTAACAAAGGAAGTGAAAGACTTGTACATAAAAACTACACAACATTGATGAAATAAATTAAAGCAGACATAAATGGAAACACATTTCGTTTTCATGGATTGGAAGACTTAAAATTGCTACAATGTCAATACTACCCAAAGCAATCTACAGATTCAATACAGTCCATATCAAAATCCCAAAGATGACTTGTGAACAAACAGGAAAACCTATCCTAAAGTTCATATGAAATTTCAAGGGACCCTGAAAATCCAAAACAATCTTCAAAAAGAACAAAGCTGGAGGATTCACACTTTCTGCTTTTACAACTACAGTAATTAAACCAGTGTGGTGCTGGCATAAAGACAGACATGTAGGTCAGTGGAATAAAATAGAGAACTCAGAAATAAACTTTTACATATACGGTCAAATAATTTGACAAGGGTGCTAAGACCATTCCATGATGCAAGGACAGCCTTTTCAACAAATGGTGCTGGGAAAACTGAATATCCACATGCAAAATAATGAAGTTGGAGCCTTACATACCATCATATAGAAAAATTAACTCAATATGGATCAAAGACCTTAATGTAAGAGCTAAAACTATGAAACTCTTAAAAGAAAATAATGGGCAAAATCTTCATGATATTAGATTTATCAGTGATTTCTTGGACACAACACCAAAGGCATAGACAACAAAAGAAAAAATTGAAATATTGGACTGCATAAAAATTTGTTCATCAAAAGACACTATCAACAGATTAAAAAGGCAACCTACAGAACTGAAGAAGATATTTTTGAATAACACATCTGATAAGGGATTAACATCCAGAATATATAAAGAACTCCTAAAACTCAGAAACAAATAAGCAACCAGATTTAAAAATGAGCAAAGGACTTGAATAGACACTTCTCCAAAGAAGACAGGAAACTGGTGAATGAACACATGAAAAGCTGCTCAACATCACTAATTATTAGGGAAATACAAATCAAAATTACAAGATACCACCTCACACCCATTAGGATGGTTATTATCAAAAATATTTAAAAAAGTGTCAGTGAAGATGTGGAAACTGGCACCTTGTGCACTGCTGGTGAAAATGTAAAACGGTGTTGTTACTATGAAAAACTATATGGTGGTTCCTCAATTAAAAATAGAATTGCTATATGATCCAGCAATTCCACTTCTGAGTATATTCCCAGAAGAATCGAAAGCAGGAGCTTGAAGAGATATCTGTATAACCATGTTCATAGCAGCCTTGTTCACAACAGCTAAACATGGAAGCAATCCAAGTGTTCATCAACATATGAACGGATAAGCAAAATGTAGTGTATACGTACAGGAACATTTTTCAACTTTAATAAGGGAGGAAATTCTGATATATGTTAAAACATGGATGAAACTTCAGAAGATTATGCTAAATCAAATAAGCCAGTCACAAATAAAATGCTGTATGATTCCACTTATATGAGATACTTAGTCAAAATGATAGAAAGTAGAATGGTGATTTCTGGGAGCAACAGGGAAGTGGGGAATGGGAGTTATTGTTTAATGGGTATAGAAAAGAGCTCTGGAGATGGATGGTGGTGATGGTAGCATAACATTATGAATGCATTTAATATCAATGATCTGTATACTTAAAAATGGTTTAGATGGGCTTCCCTGGTGGCGCAGTGGTTGAGAGTCCGCCTGCCGATGCAGGGGACACGGGTTCGTGCCCCGGTCTGGGAAGATCCCACATGCCGCAGAGCGGCTGCGTCTGTGAGCCATGGCCGCTGAGCCTGCGCGCCCGGAGCCTGTGCTCCGCAATGGGAGAGGCCACAGCAGTGAGAGCCCCGCGTACCGCAAAAATAAAAAATTTTAAAAAATGGTGCAGATGGTAAATTTTATATGCATTTTATCACTATTTTAAAAATTGGAAAAAAAAGATTACATGAGAGGCAGGTCATTTATTGGCACAAGACTTTTAAGAAGCATATTTTTTATAGACTAGAATATTTTCATTAAAAGGCAGTAAGTATACAACACTTCCAGTTACATGACTGATACTAATTGTATAGTGATTGCACAGTGATTTTTTTGTTTGTTTTATGAAAACAAATGCTAGAACTTATATGCTTCTAAGTACAATACTTGTCCCAAAAGTTCCTTCTCCCTTTACTTCCACACTCTAGATTTGCTTCTAATATGTAAAATCTAAATATGCTAGTTAAGATGGGAATGCTAATGAATTTGAGCAAATAAAAAATGTCACAATGTATTGAATTGCCTTTTAATTAACAAAAGCCCTAGCTATTAGTAAGACAAATACATCATATTTTATATGCTCAACAATATCAGAAAATAATGTTAATATATTATAGAACTGAAGAAATTAAATGAATGTATACATTATGAACAACTCTACTGCATAAAGTACTTACACAGAGTATTTAGAATTCTTTTTTTAGACCATATTTCTTAAAAGATTTTAGTCTTTCATTAAAAGCCAGCCATGGGAAATCTGGGAGATTCTTACATTGAAGTGGTTCTCAGTTTTTAATCTTACATTCCTTCACACTCAAAAATTAATGAGGAGCCCAGAGAGCTTTTAATTTATGTCTTTTATAAGTACTGATATTTGCTGTAATAGAAATAAAAACAGGCATTTTAAATGTGTATTTATTACTTTTAAAATAATAATAATCCCATTACACATAACACGCATATAAATTTTTACAAAAAAACTACTATTTTCCAAAACAAAGAAAATTTTACTGGGAAGAGGGGTATATTTTTACATTTTTATAAATCCTTGTAAAGTCTGCCTAATTTAAAAGGCTAGATTCTTTTTAAAATGACTCTTGAACCTAATTTTTTGTGGCATGTTATTATGGTTGAAGTAATCAAAGAAAATCTGAACTCATAAAGATACGTATGTAGTTAGAGAAGGGAGGAGTACTTCATAGACTTTGCAGAAAACTGTACATATTCTGCTTTGAAATGAAACCACCACTTGGCATATAATAGTTTCTTACAGACGGGTTGAAATGTGAATTCTAAACCATTCTGACCTTCTTGCACTTGGTTTCTGTGGTAGATACTGCGGTGTATCCTACCCAGTGGGTAATGAACTTACCTGCCCTGGGAATACTGTCAGTACAAAACCCATGCACCCATGTTAAAAAAAAAAAAAAAAAGAAAGGCCCTCACACCCTTCAGATACCATGCCCTCTCTCTTCTCCTTCACAACAAGCCTTAAGACTTGTATATACAGGGTGGGCCTTCAAGACAGTGGAGGAGTAAGACGTGGAGATCACCTTCCTCCCCACAAATACATCAAAAATACATCTACATGTGGAACAACTCCTACAGAACAGCTACTGAACGCTGGCAGAAGACCTCAGACTTCCCCAAAAGCAAGAAACTCCCCACATACCTGGGTAGGGCAAAAGGAAAAAGGAAAAACAGAGACAAAAGAATAGGGACGGGACCTGCACCAGTGGGAGGGAGCTGTGAAGGAGGAAAGGTTTCCACACACTAGGAGCCCCTTCGCGGGTGGAGACTGCGGGTGGCGGAGGGGGGAGCTTCGGAGCCACGGAGGAGAGTGCAGCAAAAGGGGTGCAGAGGGCAAAGCGGAGAGATTCCCGCACAGAGGATCGCTGCTGACCCGCACTCACCAGCCTGAGAGCCTTGTCTGCTCACCTGCCGGGGCGGGCGGGGCTGGAAGCTGAGGCTTGGGCTTCGGAGGTCAGACCCCAGGGAGAGGACTGGGGTTGGCTGCATGAACACAGCCTGTAGGGGGCTAGTGTGCCACAGCTAGCTGGGAGGGAGTCTGGAAGAAAGTCTGAACCTGCCTAAGAGGCAAGAGACCATTGTTTTGGGGTGCATGATGAGAGGGGATTCAGAGCACCGCCTAAACGAGCTCCAGAGACGGGCACAAGCCACGGCTATCAGCTCAGTCAACAGAGACGGGCATTAAACGCTAATGCAGCTGTTGCAGCCACCAAGAATCCTGTATGCAAGCACAGATCACTCTCCACACCTCCACAGGAACCTGTGCAGCCTGCCACTGCCAGGGTCCCGTGAATCACGGACAAGTTCCCTGGGAGAACACACAGACACCTCAGCCTGTTGCAATGTCATGCTGGCCTCTGCCAACGCAGGCTCACCCTGCATTCCAATTATGACTACCGTGCCCCTCCCTCCACCCGGCCTGAATGAGCCAAGCTCCCTAATCAGCTGCTGCTTTAACCCCATCCTGTCTTGGCGAAGAACAGACGTCCTCAGGCGACCTACACCCAGAGGCAGGCCCAAATCCAAAACTGAAGGAGCGGTGCGAACAAAGAAGAGAAAGGGAAGAACAAAGAAGAGAAAGGGAAATTTCTCTGTTCAGCTTCAGGAGCAGTGGATTAAATCCCCACAATCAACTTGAAGAACACTGCATCTGTGGAATACCTGAAGAGATAACGAATCAATGCAAAACTGAGGTGGGGGATGTTGAGAGCAACTGTAGACTTGAGGTTTGCTGTCTGTGACTGATTTGTTTCTGATTTTTATATATATCTTAGTACAGTTTCAGCACTTGTTTTCATTGGTGGATTTCTTTATTGGTTTGCTTGCTCTCTTTTTTTATTATTTTTTATTTTAATAATATTTTATATGAATTACTTAATTAATTTGTTTGTTTTTCTTTCTTTTTTCTCCCTTTTCTTCTCAGCCGTGTGGCTGACAGGGTCTCAGTGCTCTGGCCTGCTGTCAGGCCTGAGCCTCAGAGATGGGAGGGCCAACTGCAGACACTGGACCACCAGAGACCTCCCGGCCCCATGTAATATCAGTTGGCAACAGCCATCCCAGAGTTCTCCATCTAAATGCTAAGACCCAGCTCCCCCCAGAGGCCAGCAGGCTCCAGTGCTGGACGCCCCATGCCAAACAACTAGCACGACAGGAACACAACCCCACCCATTAGCAGAGAGATCGCCTAAAATTATACTAAGTTCACAGACACCCCAAAACACACCATCAGATGTAGCCCTGCCCACCAGAAAGACAAGATCCAGCCCCACCCACCAGATTACAGGCGCCAATCCCCTCCACCAGGAAGCCTACACAATGCACTGAACCAACCTTAGCTACTGGGGGCAGACTCCAAAAACAACGGGAACTACAAACCTGCAGCCTGCAAAAAGGAGACCCCAAACACAGTAAGTTAAGCAAAATGAGATGGCAAAGAAACACACAGCAGATAAAAGAGCAGGGTAAAAACCCACCAGACCAAACAAATGAAGACAAAGTAGGCAGCCTACCTGAAAAAGTATTCAGAGTACTAATAGTAAAGATGATCCAAAATCTTGGAAGTAGAATGGAGAAAATACAAGAAACTTTTAACAAGAAACTAGAAGAACTACAGAGCAAACAAATAATGATGAACAACAAAATAAATGAAATTAAAAATTCTCTAAAAGGAATCAATAGTAGAATAACTGAGGCAGAAGAATGGATAAGTGACCTGCAAGATAAAATAGTGGAAATAACTACCACATAGCAGAATAAAGAAAAAGAATGAAAAGAATTGAGGACAGTCTCAGAGACCTCTGGGACAACATTAAACACACTAACATTCCAATTGGAAGAAGAAGAAGAGAAAAAGGAAGGGACTGAGAAAATATTTGAAGAGATTATAGATGAAAACTTCCCTAATATGGGAAAGAAAATAATCAAGTCCAGGAGGCACAGAGAGCCCCATACAGGATAAATCCAAGGAGAAACACACCAAGACATGTATTAATCAAACTATCAAAAATTAAATACAAAGAAAAAATATTAAAAGCAGCAAGGGAAAAGCAACAAATAACATACAAGGGAATCCCCATAAGGTTAACAGCTGATCTTTCAGCAGAAACTCTGCAAGCCAAAAGGGATTGGCAGGACATCTTTAAAGTGATGAAAGGGAAAAACCTACAACCAAGATTACTCTACCCAGGAAGGATCTCATTCAGATTCAATGGAGAAATTAAAACCTTTACAGAGAAGCAAAAGCTAAGAGAATTCAGGACCACCAAACCAGCTCTACAACAAATGCTAAAGGAACTTCTCTAGGCAGGAAACACAAGAGAAGGAAAAGACTGACAACAAAAAACCCAAAACAATTCAGAAAATGGTAATAGAAACACACATATCGATAACTCCTTAAATGTAAAAGGATTAAATGCTCCAACCAAAAGACATAGACTGGCTGAATGGATACAAAAGCAAGACCAGTATATATGCTGTCGGCAAGAGACCCACTTCAGACCTAGGGACACATACGGACTGAAAGTGAGGGAATGGAAAAAGATATTCCATGCAAATGGAAATCAAAAGAAAGCTGGAGTAGCAATTCTCATATCAGACAAAAAAGACTTTAAAATAAAGATTATTACAAGAGACAAAGAAGGACACTACATAGTGATCAAGAGATCAATCCAAGAAGAAGATATAACAACTGAAAATGTTTATGCACCCAACATAGGAGAACCTCAAGATATAAGGCAAATGCAAACAGCCATAAAGGGGAAATCAACAGTAACACAATAATAGAATGGGACTGTAACACCCCACTTTCACCAATGGACAGGTCATCCAAAATGAAAATAAATAAGGAAACACAAGCTGTAAACAATATGTTAAACAAGATGGACTTAATTGATATTTATAGGACATTCCAGCCAAAAATAACAGAATACACTTTCTTCTCAAGTGTTCATGGAACATTCTCCAGGATAAATCATATCTTGGGTCACAAATCAAGCCTTGGTAAATTTAAGAAAATTGAAATCGTATCAAGTATCCTTTCCAACCACAACACTATAGGACTAGATAGCAATTACAGGAAAAAAACTGTAAAAAAATACAAACACATGGAGGCTAAATAACCAAGACATCACTGAAGAAATCAAAGAGGAAATCAAAAAATATAGAAACACATGACAGTGAAAACACGATGACCCAAAACCTATGGGATGCAGCAAAAGCAGTTCTAGGAAGGAAGATTATAGCAATGCAATCCTACTTCAAGAAACAAGAAATATCTCAAATAAACAACCTAACCTTAACCCTAAAGCAATTAGAGAAAGAAGAACAGAAAACCCCAACGGTAGCAGAAGGAAAGAAATCATAAAGATCAGATCAGAAATAAATGAAAAAGAAATGAAGGAAACAATAGCAAAGATCAATAAAACTGAAAGCTGGTTCATTGAGAAGATAAACAAAATTGATAAACCACTAGCCAGACTCATCAAGAAAAAAAGGGAGAAGACTCAAATCAATAGAATTAGAAACGAAAATGGAGAAGGAACAACTGACAATATAGAAATACAAAGAATCATGAGGGATTACTACAAGCAACTATATCCCAATAAAATGGACAACCTGGAAGAAATAGACAAATTCTTAGAAAAGCAGAACATTTCGAGACTGAACCAGGAAGAAATAGAAAATATAAACAGACCAATCACAAGCACTGAAATTGAAACTGATTAAAAATCTTCCAACAAACAAAAGCCCAGGACCAAATGGATTCACAGGCGAATTCCATCAAACATTTAGAGAAGAGCTAACACCTATTCTTCTCAAACTCTTCCAAAATATAGCAGAGGGAGGAACACTCTAAAACTCGTTCTACGAGGCCACCATCACCCTGATACCAAAACAAGACAAAGATGTCACAAAAAAAGAAAATTACAGGCCAATATCACTGATGAACATAGATGCAAAAATCCTCAACCAAATACTAGCAAACAGAATCCAACAGCACATTAAAAGGATCATAGACCATGATCAAGTGGGGTTTATCCCAGGAATGCAAGGATTCTTCAACATATGCAAATCAATCAATTAGATACACCATATTAACAATCTGAAAGATAAAACCAAAAGATAATCTCAATAGATGCAGAAAACGCTTTCGATGAAATTCAGCACGGATTTATGATAAAAACTCTCCAGAAAGTAGGGATAGAAGGAACTTATCTCAACATAATAAAGGTAATATATGACAAACCCACAGCCCACAACATTCTCAATGGTGAAAAACTGAAAACATTTCCACTAAGATCATGAACAAGACAAGGTTGCCCACTCTCACCACTAGTATTCAACATAGTTTTAGAAGTTTTAGCCACAGCAACAGAGAAGAAAAAGAAATAAAAGGAATTCAAATCAGGAAAGAAGACGTAAAACTGTCACTGCTTGCAGATCACATGATACTATATAGAGAGAATCCTAAAGATGCTACCAGAAAACTACTAGAGCTAATCAGTGAATTGGTAAAATAGCAGGATACAAAGTTAATGCACAGAAATCTCTTGCATTCCTATATACTAAGGATGAAAAATCAGAAAGAGAAATTAAGGAAACACTCTCATTTACGATTGCAACAAAAAGAATAAAATACCTAGGAATAAACCTAAGGAGACAAAAGACCTGTATGCAGAAAACGATAAGACACTGATGAAAGAAATTAAAGATGATACAAACAGATGGAGAAATATACCATGCTCTTGGATTGGAAGAATCAACATTGTGAAAATGACTCTACTACCCAATGCAACCTACAGATTCAATGCAATCCCTATCAAACTACCAATGGCATTTTTCACAGAACTAGAACAAAAAATTTCACTATTTGTTTGGAAGCACAAAAGAACCCGAATGGCCAAAGTAATCTTGAGAAACAAAAATGGAACTGGAGGAATCAGACTCCCTGACTTCAGACTATACTACAAAGCTACAGTCATCAAGACGGTATGGTACTGGCACAAAAACAGAAAAATAGATCAATGGAACAGGATAGAAAGCCCAGAGATAAACCCATGCACATATGGTCACCTTATCTTTGATAAAGGAGGCAAGAATATACAATGGAGAAAAGACAGTCTCTTCAATAAGTGGTGCTGGGAAAACTGGACAGCTACATGTAAAAGAATGAAATTAGAACACTTCCTAACACCATACACAAAAACAAATTCAAAATGGATTAAAGACCTAAATGTAAGCCCAGACACTATAAAACTCTTAGAGGAAAACATAGGAAGAACACTCTTTGACATAAATCACAGCAAGATCCTTTTTGACCCACCTCCTGGAGAAATGGAGATAAAAACAAAAATAAACAAATGGGACCGAATGAAACTTCAAAGCTTTTGCACAGCTAAGGAAACCATAAAAAGATGAAAAGACAGCCCTCAGAATGGGAGAAAATATTTGCAAATGAAGCAACTGACAAAGGATTAATCTCCAAAATTTACAAGCAGCTCATGCAGCTCAATATCAAAACAAACAAACAAACAAATCCAATAAATGGGCAGAAGATCTAAATAGACATTTCTCCAAAGGAGATATACAGATTGTCAACAACCACATGAAAGGATGCTCAACATCACTAATAAATAGAGAAATGCAAATCAAAACTACAATAAGGTATCACCTCACACTGGTCAGAGTGGCCATCATCAAAAAATCTACAAACAATAAATGCTGGAGAAGGTGTGGAGAAAAGGGAACCCTCTTGTGCTGTTGATGGGAATGTAAATTGATACAGCCACTGTGGAGAACAGTATGGAGCTTCCTTAAAAAACTAAAACTAGGACTACTATACGACCCAGCAATCCCATTACTGGGCATACACCCTGAGAAAATCATAATTAAAATAGAGACATGTACCACAATGAACAGCCTGTTCATTGCAGCTCTATTTACAATAGCAGGACACGGAAGCAACCTAAGTGGTCCATCGACAGATGAATGGATAAAGAAGATGTGGCACATATATACAATGGAATATTACTCAGCCATAGAAAGAAATGGAGTTATCTGTAGTGAGGTGGATGGACCTAGAGACTGTCATACAGAGCGAAGTAAGTAAAAAAAGCAAAACAAATACCGTATGCTAACACATATATATGGAATCTAAAAAAAAAAGAAATGGTTCTGATGAACCTAGGGGCAGGACAGGAATAAAGACGCAGACATAGAGAATGGACCTGAGGACACGGTGAGTGGGAAGGGTAAACTGGGACGAAGTGAGAGAGTAACATTGACATATATATACTACCAAATGTAAAATAGATAGCTAGTGGGAAGCAGCCGCATAGCACAGGGAGATCAGCTCGGTGCTCTGTGACCATCTAGAGGGGTGGAAATAGGGAGGGTGGGAGGGAGATGCAAGAGGGAGGGGATATGGGGATATATGTATATGTATAGTTGATTCACTCTGTTATACAGCTGAAACTGACACAACACTGTAAAGCAATTATACTCCAATAAAGATGTTAAAAAAAAAAAGACTTGTATATACACTTCACCTCCAAGCCCTCTCCTCCCACTCTCTCTTAATCCCACCCCAATCAACTGTACCACTCCACCAAAACCGCGCTTAGCCAAATCACTAATACTTCCTCATTGCTATAGTAAACGATCATTTCTTCATCCTCATCTCACTTGATTCACCAGCAGCGTCTGACACGGCTGTTCACTCCATCCCATAGGTTTTCT
The DNA here is from genome assembly GCF_949774975.1 of Lagenorhynchus albirostris. Taxonomy (NCBI): domain Eukaryota; kingdom Metazoa; phylum Chordata; class Mammalia; order Artiodactyla; family Delphinidae; genus Lagenorhynchus; species Lagenorhynchus albirostris. The sequence goes on along the minus strand of NC_083106.1, from coordinate 3,519,274 downwards.
GCCGTTGGCTCCCAGGACACCATACTCTCTCAGTTGTCTTCCTAGCTCACTGAACACTTACTTCCCTTCTGTTTCCCTTGCTAGATCCTTTTCCTCAAACTCCTATGTTGAAATTCTACAGGGCGCCTAGTCCTTGAACCTCTGTTTACACTTACTCATATAGTCTCGTGGCTCTAAATGCTGTCTATATGCTCATGATTTCAAATTCATTTCTTCAGCCCTAAGCGTACTCTGAATTTCAGACTCAAATATCCAACTGCCTATCTGACCCTATATTTTTATGTCTAATAAACATCTCAAACTTAACATGTCCATAACTGGACTCCCAATATGCACTGCCCCCCCAAAATTGTGCTCTACCCGTATTCCTCTCATCTTCAAAATTCTCCCTATTTCTAAAGTTAGGATTAAACAGATGCTTTCAAGTTAAAAATTCCTGTTAAAATAGGCCCAGCACATCTGTTGCTACAAAGTAATTACATGTCCATTAAGTTTGCTATGAAGGAATTACATGTCCATTAAGTCATGAAGTACTTGTGTACATAAAGTCAAACACAATGAAATGGGAATCCTCAACATCAGTTTAAGCCACCCTTCTAAACTTATGGAAACTATTGTTTCCAGTTTTTTTAATTATCTGGTAGTAGAAATCAGGTTCTTCTTGGGCAAAGCTAATTTAACCTATGTTAAATAAATATATCCCAGGATTTAAATCTTATTTGATAATTAAATGTAACAGAACCTCAACTGCATCTATCAAAAAGAGAGGAAAATATTATGAAATTAATTTCAGCACTTGACTTTAAAAGTGAAACAAATTTAATTTCATTAACAAATATGCATTTCCAAAATTTGGTTGCAGTAGAACATCTACTAGAATGAGGAGAACCCGCCTGTGTGTTGTTTTTTTTTTTTTTGCTAAGAAAATAAGGAAAGGATAAATATATTTTAAATGACAATAAATTACAAAAGGTAATATTCTCCAACTTTTCATCTAACATTGTTGGGCTGGCAGACCAGACGGCCTAATCATACACCGAATCACTTGATTTAGTTAGAACCGCTTTGACCAGCATGTAGTAAATATATGAGTGAACAAATAAATGAGTGGATAACGAATACAATAACCACGTAACTGTATAAATTGATAGCTAACCTAAGCTACACCTCCTGCAGGTGGTGCGACAAATACTTATGGAAGCCCACCATGCTGGAGTGGCAGTCAGGAAGTAACAGATTAGTATTTTTGTATGTGAAACTGAGTCTACCTGTGTGCTATTACCAAGAAATAAGAGTATAATTACAGTGTAATTACAATAATATTGAAATTAAGTTAATTCTCGAACTTCTCCAGAAATAAGTTATAGAGTTAACAACCAAGTGATGGTATCCCTATTAGGTTTTCTTTTTAAAATATACTCCCAACAGCATCACAGATGTATACGTTCAGTCAAATTAACTTTTTACAACTCAATTTACTGTCTCAGGAAGCATGAAAGCATAGTAAGAATCAGAAGGTAAATATAGGATCATTCTAATGTTACAAACAGTCCAGAGAAACAGCAGAATTACAGCAAACTGTCTGAATACTGCAATTTTAATTATATTTTCTGACTGTAATTACCTATAACCACCATACTGCTTCCCTATTCTAACCCTGATATTCAAAAATATAAAACTCCTAAACTGTCAAATTAATGATTGCTTTATTGAGTTACATTATTCCCAAAGATCTACACACATCCAAAACAGGCTGTCCCTCACCTGTTTTTATTGATCCAAAGAACCTTCTACTACCACATCACACATGAAACCTTACTTGCTGGCACTATTTCTGATGACAGTATAAAAGCACTTAGTAGTCTGACACCACTTTGCATGTTAAGAATGCAAGAACAGGGCTTCCCTGGTGGCGCAGTGGTTGAGAGTCCGCCTGCCGATGCAGGGGACACGGGTTCGTGCCCCGGTCCGGGAGGATCCCACATACCACGGAGCGGCTGGGCCCGTGAGCCATGGCCGCTGAGCCTGCGCGTCCGGAGCCTGTGCTCCGCAACGGGAGAGGCCACAACAGTGAGAGGCCCGCGTACCGCAAAAAAAAAAAAAAAAAAAAAAAAAAGCAAGAACAAATTATAAGCAACTTTTACATTTCCAAAAGTAATTTTTCATTAATGAATGGAAAAGTGAGGTTAACATGAGACCTATGAGAGCTTCTGGGGCTTTAGAATAAATTGGTCACACCCTTCCCCTCTATCATGTATCCAAATTAAATCATTAAAGGAAAACAGCAATTGAAAAATATTTAAAATAATCATAAATATCATATTTCGCTTTGAATTGCATATATAATTATTCCCTTTTTACCATGTTCGACAACTACAAGGACATAGTAGAATAAAATAACAGCTACCTTTAGACAATGTGTCCTTGGGCACTAACAAGTGACTCATTTTCTGTGGTAAGCAATATATAAATTACTCTAAAGATTCCAGTTCAAAGTAATACAAAATGCTGATTTTTAATATATGAGCTAAGATAATAACCTTATATCACTATCTTACCATGAATCAAAACGAATTTCATTGTATACATTAGAGTGCTTGTGAATTATTCATTCACTTATTCAATCTCTTATTCATTAAGTGAACATTTAATATTGCCCATTATGTCAAACATTGCATAAGAGATTAGAGGCTTAGCCAATCCTGGAAAGTTCTGCCACCAAATGATTCCTTCTTACAATTAGAAACCTAGTAAATAAAATAAATCTCTAAGAAATCGAAGCTAAGTAGGATAAGTATGAAACAGATGATATTTTTTACACATCTAAACACATCTTACGATGCCTTAAATGGACTCAGAAGACTCAAAGATCCCTATCCAAGAGATAAGATTAAACTCTCATCAGAAAGACCAAAACATAAGTCAACAAATAAAAACACTCCAGTGAAAGCAACATGACCCAGCATTTCCCATGAAACTGTTCTTCTAGGGAGTTATTTAAAATTGCATTAATATTATTCACAATTCCTCAAAAGTGGAAATAACTAAAGTTAATACAGTATTACGTTAATTTTCTGGATTTGTGTAATGTTCATAGATTTTTCAGCTTTTAAAAATTCTTAATTTAAGGTCATTTATTTTCCCAATCCAAAGAAATATTCACTTTCGGATGAACCTAGAGATTACCATAGTAAGTGAAGTAAGTCAGACAAAGAAAAATATCATATGAATATGTGGAATCTAATTTTTTAAAATGATACAAATAAACGTATTTACAAAACAGAAACAGACTTACAGATATCAGAAACAAACTAATGGTTACAAAAGGGGAAACATGGAATGGGGAGGGATAAATCAGGAGTTTGGGATTAACATATACACACTACTATATATAAAGTAGATAACTAACAAGGACCTACTGTATAGCATAGGGAATTCTACTCAATATTCTGTGATAACCTATATGGGAAAAGAATCTAAAAAAGAATGAATATATGTATATGCATAACTGAATCACTTTGATATACACCTGAAACTAACACTACATTGTAAATCAACTATACTCCAATAAAATTAAAATTAAAAAAAGAAAAGAAATACTTGCTTTTATACCAAATTTTCTTCAAGAGGGTCTCTCTCTCAAGCCTCACAAACCATGGACTTACTCCTATGCACAGTATCCCAGAGCCAGGAGAGCAAGCCGGGGTGCCATGGGAAGCAATTGGCCCATCTAAATCAACCTGGGAGTGTCCCCCAAAGGCTTCCTAAATGATGTGATAGTTGATTGGAATTTTTTTAAAATTTTTAAGTAAAAACTTTTTGATAAAATACACAACATAAAATTTACCATTTTAACCACTTCCAAGCATGCAGTTCAGTGGTGTTTACTATATTTACGTTATTGTGCAATCAATCTCCAGAACTTTTTCATCTTGCAAAGCTGAAACTCTGTACCCGTTAAACACTGATTCCCCATCCCTCCCTCCCCCAGCCCCTGGCAACCACCATTCTACTTTCTGTCTCTAAGAAGCTGTCTACTCTGGGTGCCTCGTATTAGTAGAAACACACAGTATTTGTCCTTTTGTGATGGGATCATGTCCTCAAGGTTCATCTATGTTGTAGCATGTGTCAGAATTCCCTTCCTTTTTAAGGCTGAATGATATTCCACTGTATGGATAGACCACATTTTGCTTATCCACTCATCCATCAATGGACACTAGGGCTGCTTCCACCATTGGCCATTGCTAATCATGTTATGATGCACATAGGTGTATAAATATATCTTCCAAGCCCTGCTTTCTTTCTTTCTTTTTTTTATAAATTTATTTATTTATTTATGGCTGCGTTGCTGCACTCAGGCTTCCTCTAGTTGCAGTGAGCGGGGGCTACTCTTCTTTGCAATGCGCGGGCTTCTCATTGTGGTGACTTCTCTTGTTGCAGAGCATGGGCTCTAGGTGCGTGAACATCAGTAGTTGTGACACGCGGGCTTCAGTAGTTGGGGCACGCGGGCTTCAGTAGTTGGGGCTCGCGGACTCTAGAGTGCAGTCTCAGTAGTTGTGGTGCACGGGCTCAGTTGCTCCGTGGCAGGTGGGATCTTCCCAGACCAGGGATTGAACCCATGTCCCCTGCACTGGCAGGTGGATTCTTAACCACTGTGCCACCAGGGAAGCCCCAGGCCCTGCTTTCAATACTTGTGTTCATATCCTAGCTCTGATGCTTTACAGATCTATTTCAGTTTCCTCATCTGTAAGTTGGAGATGGTGATAATATCCTCCTCATAATATTGTTGTAAGGATTAGCTGAATTAATTTATCTAAAGCACTTAAAATAGTAGTTGGCAAATAAGTACCACATTATTATTTGCCATTATCATTTGAAAAAAATCATTTTTTACACAATTTATAACTTTACTGAGATCTCTGCTTGTTTTTACTATTTGAGTAAGTTAATATATATATTTTTTATCCATAGGAGCATCTCCTATACCTGCTCTTTCCTGTTAGAGTATTGTTATTGTTGTTTTTCCTTAATAACATAAAAACCAGTTTTTAAAATTTTCTTTTTACAAAACAGTATAGGGAATTTCTGTAATCTTATGGGCTTCACTACATTCACTTATTCATTCTTTCTATAAGTGTTTACTAGCCAGGCATTAATTTCATTTCATAAAGCTTTGATTGATTTATATTGGTAATCCCCAGTTTTACTGAAACTTTGCATGTCCATATTTAACTTAAGTGAATTCCTTCCTTCAATGAATATTTAGAGCAAGAATTCTGCATAACGGGATACTGTTCTAAGAAATGGATTTGCAACTCTTAAAACAAAAATAATTTAAATATATGCTACATGTTCCATTTTTAAATGTGTATGGGGAATGCATAAGTCTTTTTATGTGAAAAAATATCAGAAAAAGTATTTTGCTTCTAAAGTCACTTCTAATTTCCTCCTCAGAGTATCAAACACAGAAAAAGAACTGAAGTCACGTATCTTAGAAATTGCCAATAAATTAACACATTTTAAGTTTCTTTGTATTATACTTTCATATAAAAAATTTATGAAGAAAGTTCTAATAGGACTCAGTCTAGAACTTAATTTTCTTAGCCCCACAGTAAAAGAATGTATAGAAAGCTGAATAGGCACTACAGTATAAGGACCATTATAAGCCACACTGAAATCTGAGTGCCTCCATTGATGTCTAAAAAAAATTTCAAGGCTGTGAGAAATATTACTAATAAGTCCATCTCAAATAAATCTCATACATATATAATTAGGAAAATAAATATGCTTGTTTATATCTATTTTAGGTAAACTCTTTAAGTGAAGAACATCACATAAATTCCAAAATAAGGAGTTTCAACTCTGATTACTCTAAGGACCCTTGACTTTTAAAATCCTTAGTCTGAGATTAATTTCTAAAACATCCCTAGTATTAATGGTTCATTTGTTGATTACATTTGTTTATAAAATTACTCCAAGATAAATCATTCCTTTCATCATTTTTATCATTTTCTGTTCAGTTGTTTTGGAAGTTTGAGAACCATTCTTGTTTTGTTGTGTCTCTTCTCAATGTTCTGTGCTTTATGAGTCATTCTTGATAATGTTTCGTGATTTATACAGATTAAAGAAATGAGTGCTTTCTCTCTTCCTGAATCTTGTTCACTCAATGTTCACTTTTCCCCAAATACATTCAATGTTTTACCATTAGGTTTTAAATCGTGCCAAAACCAACGTGAACATTTATTTACTCCACTTGAAAATATTAGTCATACAGGTTCTATAAAAAGTTCCCAGCAAAACTTTATTCCTTGATATTTCATAAACGTTAGAGATACACACTTTTGGCTTCCATTTCAAAATACTGAGCTACTGCATTAAGATATCTGCAAGTAAGTTATCAACTGATACTGACACAACAAACCATCAGACAGATGTGCTGATGAGTTCTGGGAAGATGACAACTGACCAGAGGCTGAAACTTCACTGCATTGATTTTTTTTCATACCAAACAAGATATTATAGATTGTGAAAATCCATTCAAAATATGTCTTATCAGACTTCCTTCAAATCTTTTGATACCTTCATGTTACTCTCAAGATAAAATCCAAAGCCCTTAAATATGACCTGAACAGTCTTGTAGGATCATTCTCTGCTCACATCCGCATCCTCCTCCTCCACAATTCTCCAACAAAACCCCTTCCACCTTTGGAGTCCTCCAACTCTTTCTCCCTCTCCTCTAATAGAATTGCAAATTCTGGACTTCCCTGGTGGCACAGTGGTTAAGAATCTGCCTGCCAATGCAGGTGACACGGGTTCGAGCCCTGGTCCGGGAAGATTCCCACGTGCCGCGGAGCAACTAAGCCCCTGTGCCGCAACTACTGAGCCTGCGTTCTAGAGCCGCGAGCCACAACTACTGAAGCCCACGTGCCACAACTACTGAAGTCCACGTGCCTAGAGCCCGTGCTCCGCAACAAGAGAAGCCACTGCAACGAGAAGGCCGCGCACTGCAACGAAGAGTAGCCCCCGCTCGCCGCAACTAGAGAAAGCCCGCACGCAGCAACGAAGACCCAGTGCAGCCAAAAAAATAGCAAATTCATCCTTCAGGCCTGAGCTTAAACACCAACCTTCCTTTTTAGCACATTTTTAAAAGATTTTTTTCTAGTTTTACCGAGATATAATTGACATACAGCACTATACAAGTTCAGGGTATACAGCATAAAGATTTGACTTACATATATTGTGAAATGGTTACCACAGTAAGTTTAGTTTCTATCCATCATCTTATATAGATACAAATTTTAAAAAAGAAAAAAAGAAAAAAAATTTTTCCTTGTGATGAGAACTCTTACATTACAGTCTACTCTCTTAACAGCTGGTGTATCACATACCAGGGTTAACTATAGTCATCATGTTTTACATTACATTCCTAGTATTAATTATCTTATAATTGGAAATGTGTGCCTTTTAACCACCTTCATCCAAATCCCCCCTCCCATCACCCCACCCCCAACCTCTAGTAACCACAAATCTGGTCTCCTTTTCAGTTATTTTTTTTTTGATTCAACGTTAAAAAAAAGTGAGATCTTACAGCATTTGTCTTTCTCTGACTTAGCAAAATACCCTCAAAGTCCATCCATGTTGTCACAAGTGGCAGGATTTCCCCTTTTTTTAAATAACTGAATAATATTCCGTTGTAATATATATACCACAACTTCTTTATTTTTTCATCAGTGGACACTTAGGTTGCTTCCATGTCTTGGCTATTGTAAATAATGCTGCAGGAAAACATTGGGGTGCAGATATCTCTTTGACAGAGTGTTTTCATTTCCTTCAGATATATTCCCAAGAGTGCAATTGCTGGACCCTATGATAATAGTATTTTTATTTTTTTAAGGAACTCCATACTGTTTTCCACAGTGACTGGACCAATTTGGACTCCTACCAACAGTGCACTAGGATACCCTTTTCTCCACATCCTTGCCAGTATTTGTTAGCTCTTGGTCTTTTTTTTTTCGCCCACACCACGTGGCATGTGGGATCTTAGTTCCCTGGCCAGGTATCGAACCCATGCCCCCGCAGTGGAAGCATGAAGTCTTAATCACTGGACCACCAGGAAGTCCCAAAGCTCTTGTGTTTTTGATGATGGCCACTCTAACAGGGGTGAAGTGGTTTTGATTTGCATTTCCCTAATGATTCCAGAAGTTGAACATCTTTTCATGTACCTGTTGGCTATTCCCATTATCTCTTTTGGAAAAATGTCTATTCAGGTTCTTTGCCCATTTTTAAATTGGATTATTTTTTTTTCTTTTACTGTTGTTGCTATTGAATTGAATGGGTTCCTTACTTATTTTGATGTATTAATTTCTTATGAGATTGTTTGCAAATTTTTCCCCATTCTATATAGGATGGCTTTTCATTTTATTCATTGTTTCTTTTGTTGTGCAGAAGCTTTTAGCTCCATGTAGTCTCACTTGCTTAGTTTTGTTTTTGCTGCTTGTGTTTGGAGATGTCATATCTAAAACATCATTGCCAACACCAATGTCAAGAAGCTATTTTTCCTTTGTTGTTGTCTAGGAGTTTCATGGTTTCAGGTCTTACATTTAAGTCTTTGATCCATTTTATGTTAATCTTTGTGAATGGTATAAGATAGGGGCCTAAGTTTCATTCTTCTACATGTGAAAATTCAATCTTCCCAGCACCATTTACTGAAGACTGTCTTTTCTCCTTTTAGTATTCTTGGCTCCATGGTCAAGTATTAGTTGACATATGTTTGGGTGTATTTCTGGGCTCTTGATTCTATTCCATTGATCTATTTGTCTTTTTTCATATAGCACCATACTGTTTTAAGTACTATACCTTGAAATCATAAAGTGTGATACCTACCACTTTGTTCTTTCTCAGTATTCTTTGGCTATTTAGGGTCTTCTATGGTTTCATGTAAATTTTAGGATTTTTTTTTCTACTTTTATAAAAAAATTGCCGCTGGATCTTGATAGGGATTGCGTTAAATCTACAGATGGTTTTGGGTAGTATGGACATTTTAACAATATTAATTCTTCCAATCCACGAACACAGTACACCTTTCAATTTATTTGTGTCTTCTTTGATTTCTTTCATCAGTGTCTTGCAGAGTAGAGGTATTTCACCTCCTTGGTGAAATGTATTCCTAAGAATTTTATTGTTTTTGATGCTATTGTAAATGAGATTGTTTTATTCTTTTTCAAATAATACATTGTTAGTGTATAGAAACACTACTGATTTTTGTGTTCTTCAATTTTCCTGAATTAGCTGATTAGATCTAACAACTTTTTGGCAGTGTCTTTAGTATTTTCTCTATATAAAATCATGTAATCTGCAAATAGAGACCCTTTTACATCCTCCTTTCCAATTCTGATGCTTTTTATATCTTTTTCTTGCCTTATTGTTCTGTCCAGGACTTCCAGTACCATGTTGAATAGAAGTGGTGAGAGTGGACAAGCTTGTCTTGTGCCTGACCTTCAAGAAAAAGCTTTCAACCTTAACACTTTGTAAACTGATTTAGGATGAGGAGATTGAGTGAAAGTGATCAAAAGGTACAAACTTCAAGTTATGTGATAAGTAAATACTGAGGATTCAACGTACAGCATGATGACTAGAGTTACCACGGCTGCATGGTATTTGAAAGCTGCTAAGAGAGTAGATCCTAAAAGTTCTCATCACAAGGAAAAAACTTATATAACTGATATAAATAATTATGGTCAAATTACTTAATATTTTTTGCCCCCTTTAGACAGCAAATTCCATTACAACTGAATTCATGTCTGATGCTTATTAGCAAAGGCTAAACATACAGAAGATATTTGGTAAATTTGAGTAAAATAATTTGTAAACCCAAAATGATGACTCTGGGAAAAAACTAAGCTGTGTGCTTTGCTAGACCCCATTTCAGCCACCAACTTCCTGTGCGATAATCCATGTCAGCAAAGATAACACATGGGGGAGGGGGAGGAAAAGCCAATAATAAAGGGATTAGTAAATATAGAATAAATGTTTATTATCCCTTGCAACAGAAAAGTAGCCAAACAAGCAGTGGATAACTGGTTTAAACTGAATTAGAAGTACTGAAATTTGGGGCAAAACCCTCCATAAAAGAAAAACTCTAAAAACTTTCTTTTAATATTTCTTCTAATTATTTCTTATTATAACAGCAACACATATAAGGATATAAACACACCTATAAATCCTCCAAAACAACCACAATGACATATATTTTACTAGCCCTTTGTCTATGCATTTATGTGTGATTATTATCTTGCAAAAATGTGATAATATACGTAGCTCTGCAACTCACCGTACTTTAGCAAAGCTATCAGTTAAACACCTATTTTGGATTTTTACATTGTTTCTGCTTTTCCTATTACAGTCAATGCAGGACATGAATAAATAGCTAAAATAAAATGAGAGTAGAAAGACAAAAATTTTAACAGCAACTTCTCCCATTCTTAGAATAAGAAAAAATATTTTCCAGATGTAAAATCTGTACCAAGTGACTCCACAGCATATCAAAACTGCCAGCACTACAAAAGCAAACAAACAAACAAACAAAAATCCAGAAACTTTTCTAAAAAGAAAAGAAGAGTGACTGAACGTATTCTCTTTAACCAAACTTCTATTTGAGCTGTTTTAGCCAACTTGCTTTCGACCACCCTACTGCTTTCTATCAACTTGCTTCTACCCAGAATTTTGTGACAAATCCTCCCTCTTCAGCCTCTCCCAGAAGGAAATCCCAGCAAGTCCTGCAGCCCTGCCTTTTCTCCTGTTGCTCCCCAGCAGCACCACACTTACTCCTCCACAGGCCCCCACCCCAGTGCCCAAGGCTGTGGTTCTCAAGTGTTAGCTTGCATCAGAATTACCGGGGCCGGGGGCCGGGGATGGGGGCTGTGGCCGGGGCCAGGGCTGGGGCCAGAGACCATGGTGGGCACTTGTTAAATCACAGATGGCTGGTCCAACCACAGGAGTTTCTGATTCAGGAGGTCTGGGCTAAGACCCAACCTATGGCATTCCTAACTAGTTCCCAAGTGATGCTGGCGGTGATCTGGGGAACAAGTTGCCTAAATCAAAACCCAATTCCTACAAAAAGCCTTCTCAATTTTCATACCTCTTAATGACCCCAATTCTCACAAGTGTTGCCTTGATAAACTATACCACACAATTTAACACTTGATTATACACCCTCAGTTGCTATACTCTCATAGTTTCATATCTTCTTTCCACACCACAAGATTATGAGTCCCTTAAGGGCAGTAAACAGAGAAGTAGTGCTCCTGTGACTTACAAAGAGCCCAGGACAGGACAGATGGACAGGCACACATGCTTAATATAAAACTTAGGCTCTGTCTATCCAAAAGCAAACAATGTGGATTTTAAAATCTCAAACAAATCTAATTCTAAAAATTTCTATTTGCTAGACCTTATGCTAGATGATTTCAAATATACAGAGTCAACAAATACTGAAATAAATCTTATTCTTAACTTATGTGTTTATTATCTGTTTTCCTCTATCAGAAAGTGACCTTGAGGGAATCAAATTTATATTCCTTGTTTTCCAACTACACTCCCATAGTAGGTACTACACAGATCTTTGTCAACTGGCATGCTGAATAAGTAGCTAGAGAAATGAGTAGTACCTGGTCACATTCCAGCTACAACTCACCACTCAAATGAATGTTTCTAAAAATGATTATTCAACCTTTGGTCAAATAATCCAGACCAATGTTAAATCTTCAGGAAGTTTTTAAGGGGTAGATTAAAACACACACACACACACACACACACACAGAAATGGTTATATCACTTATCTTTCACAGGCTTTTTATTTTATTTTTAAAAATCTGCGTTATATGAAACAAAATTTTAAATGCCGAAAAAATTATATTAAATAGATGCAATGACTTCTATTACACATCTTTATCTATAATATGTGCAATTAACAAATACAATTTTTATAAAAAGAAACAAAAACAAAGTATTTTCAAAACTCCATTAGCTCATAACATTTTCATTAGTTAGAATCCCTTGCAAACAAAATTTTTATTTAGGAAATGTAGTAACAATGTTGAATGAAAGAATAATAGCTACCACCGATAGGATCTTTACAGATAATATAAAAATTGCTTCAGAAATCAATCTAGTCTATAACAAAGCTATTAAATTTATTTGAATTAGTTTCATAATCACTAAAAATATTTGTGATGATCTGACTTAATCTTTTTTTTTTTTTTTTTGCGGTGCGCGGGCCTCTCACTGCTGTGGCCTCTCCCGTTGCGGAGCACAGGCTCTGGACTCGCAGGCTCAGCAGCCATGGCTCACGGGCCTAGTTGCTCCATGGCATGTGGGATCCTCCCAGACCGGGGCACGAACCCGTGTCCTCTGCATCAGCAGGCGGACTCTCAACCACTGCGCCACCAGGGAAGCCCTGACTTAATCTTTTGAAATTATCAAAATCCCAATCAACTTGATTGGATTGCTAAGGAGCCCAAACACTCTCAAACAGAATATATTAAAGATACACCTTTAACAGTAATATGTAGAATTAACAGAATTAACGAAATACATCAAGTAACTCTTTACAAATGAATTAATATTAACTTTATCCCCCTTCTAGTTACCAGATGGTGAACTCACGTTTATTTGTAATTTAGATTAAGGCATGCAACACTCAACACATTTTCTGTTTTCCATTATGAAAAAGAATACGAAAGTTCTATGTGAAAATGTAATTTCACCATTTGAGACAACGTAATTTTAAGGAAAAGAGAGAAAGTGCCCCAAATGAAGTACCAAGTAAACTATTTCAATTATGTGTTTTTTCTTATTCCTGGTATGTCCTAATAGTTAACACATCACTGATTAGTCTTACTAACTGAAGTCTTCTAACATTGTATGCTTTGGCAAATTCATGCTCTGTTAACTTAATATCCTGCTACATTATATACACTAGCATAGAAACTGTATGTTAGATACCAAGTAGGGCAAATGCTACTTAATCCACATATTAGGTTGTATATAATAGGTTTGGAGGGCATAAATTAAATCCCACTAATTCTCAGTATGAAATATCTAACAGTTTTATTTGAATGAAAATTAAATCCCATCTCCAGAATCATGGAGAGGTGAAAAAATGTAACTATATTCTTTGGGTAAAAAAAGAAACCATTCTTGTAAACATTGAAGGCAGCTGACAGCACTAACATTTTCACTGTTAATTACTTGACATTTACAGGTGCACGTGAGAGACTGGGCAATGCTTTTTCCATGCCACTCACATAAGTTTAGTGCTAACCCTTGCCTTTAAACAGTCTGCAGGGGCTCTGCTACAGAATCTCACTGAATATAAAGCAGATGTAATGAGACACAGTCTTGTGATAAACGCTGGACCGTTAGTGACCCTTTAGCTTCCCTTGCACAGTTCCAACATCTGCCAAATGAACATGAGCTTACTTAACCTTCATTAATTCAACCAGATGTAAAGGGTCAATATATGTGAGCTGTCTTGAAAATTACAACTGCTCTATGGTCACACAATATTAGTCCGTTATAAATATTACCATAGTTTAAATAAAATGTCATGCGTTCTCTATTTTTTAAGTTTTGCCTTCTGAGCACCAAGCAAACAGTAGGTGCTGAATAAAATGCTAAATGATTGAAGAAAAACTAGCTTTTTGGATAGCACAGTCATCATTAAGAAACACGTGCAAGCAGTCTGAAAGCTGACCATTTTAAAGGCAAATATAATTTTTGTAATTTAAATAATCACCCCTTTATTCATTTGTTTAAAAATTTGAATTTTCATATAGGATCTTTCTCTAAGCAGAATATGCCTTTACATGCTTTTCTGTTCCCATAATGTAGATCATTTCCATTCGAGGCTGGTTTATCAGTGTTTAAAAAAATAAATTAAATAAATATTTATTGAGTACTTATAATGTACAAAGTGTTGTGCAAATTACTTATTCCGGCAGTTTTCCTTACTTCATTTTCTTTGACTAAACTGACACAAAATGAAAGTATTTGGATGGGCTTTTCTCATTTTCAACAAAATATTCTCCAAGACCTTCTAGCTGTCACACTTTCTGTTCCTGGGTCCACACATTGGAAATAGAAACACTCCCTAAAAATCCTCCTGACCCTGGGCTTCCCTGGTGGCGCAGTGGTTGAGAGTCCGCCTGCCGATGCAGGGGACACGGGTTCGTGCCCCGGTCCGGGAAGCTCCCACATGCCGTGGAGCAGCTGCGCCCGTGGGCCATGGCCGCTGAGCCTGCGCGTCCCGTCCGGAGCCTGTGCTCCGCAACGGGAGAGGCCACAACAGTGACAGGCCCGTGTACGGCAAAAAAAAAAAAAAATCCTCCTGACAAAAATTTTCTTCCTCAAGACATTTTCAATGAAGGGATAATAATGAGAAGGGCGGGGTGAGGGAAAAGAAAGAAGATGGTTCAAAGAACCACTACTTTAATCCACGACTATATAAATGAAATAAACATATTTAACTGGCTTTCTACATCGCAAAGAAGACTGGGCAATGCTTTTTCCATGCTACTCACACAAGTTTAGTGCTAAACCTTGCCTTTAAGCTGTCTGCAGGGGCCACGCTACAGAATCTCACAGGATATAAAGCAGATGTAATGAGATACATTTTTGTGATAAACTCCTTGGAAGAGGAGGTAAAAAGGGTCTTACTGGACCGCAGCAGTAGAATTAAAGATTCCTTTCAATGCCCTTCCACTGCAAACTGCTTGCATCCTTTTTTACTTCTGATGCATTCTGTGCTGTGGTTACTTCTATGCCTTTCCCCACCACTAGACAGTGAGCCCCGAGTGGACGATTCATTCACATTCTCGGTGGCATCAACAGTCTCTAGCCCGGCACAGGGTCACTGTCAAAATCATCTCCTTATAAGGACAAGTTTTTCTTCCAGCATAACTGAGTATTGTTTCAGTTACACATTGCTATTCTTAATAATCATTTAACTCTTGAGTATATGTATTAAGAGGTTTAAAGTATTATTTGGTTAACTAATATAGAAAACAGATTCGGGAGATGTGGAATGACATTCAAATATTTATAAAACTTTAAAAGTTAACTATCACTGTAACACTAAAACAGCATGCAATTCTTTTCATTTTCTAAGACCTACGCTCAATTTCATATATCAGAGACATAATATATAGTTTTAACTTTTCATTTTATATGGGAGTGTAGTTGATTAACAATGTTGGCAGCATATATGTTTGCATTATATTACTGTCCGCCATTATATAGCAGGTTGCCTTAAGTACAACTCGGTCACACTTTTGAAAGTTTCAGACATCTAGAACTGTTTCGAAATGTGTAAGGTTTGTAATAGATGAAACATGCCATGTCAAGCTTTGTTCTTACTATTAATGCCGTGATCCTTTTGAAAAGAATATGCGTCTCTGATTTAGGTATATTTCTCTCTCTCTCTCTCTCTCTCTCTCTCTCTCTCCCTCTCTCCCTTTTTCCCTCCCTCTCAATCCACACATACATGCATACACATTCACACCTACCCATGGACACTTTAAAAACAACTTTGTGTTTCAATACCAAAAACTCTCTTTTTAAAAACATCCACCTCTTTTTTATTATAAAAATTATGTAAGAAAATTATAGAAACTTTCATATGTAGAGTGAGGAAAATCAGCTCTAGGCAGCACACTATTAGCATAGGTCTTACAGCATAATATTTTAATAATGGTCATTTTTGAACTTTAAATGTAGCATTTTTTTACACAAAAAAAATTTCCAGAAAAATAGTAAATATTTTGGTTTTTTTAATATAAAACTTCTCCATGTAGTTAGAATCATATATAAATTTTAATTTCCACTATAAAAGCAACATTCATAGAAATGAGAAGTCATGACTGGCCAAATATAAATTCATTTAAATCCAAAATTAAAATTATACCAGAATAACCAAATCCAATATATTAACATAGATTCAATTTGGGGGGAAATTTATTTGATTTCACATTCCTTTTGAGTCCACCTTTCTTTTTTCCATAAATATAACCACATCTTAAGTTTATGAGTGTAAATAAAATGTCTAATGCAAGTCAAGAGTTCTTTTCCGGGCTTCCCTGGTGGCGCAGTGGTTGAGAGTCCGCCTGCCGATGCAGGGGACGCGGGTTCGTGCCCCGGTCTGGGAAGATCCCACATGCCGCGGAGCGGCTGGGCCCGTGAGCCATGGCCGCTGAGCCTGCGCGTCCGGCGCCTGTGCTCCGCAACGGGAGAGGCCACAATAGTGAGAGGCCCGCGTACCACAAAAAAAAAAAAAAAAAAGAGTTCTTTTCCTACTGTGCACATACAAAAATTGTTTGAATAATTCATTTTGCAAAATATAATAATATAACTCTATTTTTGAAATATATAAAGAATATTTTTATAATCAATAATAACCATTAAATAAAATCAAATCTAATATTGACTTTTGCATTTTTCAATGTGGTCATATCTAAATAAATTTTCAATTCTTTGCCAGGCATTTTCTTAAAGATCATCCTTTTGTATTTGTTTCCCCTCATTCTAACTTATTTTAAGTTATCTTTTTAAACAGAATAAAATTCTTACAGAATTAAACTACCAATATTTTACTTTCTAGCATGTATTAAATACCTTTTTTGTCACTATAAAATAGAAAATGATCCACATTCAATCTGAATGAGATCTTACCTTCTGGTTTGTTGTTTTTCCTCTTCAGCCATTTTTCTACAGTCTCTGCACTAACACTTTCAGATACAAATTCATCTAATACCTGGGGGTGAAGAGAAAGATATGCCTTCACTTTTTCATCTGTCAAACCTGTAAAAGAATTGAAAAGAATAAAATTAATCAATACGAAACCTTCATTTACATCAAAGATATAGAAAAATGACATTTATGCAGATTGATTTAGCATAGAAATATTTTTAAAAGATGTATATACATACAATGGACTATTATTCATCCATAAGAAGGAATGAAGTTCTGTTACAACATGGAGGAACCTTAAGAATGATATAGTAAATAAAATAAGCTAGACACAAAGGGCAAACATTATATGATTCCACTTATATGAAATATCTGGAACAGGTAAATTCATAGAGACAAAGTAGACTAGGGGCATCCAGGGGCCGAGGGACAGGAGAATGAGGAATTATTTGCTTAACGGGTACAGAATTTCTGCTTTGGGTAAAGACAAAGTTTGAGAAGTAGACAGGAGTGATGGTTGCACACATAGTGAGTATAATTAGTGCCATTGGATTATATCCTTGATATGGTTAAAATGGCAAATTGTGTGTTATTTATATTTTACCACTATGAAAAAGTAGGGGGAAAAGAGTAAAGTTAGAACTTTAGCAATTTTAAACTATAGATATTGCATCATGTTACACAGCTGTTTTGCAACAGTAAATTTCAGTGTCATATCTGAACTGATGCTGTATTCCACTGCTGTTCGGTTAAGCCTTGCAAAGTACTTCCACTTTTTTGTAAGTAATTGTCATAGATTTAAGACTTAAGGTAAGTGAAGCTCTAGCAACAGTATCAAATGGGAGAATAAAGCACTGGTACAATTTAGGTGCTAAAAAACATGCTTAATGAATAAGTTCTTATCTTTTACTGTTTACAACACAAATTCTCCTTTTTCTCAGGGTCACTAAATCCAATGATAAAACTAATGTTCAGTTCAAAATACTCGACATTTTTTCATTGATATTCAATATATGTAGTCAGTTTCACTGAAATAATTTTCATAGTCTAATAATAACGGCTGAATATACACAGAATTTTCAAGCAAAGAACTTTCACATATCTTCACTTAAAAAAATATAAAATTACATGTTTTCAAATTGATGCTTCATGTTGGTATGCCATTTCACTAAACAACTCAAAATCACAAATAGGCTATCAATAATTATTACTCAGTGACTGTAATTATTTGTACTACTGTACACTCTCTGTGAATTATTCAATAAATTACCATCCTTAAGGATGGTTAGGTGAAAAAGACAATGGAAAGTTGTACTTTTAGATGCAGAAAAGAGAAAACGCAAGTATATCTTTATGACTTCAGGGAATAGGCTGCATGTTTCTAGCACAGATAAGGCACAGAATTTATACATATTAATTAATTCTGCTGGGGACTAAAGCCACAACTGTGATTCTACAACAGACTGGTATTATTGAGAAGGCAACTGATTTATTTCAATGAATTCAGTGTTTAAAAAATCAATTTAAACTATATAGATATACAGATCTCTCATATATATAATATATATATAATTATGTAGTTGTATTAGATAAAAAAAAAAAAAAAAAAACAAGATCCAGCCCACGTTCACCCTGCAAAAGAGCCTCAGTGACGTAAAGTTCAATTTGAGAAATTCTACAAGGTGCTCAAGATAAGAGACTCATTAAAGTAAGAGAGAGAGCTCTCTTGACAAAGCAAGTTCGGGTCCCCAGATACAAAAGGCACAGAATATAGAAGTAAGCTGACAGCTGACTTGACCTCAAGAAGACAAAGCAATTTTCAGACTTTCATTATGTCCGTCATAGTGGTACATATTCAACGTTTGATTCCTTCTTAAAACTTCCTTCTATCACTTTTGTGACACAATATGGTTCTTATCCTAACTTCTATTTGCTCTTTACTTCTGCTTTCTCTACAATAATCTATGATGATGACAGCAAAATCTTATTATATTTTTAATCTCTAGTTTGGAAATTCTTCCATCACCTCAAGCTCCATCTTGACTCAAAACTACATGAGTCATCTCCTTCCCACTTATTCCCAAAGTGATTTTAACTCTCAACTTTCTGTGTTCTGTTACTATTACTCTCCGTTTTTTCCAGAAACCCAGGCTGAAAATATAAAGGCATAATTGACTCACTGTCATTTCATTTCATCTTAGTGCATATTATACAAGTCCTATTTGCCAAATTACATATCAGATAAAGGAACCGTATCTAAAATATACAAAGAATGCTTAAAACTCAACAAGAGGGCTTCCCTGGTGGCGCAGTGGTCGAGAGTCCGCCTGCCGATACAGGGGACGCGGGTTCATGCCCCGGTCTGGGAAGATCCCACATGCCGCGGAGTGGCTGGGCCCGTGAGCCATGGCCGCTGAGCCTGCGCGTCCGGAGCCTGTGCTCCGCAGCGGGAGAGGCCACAGCAGCGAGAGGCCCGCGTACCGCAAAAAAAAAACAACAAAAACTCAACAAGAAAAAAACACAATTAAAAATGAGTCAGAGCTGAATAGACACTTTGCAAAAGGAGCTATAGATATGGCAAATAAGAATATGCAAAGATGATCATTTGCGAGTTGAAGTTAAACAAAAATGAGATTCCACTACATACCTATGAGAATGGTTAAAATCCAAAAAACCTACTATCAGTTTCAGCAAGAATGAGGAGTAACAAAAATTCTCCTTCAGTGCTGGTACGAATGCAAAATGGTGGTCACTTTGGAAGACTGGCAGTCTCTTACCAAGCTAAATATAATCTTACCATATGACCCAGCAGTCACACTACCAAGTATTTACCCAACTGATTAACCCACACAAAACCTGCATGTGAAAGTTTAGAGCAGCTTTACGCATAATCGACCAAAATTGGAAATACCTAAGATGTCCTGCAAAAGTGGTTACCGGGGGGGAAGGGGGGGAGGCATAAATTGAGAGACTGGGATTGACATATACACACTATACTACTATACAGAAAATAGATAACTAATAAGAACCTGCTGTAGAGCACAGGGAACTCTACTCAATACTCTGTAATGACCTGTATGGGAAAAGAACCTAAAAAAGAATGGATATATGTGTATGTATAACTGATTCACTTTGCTGTACAACAGAAACCAACACAACATTGTAAATCAACTATACCCCAATAACATTTTTTAAATAAATAAAATTTAAAAAAATTAAAAAGGTTTAAAGAAGGCAAGTTGGATACATCAGTTGTGCCATAACCATATAATTAAATATTATTTAGCAACGAGGAGAAATGAGCTAGCAAGCCATGAAAAGACATGGATTAGCCTTAAATGCATATTACCAAGTACAAAAAGCTAGTCTGAAAAGGCTGCATGTTGTATAATTCTAATGATGCAACATTCTGGAAAAGGCAAAATTACAGAAAAAGATAGTAAAAAGATCACTGGTTGCCAGGTGTGAGAGGCAAAGGGTGGAACCCTCATGAATGGCATTAGTGCCTTATAGAAGTGGATCCGAAGAGATCCCAAGCCCCTTTCCACCATGCGGGAACATAGAAACTCTGTGATTCAGAAGAGGGTCCTCACTCAACCAAGGTGCACCATGGCCTTGGACTTCCCAGCCTCCAGAACTGTGAAAAACAGATTTCTGTTGTTTGTAAGCCACCCAGTCTGTGGTATTCTGTTATAGCAGCCTGAATGGACTAAGAGAATCCATGAGTTCATACTGATATAAATAAATGACTGAATAAATAAATGAACAAACAGAGGAGAGTAGACAAATCTTCCACACAGAAGAATTCCAAATAATTTATGCAGATACTCTGCCCTCAAGAAGGTGCAGCATTACTCCCCACTCCGTGACACTTATTTTGTATAAATTACCCAAAATATTTTTTAAAGATCAATTGAGTCATAAATGAGCTGTGATGTCTAAGTAAACTTCTAAAGAAATTAATCAAATCCTGGATTTAAGTACGTAGGAGAGAATGGGATGGAAAATAGACCATTTTGGTTGTAAAATCCTTTTAGAGTGCAAATGTTATTACATAGCTTGATATCTCAAATGTCTCAAAATACCTAATTACAATTTTTCTCCCCAAGTTACCATTCACATTTCATGAAAATAACTACCGCCTTCAACATGAGAATGGCAGGGGGAGTCATTATGTCTTGGTGATTAAAAGTGATAAAAAGCAAAAGTTAGTTTCCTCATTTCACCTATTCACCTGGGCCTGAGCCTGGCCAAAGCACCTAAACTCTCTCAGCCTGGCTTCTTATTTGTATGGGAATGGGATTTGAATAGGAATGAGAACAATAATATCTATCTCACAGTGTCACAATAATTCAATGAGCGAATCCACATACAGCATTTTTGCTGAGTACATTTACTAGTATCGATAGTACCAAAAAGTCATTTTTCACCTGTATGAAAGCCAATTCTTGGATTTTCCACAGAATCAAATCACAGGTTTGTAACTTTTCATTTCTTTAGCATTGAAACTCCAAACTTTCTAAAATGTCCATTTTTCGTTTTATCGTTTAAAGTATGCTCAACTTTCTTAGCCAACAAAAGCACTTTTTTCTAATATTTTATCCATTTTTACTTCCTATTAACATGCAATTTTGCAAAGGACCTTTGGGCCAACACAGGACCAACCCAGAATAGAAGACACTGAAATAATTATCCACACTCCTGGAAAACGGCAGGTGTATGGATGATGAAATCATTCTTCTTTTGTTTTTGTCTGACTTTGGTTTAATGTTTCCATAGCTTCTCATGGCCTGTACATTTTGTTTATGTCCATAAAAGACTTGGTTAGTGTTTCTTTGAAACAAACCCAATGAAAGCAGTGGGCTCAGACCACAGCTGTCATTAGCACACACTAGCATCCAGTGATTAAAACTTTGCCACCAATAATCCACACAGTGAATCACACAGATAGATACTAATGTCTATTCCAAGGTAACATGAACATTTGAACCAATATATTTAAAAATACTTCATTTCCACTAATGAACTACATTCTCTCATCTATGCAATAGTTTGCCTGCATACAGATTATAAGATGCTATTATCACATATAAAGACAAATTAATAATCATTTTTAAAACCATCAAATATCCAAGTGTTTGAGTTTCTAATTCTCAATGTATTTTTTTAATTGGGGTATAGTTGCTTTACAATGTTGTGTTAGTTTCTGTTGCATAACGAAGTGAATCAGCTGTATACATCCCCTCCCTCCTGTAGGTCCCTCTCACCCCTCCCCCGCATCCCACCCATCTAGGTCACCACAGAGCACCGAGCTGAGCTCCCCGTGCTATACAGCAGGTTCCCCCTAGCTATCTGTTTTATACATGGCAGTGCACATATGTCAATCCCAATCTACCAGTTCATCCCACCCTCTCTTCCCTGCCCCACATCCACACATCCATTCTCTATGCCTGCCTCTCTATTCCTGCCCTGCAAATAGGGTCACCTGTACCATTTTTCTAGATATTTTTTGACCAGGTTGTTTGCATAAACCTCGACCCTGGTAGGTCTACATGCTGCAGTTATAGTTGTTCAGTATTTTCATAGGTTTCTTTATCCTATAGGTTCCCCCTCTATCTTTTTTGTTTTCCCCATATATTTATTACTGAAGAAAACAGAACTTTTGTTCTATGGTTTTCTAGAGTTTGGAGTTTTCTGACCGTACCCCTGTTGTGTTGTTTAGCATGTTCATCTTCCCTCTGCATTTCCTGAAAACTGAAATTAGATCTAGAGACCTCAGCAGATTGAGGTTCAACACGCAGGTGAGTAGTCAATTTTTATAAGCGGCATTGTATTCTTCTGTCAAAAGGTTGACACCATCTGGCTGTCTCTCTTTGTGACATTAGCAGCACTGATGATCTACGAGCTATTGATTCATTATGCCTTGAAAATGGTGGTTTCCTAATTCTGTAATGCCTTTTCCATGTACTAGCTGAAATAATACAAAGAGAAACTTCACCTCATCTAGTATTTGGTTAGTTCATTGAGATAAGACAGGATAAATTTGTTCCACTTTATTTACCAGTTTTCACAATGAGTTGGTTCAGTAGCATTCTCCTGTAGGTGAGGAACTAAAAATACTACTACTATGAACCCATAGATTTGAACAAATTTGATCTGTTTCTTCCATTGTAATTATTTTCCTTGCTGGTATTCAAACTGTCCCATCCTTTGGCCAGTGGAAGGAGCCTCTTCAGGCTGCTTCCCAAGTCACTGTGACAAGAATCCAGTAGCTCTTGACGGCTTCCTTACAATCTGCGAGGATAGGGTGTTTCAGGTTCAGCTCGTACATTTTCTGCCCCAGATATGGATACAGACAATTTTCCTTAGGATCTCTGGTTCCTTTTGGTGGGCAGTGGTGTTTCAGTTCCAGGAATGATGGACTAGATTACATAACTACTCATTTGTTTTTATCATACAATACACATGTAACAGTATGAGTGCTGTAAACAGATAAGGTGGGTTTTTTTCTCCTTTAGTATATATCTCACTAGAAATGTACAAATTACTATATTTTAAAGTCACTTGGAATATTCTTCTCTCTGATTTTGTCACCAACTGGATACACATTTAGGTTCACCAGATATACCTGTAAATGTGTCTTTATAACTAATTATTATTCTAAAAGTGGGTATCTACATGCTGAAGAACTTTTTATTTCTGAAATCTTACCATCTTTATATTCATAAAAAATTAGAAAATCCCTTTCAAATCAGAGGCTAAAGAACTATTGTTTTTCTCACTCAGAGGGATACTTTTAAGTTAATTATAAGTACTAAAGGATCTGTTGTTAGAAATAAGAAAAAGCACAATTTTTCAAGTATTAATTCTGCTATCTTAATTTGTGGAGAAAAATCCCAATACATGTCCGTATTCTTTTCTTAAAAAGCAGTCAAAATCATACGGCAGGAGCCCAGCACCCTCCTACCGCCCACCCCTGTTCCTGAGCTGTGGTTCCTGAGCCCCATTCCACAGTGCCCTTATGTTACCCTAACTCAGGTCTTCTCAATCTTAAAAGAATTCTTTCCTCTCAGATTAGGGGTCTTATCATCAAGTCTTCTCCTGCCCCATTATCTCACTGTAGTTCATCTCGGCTAGACTAGAAGAAACCGTATACTTTAAAATTCTAAGGTATACATTACTAATAGTGCTTTCTCTGATTGATCACAATAATTGTCTCAATTTTATAATTTCCCTATGTTTACTCCAGGCGTGAAGAATAAGTAAATACTTTTCAGATTCTTAAAGTCGTAATTCAACCGTAAGATAGCATTTGATTAAAAATAAACAACCAGGGCTTCCCTGGTGGTGCAGTGGTTGGGAGTCCGCCTGCCGATGCAGGGGACATGGGTTCGTGCCCCGGTCCGGGAAGATCCCACATGCCGCGGAACGGCTGGGCCCGTGAGCCATGGCCGCTGAGCCTGCACGTCCGGAGCCTGTGCTCCGCAACGGGAGAGGCCACAGCAGTGAGAGGCCCACATACCACCAAAAAAAAAAAAAAAAAACCAAAAAAAACCAAACCAAAACAAAACAAAACCTCTCATGCTATTAAATATTGTGCTATATTAGCTCAATTGTCAAAGAATAACCTGAACTGTGAGGGGGCTGAAACGCATGTCACGTGAGGAGTCAGGGAATGACTACAAATGCTTAGTTGGGAGAACACAAGATCCCTGGTGGACACTATTACTGCTTAATCTGAATGCTGTTAAGTAAAAAAGGTTAAGAAATTTGGATTGGTTTTTCTTTTCTGTTTTTTGTTTTCCATGTATGAACCCAGGGGACAAAACTAGAATTAACATTTTAGGAAACCAAATTGTACTTCGATATCGGGCAGAAATTTTTAGGATATAAAAGCTTCTGTAACTGGGTCTGGAGGTTCAGGAGAGGGGAATCCAGTGGACTCCACCTTACAGTCTGAGGTGTCATCACATTCTCACACTATCCAGGAGAGAGGCGTATATAACAATTTACTGCAAAAATAATTCTATTAGCTTCAAAAGACAATTCCAAAATACATGTCTTAAAGAGCAAATATTCTAAATGTACAGTAATCATTTTCGTGCCTTAATAACAAAATCTGTCAAGTTAAAACAAGATATCTCATGTCATACTAAGCAGTGGCGGACAGTCACGGTGCTCAATGGCAACGCTTTGCGAAGTTGTCTGTGCGTGTGTGTGTGTGTGTTCACACAAGTTGCAGGTAAGCGTTCTCCTGGGTGGTATGTGTATGCTTTTAAGCATGACCTTCTGTGTTTATTCCCCAACACAAACTTTGTACACCTTCTCCCTACTGGTTATTGATCTCGCTTCACCTCTGCTCCAACCACTTAATCTCCTTCCCTCACAAAACGATAAACCAGCTAAGAGCCTTCGTTAATCACGGCTGGCCTCACTGCAACGCTCTCTCTGCATATGATTCTATGCTACAACGGTGGCATGTATTAGTTCACTGAAGCCCCAGAGCATCATGTATCTGGCACATAGTAAATGATCAATAAATATTGGTTGAAAAATAAATCCTAATCTTCAAAGTATAAAAAAGGAAAATGAGCACAGGGAAGTAATTGAATTAGTTTTCTCTTCACCACAAAAGCAGTAATTAAGGTTGGAACAAAGATACAAGCCCAAGAGCTTACCTCTTAAAGGCAAACTGCCTCTTGTTTTTGACACTTTCTCCATCTGAGCTTATCATACCTTAACGGGATTGCTACTGATCAGTGCTGCCTCCCAGTCTGGAGTGATATTACACACGTTACTTCAAATTATAAACTGAGAAATCTGACTGCTAAACCTCAGACTTTGATAAGAAGGCAGGAAGAAATCTTTGGAGCAGAAACCACCTGGAACCACAGGCTAGCCCTGAAAATAAGTCTAATTTGAGATCCCACGTTCCCCCATCTTCCTCTGTTTCCTCAAATGCGCCAAGCCCTTCCCCATCTGTGGTCTCTGCTGATGTCTGCCCACTCTTCACCTGGCTAAGCGAGACGTCTCACCAATTTCAAAGCAACTTCCCCAGAGGCAACTTCCCTGACCACACACTCTACATTCACTGCCCTTTCCGTGATTCTCTCATACTCCAAATCACTCACCCCAAGCTGAAGTCCCTATTTATTTATTGTTCCCTTTTTTTTTTTTTTTTTTTTCGGTACACGGGCCTCTCACTGCTGTGGCCTCTCCCGTTGCGGAGCACAGGCTCCGGACGCGCAGGCTCAGCGGCCATGGCTCACGGGCCCAGCCACTCCGCGGCATGTGGGATCTTCCCGGACAGGGGCACGAACCCACGTCCGCTGCATCGGCAGGCGGACTCTCAACCACTGCGCCACCAGGGAAGCCCTATTGTTCTCTTATTAAACGTCAGCCTCTCCTGGTAGACTATAAGCTCCATGAGGACAGCTGATCTGTCTCATTCTCCACTGTCCACAGAGCACAGTCCCTGGCTCCGTGCAGAAGAGACTTGACAGCGGGCCTGAAACTGTTCTGAGAGGCTGCTTGCAAGGCTGGCACCTGGGAACTCGGCCCTGAGAGTGTTTCCAGCAGCCGCTGGCCTAGCCTGCTTGTGCAAACAGTATGATTTATGCCAAACACCTGCTCTCCTTCTGGGAGGCTGCAATGCTGGACAGTGACAGGCAGAGGGTGCCTATGCGAGGAGCCCCCAGCAGGAACTCTGGGTACTGAGTCTCTAATGAGTTTCCCTAGTAGACAGCACGTCATACGTGTTGTCACAGTCGTTGCTGGAAGAATTGTCCGAGTCCTGTGTGGCTCCCCTGTGGCTCTTGAAAGCTCGTGCCCGATCCCCCCCACCCCCGTCTTCACCCTGTGCACCATTCCCCTTTGCTGATTTGGCACTTTTGCTATAAGAAACCTTAACCATAAGCATGACTATGTGTTCTGGAGTCCTCCTAGCAAATCACCAAACTCAGAAGTAGTCTTGGGAATCCCCAACACAGGGACCATCATCAATTAGTGAACTAATCCATGAGTCATCGTTTTTCTCACGTGATTTCACAGATGTGCAGATGTGCTGCTGCAAACTGTGCCCAGCCCTGCAAGATCACAGATGCACCCAGGCCAGAAAGCAAGTGTCCAAGCAATGGACCCCACCTCTCAGTAGCCCACAGCTCCCACTCAAGTTCCCAATCCTCCCTGAGACCAGATGAGATTCGTTGCTTTCTTTTACACTACCTTCACGTTTATTTTTCCATCCAAACGGTTTGAATGTCTATATGAAGTTTTCTGAAAAACAAGAATTTCTTTACTTCTTGAATATGTTTTTCTAATTCTGACACCTTTCAATCCACCTATAATGTAGCTCCAATTCTGGAAACAGATCCCTGTGTATACTATAATATGAAATCTTTACATCAAAGTTCTAGCCCACAATGGGCTGGTGTACGTGAGTTTATAAACATAAGGATTTTTACAGCAGTTCCTTCTTGCCATTTATCAAATAAAGGAAGGGTTTAATGGGCTCTAAAGTTAATTTCCATTTTGGCTTCTTTATTTAGAAAGGCAAAGTCCTTTATATGCAATGAATAAAGGTTAAAATGTGAGAGATGTAAATGGTTTTCAATATCATTAAAATAGCTCCAAAGTTATAATAAAAACAAATAGATGAGATGCTTTTTTGGAGTTCTGTCAAACCCCATAGCCAGTGATATCATTCTTTTTTAACCAAGGAGGAAAATAAAAGCAAATGCCATGTCATTTTTCACAGAACTAAAAGAAAACTCTAAAATTCATAGGATCCACTCCCAATGAGCCAAAGCAATCCTGAGAAAGAACAGCAAAGCTAGAGACACCACTATCCCTGATTTCAAACTTTATTACAAAGTTATACTAATCAAAACAGTATGGTACTGACATAAAAACACATACACGGACCAATGGAACAGAGCTGACAGCCCAGATGTAAACCTTCAAATATACAGTCAGCTAATATTTGACAAGGGAGTCTAGAAGACTCAATGGGGAAAAGACAGTCTCTTCAATAAACAGGGTTGGGAAAACTGGATGACCACACACAGAAAAATGAAAGTGGACCCCTACCTTACACCACCCACAAAAATTAACTCATCAAAATACATTAAAGACTTAAATGTAAGACCTGAAACCATAAAACATCTAGAAGAACACAAAGGGAAAAGAAAGCTTCTTGACATTGTTGTTGGCAAAGTTATTCTGGATATGACACCAAAAGCACAAGCAATAGAGGCAAAAATAAAATAGTGGGACTACATCCAACTGAAAAGCTTCTGCACAGCAGAAACAATCAGCAAAACAAAAAGGTAACCCACAGAATTGGAGAAAATATTTGTAAACTCTCTGATAAATGGTTAATATCCAAAATATATAAGAAATTCATACAACTCAATAGCAAAAACAAATCCAATTAAAAAATGAGCAAAGGACTTGAATAGTCATTTTTCCAAGGGAAACATACAAATGGTCAGTAGATGAGTACATAAAAAGGTACTAAATATCACTAATCATCAGGGAAATGAAAATGAAAACTACAGTGAAGTATCACCTCACACCTGTTAGTACAGCTATCATCAAAATGACAAGAGATGAAAAGTGTTGGCGAAAAGGGAACACTTGTGCACTGTTGGTGGAATGTAAATTGGTGCAGCCATTACGGAAAACAGTGTGAAGTTTCCTCAAAAAATTAAAAATAGAACTAATATATGATCCAGCAGTCCTACTCCTGGGTATATATCTGAAGGAAATAAATGCTATCTTGAAGAGATCTATCTGTACCACCATCTTCTTTGCAGCACTATTCATAATAGCCAAGTCGTGGAAACGACCTTGAGTGTCCATCAACAGATGAATGGATAAAGAAGATGTGATACACACACACACACACACACACTCACACACACACACACACAGAGGAATATTATTCAGCCATAAAAAGGAAAGAAATCCTGCCTTTTGTGACAACATGGATGGACCTTGAAGGCATTATGCTAAGTTAAATAAGACAGAGAAAGACAAATACTGTATGATTTCATTTGTATGTGGAATCTAAAAAAGCCAGACTCAAAGAGAGAGTATTGGTTGTTGCTAAGAGCTCGCGGGTCGGGGATATGGGAGATATTGGTCAACGGGGTCCAACTATAAGATGAGTTAGTGAATAAATTCTGGGGATCCAATATACAGTGTTGTGACTGTAATTAACAACACCATATTATATACTTAAAAGTTGTTGAGAGTAGATCTTAAAAGTTATCACACACACACAAAAAGGTAATTATGTGAGGGGATAGAGGTGTTAACTAACCTTATCGTGGTAATCATTTCTCAATAAATACATATCTGAAGACATCACGTTGTATACCTTACAGATACATGTGAGTCAATAATACCTCAATAAAGCTAAAAAAATATTTAAATGCCTTGTAATCATTATTCTTGCCTTCTATCTGTCTATCTATATAACCTAAATAATTCCTTCCTACCCAAGTACCTTCTTACTGAAAGAAGATTTGCCTATGCCCTAAAAAGGAGTCAATTAATGAACCTTAATTGAACATACTGCTGGGATTTTGACCTACCTAATTGATTGCTCATTTCAAGTGAATTAACAGCCTGAAGGGTGCCTTGGCTGCAAAGAAGACATCGTTTTCATTGTTCGTAATTTGCATTTATCAGAAGGCAAATCCCACACTGCTGTATTTCTAAACCAAAATGAAATTATGTTTTCCCTTGGCTGAGGATATCGATGAAAGTTTCTTTAACTGAGAAAGCCAAATAAAACCTTCAGCTGCTCAAAGTGATAAGACATAGAGGAAAACAATGATTTTGGAGTAGAACCACAAGGAAGGCTTAAGACACCAACCTTTACCCTTCTCCTGACTCAGAAAACACCACCAGCAAAGAGAAAGCCTACAACAGAGGCAGCCTTTCAGGCACACACCTTGTAGCACAAAGGGTTTAAGACGCTCACCCGTTTAACTCAGGTTCACCTGTAAACGTACAGTAACCTGTGGGAGGCAGCATGCCTTGGTCCTCCAGGTTCTGAGTCACCAGATGTATGCTGAAGCACAGGCTTATGTTCCTTAAGCAAAAGCCACTTAAACTGCTAAGCCTTGTTGGCCTCACAACGAAAGATGAGCCCAATAACAGTACCTACCCCACAAGGACACAATACATGCAAAGATCTGAACGTACGATAAGTGATTAATGAATAATTATCCACCTTCATCAAAACAGTGGGCACCTTTATATCAAGAAATATTATGAGATTTAAGATTTTTACAGGTATCTAATCATGCTACTGTTTAAATGCAATTTGACTTCACAAAACCTTTATTTACCTAAAGACCGTTTCATCTAGGTGTGTTTCAGAATAGTAACACATTTTATACATACCCATGAGTGCTTAAACTGAGAACTATCAAATCCATAAATTGTCTCGCTAACCACCGTATTAACCAGAATGTGTATTTGAACACTAAACTCAAAGGGACCAAAGCAGGTCTAATTTGAGAGCTTCCAGGAAGGCAGGACCACACAGCGATGGATGCCAAAGCCCGGGTTAAGCCAATTAGATACTGGAGAGGGCCAGAGCGGTGTGGAGGCCATGGGCAAGTCTATAAGCACAGCCCACAGCGTGCGGAGGGGATAAAGTCAGCTGAAGACAAATCTCTAAGTGAACTCTGAGGGACTTCAGAAAGGAGTAGAAAGAGGGGTAGTCAGACAGATAACCACGCTGCAAGGCTGGTAAGGTACATTAACTGAACACAGAGTTTGGCTGACATGATTAGTTCTAAACACTGAGATTCATTTATTCACTCAATAAGTGTTCCTTGAGAGCCTATTATGAGCCAGCATATCTATGTGGTTGATATACAATAAACAAACAATATCCTTACCCTTATAAAGTTTTAAAATTCTCTTTAATCCTGGGTAAGGCCAGCCAACACGAACTAGTGACAAATTAAAAAGACAGTGAAGCAGTAGGATACATCAAAGGTGACTCCACCATTTCTAGCTTAGGTAACGGACAGTCATAGGAGATACAGGAGTTAGTGAAAGATGCGTGGAAAAGAAAATGGTTTTGGTTTGAGATCTGCTGAAATGCAGTTGCCTATCAGATTACCTATGTGGTGATTTCCAGTAAGCAGTAGGAAATATAAATCTGCAGCTCAGAAGAAGGAAGTAGAAGCTAAGAGGTGTACACTTTGGAAGTCACTCATATTGATGACAGATTTACAAATGGACTAGATTTCTCAGGAATACTGCACTGCGTCATACATAGCAAAAGAAAATGCTCATTCCCATCCCTATACTATTTTTTAAATCATGGAGGGAAGCTGTATTATACACTGTCTCATTAGAAAGATTAAGTCATTCTAGAAAAACGTAAAACACGTATGTATAGGTTTTTGTCAGTTGGATTGCATAGTAAATACTTTGATCAGTCCCTCTTTATTCAAATCATCAAGATTCAAAATCACAGACATACTCACTTACAGAAAACCCTTTTGTGACAGCCACAATTCTAAGATGCCCATAAGATTTTCCTCTGGTGTACGCACCCTGCATAATTTGCAGGACTGAAAATGATGGATTTTACTCTCATGATTAGATTATGTTACATTGTAGATTGGCCTTAAAATAGGAAGATTAGCCAGTTGGGTCTGACCTAATCACACGAACCCTTGAAGAACAAATAATTTTCTCTGCTGGTGGCAGAAAGGGCAGTTCTAGATTCAAGCACAAGAAAGATTCAGAGCTCCACTGCCGCCTTGAAGACAGAGGGCCATGCGTCAAGGAATGCAGTCAAACTCTGGGGGCCCAGCAAGGAAAGGGGACCTTGGTCCTACTGCCACAGGAACTGCCTTCTGCCAATGATGAGATCGAGTTTAGGAAGCTGAACTTTCCCCAGAGCCTCCAGATGAGAACTCAGTAAGGTGAACACCTTAATTTTAGCCTTGTGATACCCTAAGCAAAAAAAAAAAAGTCACACAACACCAGACTGTTGGTCCACAGAACCGTGAGCTGATAAATGGGCATTGTTTTAAATCACTAAATTTGTGGCATTTGTTATGCAAAAGTAGTAAATACTCCTTTGAAAGTTGGATTATTCTTAACATGAATCCACTTAAAAGTAAAAAGGAATATAATACAGTTCCCAAACTACGGGACCCGTATACAGTTTAACAAAAAGCATAACTGCCAACTGTTGTTAAAGTTTAAAAAATTTTTTGTTTAATGGAAGTTCAAACTTGGAAAAGTAAATCTCTACTTTCCCAAGCTCACGTTAGCACTGAAAGACACTAACAGTTCTGAGGAATATGTACATGATTCTGAGGGAACACACCAACAGGTGGTGGAACATTCCTGACAGGTTATAGTTTGTGAAAACTAGCATTCACAAAACTAGCTACTGTAACACTCCCAGCAGACCATAACAAGCATTCGATCCAGGATTCTTGAAAAGCCCATGCAGAAGACCCTATCAGGTATTCAGTTACATGACAGCACAATTAGGAAAACACATTCCAAAAGTAACAGCATAAAGGAGATGTATTAGTCAGCTTGGACTGTCATAACAAAATATCACAGACTGGGCAGCTTAAATACAGAAGTTTATTTTCTCACGGTTCTAGAGACTGGGGAGCCCAAGGTCAAGGTTCCATCAGAGTTTGGTTTCTGGAGAGGCCGCCCTCACATGGTGGAGAGAGAACAGTAGTTATCTGGTATCTCCTCTTGTAGGGACACTAATCCCATGGAATTAGGGGCCCACTCTTATAACCTCATTTAACCTGAATTATGTCCTTACTGTAAATACAGTCCCAGTAAAGATTAGGGCTTCAACATATGAATTTTGGGGAAACATAATTCAGTCCACAGCAGCAGAGATTTCCAATCCAAGTATCTTAAATTAGTTCAATTTGTGGTATAATATTATTCAAAAAGGTTTCTTAAATTTTCTTGAATTTTAAAATAACAATGAATGCAAAAAGTGGGCAAATATCATAAATTTAAGTTAGAAAGGGGGTTAAATACCTAACTGAGTGAGGATAAGTGGTTAAAAGGTGTTCATATCAAAGGCTCAATTAGCAGACACAGCAGGTACATAAGGAATAGCCCACGGGAGGATAACCCTGTGAAAAGTTAAACAGTTAGCAAATTACTGAGAATAAATTTTTTTAAAAAGCATATGGTTCCACTGGTGAACTATCTAAAATATTTAAGAAGAAAATAATACCAATCCCACACAAAGCCAAGAGGGAAGATTTCCCAACTCCTGTTATGAGGCATTTTATTTTACCCTCATACCAAACATAAATATGCCTCATGAATGCAGAGCAAAAATCCTTAATAAAATATTAGCAAATTAGGGCTTCCCTGATGGCGCAGTGGTTAAGAATCCGCCTGCCAATGCAAGGGACACGGGTTCGAGCCCTGATCCGGGAAGATCCCACATGCCGTGGAGCAACTAAGCTCGTGTGCCACAACTACTGATCCTGCGCTCTAGAGCCTGCAAGCCACAACTACTGAAGCCCACACGCCTAGAGCCCGTGCTCCGCTACAAGGGAAGCCACAGCAATGAGAAGCCCGTGCACTGCAATGAAGAGCAGCCCCCACTCGCCGCAACTAGAGAAAGCCTGCGTGCAGCAACGAAGACCCAACGCAGCCAAAATAAATAATAAATAAAATAAATAAATTTTAAAATACATATATTAGCAAATTAAACCCAACAATATATATAAAGGAATATACAATCAAGAGGGTCTTATCCTAGGAATGTAAGGTTTGTATAACATCCAAAAATAAATTAACATAACATAGCAAGTTAATACTCATAACAATAAAGTTATGATACAAAATCATACAATCACCTATATCGATACAGGTGAAGTTACATGACAAAATCCAACATCCACTCATGATATAGAAACAGAAGGAGATTTCCTCAACCAGATAAAAGGCATCTATAAAAAACCTATAGCAAAAGCCATAGTTCATGGTAAAAAACTGAATGCTTTTCTAAGACAAGGAACAAGGCAAAGATGTCTGCTCTCACCACTTCTATTCAACATTGTACTGAAGGTTCCAGTCAGTATACTAACGCAAGAAAAAAAATGTAATGACTCAAGAAAAAAAGTAAAAACATACAGATTAGAAAGGAAGAGGGAAAGCTGTCTTTATTCACAAACAACACACATAACCTTGTAGGTAGAAAATCCTCAAGTATCTACAAGAAACTACTAGAACAAACAAGCATATTTAGCAGGGTCACAGGATACAAATAAATATGTAAAAGTCAATTATTTTTCTAAACACTAGTAGGAAGTAATTAAAAAATGAACTAAAACAATAGCATCATAAAGAATAAAACATGTAGAAACAACTTTAACAAAATAAATTTAAGATCCATACATTGAAAACTAGAAACACAGCAAATACAAATTAAAGAACACTTAAATAGAGAGATATACTATATATACTGATGACAAGCCTCGGTATCATTAAGGTATTTATTCTCTCCAAACTGATCTACAGCTTTTTATAAGAAATTGCTATGGATTCAAAAGACCTAGAATAACCAGAACAATCTTGAAAATGGAAAAAAGATAAGACTTATATACCGAAGTTTGACACTGACTATAAAGTTACAATAGTATGTCTTAAAAACAAATTAATAATACACTCATGTTACAACATTCTATCTAAAATTGTTTAATCCACATATTTCCAAAATAAGACTTTTCCAAAACCTTCCCCTTGACGGTTTCCATCATCTCTATAAATGAAAACTCCATTCTCTGACTTTCTCAGGCCAAAATCTCTCTAGTCAGCCTTAACTCCCCTCTCTGTCACTAAGTCCAGTGGGCTCTAAATCGAGAATCCAACCACTCAATACCTTTACTCTTGCTGTCCAGGTTCTAGCCACAAGCTCACTCACCCACACATTTCAGTAGTTTCCTGAAACCTAAATGGTTTCCCTGCTATTACCCTTGCCTTCCTTCTTTCTATTCTATACACAGCAACAAAGCAATGCTGTGAAAATACTGATACAAGTCAGATCACGTCACTTGGCTCAAATGGCTTCCCGTATCTTCAAAATAATAGTCCCTCCCCCAAATGACCCCCTTGACCCCTCACTTCTCTATTTTCCCTCTTGTTTACTTCACTCCAGGCACTTGGTCAGAGGTATTAAGAACGCTGCCTCAGGGCATTTGCATGTTGGGTCCTTGCCTGCGAAGCTCTTTTCTTAAAACATCTTTATTGGAGTAAAATTGCTTTAAAATGGTGTGTTAGCTTCTGCTATATAACAAAGTGAATCACCTATACATATACATACACATATATCCCCACATCTCCTCCCTCTTTTGTCTCCCTCCCACCCTCCCTATCCCACCCCTCTAGGTGGTCACAAAGCACGGAGCTGATCTCCCTGTGCTATGCGGCTGCTTCCCACTAGCTATCTATTTTAAATTTGATAGTGTATATATGTCCGTGCCACTCTCTTACTTCGTCCCAGCTTCCCCTTCCCCCTCCCTGTGTCCTCAAGTCCATTCTCTATATCTGTATCTTTATTCCTGTCCTGGCCCTAGGTTCTTCAGAACCATTTTTTTCTTTCCTTTTTTTTTTTTTTGTTATATTCCATATATATGTGTTAGCATACGGAATTTGTTTTTCTCTTTCAGACTTACTGCACTCTGTATGACAGGCTCTAGGTCCATCCACCTGACTACAGATAACTCAATTTCATTCCTTTTTGTGGCTGAGTAATATTCCATTGTATATATGTGCCACATCTTCTTTATCCATTCATCTGTCGATGGACACTTAGGTTGCTTCCATGACCTGGCTATTGTAAACAGTGCTGCAGTGAACACTGTAGTACATGATTCTTTTTGAATTATAGTTTTATCAGGGTATATGCCCAGTAGTGGGATTGCTGGCTCGTATGGTAGTTCTATTTTTAATTTTTTAAGGAACTTCCATACTGTTCTCCATAGTGGCTGTATCGATGTACATTCCCACCAACAGTGAAAGAGTGTTCCCTTTTCTCCACACCCTCTCCAGCATTTATTGTTTGCAGATTTTTTGATGATGGCCATTCTGACCTGTGTGAGCTGATACCTTATTGTAGTTTTGATTTGCAGTTCTCTAATGATTAGTGATGTTGAGCATGCTTTCATGTGTTTGTTGGCAATATGTATATCTTCTTTGGAGAAATGTCTATTTAGGTCTTCTGCCCATTTTTGGATTGGGTTGTTTGTTTTTTTGACATTGAGCTGCTTGTAAATTTTGGAGATTAATCCTTCATCAGTTGCTTCGTTTGCAACTATTTTCTCCCATTCTGAGGGTTGTCTTTTCGTCTTGTTTATGGTTTCCTTTGCTGTACAAAAGCTTTTAAGTTTCATTAGGTCCCATTTGTTTATTTTGTTTTTATTTCCATTTCTGTAGGAGGTGGGTCAAAAAGGATCTTGCTGTGATGGATGTCACAGAGTGTTCTTCCTACATTTTCCTCTAAGAGTTTTATAGTGTCTGGCCTTACATTTAGGTCTTTAATCCATTTTGAGTTTATTTTTGTGTATGGTGTTAGGGAGTGTCCTAATTTCCTTCTTTTACATGTAGCTGACCAGTTTTCCCAGCACCATTTATTGAAGAGGCTGTCTTTTCTCCATTGTATATTCTTGCCTCCTTTATCAAAGATAAGGTGACCATATGTGCGTGGGTTAATCTCTGGGCTTTCTATCCTGTTCCATTGATCTATATTTCTGTTTTTGTACCAGTATCATACTGTCTTGATTACTGTAGCTTTGTAGTATAGTCTGAAGTCAGGGAGCCTGATTCCTCCAGCTCCATTTTGCTTTCTCAGGATTGCTTTGGCTATTCGGGGACTTTTGTGTTTCCATACAGATTGCGGAATTTTTTATTCTAATTCTGTGAAAAATTCCATTGGTAGTTTGATAGGGATTGCATTGAATCTGTAGATTGCTTTGGGTAGGAGAGTCATTTTCACAATGTTGATTCTTCCAATCCAAGAACATGGTATATCTCTCCATCTGTTGGTATCATCCTTAATTTCTTTCATCAGTGTCTTATAGTTTTCTGCATACAGGTCTTTTGTCTCCTTAGGTAGCTTTATTCCTAGGTATTTTACTCTTCTTGTTGCAGTGGTAAATGGGATTGTTTCCTTAATTTCTCTTTCAGATTTTTCATCATTAGTGTATAGAAATGCAAGAGATTTCAGTGCATTAATTTTGTATCCTGCTACTTTACCAAATTCATTGATTAGCTCTAGTAGTCTTCCAGTAGCATCTTTAGAATTCTCTATGTAGAGTATCATGTCATCTGCAAACAGTGACAGCTTTACTTCTTCTTTCCCGATTTGGATTCCTTTTATTTCCTTTTCTTCTCTGATTGCTGTGGCTAAAACTTCCAAAACTATGTTGAATAACAGTGGTGAGAGTGGACAACCTTGTCTTGTTCCTGATCTTAGAGGAAATGGTTTCAGTTTTTCACCATTGAGAATGATGTTGGATGTAGGTTTGTCATATTTGGCCTTTATTATGTTGAGGAAAGTTCCCTCTATGCCTACTTTCTGCAGGGTTTTTATCATAAATGGGTGTTGAATTTTGTCAAAAGCTTTTCCTTCATCTATTGAAATGATCATATGGTTTTTCTCCTTCAGTTTGTTAATATGGTTTATCACATTGATTGATTTGTGTATATTGAAGAATCCTTGCATTCCTGGGATAAACCCCACTTGATCATGGTGTATGACCCTTTTCATGTGCTGTTGGATACTGTTTGCTAGTATTTTGTTCAGGATTTTTGCATCTACGTTCATCAGTGATATTGGCCTGTAGTTTTCTTTCTTTGTGACATCTTTGTCTGGTTTTGCTATCAGGGCGAGGGTGGCCTTATAGAATGAGTTTGGGAGTGTTCCTCCCTCTACTATATTTTGGAAGAGTTTGAGAAGGATGGGTGTTAGCTCTTCTCTAAATGTTTGATAGAATTTGCCGGTGAAGCCATCTGGTCCTGGGGTTTTGTTTGCTGGGAGATTTTTAATCACAGTCTCAATTTCAGTGCCTGTGATTGGTCTGTTTATATTTTCTGTTTCTTCCTAGTTCAGCCTTGGAAGGTTGTGCTTTTCTAAGGATTTGTCCATTTCTTCCAGGTTGTTCATTTTATTGGCATATAGTTGCTTGTAGTCGTCTCTCATGATCCTTTGTATTTCTGCAGGGTCAGTTTTTACTTCTTTTTCATTTCCAATTCTTTTGATTTGAGTCTTCTCCCTTTTTCTCTTGATGAGTCTGGCTAATGGTTTACCAATTTTGATTATCTTCTCAATGAACCACCTTTTAGTCTGATATGAGAATTGCTACTCCAGCTTTCTTTTGATTTCCATTTGCATAGAATATCTTTTTGCATCCACTCACTTTCATTCTGTATGTGTCCCTAGGTCTGAAGCGGGTCTCTTGCAGACAGCATATATAGGGGTCTGGTTTTCGTATCCATTCAGCCAGTCTATGTCTTTTGGTTGGAGCATTTAATCCATTTACATTTAAGGTAGTTATCGATATGTGTGTTCCTATTACCATTTTCTTAATTGTTTTGGGTTTGTTATTGTAGGTCTTTTCCTTCTCTTGTGTTTCCTGCCTAGAGAAGTTCCTCTAGCATTTGTTGTAGAGCTGGTCTGGTGTTGCTGAATTCTCTTAGCTTTTGCTTGTCTGTAAAGATTTTAATTTCTCCATCAAATCTGAATGGGATTCTTGCTGGGTAGAGTAATCTTGGTTGTAGGTTTTTCCCTTTCATCTCTTTAAATATGTCCTGCTAATCCCTTCTGATTTGCAGAGTTTCTGCTGAAAGATCAGCTGTTAACCCTATGGGGATTCCCTTGTATGTTATTTGTTGTTTTTCCCTTGCATCTTTTAATGTTTTTTCTTTGTATTTAATTTTTGATAGTTTGATTAATATGTGTCTTGGTGTGTTTCTCTTTGGATTTATCCTGTATGGGACTCTCTGTGCTTCCTGGACTTGATTGACTATTTCCTTTCCCATATTAGGGAAGTTTTCAACTATAATCTCTTCACATATTTTCTCAGTCCCTTTCTTTTCCTCTTCTTCTTCTGGGACCCCTATAACTTGAATGTTGGTGCTGTTAATGCTGTCCCAGAGTGTCTGAGACTGTCCTCAATTCTTTTCATTCTTTTTTCTTTATTCTGCTCTGCGGTACCTATTTCCACTATTTTATCTTCCAGTTCACTTATCCATTCTTCTGCCTCAGTTATTCTGCTACTGATTCCTTCCAGAGAATTTTAAATTTCATTTATTGTGTTGTTCATCATTGTTTGTTTGTTCTTTAGTTCTTCTAGGTCCTTGTTAAACGTTTCTTTATTTTCTCCTTTCTATTTCCAAGATTTTGGATCATCTTTACTATCAGTACTCTGAATTCTTTTTCAAGGAGACTGCCTATTTCCTCTTCATTTGTTTGGTCTGATGGGTTTTCACTTTGCTCCCTCATCTGCAGTGTTTCTCTGTCTTCTTATTTAGCTTACCTTACTGTGTTTGGGGGTCTCCTTTTCACAGGCCACAGCTTCGTACTTCCCGTTGTTTTTGGTGTCTGCCCACAGTGGCTAAGGTTGGTTCAGTGTGTCATGTAGGCTTCCTGGTGGAGGGGACTGGTGCCTGTGTTTTGGTGGATGAGGCTGGATCTTGCCTGGTGGGCAGGACCGTGTCCAGGGGTGTGTTTTGGGGTGTCTGTGGCCTTATTATGATTTTAGGCAGCCTCTCTGCTAACAGGTGGGGTTGTGTTCCTGTCTTGCTAGTTGTTTGGCATAGGGTGTACAGCACTGTAGCTTGCTGGTCGTTGGCTGGAGCTGGGTCTTAGCGCTTACATGGAGATCTCTGGGAGAGCTTTCGCCATTTGATATTACATGGGGCCGGGAGGTCTCTGTTGGACCAATGTCCTGAACTCAGCTGTCCCACCTCAGAGGCACAGGCCTGACACCTGGCCGGAGCACCAAGACCTTGTCAGCCACACGGCCAGGTACGTGGGGAGTTTCTTGCCTTTTGGGAAGTCTGAGGTCTTCTGCCAGCGTTCAATAGGTGTTCTGTAGGAGTTTTTCCACATGTAGATGTATTTCTGATGTATCTGTGGGGAGGAAGGTGATCTCCA
Source organism: Lagenorhynchus albirostris (assembly GCF_949774975.1). Classification (NCBI taxonomy): domain Eukaryota; kingdom Metazoa; phylum Chordata; class Mammalia; order Artiodactyla; family Delphinidae; genus Lagenorhynchus; species Lagenorhynchus albirostris. The sequence goes on along the minus strand of NC_083106.1, from coordinate 3,479,337 downwards.
TGTCTTACTCCTCCACCGTCTTGAAGGTCTCTGACCTGTGGGACGCTCTTAACGCAGTTTTCCCAAGGACCGGTCCCTCACCTCCTCCAGGCTTTAACCCACTCAAGTTGTCATTTTCTCAGTGAGGGTTCCCTGGTATCTTTTCTGAAACAGCCAATTCTGCCATTCAAAACAAACACATGAAGAGTCTCTTCTCTACTTTATTTTTCCCTTTGGTATATATAGTTTATAGACCAGTTTTCTTTTCTTCACTACTTTATTCCTAGCCTAGAATGGTGCCAGGCATATAATAAATACCCAACAAATTATCTGTTGAAAGAATGAATGTGTATGTCTTTTGACAACTCCTCATTAAAAAAACCCAGTAAGCTGATTTTTATATCAATAAGTGTAGAGTTCAAATAAAGACTTGTTTAAAATCCCATAAGAGTCTGGAATTTGGGCAGAAGAGTCTGAAAGAAAACATCTGAAAAAGAAAATGATAACAAAAGCATACCATTTATTGCTGTAAAAGAGTGGCACTGTGCTTTTTTCAGGCATACCAAATTAATGTGTTTCAGGTGTTTCAGAAGTAAATCTCTGAGAAGAAGAATTATGACACATATCTTTAACTACAAATTAAAATAATTGCAATTGCTGCAGATCATCAAATTTCATTTAACTTATGTATTTTATTCGTAAGAAAACGACATATTTTTGCATAATCTAAAGAACTATGGAGTCATAGAATGTTAGCATTATTTTTTAATAGTTACCAAATTGTAACCATTATTTACCAAATCCTGTCAGAGAGATAAACAAAACATTTTTTTTAAGTCAGTGCATTTTTATTTGAGAAATAAATTTGACCTCCAAACAACGAATATTTCTGGGGATAAAAATGAAATCTAAAAAAGCTGACAAGTTGCTCTTTGACAAGTTAGAGAAATGAATTTGGAGGAAAGAAATACTAAAAATACACCTTACTCTACTGCACGATACGGTCTTTATGATATCTCTTAAAATAGAAAAAAGATTCATATCCTTCATGGAGGGAGAAACCGTGAGCAATTTTTCTTCCAGGAAGTTAAAAGAAAAACAAAGCCAAAAACTCTGTAAGAAATAAAAGCTCTCAGTTTTTGTCTTCCAGAAGGACCATTTTTTAAAAATCTAAGAGGCATCATAGAACAAAGGAGTTCACCCAAGACTACAGTTTTGAAAAGATTATTTCTTTAACCTCTGTCTCCAAATCCTGGCTTCGTTGCTCAACCAGACTTTATCCAAATAACAAAATTTTGAGCCCATCTACAAACACATATGACACCATGCCCCTCTGTTCTGTAGGTTGCTTATATAAATATTTTGATACCTTCCCTGTTTTCAAGAACAGAGCAAGCAAAAATCGGTAGGACCATTTAGGGCAATTAAGGTCAAAATGCCTCTGACTTGCAATGCTGCAAGAGCTTTTAATACCTTCGAATAGTAAGGTCTTGATTCCCCTAAAACATTATGTTGACCACTGATAAAAGAAATTAGGCCAATAATCACCAACATGAACTCATAAAAGATTAACCATATTAACTTCAATTCTATATTTAAACCCAGAAAATCCCTCCCTCAACATACAAAATTTTATGAAGTATTAAAATTAGTTTTCATGAGTCATGTATGAAGTCATTTTTGTTACTTTTTAGTGCCACTGTGTATTGTTTCAAAATTCCATTGGAAATTTAAATGATTTAAATATTATAATGCAATTGAATAATATCAGATAAAATGATTTCCAAAATTAAAATTGATTTCCTAATGTAATTGCACTAACAAATACAACAAAACAACGGTGACATGACCTCCCTCTTTGGACTGTCAGGAAAAGCAACTGTACTCTCTCAAAGCTGTTCCTTGGCCATAGAAATGACTAAGTCAGCACGTGGCCATCATTATCTCACTAAACTCACTATAGCTGTTTATGATTTTAATAACCAAAACAATTATAATGTTTAAAATATTTCAAAAGCTAGAAACAAAATGTACGTTTACATTCAAGTGTAGGGTGTACTATCACAAAGAAACAGAAGATAGTCAGTTATTAAATTTATATCCATGAAGAAAAGGAATGAATTTGATCTTAAATCAATGAAAGGTCTCAATTCTCCAACTATTTTACATGAAAGCACAGGCACTGGTGTTAGCTCTTCTTCAACATACCTTTCAGATAAATATTTTTTAAAGTGCAATTTAAGACAAAAGATGAAAAAAGTCTAGAGAATATCAGAGATAATTCCTAACGATTAGAAACAACAGCTAAGATTTCTTCAAGATACGTGTGAAAACGCTGCTGATTTTTTAATTTAGCTTCTAGATTCCCAGATTGTTCTACTCCCTCCTCACCCCTGGCACAATCTGACTATGAGTTTCCTTGATACGCTGTTCTCTGCGGCCCTGCACGGCCTACGTGTGTAACCAGTGTCGGTGACCTGAGTCACCTGAGGACGGGAGTTGTCAGAGTCAAATCTTCGGATCCCCCGGTGCTTGGCTTGGCACATAGTAAAGTGTAAATCAGCGGTTCTCAGCAGGAGGCAACCTTGTCCCCAGGAGGACATCTAGCAATGTGTCTGGAGACGTTCTGTCACAGTTGGGGAGGAGGGGGAAGAAAGAGGAGTTGTACTGGCATCTAGTGGGTAGAGGCCAGAGATGTTGTTAAACAGCCTGCAGTGCCCAGGACAGCCCCATAACAAAGAACCCCCCCGCACAAAGTATCAACAGTGTTGAGGTTGAGAAATCCTGGTTTCAATAAGTGTCCCCTGAATTGATACTAGAAACTTTCCCACATGTGGAAGTTTAAGAAGAATGTAAGCAAAAGAAAGAAAGGAAGGGAGGGAAAAAAATTAAGAAGATGGAGAACACTGAGATTCTGAAAAGTACAGCCTGGATAACTGATGGAGATGTGCTAAGTGTAGCTGAAGATGTTGATACAACACTGATTTAAGTATCTTGGCATCTGGACTTTAGGACTTCTGGTAACCATCTGAAACAGAAGGCCTTTGAAATTATGGCAATTAAAAATCACTTAGGGAACGTTATATGTTGAATTGTAGTCCCCCAAATTCACATATTCATATATCCAGATACCTCCCTGAGGTTAACTCAGGGAGAATGGCATTTTGCATTCCTGAACATATGTACATTTTTCTGGGGAAGGCTCAACATGCTTTCATCAGATTCTCAAGGAGTTCTGTGGTCCCATCATCTAAAGTAGAATCTAATCCTTTTGCTTCAATAATGTCCTAAAGTTCATACACCATATTTGGTTCCTCCACTGAGCTGAGATTTTTAGATTGACTTTTTTAACCAAGGAAACCATTTTCTGTGCAATGCAATCACCAAACCAGGAAAAGTCAATTAAAGCCCATCCTCACGGAAGACTGATTTGTCTTTTTAATTTTTTAAACATTTGAACATTGTATTAGCTGAAAGTTCTTTGAAAGATGTCTATTTCCTTTCATTGTATAATAATGGTTTGATGTTATCTCCATCTCTCTGCATCTGTAAGCCACACACTGGGGGAAAAAGTAAATTTGAAATGCAGGTTAAGGTACATTTCAGAAATCCAGGACTTTACTTTTAATTCATCAAAATATGGTGTCTCTCCTCATATAATTTGGACTTTATAAAGACAAGTGTATAAAATACTCCAATCAGGATCATTTCAGTACTTAAAAGCATGGTGTACGGAAATTAAACATCCCAGAACAAAATAAAAGGGAAGTCTACTAATATGATATATGTGTATTTAGTAATGAGATCTAGATGCTAATTTCCTGTGGCACTGTAGATAAACAAACATAAGCAATGTGCTTTTATTTCCCAAGTATGTTAGGGAACAAGGGGCACCCAAAAGTATCCATGTCAGCATGAACAAGGAGAAATGAGTACAGATGTCCACTTTCATCTCCTGCGCGGTAAACAGCTGCTCTGACCACTGCCAGGATTTGCTCCCCCTCGGCAAAACCCTCCATTCCCCGGAAGCATCAACTCACCCCCGGAGTGGGCGCCCACCTCCAGATGAGAGGGGATGCCCAATAACCACAGCAAAGAGAAGATGAATGAGAGAAAACGCGCCACCCCTGCCACCCCAGCTCTAATTCAGAACGTACTGCTGACTAGAAAAAACTGCACCGAGTTGCAGTGTAAATGCGGATTATTAGGACCCCAAGCTGAACAGCACTGAACCAAGTTTATTGAATCCCTAATGAAGTCTTAACAAATAACAAAGAGGAGGGGCAGGGAAGGAACAAAATTAAAAGGGAGACAGATAAGGAGCAGGATAAATATCTAAGAGTTGGAGAGAGTAATAAGCCAGCCAACTTACAGCCTCTGTGTAAATTATTTTAGTGTCAACTATATCCCATCCTAAAATTACAATTAAAACTTTTGTTGACTGTTCCAATGTGAAGGCATGGTACTCTGCACTTTATGCAATCATTACAGGCATAACTACTTCTACTTATTCCCATTCTACAGATAGGAAAACTGAGGCAGAGAGAGGTTAGGTCACATAGCTACTAGGTGGTTTATCCTGATCCCACAGTGTTCACTTCTCAATCACTACGCTATAATACTGTAGATCCTTGTGTGTTGCCTAGGAAACTAAAAAACTATACTTTCTATAGGAAAGGTTCAGTACTTAACTGTATGCAGAACTCTCTTGGGAGGAAATTAAACAGGATCTCTGTACCAAAGAACCAATAATATATTCATGTACGAATTCTTATCGTCCAGACGGTTTTGAAACTATAAAGTTTATTTATGATCACTACATTCATCAAACATTTCCTTTAAGATCTGAAGAGGCTAAAAAGTGCATAAGAACGTATTTTCTTATTACGTATTTATTCATTCTAGTGTATTCATACGAGCTCTGTTAAATTGGTCAGCTTACCTACCCCTCCCCCTGCTCTTCAGGTACCCAAGTCCAGGCAGGCGGTTCACACCTGAGGGCCTGTGAGCTTCCTGCTCTCTTTTCCTTCCACTCCCTTTCTCTAGATTTAACAACTTCCTTTCCAATTCTCAGGTCTCCGCTCAAGTGTGCTTCTCAGAGCAGCCTGACCTGCCTACCCGCTGAGGCAGGTCCCACCACACTCCACAGTCATTCTCGATACTCCAGCTGCCTTTACCTCCTTTCTAGCCCTTGACGCTGCTGGAAACTGAATTATTTACAGGATTATCTGTTCTCCGTCAACCCCGACTGTAACATCCACTTCAGGAGAACAGACATTTTGTGGGTTTGACTCACTTCTATATACAACACCTGGAACGGTGTGTGGTGTGTAAAAAGAGAGGTGCTCAAATGTTTGCTGAATGAATGGATTTTCCCCTATTTCAGCTAAAACACCTTACAAGCTGATTATCCGTCATTTCTTTTAACTAATAATAAGAAGCAGCCTTAAGCCTAAAGAATCCAACCCAAACTTCAACAGGCAAATTGGTTTTGTTTCACATTTAGAAACTGGAGAAGTTTGTGATTCTCAACATAGGATACAAGAGTCTCCGGCGGGGCAGAAGAAGGTGTTCTGGGTGGGGATACAAAAGGTAAAGATGAGGAATTCCGAGTGCCAACATCTATTTGGGGTTGGGAGTTGGGGAAGTAAGGAAGTAACCAAACTACAGACACAGAGCCCAAGCAGGTATGCTTTCACCTTTCCTCTGACATTAGGAGCACTTGGGTAGAAACCTCGTAAGAAACCACAATTCAGACCACATTAAAGACATAATAATAAAATAATGAAACTACTGTGCTCTATGTTTTGAGTAAATTATACCATTATGATGTAGTTCTCATTTCTCAGCTGTACCACTGTACAACAGACCAAGGTCTCTTCCCCAGTTGGGCCAGTTTATCTTCAATCTAACCCAAGATCGAGGAGATATTCTACATTTGCAAACCACCTTGCAAATGAATGCTATTATTTACAAATCAGTGCAAGTCTGTTATCACAGGAAATATAACACTAAAGGTGCAGCCATTGCCAATAATTCAAAATACATCAGTTAAAATGTGATACTGTTTTTTACAAAAAGTAATATGCCTTACTTCGGGGGATGGGGGAGAATAAAAGGGGGCTTGCCAGAAGGTGCTTTTCTTATTCCAAAAAGTTCAAATGAGTATGCCAGTAGTGTATACTAATTTTATATCTAATATACTAATTTTATATCTGTGTACATATAAATATATACATAAATACATAAATATCTTTAAAAGGTATATATGTGCATGTTTATCAGACAAAAATCATTTCAAAATCTTGGTTCTGCCACTAATAGGCAGAATGACTTAGCAAGTTAGGGAGGCTTTCTGACCTGTTTTCTGATCTATGAGTAATAATTATACACCCATCTCATGGCTCTGATGAGAGTTAAAATTGACGTATGGAAAAGACCTAAAACTTGGCTCAAAGAAACGGTAGTTGTGATGATGAGACAGATGAAGGAATATACACATATATACCTTCCCGTCCTCTTCCCCCCACTCTTCTCCCTCCCCCTCAACCACATAGGCCAGCCTTCTCTCCAGAAACACACAGCATTCAAAGGGAAGGGACTATTCTTTGAGATTCTGCGGAAGAAATTTAAAAAACTCTTAGCCACAAAACCCTCGGTCTGAAATTCTTCTCCCCCAAAATCCCAGAACAAAAAATCCTCAACTCAAACCCCTATACTTCAGAAGAAGTATTTACAGCGAAGACTGTTAAATAGTGGATTTCTGAGCAAAGGTTTCCTGAGAAGTCCAAGATTGTTCTCCAAAGCAGGGCTGTGGACAGAAGCAAGAAGCACAGGGCTGGTGTTTGTGCCTCTGACCACACAAAGAGCTGGCAGCTGAGTGAAGCAAGGCCGCCAAGGCTCTGCAGGCCTGCTTCTCATCCTCAAGCGCACATAAACGCAAGAGGGCAGACAAGGACAGACAAGACCCCTCGACACTCCTGACCAAACAACAATAAAATGTTTGGACTAGGAACATCTTCCTGAAAAACAGAGATCACTCAAATAAACTTATTTCAAAAATCTTTCCTCAAACTCATTCAGACGTAATCGTAGAAAACATCACCGGTGGCCACCTGCCCTGGCATATTCCACACCCATGTGGGCTAGACAGACCTACTATAGGCAGATTTTTCTCCTTGCCTAGTCCAAAAACTTAGTGAGTGTTATACTTCAATTTATAGAAAAAATATATACTTGGTCTTCATCCACAGTACCTGGCTCATAGCTCCCAAAACCCTTGGAATTTCCTGAGTGATAAGAGCAATGTAATAATATTCAGTCTCTTGTCCTCAGTTCCTGAGAAGGCTTCAGGGAAGGTGGCCTTTGGGTCCCACCCAAGGGTGAGGGCTGGTTCCCAGGAGAACCAACCATGTGATAAGAGGGTTGGAACTTTCAGTCCCACCGCCTGATTTCTGGGGAAGGGAGAAGGGCTGGAGGTTGAATCCACTGCCACTGGCCAATGATTCAGTCACGCAATGAGGCCTCCGTAAAAATCCAGAAGAGATGGCTTTTGTGCCCTTTCTGAGAGCTTCATGACGGCGAACCGTACCAGCGGCCGGGTCCCATGCCCTACAAGGACATAAGCTCCTTTGTTCAGGCCCTTGCCCTATACACTCTTCATCTGGCCATTGGTTTGTATCCTTTTATAATAAATCAGTAATCTAGTGAGAGTAAAATGGTCTTTCTGAGTTCGATGAGCCCTTCTAGCAAATTAATCAAACCAGAGGAGGGGGTTCTGGGAAGCTCTGATTTATAGCCAGTCAGTCAGAAGTACAGGTTAACAACCTGGACATGTGACTGTCATTCTGAGTAGGAGAAGGTCCTCGAAACCTCCAGTTTGTACCCGGTAGGTCAAAGCGGAGGTAACCACCCGGGCTTGGGACTGGCGTCTGAAGTGGAGGGGAGGTCTTGTGGCACTAAGCCCTTTACCTGTGGAATCTGATTCTATTTCTGGGTAGATAAGTGTCAAAATTGAGCGAAATTCTCAGACACACTGCCGGTGTCGGAGAATTGCTTGTTGGTGTTGGGAAGCCTACACACACACCAAGTTGGAACTGGGTCCAGGAACTCTTTGCAGTGAGCCATTGCCCCCCCAAGAAGCATTTGACCCTTCACCTTCACAGTGTATTGCATACTTCTAATTTGTTAGGTCATCATTTCTAATTATTTACTTAATGAATGCAAGATTAAGTTCCATATAGAGTCTCTCTCATTTTCTGATATATACTCATCAGTAACTATTAAGTAACTGACAGACTAGGAGTGTATTTGACACCTAATATACCTTACTTTAATATAAACATTTTATCCCACACTTATCAAATAGAAACTCAATAGATAAATCAGGGCTTCTTCATGGGAGAGAAAAATTAACTACTCCTCTCCAACAACTTTAACTTAAAAAGGGAAGCAAAAGACTGGGTAAAGACAGCTACATTTAGGCTTATAACAAAAATTTTCCCAAAGTATGTCAAAAATTATAACATTATCATCATAGCATATTAAAACAAGAGGAGAGTTGACACTGTGGTATACATTGAGAAGATAGGAATTTCCTTCAAGAAATGAAATTTATAACAATATTCCAGGGGAAATATGCAAAGCATGTAATAAAGACAGACAAGAATACAGATAAAAATTTTTAGTAACAAGAATCATTTTATTGAATCAATCCTATTTCCAAGTTTTAAAAAGGAAAATATATGAAAAAATTCTGAGAATATTTTATTAGCATAATTCCACTTCTCAATAAGACATAAAAGTATTACTGCTAAGAATCAACATGGAATATAAAACTGAAGTCTTAGAACTGGAAGGAATTTGGGAGATCACCAATAAGGGGAAGGTCAAGCTACGTGACCAAACAGGTGCACTAGAACAGTAAAAGCTGAATGTCCCACATCTCACTGTAATACTGGGTTGGCCAAAAAGTGCCTTCAGTTTTTAAGTAAAAATAAAAGACACATTTTTCATGTTCACCAAGAACTTTCTCGAACAACATCTTCACCCCTTTGTTCCACTACCTCCTGCCATTTTTCAGGCAACTTCATAATTCCATCTTCCCGAAATTTTTTATCTTTTTTAGCAAAGAACTGTTCCAGGTGCCTTTTACAGTCTTCCAGGGAACTGAAACTTTTTCCATTAAGAAAAGTTTGTAAAGACCTAAATAAATGGAAATTTGAAGGTGCAATGTCTGGTGAATATGGCGGGTGAATCAGAACTTCCCAGCCAGGCTGTAACAGTTTTTGCCTAGTCATCAAAGGAACATGGGGTCTTGCTTTATCCTGATGGAAGATTATGCATTTTCTGTTGACTAATTCTGGACGCTTTTCGTCAAGTGCTGCTTTCAGTTGGTCTAATTGGGAACAGTACTACTGGTTGGAATTAACTGTTTGGTTTTCCGGAAGGAGCTCATTATAGAGGACTCCCTTCCAATCTCACCATATACACAACATCACCTTCTTAGGATGAAGACTGGCCTTTGGTGTGGTTGGTGGTGCTTCATTTCACTTGCCCCATGACCTCCTCTGTTCCACATTATTGTACAGTATCCACTTTTCATCGCCCGTCACAAGCTGTTTTAAGAACGGAATGTTTTCATTACGTTTAAGTAGAGAATCGCATGTGGAAATACGGTCAAGGTTTTTTTCGCTTAATTTAGGTGGAACCCAGACATCAAAGCATTATAACCAAGCTGGTGCAAATGATTTCCAACGCTTGATTTGGGTATTTTGAGTATGTCGGCTATCTCCCGTGTGGTAGTTATACCACAATCAACGTTAGTTGATTGCTCTCAATTAATGTCTCTATTTGATCACTGTCAACTTCAACTGGTCTACCCGACTGTGGAGCATCGTCCAGTGAGAAATCTCCAGCACGAAACTTCACAAACCACTTTTGACACGTTTGATCAGTCACAGCACCTTCTCCAAATGCTGCACAAAGCTCGTTTTGGTTGCATTTTTACCGTTCTTGGAATGATAAAGAATAATATGCCGAAAATGTTGCTTTTTTTCTTCCACCTTCAATTTTAAAACGGCTACACAAAAATTCACCAATTTTGGTGAGTCTTTTTTAAATACATGCTGATGTGACAGCTGTCACATACAATCTAACAGAACTGTTTCGAATGAAGTTAAAGACAGCTAAGCGCTGCTAGAGCCGTCTTACGGAAAAAACCTAAAGAACGTTTTGGCCAACCCAATCCCATCTCTCCCAAAGAATTCTAAGTCTCTGCTTTTTTTCATTAAAAAGAAAAAAAAATCCCCCTGGCCCTTTTAAAATCTTTCAGTGGCTTTCAAATGGCATGCTGAATTCCAAACTGTTATTGGTGATAAAAGACGTTTCCTGTCTCTGACACTACAACACGCTGCTAGGTTCTTAACAAATTTTTAGTCCAAAGAATTGCAGAGGAAATATTTTTAACAGGGTCAAGGGTGTCTTTAAAAATAGTACATTTTCACATCCCTTAGCTAATATGAGTGCTTAGGGGAAAATAATTACAGTGACGCTTATTGCAATATATTCAAGTCTAAGAGAATAAGCTCAAAACACTCAACGCAATTTTTAAAGACAACTTCTTAGAACAGGTTTAGGTTTCACGGCAAAATTGAGAGGAAGGTACAAGGATTTCCTACATGTCACCTGCCCCCCACGTGCGTGTGATCTCCCCCACTACCAACATCCCCACCAGAGTGGTTCGTTTGTTACAGTCTATAAACCTACACTGACACGTCGGAATCACCCAGAGTCCACAGTTGACATTAGGCTTCACTCGGTGTACTTTCCGTGGGTTTGGACAGATGTGAAATGACGTGTGTCCACCATTACTGTACCATACACAGTACTTCCACTGCCCTAACAATCCCCCCCACCGTGCTCAGCCTGTTCATCCCTCCCCCACCTCAACCCCTGGCAACCCCCGATTTTTTTACTGTCTCCATAGTTTTGCCTTTTCCAGAATGTCATGTAGTTAAAAACCATACAGTATCTAACCTTTCCAGACGGGCTTCTTTTACTTAGTAAGATACATGTAACGTTCCTCCATGTCTTACCATGGCTTGGTAGCTCACTTCTTCCCGGTAACGGATAATAGTCCACTATGTGGATTTACCACAGTTTATGTATCCATTCACCTACCAAAGGACATCTTGGTTGCTTCCAGGATTGAAAATTATACATAAACCTGCTATAAACATACACGTGTAAGTTTTGGGGTGGACATACGTTTTCAACTCATTTGGGTAAAAGAACACAACTGCTGGGCTGTGTGGTAAGATGTTTCATTTTGTAAAAATCACCAAACCGTCTTCCAAAGTAGCTGCAGCACGTTGCATTCCCAACAGCAGTGAAGGAGAGCTCCCGTCGCTCCACATCTTCACCAGCAGTTGGTATTGTCAGTGCCCTAGATTTTGGTTATTCTAATAGGTGTGTAGTGGTAACTCACTGTTGTTTTCATTTGTATTTTCCTGACGACAAATGATTTGGAACATCTTTCCATATGTTTATTTGCCACCCATATATATATATCTTCTCTTGTGAGGTGCTTGTTAAGGTTGCTGGCCATCAGGTTATTTGTTTTCTTACTGTTGAGGCTTAAAAGCTTTTTGTATATTATGGATAATAGTGCTGCATCAGATGTGTGTTTTGCAAATATTTTCTACCAGTCTGTAGCTTGCCTTCTCATTATCCTGACATTGTCTTTCACAGAACAAAAATGTTTAGTTTTAGTGACGCCCACCTTCTCAATTTTTCTTTAATGGATTGTGCCTTTGAGGCTGTATCTAGGAAATTATCGCCCACACCCAAGGTCATCTAGGCTTTTTCTATGCTATCTTCTAGGAGTTTTATAGTTTTGCATTTCACATGTAGGTCTACTATTCAGTTTCAGTTACTTTTTGGTGAAAGGTTTATGGTCTGTGAATAGATTTCTTTTTCTGCTTGTGGATGTCCAATTGTTCACGCACCCTCTGCTGAAGAGACTATCTTTGCTCCACTGTATTGCCTTTGCTCCTTTGTCAGATATGAGTTGATTATATTTATGTGAGTCTATTTCTGGGCTCTGTATTGTTCCGCGGATCTGTCTGTCTATTTTCTTCACCAGCACCTCACGCTCTTGATTACGGTACTTTTGTAGTTAAGTCCAGGTGTCAGTTGGTGACAACCCTCCAACTCTGTTCTTCTCCTTCAGTGCTGTGCTGGCTGTTCCGAGTCTTTTGCCACACCGTGTAAACTTTAAAATCAGTTTGTCGATATCCACAAAGTAACCTGCTGAAATTTTGATTAGGACTGCACTGAACCTATAGATAAAGCTGGAAAGAAACGACATCTTGCCAGTATTGAGTCTTGTTATGTATGAACATGGAATATCCTGTTTATTTAGTTCTCCTTTGATTTCACTCAGTTTTGCAGTTTTCCTCAGATACATTTTGTGTACATCTTCTTAGGTTGATATCTAAGTATTCCATTTTTGGAGGTGCTAATGTAAATGGTATTGTGTTTTTAATTTCAATTTCCACTTGTTCATGGCTGGTACGGAGGAAAGCAACTAACTTTTGCATATTAACTTTATATCCTGAAGCCTTGCTATAATCGCTTATTAGTTCCAGGAGTTTTTTTGTTGTTGATTCTTTCAGATTTTCTACACTGACAATCACAACATCTGTGAAAAAAGACTTATTTTTTTCCCTCCCAGTCTGGATACCTTGTTTTCCTTTTCTTGTCTTATTGCATTAACTAGGTCTTTCAGTACAAGGTTGAAAAGGAGTGGTGATCAAACAGGAGGGAAGGGGGCAGGGCACAACCTTTGAAAGAATGACACAGCCTGAGGACATGACATAAACTGATTAGAACCAAATGGGTCCAAGTTGCATTCCACTAAACCTTGAGCCCCAGTATACGCTCCCTGTAACACACCAGCAAGCTAAATGACACAGCCACAGGCTCCATGACAGTTCCAAGGCGGACAGTAAGCATCAAAGAGTGGGCCGTGGTCCAATTCCTGGAAATCCCTGCCCCTTCCAGAAATAGCAGGAATACTCCTCCCCCTCATTAGCCTGTGAACTTACCCAGCCCTATGTAAACTGACAACCCCCATACCTTGGCGCCTCTCTCACCTTCTGAGATGGCCTACACTCTGTCTGTGGAGTGTGTTTCTCTCTAAACAAATCCACTTCTTACGTATCACCTTGACTCTCACTGAATTCTTTCTGCAATTAGACATCAAGAACCTGAGCTTCATGAAGTCCTCAAACCAGGTATGTGATCTCAGTTGGAAGACCATGGGTTTTGGCCGGGTTCAAGTCCCCGCTGTGTGGGTTCAAGTCCCAATATGAGGTGCATGGTTTCAGCGAAACAGGACATCCTTGCCTTGTACCTCATCTTAGTTATAAAATAACAACTTTCTCATCACAAAGTATAATATTAGCTGTAAGTTTTTTATAGATGGAGTGACCTTAACAAAAACGGTAAAGTAGGGAGTTCAAAAGGCCTGACCCTCCACAGAGCAAAAACTGTCAGAATCAACTTTGTCAGAATTTTGGAAAATAGTCAGATGTTTACAGCAACCAAAATACATTAGATCCAGAAAAATGCAACTTAAAAACAGAAGGGCTTTGTGCATTTCTACTCGCCATCGTCCCACCCACTCCCTTGCTGGGCAGTGGTACTGAAGACAGCAGCCACATTCGCGGTGTTGGGACCTGGTCCCTGGCTCCAGAGGAAGCAGAGCGGATCATGATCTCAAAACTAAACTACGGTCTGGAACCGCCTGTATCAGCGAGGAAAAGTGCAAAAGCACTTCAGTGTTAGCAAATGATAATAGTTAACATTTACGTAGCACTTTCGAGGTGCCAGGTTCTAAGTGCTCTTCCCTACTGCAAACTTCCCAACATCGAAACCTCGTCCTCCCCTCGGTCCTCCCTCTCTCCCATCTTCCCCACTCTGTCCTCTTTCCCCTTCCTCTTCCCCCTCTTTCTCCTCCATATCACACATCAGAAAACTGAGAGTCAGAATAAAATATTTGTCCAAGGTCTAATTAGTAAAGGGCAAAGGCAGAATTAAAACCCAGTGGGTCTGTCTTGAAATCAAACAATAGTACAGTCTCCCCTTTTTTTTTTTGCTGTTTTGTTTCTGTTTTTGCTTTTTTTCGCTTGTCATTTCCAAATTTAGTGAGGGAGTCACAAACATCTATATGAAAAGTCCGTTGACAGGGGGACCAGAGGTGATATCTAAATTGGGCACTGAAGGACTAACGAGGGTTAGCCAAGGGGGAGAGGGAAGGCCTTCTGGCAAAGGGAACAGCATGGGTCAAAGTCTGGAAATGAGTGTGTGTGTTTGGGAGTGGGGTGGCGGGGTGGCGGGTGTGGGGGGGGATATTGCAACTAACTCCGGCTGAGAAGTACAATGCCAAGAGAAGATTCTAGAGATAAATGTGTAGAGCAAAGCCAGGGTCAGATAACAACAGGCCTGGTAAGCCATAAACTGTTTTGTCCTGAAGGCAAAGACAGCTACTAAAGGGCTTACTGAAGCATGGGAGTGACAGGATCCTAATCACACTTGTAAAAAACAATCCCAGCTTTAGTGAGTAAGCGCTGGCAAAACGAGCAAGTCAAAATTCCACCCTCATTCCCATATGCTGCTGGCGGGAGGGTAAATCGGCGTGATCACGCTGGAAAAGTGTTGGGCAGCATCTAGTGAAACTGAACATATGCAGCTCCTATGTCCCAGCAATCCCCCTTGACAGCACTGCATACTTCTGACCATCAAAGCCACACACAGGTGGCTTCCTTGGCGGCGCAGTGGTTGAGAGTCCGCCTGCCGATTCAGGGGACACGGGTTCGTGCCCCGGTCCGGGAAGATCCCACGTGCCGCGGAGCAGCTGGGCCCGTGAGCCATGGCCGCTGGGCCTGCGCATCCGGAGCCTGTGCTCCGCCACGGGAGAGGCCGCAACAGTGAGAGGCCCGCGTACCGCAAAAAAAAATAAATTAAAAAAAAAAAAGCCACACACAGTACTAGAATATTCAAGGAAGCACTCTTTCTGAGAGCCCAAACATGGAAAGACCAAAACGTTCGTCAACGGAATAGAAAAGAAAGCTGTATATTCACACAACGGAATACCATATAACAATAAGAATTTGTTACAGCTGCATGCAACGGTGTGGGTGAAGTGCACAGACAGAACGCTGAACAAAAGCAGCGAAAGACAAAAGCGTAAATACTGCGTGATTCCATTTATAAACTGTTTTTCAATTACCGTCTGTAAGAAGTCGGAAAGGTGGGTATCCTAAGGCGTAGTAACTGGAAGGGGGCACGGTTAGGGCTTTGGTAAGATTATCCTCATTTTTCAGTCAAGGAAGCCAAAATTCAGAGAGGTTAAATTACTGCGAACTAGCAAGTGGTAGAAACGACATTCGAACCCGGGTTTACAAAACTATGAAAACTATACAGCCCGGGGTTAAAAGCTACTTAGAAAAACTGTCATGTCTTTAACCAGTTCTCCTCAGGCCTTCAGGTGGCTGACCGCGTTGCGAGCACTGCCTTTCCATCTCCACACGAGCGTCCGCGCCTCTCCTAAGTGAAACCTGCCCCAATCTCTCCCTACACCCTCAACAGATCAGGAAACTAGCTGGCTTGAAAGTTACTTTTAAAATACTTTTTAAAAAATTATCATTTATTAAGGGCTTACTAATAAGTGCCTGGCATTTATCAGCCTTTTCTCAATAAGAATAGAGGGGGTTCAAGAGATAAATACTCTGGGGTCACAAGGCTAAAAAGCACCAAAACTAAGATCCAAATCCAAGTCTTGCTGAATCCAAATCCAAAGTTCTACGACATCAGCTTCCATCTTTCACTTTACCTTGTTAATGATCGATTTATCTGTTTTGACCTCAAGATTCTAATCTCTCTGAAAGTCAAGACACTCTAACTTATTACCTTTGGATCCTCTGCTCTAAGTAGAATGCCTACCACATAACAGGAGCTCATTAAAGGTTAGGGTTAGTAAAAGAACTAAGTAATTAATAGGTATAATTTCCTCTGAAGATAAAAAATAAAGACTCTATAAGAATACACAGGTGCTTATTAGATCACTCAACAAACATTCACCAAGTGCCTCCTACACCCCCAGAAACTTGACATTTTCTGGGGTAAGAATTAGAAACACGTTCTTCTGTCACAAAGTCTATAGGGCTGTGCTTGTCCAACACAGTAGCTATTAGCCACGTGTGGCTACTGAGCGCCTGAAAAGCTGCTTCTCCAAAAGGGAGATGCGCTGTAAGTGTAGAATATATATGGATTTCAAAGCCAACAGTGAGACTGTAACTGAAAAATATTAAGTAACTGGATGACTTACTGGGTTAGATTAGATGTGTTATTAAAATTAATTTCAGCTGTTTACTTTTTTAAAGGGGTCACTAGGAAATTTGTTTTAATTAATCTTTATTGGAGTATGGCTGTTTTACAATGTTGTGTTAGCCTCCACTGCACAACAAAATGAATCAGCCCTACACATACAGCTATCCCCTCCCTTTGGGACTTCCCTCCCATTTAGGTTACCACAGTGCATCGGGTGAGTTCCCTGTGCTATACAGTGCGTTCCCATCAGTTGTCCATTTTATACAGAGTATCAGTAGTGTATATGTGTCAATCCCAGTCTCCCACTTCCTCCCACCCCAGCCCTTTCCCCTTGGTGTCCATACCTTTTTGTTCCCTACGTCTGTGTCTCTATTTCTGCTTTGCAACTAAGACCATCTATACCATTTTTCTAGATTCCACATATATATGCGTTATTATACAACATTTGTTTTTCTCTGCCTGACGTATTTACCTCTGTCTGACACTCTCTAGGTCCATCCACGTCTCTACAAATGACCCAATTTCATTCCTTTTTATGGCTGAGTAATATTCCACTCTATATATGTACCAAATCTTTAGCCATTCCTCTGTTGATAGACATTTAGGTTGCTTCCATGTCCTGTCTATTGTAAATGGTGCTGCGATGAACATTGGGGTGCATGTGTTTTAAGTGGCCACTAGGAAATTTTAACTTACATATGTGGTTTGCATTACATTTCTATTGGACAGCACTGCTCTGAGGACTTTTTGTTTTCCTGCTTATTCAAGATCTCTTTCCCTTAATTTAGGCTATTAAAATGCACAGCAGAAACTGACAGTCCATTCAGTTGCCATCCTCTGTCCTGGGTTCCACATAGAGAAGTAAATTTATTGTGTTTTCTTCTCTTGCAAGAGTGTTCTTAGACTGTATTAGTATTCAAAAGACATGCTCCAACTTTGCCAACCTACTTAAAAATTGATTTTGACATTACTATTTTTAAGTGATTGACACGTAAGACAAATAACGCTTTTGATTTCTATAAAGTGATGTACATCATCATAATTTCTTTAAACCTTTATAGATCACCTAGTACATTGTCTCATGTGATTCTAACAAAAGGCTTGAGGGAGCTAGGGCTATTATTCTCATCCCCTTTTATGATGCAAAACCGGAAACAAGGCTAAGTAATCTGCCCAAGAATATACGACTGACTGACCATTAGCAGAGTGGAGACTCAAGCCAGGCTTTCACACCCATCTCAGGGGTGTTTCAGAATAAGAGATTACTCTTTGCATTAGTTTTCTGTGGCTACTATAACAAATCACCACACACCAAACCGGGCGACTTAAAGCAACAGAAATTCATTTTCTCACAGTTCTGGGGGCAGCGCGGGGCGGAGCGGGCGGACCTCACTCTGGCCGAGGGACGAGGGACGGTGACTATGCCCTGAGGCCTCCTGGGCAGGCTCCCGTTTCCTCTTTGGCTGTGTGATCTCCCTCCCCGTCTCTCCTGTAAAGACACTTGTCATTGGATTCAGTGCCCATCCAAGTAATCCAGGACGAACACATCTCGAGATCCTTAGTTTAGTTACATCTGCAAGACTTTTTTTCCAAATAAGGTAACGTTCACAGGTTCTGTGGGGGTCGGGGGGAGGGACCATTCAACCCACCATGCTCTCCTGCAGCCCCCCAGAGCCACTGCTCTGTAAAGTAGCTTGGCTCTATGTTCCAGTTCACATGTCCTGGCTTTTGTTCCCAGGAGCAGTAAAAATAAAACACCGATGATTGATTAGGGAAAAAGTAAGGATTTGGAGTCAGGCAGACATGGACCCCAAAAGTGGCTCTAACATTGGTTAACTGTGTGACTTTGGATAAATTATTTAATCTCCCTGGGCCTCAGTTTTATCTTCTGATAGAAGTAATAACACCTGCCTTATGCGGTTTTATGATCATTGCATTTTCTTAAAAAAAGTAAACCGTCAGCACTGTGAAACATCACCTAGGCTACCTTGCCCCACCTTCTTTTTCAGATTTATGCCTTCAGTCAAACAATATCTGGGTTTACCTTACAGAGTGAAGGATCTTTAGAAAACCTACACACACCTCTCATGCACAACCTTAAGTAAATCCAGGGTGTAAAACATCTAAATTTCCTAAAAGGATGAGTTATTATGTGCTTCACAAAAGGTTCCTTTGCTTTACAAAAGAATTCAACGTCTACGTTTACCTTAAATACCAAATCAAATCTGCAAATCTCCGTTAAAAGGTTGGCTCGCTCTGCATATGGTTTATGCTTAATAACTGTTTTATGGAAAAGAACACATCTGCATAAAGGGAGGCAAATTTGCAGTCTCTTCCCAAAACCTTGTTTCCTACTATAGTGGTGCCCCATGAAAGAAAGAGTACAGTTAGACCTGCCAAGCTGGAAGCACAAACCTGAAACACAAGTGCAAGTAGTTTTCTTCTAAGAGCTGAACTAAACTGCACTCATTTGTGGGCAATCTTTATTGCTGATGCTGACTCGTCCCTGGAGATACTATTGGTCTTTTTTTTTTAATTCATTTTTATTGGAGTACAGTTGATTTACAATGTTGTGTTAGTTTCTGCTGTACAGCAAAGAGAATCAGTTATACATACACATATATCCACTCTTTCTTAGATTCTTTTCCCATATAGGTCATTACAGAGTACTGAGTAGAGTTCCCTGTGCTATACGGCAGTTCCTTGCTTGTTATCTATTTGTTTTTCTTAACATCTTTATTGGAGTGTAATTGCTTTACTATTGGTTTCATATTTTTTGGCCCACATTTCCTTACAGAATTAATGTTAAATAGAGCAGAGAGAAGTACCACCGGGAGAGTATTCTCAGAGGCAGTTTGGCTCAAGAAATAAAATGGACAGTCACTAACTCAGACCTGCATTTTACATGCTGAAAAACAATGGGAAGTAATAAAATGTAGAAGGACAGATGGAGAATCCAATGTGACTGATGTCCTTATGGCAGCCCTCGCAAACCAATACATTCTCCTTTCTGACAATCTTATTTCTAAAACTGTTTTTAAAGGCAGAATGAATCTTTCTAATAAATGCATAAATATTGTGTCCAATAATAAACATGCAAAAAACACTATTAATCTGATCTGATATCTGAGCCATGCAAATGCATAACTACAGTCTTCCTAATGCTTAAATTTAGTTGCACTCACTAGGAGAACAATCAAGATAAATGGGAGAGTTCCGACTAAGAACTAACACAATGCATATAATAATGTGATTTACTATACACTTGCAAACAATACATATTTGAAATTATAGCAATTCATTATTTTACTTTATTAATTCATTATTTATTATTCATTATTTTAATATCAAAAAATTATATTTTAAGATAAATGTTTTCCAAGTCAAAACCAATATACTCAAGTACTACTTCATTTTAAAACAGGAATAACTCAATTCCCTTTAATAAAGTTAATAAACTAGCATCCCATCCCCCAAAAGTCTTCAAAGTCTTTGCTGAAAAGACCAATGCTATATGGGATCTTCGGTACATCAATTTTCTAAACTCTAACTTAAGACCCTCTCCACCATTAGCATGATCTTTGAAGACAGAAACCATAACTTATTTATCTTCTTATTCCCAGAGCCTGTAACTACTGTTGACTCTTGTTAGTAGCAGTAGTTATATTCTATAAATCCAAAGCAAACACTAAATTAGTGAATACTGAGACACTGCCCTTGGAGAAATAGAGGGTTTGGTTCCTATAAACTTCTGTCACAACATTTTCACCAACCGATCAATATATAGCCTTGTTTTATGTGTGTTTCTATTTAAAGATACCTTAAATATATAATAAGTATACCTCATTTAGCATATACTGTTGATTAGTTAACATTGAACTTACAGCCAACAGCACTGTAACTCATTCCTGAATGGAGCTTATCTGACACCTGTATTTTCTCCATAATAAGGCCCATCACAGCCAGCTTGTGCCTAAGAAGCCTAAACAGCACTTCAGTGCTCTAGTCGGAAGCCATTTTTAACAGTGAAGTCACCAATAAAAAGCACAAAAATGGGGAAAACGTGGCACTAAATATACCACGGAAAGGACTTTTGTTTACAGGGTGAGAGCTGAAACAGTAAGGTAGAGTATGGCACTGTTTGACCTCAGCTGGGAACGTGTGTGTAGGATGACTCATATTTTCCACTGCTCTATGTGTACACATGCCCATGAGTAACATGAAAGCACTGTGAGTACTGATTTTGGAGCTACAAATAAATTTTAGTGAGTAGGCAAATTTGCAAATGCAGAATCCACAAATAAAGAGATTCAACTCATTTTCACATCGTAGCCATTTGATAAATGTCTTAGAATTGAAGGAATAAATGAATGAAATCACTATCATAATGAGATGTTCCCTTTACTTCTAGTAATTTCATTATTTTGATCCCATCTAAAACATACCCATATGACACTGAATCCACCAGGGCAGGAAAAGCTGTGCATGTCATGACCCAGGCTGTTTGTTAGCCATCAAGCTAACAACCTGAGTCTGTGGGAACTAAGCCCTCTGCCTTGCCCACCTAGCAAGCAGGTTACCTTCTTTGTTTATTCTACTAGCTTTTTGCTGATAAATATGAATATACTGAGACAGCACATGCCATGAAATTATGTTGGGAAATCTAAGGAATCAAGTCCTGCCAATAGAATGGAACAAGAAATCACACACTATTTATAATTGGCACTGAGATATTAAAAACTTCCTATGTTTAAGAGTCAATATCACTGCTGTGGATAATGTTATCTCTGAGGGAAAGTAAGGCCAAAACAAAGTTGAAGGAATCATGCTCCCTGACTTCAGACTACACTAAAAAGCTACAGTAATCAAAACAGTATGGTACTGGCATGAATACAGACTTATAGATCAATGTAATGGGATAGACAGCCCAGAGATAAACCCACACACCTATGGTCAATTAATCCACAACAAAGGAGGCAAGAATATACAATGGAGAAAAACAGTCTCTTCAATAAGTGGTGCTGGGAAAACTGGACAGCTACATGTAAAATAAAGAAAATTAGAACATTCTCTAACACCATATATAAAAATTAACTCAAAAAGCGTTAAAAACCTAAATGTAAGACTGGACACTGTAAAACTCCTAGAGGAAAACATAGGCAGAACACCCTTTGACATAAATCGCAGCAACATTTTTTTGGATTTGTCTCCTAGTGTAAGGGAAATAAAAACAAAAATAAACAAATGGGACCTAATGAAACATAAAAGCTTTTGCACAGCAAAGGAAACCATAAACAAAATGAAAAGACAACCTACAGACTGGGAGAAACTATTTGCAAATGATGCTACTGACAAGGGATTAATTTCCAAAATATACAAACTGCTCATACAGCTTTATATATATATATATATATATATATATATATGTATATATACACATATGTAAATATATATTTATATACATATTTTTATATATATTTATATATATATATATATAAAAACAAGCAACCCAATCAAAAAATGGGCAGAAGATCTAAACAGACATTTCTCCAAAGAAGACATGCAGATGGCCAACAGGCA
The DNA here is from genome assembly GCF_949774975.1 of Lagenorhynchus albirostris. NCBI lineage: Eukaryota > Metazoa > Chordata > Mammalia > Artiodactyla > Delphinidae > Lagenorhynchus > Lagenorhynchus albirostris. The sequence goes on along the minus strand of NC_083106.1, from coordinate 3,457,383 downwards.
CATGGAAAGATGCTTAATACCGCTAATAATTAGAGAAATGCAAATCAAGTACAATAAGCTATCACCTCACACCAGTAAGAATGGCTATCATTAAAAAGTCTACAAATAATAAATGCTGGAGGGCTTCCCTGGTGGCGCAGTTGTTGAGAGTTCGCCTGCCGATGCAAGGGACATGGGTTCGTGCCCCTGTCCGGGAAGATCCCACGTGCCGCGGAGTGGCTAGGCCCGTGAGCCATGGCCGCTAAGCCTGCACGTCCAGAGTCTGTGCTCTGCAACAGGAGAGGCCACAACAGTGAGAGGCCCGCGTACCGCAAAAAATAATAATAATAAATAAATAAATGCTGGAGAGGATGTGGAGAAAAAGGAACCCTCCTGCACTGTTGGTGGGAATGTAAATTGAGACAGCCACTATGGAGAACAGTATGGAGGTTCCTTCAAAACTAAAAACAGAGCTACCATGTGATCCTGCAATCCCACTCCTGGGCATATACCCTGAGAAAACTTTAATTAGAAAAGATACATGCACCCCAATGTTCATAGAAGCACTATTTACAACAACCTAAGTGTCCATCAACAGATGAACAGATAAAGAAGATGTGGTATGTATGTGTGCATGCACGTGCGCACACACACACAGACACACACACACACACGATGGAATATTAGCCATAAAAAAAGACAGAAAGAATGCCATTTGCAGCAACATGGATGGACCTAAACATTATCACACTAAGTGAAGTAAGTCACAATCTTTTATGGGAAACGAATCTAAAAAAGAGTGGATACATGTATATGTAAAATTGAATCACTTTGCTGTACACCTGAAACTAACACAACATTGTAAATTAACTATACTTCAATTTAAAAAATGATTAAAAAATAATTTAAGAAATTAAAAAGTAATAATAATAATTAATGACCCAGTTTCTCCCTGGTGACTAAGAAATGCCACAATTAGGAATATAAACATCTAAGTTCTGCACACTAATTTAAACTTGCTGCACAGAAGTAAGAGAACTGTGTTCATTTATATTAGAGAAAAATTTAAATATTGGGTTGGCCCAAAGTTCGTTCAGGTTTTTCGGGTTTTTCTTGAAAGTTTCATAAATGTCACCTATTATCTCTAAAGCTCCAGTTCCCTTCCTCAATACTTAATCACTTATAATGATAGTTAAGTTGGCAGCCAAAGAAAAGGTGCATTATTTTTCTGGTCACTGTGACACCGTTTAATCTGTGTGTTAAAGAAAGACTATCAGCGTCCTTCTCTGAGCTCTCCCACTTACTGAGTTACTGACAAGCTATTTAGCCTTTTTGTGCCTCAATTTCCTCATCTGTAAAATGGAGACAAAAATAGTATCTATACCTCATAGGACTGTTTTAAGGATTAAGGGAGGATATGAGATGAAAATGTTTTAAAATTGTGCTCAGAAATTGATAGCTACTGCTAGCACATACATATAAAACATTAGCTTATGTATTAATTAGCAGAAGACATAACACTATGTCATCAGAAAAGCGGTCGCAGTAGAATATCACAGCTTCAAAATAAAACTTTAGGAATTCAGTGGCATTTATACATTCCCAAAGCACTTTTTTTCACCTTCCTGAGTGACAAAAACATAGACATTCAACAGTCATTCTTCACAGCTTTTTCAATTTCAACATATTTTACCCTTCTCCATTATTCCAATTGGATGTACATGCTTACCAATGTAATCTAGAGTTCTCACGCTAACTTTAGTCAAAAGCGTGTATTCTGAAATAGAAAATCTAGATGATAACGAAAAATCTGAATTTCACTAACCTGAGCTGATCTCTGAATTAATAATTAATAATTTTGATATAAAATGTGCCAGGATGTTTAGGTTTGCAGACCATCCGTTCAATTTGCTGTAGGCACCTTGGGCTCCCCTTTTTAACAAGGCAGTCATAAAATTACAGATTTGAAGCTCTCTTTATTCTCAAGGATTTCATAATAGCCATTAATATAGTCAAGCAGACATTTTACCAGATAATATAAAGCTCAGACCTTATCACTGTGATGATAATTTGGCTCGAGATTGTGGTCTGATATCTGGATGTTTTTAATCAGGAGAGAGAATATGTTTGGTGTACACACCAGTAGATTATCACCAGTTTTAACGGTTCAATCCCATGAAACTAATGTTTCTCCTATTTCAGTATAAACACCAATAAGTGTGTTGAGATGAATGGCCTGTCAGATGTTAAGGGCTGCTGAATTGATCCTAGTCGATACTTGTTTTTTTCCCCCTCCTCATAGATTTATTAAGATACCTGGGGTGATACCCAGGTATCATCTAATTTGCTACACTTATTTTTTCACAAAAAAATACAAAAACAAATGCGACGCCTTGTAAGTGGTAACAAATATATCACAGAAATCATGCATAATGAGTTAAACATATTTTTGCTGACCAACATTTCTGCCAAACAACTCAGAAATAATATTAAATGGTTTAAACAGACAGGAATCTGGCCTACAGTCAAGCAAAGCAATAACATGTTAAAAAAAAAAAAAAAAAAAACTTCAATAGAGCTGATTTTTCAGACAAAGAGCCTTTTCTCCCTCTGGCAGAAAATGCGGGAAAGGAGCCAAGGCGCTACTTATCGGCTGTCTGACATCAGGGGAGGGCTGTGTGCGTCAGCCAGCCCAGCAGGGACCCCTGGCTCATGGCAGTGGACCATGTGCTGCTTATCTTATCAGTTTACAGTGTCTGGCACTTCCACCGTTACTGTGCGAACCTGGGGGGAAGGAAGGTGTATAACTGTGAGGGTATAGGTTACAGTTGTGAGCTAAGCAGGTTTTAGCCACTTATTAACAACAACAAAAAAAACAGTCCAACGTGATACGTTAGTTATAATGAAAGTTTCTGCCCTCAACCTCAACCTTAAGAGAAAGAGAGTTCTTTTAAAAAGGCTCTCTAGCTATATGACGACCACCTCTCCTCCTACTTACGCAAATGTATGTCAAAGTTACAGTTCCAGAAGAATGATTCTGTTATATTCCACTTAGAAGAGTTAAAGAAAAAGCAATTTGTTAGAAAATGTACATGTAACTCTTATACTAGTTCCATTAAAACAGTCATTTGGGGGTTGGGACTGAGATTTAAACTGTTTTCAAGTGTTCGCCAATGTTCGCAACTCTTAAACACAAGATCTGAGAGGCAGAGAGATACACTCAACCACCCGGGTGCAGCTCAGTCACGTCACTCAAACCAGGACTGAGAGTCTCCTGCAGAGATAAACTGACTTATAAAAACTACCTAAAAATTAATTTTTTAAAAAACTGTAATTTATTTTAAAATCACTTTAAAACAAATTTTAAATATTTGGGAAAGATCATACTTGCTAAGTAAAAATTAATTCTGTCAATGTAATAAACACTTATATTTTGAATGTCCAAAACAAATTTTTATTTACTATTCTCAACTCGGCTTATATGTTAAATGGTTCTCTATAAAAAAATGATAGTACCTTTACATGATGATTTATATCTCAAAATACTACACACCACAAACTACGTTGTCATCCGGGTTATACAGCTAATAAAACTATAGACATAAAATTACAGTAAACCCACTGCTTATTATTCCTTCAAGCTTACTGGTTAAATTAGAATAAATAATTAATTTGCACCCAAATACTCCTCTATATGGGTTGGAGGTCATAAATCATGGATTGAAAAATTGTTCTCGCTCCCCCATGACAAAATTCCTGTCTGACCACACCTTCTGTTACAGACTGCACTGTAACCCTGCAAAATTCTACACTGAAGTTTAAACCCCCAGTGTGATGGTATTTGGAGCTGGAGCCTTTGGGAAGTAATTAGGTTATGGGAGTGGGGCCCTCCTGACGGGATTAGTGTCCTTAAGAGATGCCAAGTCTCTCTTGCTGTGAGGATGCAGCAAGTAGAGGGCCATCTGCAAGCCAGGAAAAGAGCTCTCACCAGGAACTGAACAAGCCAGCACCTGGATCTTGGACTTCTCAGCCTCCAGAACAGTGAGAAATAAATGTCTGCGGTTTAAGCCACACAGTCTATAGTAATCTGTTATAGCAGCCCTAGCGGACTGATCCACCTTTTCCTATCCTTATGCCTTGTTCTTTCATTCCTGTTGAGCCTGGTCTTTGCCCTCAACTGTACACTTTGGCTCCTGTTCACCTGGTTTCTCTGCCATTAGAATTAATTTTATCTCACTATTGAGTCTGGAAACCTTTGCCAATTACTGCAATGATGGCTTAACTACCACCACAGAATCCCTTGCATATCCCCAACACTAGGCAAACCCACCATCCAATTCCTTTCACTGGTATTTCTAATTGTTTAGAGAAAAATGCACAGTCATGCCAATACTTTGTACTTCCCCCAAGATGACTCCCTATCTTGATCCCAAAGCAGCTGAACCAAGACTGCTACATTACTCTTAACATCCAGACACATAATTATCTCCCTGACATGTGACTTGACCTTTTTTTCTTCCTCCTGAGAGCATCCTTCACTTTTCCTGTTCAACATTTCTCTCTACCTTCTGTTCTTAACTCAGCTAGGTACCCCTCTTGGTTCTTCATTACTTCTTTGCCTTGCTCACTCAAGTATCTCCCTTCTACATCTCCTGTCTTCAAACTCTCTTTATCCCCTTCTATCAATTTCTAATATGCTTAGGCTTCCACTAACCCTGAAACAACCAAGACTTCCCACCACCGCAAAGCAATCTTAAGAAAAACGGAGCTGAAGGAATCAGGCTCCCTGACTTCAGAATATACTACAAAGCTACAGTAATCAAGACAGTATGGTACTGGCATAAAAACAGAAATATAGATCAACAGAACAGGATAGAAATCCCAGAGATAAACCCACGCACCTATGATCACCCAATCTATGAAAAAGGAGGCAAGAATACACAATAGAGAAAAGACAGCCTCTTCAATATGTGGTGCTGGGAAAACAGGACAGCTACATATAAAAGAATGAAATTAGAACATTCCCTAACACCATACACAAAAATAAACTCAAAATGAATTAAAGTCCTGAATGTAAGGCCAGACACTATAAAACTCTTAGAGGAAAACATAGGCAGAACACTCTTTGACATAAATTGCAACAAGGTCCTTTTTGACCCACCTCCTAGAGTAATGAGAATAAAAACAAAAATAAACAAATGGGACCTAATGAAACTTAAAAGCTTTTGCACAGCAAAGAACCATAAACAAGACAACCCTCAGAATGGGAGAAAATATTTGCAAATGAAGCAACTGACAGAGGATTAATGTCTAAGATATACAAACAGTTCATGCAGCCCAATATCAAAAAAAAACCAACCCAATCAAAAAATAGGTGGAAGACCTAAATAGACATTTCTCCAAAGAAGACATACAGATGGCCAACAAACACATGAAAAGATGATCAATGTCACTAATTATTAGGGAAATTCAAATCAAAACTACAATGAGGTATCACCTCACACCAGTCAGAATGGCCATCATCAAAAAATCTACAAACAATAAATGCTGGAGAGGGTGTGGAGAAAAGGGAACCCTCTTGCACTGTTGGTGGGAATGTAAATTGATACAGCCACTCTGGAGAACAGTATGGAGGTTCCTTAAAAAACTAAAAATAGAACTACCATATGACTCAGCAATCCCACTACTGGGCATATACCCTGAGAAAACCATAATTCAAAAAGACACATGCACCCCAGTGTTCACTGCAGCACTATTTACAATAGCCAGGACATGGAAGCAACCTAAATGTCCATCAATAGAGGAATGGATAAAGAAGATGTGGTGTATATATATATATATATATATATATATATATATATATATATATATACAATGGAATATTAGCCATAAAAAGGAACAAAACTGGGTCATTTGTACAGACATGGATGGACCTATAGACTCATACAGCATGAAGTAAGTCAGAAAGAAAAAAACAAATATCATAGATTAACGTATATATGTGGAATCTAGAAAAATGGTATAGGCGATCTTACTTGCAAAGCAGAAATAGAGATAGACACAGAGAACAAATGTATGGACACCAAGGGGGAAGGGGGATGGGAGGAACTGGGAGATTGGGATTGACATATATACACTATTGATACTACGTATAAAATAGATAACTAGTGAGAACCTACTGTATAGCTCAGGGGACTTTACTCGGTGCTCTCTGGTGACCTAAATGGGAAGGATATCAAAAAAAGACGGAATATATGTCTACGTATAGCTGATTCACTTTGCTGTACAGTAGAAAGTAACATAACATTGTAAAGCAACTATACTCCAAGAAAAATTAATTAAAAATTGTATAAAAATAATTTGTTTAAAAAAAGAAAAAACTATAAAAGTATATAACTATAAATAAATTAATTAAATACATTGGTTTATAATTAAGAAAAATGTTTTATTTCCTTATCTTAGGTGTAAGTAAAACAGACAATCAAAAACTGTAAAAAGTGAACATTACAACCTTTTAACTTTAAAAATCGAGTTAGTATTTCTTACAGTGGTTTGTTACTGCATGGGTGTTCATTTTATTCTCATGTTCTAAACTAATTACATTTATCCACAGACACACAAAAGTGCCGAACACAGAAAAGTTTTGTTACTGGATGGATGGAGAATGGATGGATGGATGAATGGACCGATGGAAAGCCAAGTGGATGGATGAGAAAAACTGTGAATTTGGAAAAAGAAAGTCTTAGACTATATGCTCAGGCTAACTAACTTATCTGCAATGTGGTATGACTTGAAAGTTCAATAACAAACTAGAAATTGAGGGAATAGGTTTTCAAAACGTCCATCCATACAGTATATTAGAAATTTTGAGTTTTATTTAAAATTTAAAAGTGTTAAGTTTAATTTAAAGAAAATTTAAAGAGTGTTAAGTTAAAGAAAAACACTTCAAGAGGCAAAATGTTTAGCTTAAATATGCATACTGTATTATTTCTTTAAGACAAAAATAAAAAAGTATAAAGTTTCTTCTGAAAGTTAATTGAAGAATTTGGATTTTCAGTTGTATATATCTGAGGATAAGATAAATTTTTGGATTATTAGTGAATATGTTTCAGGGATGTTTATAAAGACTAGAAGAGGTTCAGATAGAAGAATAATGACTAAATAATCTTTAATAATTGGTTTTCATATAAAATAACACCAGTATTTATTTTAAGAAAATCTTGGATTGGGCTTTTTTTCCCGCAAGTTTACTAATTAAGAGTCAGGTAATAGTGATTTACAGGAAAGTAGTCATAATAATGATAATGGCTGACATTTATTAAGTATTAACCATGGACTAAGCACTGCATTGTTTTACACATATTAACTCATTTATTCTTCACAACAATTCTTTCAGATGAGAATTGCTATTCCCTCCATTTTACAGATGAGAAAACAGAAGCAGAGGAAACGGAAGCAGAGGAAGGCTGAAGAGCTGGTCACACAGCGAGTCAGTGGCAAAGCTGGGGTTAAAATCCAGGGGTCTGCCTCCAGAGTCACACTCTTAATTCCAAGGGCAGAAATACTTCTTGAATTAAACTGAACTATAATGCAAACATATGTCAAACATATAGAGTTTTCTATGCTTTTAATATTTACCCGAACACCTTTTGAGGGCTTACGATGCACCAGTTGCAATACTGCAGCCTTCTTTTCTCTTCTTTTTTTTTTGCTGTACGTGGGCCTCTCACTGTTGTGGCCTCTCCCGTTGCGGAGCACAGGCTCCGGACGCGCAGGCTCAGCGGCCATGGCTCACGGGCCCAGCCACTCCGTGACATGTGGGATCTTCCCGGACCGGGGCATGAACCCGCATCCCCTGCATCGGCAGGCGGACTCTCAACCACTGTGCCACCAGGGAAGCCCTTTTTTCTTCTTTTAATGCATACATTTCAGTGTTTGGACAGATGCTGAAAATGACTTAAGTTAAAGAAATATAATTTTAAATAGTGTAGACATTTAACTCAAAATTACAACAATCAGGATGAAATTATAAATTTGTAGAGTTATTTCCCTTCAATTAACAAATTGTTTAGACCAAACTAAGTAAGAAGATGAGACAGAGTTGTTTTTCCTGGATACTTTCCCATTGAATCTTATTAGTCATCTGGATTACAAAAGCAGTAAAGCAACAAAAGAGGTATTTTCATTGGGAAGAGAAGTAAGAGCAGAGGGTGGAGTGAAAGGGGAAGGTTTTAACTGTGCATAATTCACTGTAAATTAGATAGCATGGTCAAAAAGGGAATCACATTGCAACCTTCCTGTCTGTGAGTCCTGACAGCCAACAAAAAGGAGGTTTTTCTTTCATAACCCCCAAAACAGCTGAATAGATTTCAAGCATTTTCCCTGACAAGTATTTTCAGTCAACCTTTGTTTGTTATTCTTTGAAGGCAGAACCTGGGATGAAGTTTAAGTTTTGTACTTGAAATACAACTGGTGCAGGGCCTTCCCTGGTGGTCCAAAGGTAAAGAATCCACCTTCCAATGCAGAGGATGTGGGTTTGATCCCTGGTCAGGGAACTAAGATCCCATACGCCACGGCGCAACGAAGCCCGCGCACCACAACTAACCGAACTCGCACACCTCAACAAGAGAGCCTGCGTGCCTCAAACCACAGAGCCCACATGCCCTGGAGCCCACACACCACAACCAGAGAGAGAAAACCTGCATGCCACGACTAGAGAGAAGACTGCACACCACAACGAGGAGCCTGTGCGCCACAGTGAAAAATCCCGCATGCCTCAATAAAGATCCCGCGTGCCACAACTAAGACCCAATGCAGCCAAAAAAATAAAGGAAATAAATAAATAAAACATTAAAAAAAAAAAGAAATACAACTGGTGCAACTGTAGTTGGTGTCAACACAGAAGTTATTTGTTTATTGTTTTCTTTTTCTTTGCTCTACTCTACCACAGTAAACCTGTCAGTTCTGGCTGCTGCCTCTCATTCAAAGGCCAGGTTTTCCGATAGCAAGAACTGCGGCAGCATGGAATGGGTTCCCAGAAATTTGAACCGTTATAAGTATTACTCACCTAGTCCTGCCCTGCTCCTCGATCCTGGTCAAAATGCAATGTCAAGTTCACCTCACACTTGGGACATGCAAACAAAGAGCTTAAATGGCTCTTCGAAAGATCAAAAATCGTTAAGTGGCAGCTGGATATATATTAGCATGACATAAATTAAGAATATAACCTACCTGAGATTGCCCTCAATGGATTTGATGCTATTTGCCAGAAGAAAGGAAAGAACTTAATCCACAAAGCTGACCCAGTCATTCGGCAATGCTTTTCATTTAAAAGATGGTATTATGTGTTCATAACAAAAATATCAAATATTTCAAAATATAAGTAGACAAAATGCCACACTAGCATAATAAACACTCATTGCAACATAATCAGTTTAATTCAAATCGTTTCATATTCATATATAGTTTAAAATGTTCTTTTATATATATGTGTGTGTGTGTATATATATATATATATATATATAGTTTAAAATGTTCTAATTAGCAAAAGTGATACTAAGAGGGAAATTTATAGCAATACAAGCCTATTTCAAGAAACAAGAAAAATCTCAAATAAACAATCTAACCTTACACCTAAAGGAACCAGAAAAAGAAGTGAAGCCCAAAGTTAGTAGAAGGAAGGAAATAATAAATATCAGAATGTAAATAAGTGAAATAGAGACTATAAAGACAACAGGGAAAACCAATAAAAAAAACTAAGAGCTGGGTTCTTTGAAAAGATAAAATTAACAAAGTTTTAGCTAGGCTCACTAAGTGAGAAGGCTCTACTAAATAAAATCAAAAATGAAAGAGGAGAACTAACAACAGATACTACAGAAATACAAAGGATTATAAGAAAATCTTATGGACCACCATATGCCAACAAATTGTACAACCCAGAAGATATGGACAAATTCTTAGAACCATACAGCCTCCCATGACTGAATTATGAAGACCGACAAACTCTAAACAGACTAATCACTAGTACAGAGATTGAAACAGTAATCAAAAAGCTCCCCAAAACAAAAATGTCCACGACCAGATGGCTTCACAGGTGAATTCTAGCAAACATTAAATCAAAGGAGATTTAATACTTGCCCTTCTCAAACTCTTCCAAGAAATTAAAGAGGAGGGAACGCTTCCTAACTCATTTTACAAGGCCAACATCACCCTGACACCAAAATCAGGCAAGGACAATGCAAAAAAAGAAAATTAAAGATCAGTATCTCTGATGAATATAGACGCAAAAATCCTCAACAAATCAGATAGACCAATACTTTAAAGTGATCATACGCCAAGATCAGCAGGATTTATGCCAGGGATGAAAGGATGGTTCGACATCCACAAGCCAATCAACATGATACATCACATTAACGAAATGAAGGCTAAGAACTATACAATCATCTCAATCGATGCAGAAAAAGCATTTGACGAGATTCAACACCCGTTTATGATTTTTTAAAAAACTTCTCAATAAAGTGGGTATAGAAGGAATGTACAAAGGTCATATGTGACAGACCCACAGCTAACATCATACTCAATGATGAAAAACTGAAAGCTATTCCTCTAAAGTCAGGAACAAGACAAGGAGGCCCACTTGCCACTCTTATTAAACACAGTATTAGAAGTCCTAACCAGAGCAATTAGGCAAGAAAAAGAAATAAAAGGTATCCAAATTAGAAAGGAGGGAGTAAAACTGTCACTCTCTGCAGATGACATGTTTATATATATAGACAACCCTAAAGACTCCACCAAAAAACTATTAGAGATAATAAATTAATGCAGTAAAGTTTCAAGGTACAAAATCAACATACAAAATTCTGTTGCATTTCTATATGCTAACAATGAGCTAGCAATTAAGAAAACAATCCCATTTACAATCAAAACAAAAAGAATACCTAGGAATAAATTTAACCAAAGAGGTGAACGGTCTGTATACTGAAAACTATAAGACACTGTTGACAGAAATTGAAGAAGTCACAAATAAATGTAAGGATCTGTGCTCAGATACTGGAAGAACTAGCATTGTTAAAATGTCCATATTACCTAAAGCGATCTACAGATTCAATGCAGCTCTGATCAAAATCTCAAGGACATTTTTTATAGAAATAGAACAAAAAATTCTAAAATTTATATGGAACCACAAAAGACACTGAATAGTCAAAGCAATCCTGAGAAAAAAGTTTAACAAAGCTGGAGATATCACACTTCCTGACTTCAAACTATATTACAAATCAAAACAGCATGGTACTAGCAGAAAAAGATACATAAATCAATGAAACAGAATTGAGAGTGCAGAAATAAACCCACACATATGTGGACAATTACAAGTCAACAAAGGAGCAAAGTACATAGAATGGGTAAAGGATAGTTTGTTCAATAAATGGTATTCGGAAAAATGGATAGCCACATGCAAAAAAATGAAGCTAGACCACCATCTCACACTATATACAAAAGTCAACCCAAAATTGATTAAACACTTGAATGGAAAACCTGAAACCTTTAAACTCCTAGAAGAACACATAAGACATGCACTCTTTGACTTCAGTCTTGGCAATATCTTTCCAGATATGACTCCTCAGGCAAGGGAAACAAAAGCAAAAATAAACAAAAGGGACTACATCAAACTAAAAAGCTTCTGTACAGCAAAGGAAACCATCAACAAAATGAAAAGACAACCAAGAATGGGAGAAGATAGTTGCAAAGGATATATCTGATAAGGGATTCATATCCAAAATATATAAAGAACTCATACAGCTCAACAACAAAATAACAAACAATCCAATTTAAAATGGGCAGAGGAGCTGAAGAGACATTTTCCCAAGGAAGACATACAGATGGCCAACAGGCACATGAAAAGATGTTCAATGTCACTAATTATTAAGGAAATGCAAATCCAAACCATAATGAGATAGCACTTCACAACTGTTAGAATGGCTATTATTAAAAAGGCAAGAAATATCAAGTGTTGGCAAGAATGTGGTGAAAAGGGAACCCTTACAGGCTGTTGGTGGGAATGTAAACTTGTACAGCCACTACGGAAACAGCATCGAGATTCCTCAAAAAATTAATAATAAAACTATCATATGATCCAGCAACCCTACTTTTTGGGTATTTATCCAAAGAATATCCGAAAAAAAAAAAAGAATATGAAGACACTCATTTAAAAAGATATACACACACCTATGTTCATCTCAGCATTATTTACAATAGCCAAGTATGGAAACAACCTAAGTGCCCATCAATGAACAAATGGATTAAAAAGTTATGATACATATATATAAATACACTAGAATACTAGTCTGCCATAAAAAAGATGAAATCTTGCCATTTGCAACAACATGGATGGACCTTGAGGGTATTACGCTAAGTGAAATAAGTCAGATGGAGAAAGACAAATATTGTATGATTTCACTCATGTGAAATATAAAAAACAAACAAAATAAATGAACAAATCAAACAAAAACAAACACATACAGAGAATACAGTAGTGGTTACCAGAGGGAAAGGGGAAGGGAGGAGGGTGAAACAGATAAAGGGGGTCAACTGTATGTGATGGATGGAAACTAACCTTGTGGTGGTGAGCATGCTGTAGGGTATATGGAAGTATAAATATAATGTTGCACACATGGAATTTATATAATGTTATAAACCAATACTACCTCTATTTTTTAAATTAATTTTTAAAAATATCCTAATTAGGAGAGTTGATGATATGATTCTACATTCTAAAATGAACAAAAGCAGCACAAATATGGGGTACGAAACTTGAAAAGTCAAAATTCATATGTTGCCTATCACATCAACAAAATCTACAGCAAATATTAAGACATTACATTAGTCACATTTCAATTTCTTCAAAGTCTTATTAGTAAACATTTATGTTTTAATAAATATATTTATGCTATAATTTAAGAAAAGTTAAAACGGTAAGTGTACTCCTAAACTATCCAACTTGTAAAGACACTAATATTATGCATCATGTAGTCATTCTGAATAAGTTAGGGATGCAAAGAGTTATCAAGTCAAGATTCCAAAGACAACAAAAATTTTCCTCGGATTTCTTGTCCTATCATAGCCCACAAAAGATATTATTCTAAGTGAGCTAAATCATCAATATTAATACTTGTACCATAAGATGAGATTCTTATTGAGTCACACTAACCTGTAATACATCGACTTTCTAATAATTGCTTTCTATGCTGATTAGTTGATATGATTTTTTTAACTGCCTTTCGTAGTGACGAAGAACCCTGTGGTATTGGATTTGCATTGGAGCTCGCAGTATAAACTTCTAGCTTTACCCACTGAAAGGGCCTAGAATGAATAACAGCCAAGTTGCAGTGAGCACACTTGGTGCTCAGGGCTTGGCTACTAACTACCATTCCCCATTAAACAGGACTGGGGCTCCTTGGAGAAACGGCTAATTCCAGGTCTGAGATAGGAAAGTATAAAATAATTATGGAAAATTTTGTGCTAGAAGGGCAAGTAAGTGTCTAAGGCTAATGGAGACATGTTAAATGGGCTGAGGAAAAGTTTTGAGAGAATTGATACTGCCCAAATACGGGGCAATTTGAGGATCAGAAATAATAAATACAGCAATGTATTGCAACATATTAAATATAAAAAGAATAAATGTTGGAATGTATTATCATAACACTGAGTATAAAAGGAATCCATGATGATACACAAAGCAAAGCAAAACAACAACAAGAAAAAAAAAAAGAGAGAGAGAGCAGGGGATTGGGGGTGGGTGGTGAGGGAAGCTCACCTAGCCTATAAGGATAATTCAAGGTTTAAATGTACAACAAATAGAATTCTTCAAAATCATCATTCTGTAAGCCCCAAAGTAATGATTCAAGCAAAGATAATCAATGAATGCTAAAACCACTGAATGAAAGGGTGTTAGAAACATGATATTCACACCATCTCAAAGTATCATTCCACAGATTACTCGTTACAAAGGAGAAAAGATACCTTTATAGTAGAGACATCTGGTGGACACCATCTGAACCTAGTGAGCAAATTTAGGATCTCCAAAAATAGAACTGACATTATGGGATGCAATAAGAATTTGTGCTAAGCCAGAGAACCATATACTCTCCTGCATAATTTGAAAGAGAAGTCACACATACAGGGGTGGCAGGAGGTAAAGCTGGTGTGGTAAACAAGATCCAGATCACGCAATTAGGGTTATCTCCAATCCGCTGATAAAGAAACCGTAATTCGGAGAAATTTGATAACTTTCTCAAAGTCAAGTATCTAGTGATTGCCAAAGCTGAAATTTAAACCAAGTGCACCTGATTCTCAAACCCAGATTATTCTGAGTACAGGAGCCAGGCAACCTCAACCACCACTGGTTCTAAAGTCTACATGCAGCCGATTGCAGACTGCTCCCTTAAATAGCAGCCCACCCCTTCAGGGCCAGCCCTGGAGCCTACCTGCCCCAGCCTCAGTCCTTCCTCTTCCTAACCTACTTGTCTCTACGTTAGTCCTTATGAAATTCAAGCTAGAATACACTACCACCACCAAAGCACGGTTACAATAAAGATGGCTAGATGTCTTTGGCTGTATTATAGTCAAGAAAATTATTACAATTATTACAGGGATGGATGCCTGCAAAGTTAATAAAGATGAGCCCATGGAACAACCAAAATTAAAAGATTATTATTATTTTATTGTTCTAGTCAATTTAAATGACTGAATAAAATTAACCATGAGAAATATCCATGAAATGCTTGCCTGTGGTCCATTACAACAGCCTCAAATGAAAATCAATGCCCATTTTAATCAAGTTTTAACACCCAGACTTCTGTCATAACTTAGCCAAAAGCCTACTCAATAGCTCTACTTAACATGTCCGAAACCAAACACCTGATTTTTCCACCAATCTGATCCCCCATTCTTCCAAAACTTTGGCCAAGAAACTTGGCCAAAACTTTGACACCATCATTCATGCCTTTCCCTCCCACCCCACGTCCAAATCCACTGGGAAATCCTGTTAGCTGTACCTTTAAAGTATCCACAACCTGCCATTTTTCATCCAGTCGACTGCCTCTGCTGTGGCCCAGCCACCATCATCCTTTGCCTGGATTGCTCACTGGCTTCCTAACCTGTCTCCCTGGCTCCACCCTTCTTCTCCTTAGAGCCTGTTCCCAAAGCAGCAACCAGGGTGATTTTAGTAAGTCAGATCACTCCTCTGCTTAAAATCCTTTAATGGCTCCCTATCTTACGCAGAGAACAGACAAAACCCTTAATGGGGGCCTGAGCACCCTCCACCATCTTTGCTTTTCTCCTCTACTCACACTGGCCTCCCTGCAAAGCCTTTAAATATGCCAGCCATGCTCTCCAATCAGGGTTTTGCCTTGCTGGTTGTTCCCTCTGCTTGAAAACCTTGTCACCAGCAATCTTCCTGGCTCACCTGCTTGAAATCTTTGCTGAGATTTTACCTTCTTGGTGCAGCTTTCCCTGCTTATATCAACTAAAATTATAACCACACTCTATATCCCCCCTCACTGCTGTAGTTTTCTCTGTAGCACTTATCACCAACCGGACACTCTATATATTTCACTTGTTTATTTATGTCTACCCGCCCACCCCCATCATGTAGGTATCCAGGAGCACAGAGGTTTTTTTTTTTTTAATCTGTTCATTGCTATATTCCCAATTCCTAAAACAGTAGGCTCCTAATATCTGTTGTGTAAATGAATATCAAATAGATAAATATATGACAAACTCATACATACAATCATGGATTAAGAAAATTAGCCTTGAGAGCAACAGTCAGCTCTACCCACCACCAGTCCCTCCCATCAAGACTCTTAGATAGCCTCATCCACCAGAGGGCAGACAGCAGAAGCAAGAAGAACTACAATCCTGCAGCCTGTGGAACTAAAACCACATTCATAGGAAGATAGACAAGATGAAAAGGCATAGGGCTATGTACCAGATGTAGGAACAAGATAAAACCCCAGAAAAACAACTGAATGAAGTGGAGATAGGCAACCTTCCAGAAAAAGAATTCAGAAGAATGATACTGAAGGTGATCCAGGATCTCGGAAAAAGAATGGAGGCAAAGATCGAGAAGATGCAAGGAATGTTTAACAAAGACCTAGAAGAATTAAAGAACAAACAAACAGAGATGAACAACACAATAACTGAAATGGAAACTACACTAGAAGGAATCAACAGCAGAATAACTGAGGCAGAAGAACGGATAAGTGACCTGGAAGACAGAATGGTAGAGTTCACTTCCACAGAACAGAATAAAGAAACAAGAATGAAAAGAAATGAAGACAGCCTAAGAGACCTCTGGGACAACATTAAAGGCAACAGCATTCGCATTATAGGGGTCCCAGAAGGAGAAGAGAGAGAGAAAGAACCCGAGAAAATATTTCAAGAGATTATAGTCGAAAACTTTCCTAACGTGGGAAAGGAAATAGCCACCCAAGTCCAGGGAGCGCAGCAAGTCTCATACAGGATAAACCCAAGGAGAAACATGCCGAGACACATAGTAATCAAACTGGCAAAAATTAAAGACAAAGAAAAATTATTGAAAGCAGCAAGGGAAAAACGACAAATAACATACAAGGGAACTCCCATAAGGTTAACAGCTGATTTCTCAGCAGAAACTCTACAAGCCAGAAGGAAGTGTCATGATATACTTAAAGTGATGAAAGGGAAGAACCTACAACCAAGATTACTCTACCCGGCAAGGATCTCATTCAGATTCAGTGGAGAAATCAAAAGCTTTACAGTCAAGCAAAAGCTAAGAGAATTCAGCACCATCAAACCAGCTCTACAACAAATGCTAAAGGAACTTCTCTAAGTGGGAAACACAAGAGAAGAAAAGGACCTACAAAAACAAACCCGAAACAATTAAGAAAATGGTCATAGGAACATACATATCAATAATTACCTTAAAGGTGAATGGATTAAATGCTCCAACCAAAAGACACAGGCTTGCTGAATGGATACAAAAACAAGACCCATACATATGCTGTCTACAAGAGAACCACTTCAGACCTAGGGACACATACAGACTGAAAGTGAGGGGATGGAAAAAGATAGTGCACGCAAATGGAAATCAAAAGAAAGCTGGAGTAGCAATACTCATATCAGATAAAATAGACATTAAAATAAAGAATGTTACAAGAGACAAGGAAGGACACTACATAATGATCAAGGGATCAATCCAAGAAGAAGATATAACAACTGTAAATATATATACATGCAACATAGGAGCACCTCAATACATGAGGCAACTGCTAACAGCTATAAAAGAGGAAACTGACAGTAACACAAAAATAGTGGGGGACTTTAACACCTCACTTACACCAATGGACAGATCATCCAAATGAAAATAAATAAGGAAACAGAAGCTTTAAATGACACAATAGACCAGATAGATTTAATTGATATTTATAGGACATTCCATCTAAAAACAGCAGATTACACTTTCTTCTCAAGTGCGCACGGAACATTCTCCAGGATAGATCACATCTTGGGTCACAAATCAAGCCTCAGTAAATTTAAGAAAATTGAAATCATATCAAGCATCTTCTCTGACCACAATGCTATGAGATTAGAAATGAATTACAGGGAAAAAAACGTAAAAAACACAAACACATGGAGGCTAAACAATACTTTACTAAATAACCAAGAGATCACTGAAGAAATCAAAGAGGAAATCAAAAAATACCTAGAGACAAATGACAATGAAAACATGACGATCCAAAACCTATGGGATGCAGCAAAAGCAGTTCTAACATGGAAGTTTATAGCTATAAAAGCCTACCTCAAGAAAAATCTCGAGTAAACAATCTAACCTTACACCTAAAGAACTAGAGAAAGAAGAACAAACAAAACCCAAAGTAAACAGAAGTAAAGAAATCATAAAGATCAGAGCAGAAATAAATGAAATAGAAACAAAGAAAACAATAGCAAAGATCAATAAAACTAAAAGCTGGTTCTTTTAGAAGATAATCAAAATTGATAAACCATTAGCCAGACTCATCAAGAAAAAGAGGGAGAGGACTCAAATCAATAAATTTAGAAATGAAAAAGGAGAAGTTACAACAGACACTGCAGAAATACAAAGCATCCTAAGAGACTACTACAAGCAACTGTATGCCAATAAAATGGACAACCTGGAAGAAATGGACAAATCCTTAGAAAGGTATAACGTTCCAAGACTGAACCAGGAAGAAACAGTAAATATGAACAGACCAATCACAAGTAATGAAATTGAAACTGTGATTAAAAATCTTCCAACAAACAAAAGCCTAGGACCAGATGGCTTCACAGGTGAATTCTATCAAACATTTAGAGAAGAGCTAACACCCATCCTTCTCAAACTCTTCCAAAAAACTGCAGAGGAAGGAACACTCCCAAACTCATTCTATGAGGCCACCATCACCCTGATACCAAAACCAGACAAAGATACTACAAAAAAAGAGAATTACAGGCCAATATCACTGATGAACATAGATGCAAAACTCCTCAACAAAATACGAGCAAACAGAATCAAACAATACATTAAAAGGATCATACAACATGATCAAGTTGGATTTATCCCAGGGATGCAAGGATTCTTCAATATATGCAAATCAATCAATATGATATACCATATTAATAAATTGAAGAATAAAAACCATATGATCATCTCAATAGATGCAGAAAAAGCTTTTGACAAAATTCAACACCCATTTATGATAAAAACTCTCCAGAAAGTGGCCACAGAGGGAATCTACCTCAACATAATAAAGGCCATATATGACAAACCCACAGCAAACATCCTTCTCAATGGTGAAAAACTGAAACCATTTCCTCTAAGATCAGGAACGGGACAAGGATGACCACTCTCACCACTATTATTCAACGTAGTTTTGGAAGTCCTAGCCACGGCAATCAGAGAAGAAAAAGAAATAAAAGGAATACGAATTGGAAAAGAAGAAGTAAAGCTGTCACTGTCGGCAGATGACATGATACTATACATAGAGAATCCTAAAAAAGCCACCAGAAAACTACTAGAGCTAATCAGTGAGTTTGGTAAAGTTGCAGGGTACAAAATTAACGCACAGAAATCTCTTGCATTTCTATACACTAATGATGAAAAATCTGAAAGAGAAATTATGGAAACACTCCCATTTACCATTGCAACAAAAAGAATAAAATACCTAGGAATAAACCTACCTAGGGAGACAAAAGACCTGTATGCAGAAAACTATAAGACACTGATGAAAGAAATTAAAGATGATACCAACAGATGGAGAGATATACCATGTTCTTGGATTGGAAGAATCAACATTGTGAAAATGACTATACTACCCAAAGCAATCTACAGATTCAATACAATCCCTATCAAATTATCAATGGCATTTTTTATGGAACTAGAACAAATCATCTTAAAATTTGTATGGAGACACCAAAGACCCCGCATAGCCAAAACAGTCTTGAGGGAAAAAACCAGAGCTGGAGGAATCAGACTCCCTGACTTCAGACTATACTACAAAGCTACAGTATAATCGAGACAATATGGTACTGGCACAAAAACAGAAACATAGATCAATGGAACAGGATAGAAAGCCCAGAGATAAACCCACGCACCTATGGTCAACTAATCTATGACAAAGGAGGCAAGGATATACAATGGAGAAGACAGTCTCTTCAGTAAGTGGTGCTGGGAAAACTGGACAGCTACATGTAAAAGAATGAAATTAGAACACTCCCTAACACCATACACAAAAATAAACTCAAAATGGATTAAAGACCTAAATGTAAGACCGGACACTATAAAACTCTTAGAGGAAAACATAGGAAGAACACTCTTCGACATAAATCACAGCAAGTTCCTTTTTGACCCACCTCCTAGAGTAATGGAAATAAAAACAAAAATAAACAAATGGGACCTAATGAAACTTCAAAGCTTTTGCACAGCAAAGGAAACCATAAACAAGACGAAAAGACAACCCTCAGAATGGGAGAAAATATTTGCAAACAAATCAACGGACAAAGGATTAATCTCCAAACTATATAAACAGCTCATGCAGCTCAATATTAAATAAACAACTTAATCCAAAAATGGGCAGAAGTCCTAAATAGACATTTCTCCAAAGAAGACATACAGATGGCCAAGAAGCACATGAAAAGCTGCTCAACATCACTAATTATTAGAGAAATGCAAATCAAAACTACAATGAGGTATCACCTCACACCAGTTAGAATGGGCATCATCAGAAAATCGACAAACAACAAATGCTGGAGTGGGTGTGGAGTAAAGGGGAACCCTCTTGCACTGTTGGTGGGAATGTAAATCGGTACAGCCACTATGGAGAACAGCCACTATGGAGGTTCCTTAAAAAACTAAAAATAGAATTACCATATGATCCAGCAATCCCACTACTGGGCATATACCCAGGGAAAACCATAATTCAAAAAGGCACATGCACCCCAATGTTCATTGCAGCACTATTTACAATAGCCAGGTCATGGAAGCAACCTAAATGCCCATCGACAGACGAATGGATAAAGAAGTTGTGGTACATATATACAATGGAATATTACTCAGCCATAAAAAGGAATGGAATTGAGTCATTTGTTGAGACGTGGATGGATCTAGAGACTGTCATACAGAGTGAAGTAAGTCAGAAAGAGAAAAACAAATATCGTATATTAATGCATGTATGTGGAACCTAGAAAAATGGTACAGATGAACCGGTTTTCAGGGCAGAAGTTGAGACACAGATGTAGAGAACAAACATATGGACACTGAGGGGGGGAAACCGCAGCGGGGTGGGGATGGTGGTGTGCTGAATTGGGCGATTGGGATTGACATGTGTACACTGTTGTGTATAAAATTGATGACTAATAAGAACCTGCAGTATAAAAAAACAAACAAACAAAACAACTAATACTAAACTTTCTTTGGGTTATTTGTATGGAAATATGTTAATATAAATGTTTCAGACATTACATGAAATTTCTAAAAATCTTATATGTTCTGGTATAATGTTATAAGTCATAATTCTAGTTATTACTTTAAAATGTATATCTCAGAAATAACTAAAAAAAAAGAAAAGAAAATTACCCTTGTGGGTTGTGTTTTTTTTAAGCCACTTTCTTCTAATCAGTTTTTAATGTTGAACTAATCATGAAGTTATCTTAATTCTTAAAACAAACTATATGTAGAAAAGTAAGCCAATGAGCTTTTGGTTGTATTTTTACCCAAGCATTTTCCTACACAGAACTCAAGTTTTAGCCACAAAAATGTTTTCTCCCTTAGGTTATCTGTGTTGACTACAGAACAGTATATGATATTTAAAATGTGAATACTGTAATTAATAGGAAGAAGTCATCCATCAAGTCCAAAGGTAGCGCATAAACAAAGACTTGGGAAAGTTTTGTAGGACAGAAACAAATCCACTTTAGAAACAGAATGTCTGTATTACTTGTTCCAGTTAATTATTTTCCAGATTGCTTAGTAGCTGTGGACGGATCTTAGCAATGTCAAACTAAAGTAGACAAGGAAAAAATTAAATGACAGTAGGTTTACTTACAGTCTAGTTGTGTCCCTCATATGCCTTGAAGTCCTATTTTTATATATAATGGAATGTAATTAGAGGCTAACAGAAAAAAGACTGCAAGGCTAGTATAATGGAAAAGAAGAGAAAAGGCAACTAAGATCTGCTGTGTGCAACCCACATGGAAGAGTGAAATAGATGTCTCCTATGAACCAAACACTTATGACAACAAGAACTTCACCAGCATAAGTAACAGTTTGGTCCCTGGCCTCCTGGCTTACTCAAGGCCATGAATCAGACCAACAAACCACTCATAGTCTAATTTAACAAGACTTTTTTCCCACTTATTTTGTGTTGAGGAGAACCTCCAAGCCTGTGCATTTGCTGGTTAGATCTGAAAATACCAACGTACATCTTGGCAGTTCTTTCACTGCATCTGAGAATGGTAAAATTAGTTGTTGTAACAGTTTGAAAGTAAACTTTACTACTGATATTTAATTTCTGTTCTCCTTATTTCCAGATCTTGGAGAGAGCCCCAGAAGACTAACGATATGAAAGAGACCTTAAAAATATAACTTTTAAGAGTTACATGCAAATGCAGTGGCAACTTATTGTCAAATTATCTTTTGAAACAGAAAAAATAAATGAAAAAAAATACTTTTTGGCAAGTCTTCCACACTTAAGTCATTGGTACAGAAGTTGTTCCACATCACGAGAAAGGAAGTCCTTCCCTTCATTTATAATCAGGGTACAGATGGTATGGTCCCTACTGTGTGATGTAGGACAATGGACTTACCCTAAGGTTCATATCTGTAAAACAGTGATAATAACAGTACCAGTCTTATAAGAATTACTGTAAAGACTAATAAAAATAATGCAGGTAAAATTCTCAATATACTGCCTAGAACATAACTGCTCAATAAATGGTTCCTGAGGTTCTTCTATTTTCTATTAAGCTCATACAGTGAGTAGAATCACAAATCAATTTTCAAAGAAAAAAAATCCTTATCCCTATATCCTTTGTCAAATAAATTAGGAGAACTTTAAACTACTTACCCTGGATTAGGAGTTAGAAACTTGCTTTCGCTCTCAGCTAGGAGTGTGGCTTTGGACCTTAGCTTATGTAAAATAAAGTGACCAGATCAGCACATCACAACAACCTTCGCATCACCCCATCCCCTCTTGGCTCTGGAAGAGCTCTCCAGCTGTCTCTTACGGAATGTTCTCCTTCCCATGCATGTTCTACCCTACCCAAATGCGCCTCTCCAACACTTCAAAAGAGGTGAGAAACAGCCCTACCATAAAGTACGTCCAGATTAACCCGAACTCTAATCCAGACATTCTAATCTCTATTTCACTCTGGTAATCTTAGAAATGCCATATTATAGGACAATTATGGATGAATTGTAAAGAATACATATCATCATCATGAATTTTATGCCAACTCCTGCCTTCCTGCCGGTGTTTCTGCCGAGTAATAAATGCTCTGCTGAAAACAAAAGCATACTAAAGCAAGCAAACGGAAAGAAGCAGTTGCAAAATGTCAGCCCTCGCGTTCATGAGGCAAACAAGTCTTTATGTGCAGCCCTTGCTCAGTTTCACTCACTCCCTTGCAACGGGGTTGAATTTCTCTCTGTTCCACAAATGCACAGTGCCTCTACAGTTTTCCCCTTTTTTCCGCTCTACCTCTTTCCAAGCTTCTCTCTGATAAACTGTGTTAATGTCAGTTTTTGGTTTTGTTTTCTCATCTGTCTCTCTCCTGGCCTTTTAGAATAATGAAAAGTCAGAGGAACCCTTGAAGCCACTGCTCCTATCACTTAACCTACATTAATTAGGAAAATGCTAGGTGTCCCCATTACATCATGATACCACAAAACAGCTACTTAAGAGAACCCAAGGGTTTCTAAACAGGCTCGGCACACCGGTACACAGTAAGGGCTGAACAAGGCTCCACCTCACCATAGAATCTTGCCATCACCCAGTTAGCCATCAGCCACTGGGGGGCGGGGGCGGGCGCAGGAGTGCTTCTCTGGCCAACAGCACAGAGTTGCTAAGCTGGCCTCTCCGGCCTCTGGGGCAGCCTGACTCCTGGGGTTGGAATCAGGCTTGCAGGCCGTCCTGGGAAGAGGGACTTGCACGAGTCCTCAGATTACTTCCTCTGCACCTGGAGTGAAAGTCGATGCACCGCCGGGGTCTCCTGCTGCCCAAGTCTCTCAGGCCAAGGATTGGCCAACCGCCCTCCAACAGATTCCAACTGCCGTGGGCTGAGTACAAGCTTCTTCCCTCCGGGGCCGCTGACATCACAGTTCAAGCCCGGAACCTTCACTTCACCACACCTCACTTACCTCTCCCCAGCCAGAGGCTTGAGTCTCTCTCCACCAACACTTCCCACCCCAGGGAGAATCTGACACCTTACAATCGATCATCTTCACTTCTCAGGGGGTTCCAGGGAAGCCTCGCGGGGTTTTCAGCGCTCCAGGATGGCGACGAATGGCCAAGGGGCCCTGAGCTTTTCCGAGGTGCTCACCACTTGGTAGGGAGCACGAGGCTAGCCAGCACACAGTTCTAAAGGCCGATTGGTAGGAAATGGCAGGGAATGAGTTCTCAGGAAAGTTGGCTTTGAGACAGGCTAGGACCTAGGACCTGGGCCCCTTTGCTGCAGTGCCTGCACCCGGACAAACGTCTCCTCCAGCAACAAAATACAAAAAAAAAAAAAACTATAAGGGACTAACAACAACTGCGTCCCTGCACAGTCGGGGCAAATTATGGACCACAAGATACAAAGAGACCAAAAAGCCCAACTGTCACTTCTGAAGAGCTGGGAGCAGAAGCAGGGCACTGCGCACGCCCCCTGGACACACCACCACCAAAGGGGTGGGCGAAGCGCCTAAGCCACCCCTCCTGCCGAGCCCCGGACCCCCCCTACCCCCAGCTCACCACCCCTGCCCTCGGCAAGCGAGCAAGCCAGGGAACGTGTTTTTCGTTCTCACTGCCCCCTGCTGCAGCAGGGGCCCCAGTAAAGCCTTGCTTGGATTTCTTGTCTGGCCTCTGATTGATTTCTATTGACTAAGGAGGCCAAGAGCCCTGGTCATTAACAGTTTTCAGATCAGTGTAAAACTTACTCTGATGGGAAAGTGGGTTGGTTGCCTTTTGAGGGTCTGTGCTTCTGTTCAAGGAACCAAACTGTGCGAGTGTGTGTGTGTGTGGATACACGGGTCCAGCTAAACTGCTCTACTGTGCCCTTCCGGGGACAGCGTAGCAAGTCCCGCTTCCTGGGCTCCTGTCACGGAGGCCCCTCCCTCCCCTCTGCCTTGCACGCCAGCTCAGCTGGTGCACCTCCCCTTGTATTAGCTTTTTCCTCACTGGGTTTTCTAGCTGTCGCTGGCAGATTTATATCCATATCTTCCCTCACCACACCTTTCACTCCCACAGGGTGTACTCCATCAAGGTCTTGAGGCTATTTAAGCAAGGACACAGACAGCATTTGCCCACAGACATTCCCACAGGGCCTATTAACTGCCTTTAACTTCTCTGCCAGGATTACAGCAAGAGCAATCACAAATTGGTACTTGCAACATTGTTCCTTCTCTGTCTGCTCCAGTCTGGTCTCACAAATAAGGAATTAATTCTTAAAACATACCTGCTGCTGAAAGCAATATTAGCCGAATCTAGTGCTCAAAGATTTAGATTAAGTATGACTTCAATATTTTTTCTCTACCTACTCAAATGCGATAATATGAGCATTATTTTTTCTTAATTTTTTTATGCGCGTATAGTTGATTTACAATATTGTGTTAGTTTCAGGTGTACAGCAAAGTGAATCAGTCATACATATACACATATCCACTCGTTTTTAGATTCTTTTCCCATGTAGGTCATCACAAGGCATTGCATAGAGTTCCCTGTGCTATACAGTAGGCTCTTATTAGTTACATATTTTATATATAGTAGTGTGTGTGTGTTAAGCCCAATCTCCCAATTTATCCCTCCCCCTAGCATTCTGCTTTGCAAACAGTTCTTATCACACATAATTTATTACACACGATTTGCTAACATTTATTGAGTGCCTGCTACGTTCTATGTAATGTTTCATGTGACTAGTGGCATTACAACATGTCATGGTTACAACTTCTCTAGGAGGTAGAGATGAAGACACCAATACACAAAAGTTGATAGACTCCAATACTTATGTCCAGTTGCCCCATCCTTCAAATTCACTTCACAAGAGTACCTGCTTTCAAGACTTCCTAGTCTCTGGATGCCTCATCCCCTGACATTTTTACATTAAGAACTTGCTAACAGGGGCTTCCCTGGTGGCACAGTGGTTAAGAACCTGCCTGCCAATGCAGGGAACACGGGTTCGAGCCCTGGTCCAGGAAGATCCCACATGCCGTGGAGCAACTAAGCCCGTGCGCCACAACTACTGAGCCTGAGTGCCACAACTACTGAGCCCATGCGCCACAACTACTGAAGCCCGCGCGCCTAGAGCCCGTGTTCCGCAACAAGAGAAGCCACCGCAATGAAGAGTAGTCACCACTCGCCGCAACTAGAGAAAGCCCGTGCGCAGCCATGAAGACCCAACGCAGCCAAAAATAAATAAATAATAAATAAATAAATAAATATTAAAAAGAAAAAGGAACTTGCGAACAGACAACTTCTTAGTCCTTCTATAATTTTTCAGAGAGTAGTCAGGCAGGCTATTTCCTGATATTTTTACTTATTTGCTCTTAGTTGAGTTAAATAATAGGTAGGGTCTCTCACGTCTGTCTGAGTTATTGAGAGTTTATGATTATACTGTCTCTTCTCAAAGTCTTCAAATATAAAGGGTCCCATACCTACTACTACAGCATTTAACCCAACTCTATCCTGGTTGCAATAATTATTGTTATATGATAGATGTCAGAAACAAAGGAGAAAATTGTTTTTCTAATCAATATTTTTACAAACAAACACTTGAGATCAGGATCTACCGAGCTAAACAGGTTGATAAAACAAGTTTGTCTCTGGGTCTGAGTTTTTACTTTTCATCCAGCCCTTTTCCTCCAGATCCACTGCCCTCGTCCTTCTTCACTACTCTCTAGGCCCCAGCATTCTCCACAGGCTTTTACAAGGACAGGGAAAAGTAATATCATAAATCCATAAAGTAACTCATGCTAAGGTGTCAGGCAATGGTAACAAACTGCAGGGACAGAAAACAAGTCCTGCTGACCCACCCCGGTCTCCCTCCCTCTCCCCCCATCCCACAGACAACTCCCCCTCCCCATCCCACCACCCCAATCTATATCACACCCTTCCTCAACAAAACACTCCAGGATTTGGCTACCGCCCATGGGAGTCGGGCCTGGAGAATAAACCTACTGGTCTCTGTGGCTTAACTGTTTCAGTCTCTCTCAGAAGTTTCAATTTTACTGGAAGAATTCCAGAAAAAGCAATGTACCACTGGAGTGCCCCCCCAGACATGCAACTTCAGCCACCGTGGAAACTGACTAGGAACAATATTTTGGGGTAGAGGATGAGTTACCAAAAAGCTAAGTTTCAAGGCCTAGCACTTGGACAGGCCCCTCCAGGTTCCCGGGAAAGACCCTAATGATAAGGTTTTGTGAAATTTGCAAAATTTCACATGATCACATATTTTTGTGAAATTTGCAAAAGTGAGACATTTGTGTTCTTCTTCATAAATAGGCACCCATACGGTATAAAGTTCAACCTCACAAAAATCCAGTGCTCCTAAATTATGTCTTATACAGGTATGAGGCTCTAATTAAAAGATAATATGAAGTCTAAACTAGTTCATATTATATTTATTTATGTGGCATTGCAAGTCGTTTTTTCTCCAATATGAAAACAAAATTAGGTTAACTTTCAAAAGAAGGGAAATAAGTTAAAAACAAATTTCATGTTAGAAAAAATATTTATATAATATGATAGTTACTGGGCTTCCATGGTGGCGCAGTGGTTGAGAATCTGCCTGCCAATGCAGGGGACAGGGGTTCGAGCCCTGGTCTGGGAAGATCCCACATGCCGCGGAGCAGCTAGGCCCGTGAGCCACAATTACTGAGCCTGCGCGTCTGGAGCCTGTGCTCCGCAACAAGAGAGGCCGCGATAGTGAGAGGCCTGCGCACCGCGATGAAGAGTGGCCCCTGCTTGCCACAACTAGAGAAAGCCCTCGAACAGAAACGAAGACCCAACACAGCCAAAAATAAACAAACAAAATGACGGAGGAATTATGTTAAAAAAAAAAAAAAGAATATATATATATATATATATATATATATATATGATAGTTACTAATGATATGCCTCCTTTTCAGATCTCCCATGAACCAGCTTTGGTAACACATGAGCATCTTTTTAAAAAATGTGTTGTCTGGGGCTTCCCTGGTGGCGCAGTGGTTGAGAGTCCGCCTGCCGATGCAGGGGACACGGGTTCGTGCCCCGGTCTGGGAAGATCCCGCATGCTGCGGAGCGGCTGGGCCCGTGAGCCATGGCCACTGGGACTGCGCGTCCAGAGCCTGTGCTCCGCAACGGGAGAGGCCACAGCGGTGAGAGGCCCGCGTACCGCAAAAAAAAAAAAAAAAAAAAAAATTGTGTTGTCTGAAGAGTCTGCATGAATAAGTGTAGGACAGGAACGTTGACTCTCCCACAGGATTCTGCTGTGCAATCAGACTGAGGGAAAATTAATGCACCAAAAGGTTCATGGGATGAACCTCCATGGCAACCCTTTAAAAACTCACTGACATTTACGATAATTTAGCATTGTACTTTAGTGACATAAGACCCAAGGCAGTTGTAACCCACATGTTGTTAGCAGGAAACAGTTAAAACGGAATCAGAGAAGTAACAGTAGCAAAAATGACACTTCTAATACCCCATGTTGTGTCCACAGTAGGAAGGCTTTCGGGTAAGAGAGAGAGGTCTTCCTGCCAGCACACAGTCCTGAAGACATAGTGTCCTCTTCTTATGCATTCGGACGCTAAGCCCCTCCTACACTGTTCAGAGGAAAGGCCTTTGCAGAGGGTCCGGGAGGACAGTGTACCAGTAAGGATGGGGTCAGGTGGGAAGCACGCCTCCAAGCAAGGAGAAATCATTGGCACATTGACACCTGCAAAGAGAACTAGTACTAAACTAACTAGTGAAACAGGGCAAGTTCAGTGTTGGATGTGTTGTTCCCGAAATAGCTTTTTTTAAAAAAAAATAAATAAATAACAAAGAGTTGGTAATAACCTAAATGTTTATACACTGTGGAATGAAAAAAACAAAAGGTGGTATAAGCAAACAATGGAATACTATCCCCCAATTAGCTAAAGCGGGTAATAAAAACACACAAATTATCATCCAAACTGAGAGTATTTCTACTTGTTTAAGCCAATTTTTACACCGTGTGCTCCTTCTAGGATACATGGCAAGTACAACAATCAAGACACGTACATAAAGAAAATATTATTGAGATTAGCAAAAAAAAACAAAAAAGAATATATGACAAACAGGGAGGGTTTTCCCTACCACTGAATTTAAGAATTAGAGTCCCTCCTACCAGCCGATGCAGGGGACATCTTCTTTTTTGTAAACTTTATCACAATTTTTAGATAGATACACGAGTATCCTTTATAGCATTACCTGTAAAAGCAAATATAAAGAAGTAAACAGAAACATTATAAATGGAATGAAATACAACTTATCCTTTTACACTAGTAAATAAAACAGATCCATCTCTATGTACTTAAGTGGAAAGCTGCTCATCCCATACTATTAAATGACAAAAGAAACCTGCAAAAGGTACTATTTTTAAGATGATCATTACACAGACATGTGGTTTTAAACAAATGGGGAAAACTAACAGGGTCATCACGTATGGGGTGTAGAATTCCTCCTTTACTTTGAACATTTTTCACGTTGTTTTATTTTTTAAAGTGAATAATCCCTATACAAAAAAGAAAATTTGCTAGTTAAAAAACAGAACTCTTTCTGCATTCCCAGTCTTTATTACAAACATCTAAGTCACCGAATCCGAAACTCGGGAGCTCTCCTGGGCTCCTTTCTTGCCCTCACTCCTGAAATTGTATAAAGGAATATGTCTCTCAACTTTCATTCTTTAATGTTGCTTTGTATCTAATCTCTCCATTCCATCCCCTCTGCCTTAATTTAAGACTATCATCTCTCCCTCTCCAGCAGTCTACTAATTGGCTTCCTTTCCTTCATCTGTGACCCCCTCCAATCCATCTTTGACGTTGCTTCCACACTTCCTGAATCCACACTTTGAAAAACAAAAAAAAGCCACAGCGCAGATTTATCCCTCCCAATGGTTCCTTAAGGCCTGAGCAACAGAGCTGAAGCAACTCGGTCGGCCCAGGACACCTGCCAGAACGTCATCTCTCGCCATTTCCTCCACTGTGCTCTGCATTTTTCTAATAATCCATTTCTTGCAGTTCCCTGAATGTTTCATGACTTAGTTCATGCTATTCCACTTAGCCTGGAACGTGCTTCCCTTTCCCACCTCCTGTAAGTAACGTGCACTTCTGTTCAAGAGCTCAAGCCCAGCGTCACCTCCTCCATGAAACTCTCCGGCTCCTTTTCTCTCAGATGGAGGGCTCCTTCCTCATGTTCTCCTCAATCTTCTACTGAAACAACAAGATCAACTGGGAACTACCAGGTATTGTAGGCTGCCAAGTGCCAGGGACTTTAAATATTTGATCTGTTCATGTGAATGCTATTTTTGAGGTAGATGGGCTTCTGAATTTTATAGCTTATAAAATTTTGAAACTTCCCCCATTTTAGGAATGACAGAATAGAAGTCAGGAAGTGGGGGTGGGGGTGAGGATGAGGACTTGCCCAAGACCATACAGCAGGGGACAGGTTTTGATTCCAAATCTTTGAGTACCCACTATGCTGCATTACTTTTAAGACTTCATGGTACTTACAGGTCCCTCTCTCCCTGTACGATCCTAATCTTCTCATGGACACAGACTTTTTTTGTTTTGTTTTGTTTTGTTTTGTGGTACGCGGGCCTCTCACCGCTGTGGCCTCTCCCGTTGCGGAGCACAGGCTCCGGACGCGCAGGCTCAGCGGCCTTGGCTCACGGGCCCAGCCGCTCCGTGGCATGTGGGATCTTCCCAGACCAGGGCACGAACCCGTGTCCCCTGCATCGGCAGGCGGACTCCCAACCACTGCGCCACCAGGGAAGCCCCAGAGACTATTTCTGATTCACATTTTCATCCTCAGACCTAGTACAGAGCTGGGCCCACAACAGGAGCTCAGGGATACTTGCAGGATACTGCGGCCCAGGGGGTCAGGGAGAGCAGTCATTGGAAGCACAGGCTCCAGGGACACACGGCATGACCCTGAACAAATTATATTACATCTCCAAGCCTCAGTTTCCCTAAAAGTGCAATAGTGATAAAAAGAACTTCCTGTAGGGCTACTGAGAAGATTCATTGAGACAACACAAATGAAGTACCCTGCACAGAGCACGAGACACAGTAAATTCTCAAAAAATGCCATCAGCAGTTACAATAACCTTGAGGAAAGGGAAGCTCATTACAGGGGGCATGCATCAGTCAGTAAGAGCTAAATTTCACTGAAGTAACAAACTCTTCCAGAATCTTGGTAACTGAAAACACCAAGGACTTCTTTTCACTCACTATACTTGCCCACTGAAGTTCTGGGGATTTACCCCTACTTTGTTCTCACTCAGCCACTCAAAATGAGCGTCTAGAACATCCCTACCTACCCTGGCGGGGGAAGGCAACATGGTAAACTGTGCACCGGCTATCAAAGACGTCCACTGTTAAGTAACACAGCTCGCTTCCTTCCACATTTTATTGGCCATGGCAAGTCTCATGATTACAAGGTTGAAGGGGATGGGGAAATGCAATCTTACCTCATAACCAGGGGCAAACCCAGAAACCCCACATCACCAGTGACTACAGTGGGAACAGAAAAGCGTTTCTTGGAGCAGTAAGCGTACCAGGTACAGCAAGTGGGAGAAAGGCTCAGGGGAGGCACCAGGACAAGAATGTACAAAGGTCGGCAGAGAGCAGACAGTAAGTCAGGCTGGGAGACAGGCAGCTGCCGCGTGGTGTGGCTGGAACGCGCAGTGTGTGGAGACCCTGCGGGAGCTTGGGCTGAGGAAGGCAGGGTGGTCAGACTGCAAAGGGCTTCTGCGCTACGTCAGCGGTCATACGAGCGGTGGGAGCTGAGGAGACTGACACGATAGTATCTGCAACTGAATGTGATCAACCTAGGGCTCTTCATATTCCAAGAGGAAGTATATTTATTCTGTTGGTACCTCGTCATGATTATACTCATGTTTTATCTGTTTTCTTGCTTCACAACTTGGAAACAGAAAAACAACTTTTTCAAAGTATTTTCCCCACTTAGATGGAGAAAGAAAGTGAAATTCGGAAATTCATGAACCACAGGACCTGAAAGACCTACAGTGCACAGCCATCTCCACGAGGAGCGGCTTCCCCTGGCTGGAAGAATGAGGCGAAGTTGGCACCGCCCGTCCCAGGCTTTGATGGGGTGTGGACGGCAAAGCTCTAATGTAATTATTCAAATGCCGACTCAGACTGGAGCTGGGCGGGTGCGGAGTGAAGGGAGCTCAGGCATGTGGAACTCACCCCAATTGAGTTCCAGGGTCTCTGGTGTCAGCTGAGTTTACAGAGCACAGACCCCCAACATGACCTCTGTGTTATGAGATGATGCCAAAACGCTTGTCCCGGCAAAGAGTCACCCTCTGTTATTCTAGAAAAAGTTCTTCCAATTCAAGCAGTGCTTCTGCTGCCATCCATGATAACTTACAGGATTTTTAAATACAATTCCCAACCTGTGGGCAACGCGCCTACTGTGTGTGCTAACCTCATACACACTTGCCTTTTCTTTAGATACTTTATGAGCGAGGCCCTCAAAACTTTTCTACCTTCATTTGTGAGACAGAGATTGTAAAGCATTGACAAATCACTGCATGTGGAGTCGGAAACCCTTTTTCTGGTTTAAGCCCCAGTCCTTACATTCCTATTTGACCTTTAACAGGAGGCCCAAGTCACTTCACCTCAGCTTTCCCTTCATAAAATAAGGAAAACTATTAGTCTAAGTTTTAACTTAAGAGCCTTCCAGTGGAAGCAGCTGAGGGCCCGTACCCATGTTACAGTGAATCCTAATGCCATTCCTAACCATTGGCTCCGCTTGTATCTCTCTCCTAAGGTGGTGTTCCTTTCCACTGGACAAAATTCCAGTATGTTTCTCAAAAGACCCTTTCAACTGCAAGAGACAAAATCCCAGTTCATGCTAGCTCAGCAAACAAACAAGCAAGCAAAGAGCACGGAGCTCTGAAGCTGTCATCTGGGCCTGCGGAAAACTGTGTGTGAAAAAGAAATACGCTACCATCCTGTGGAGCCACTGAGATTTCCAGGCCACTTGTGACTGCGTTTTAACCTAGCCCATCCTGACTGAAGCACAAGCTTCCTCCACACGAGTGCACGCAAACCCACCCCTGCTTACCAGCCTCAGCAGAACAAGAGACGCCCTCCCCCCAGCGGCCCCTCCCAGACCTGAGGGAGGGCTCTGATGAGCCTGGCCGTGGTCGAGTCCCTGCACCGGAGGGACGCTGTGAGGTCCAGCCCCGAGACACACGCCTTCTAACCCAGCAGGCGTGCGGGGGCTGTGACCGAAAGCTGACAGGTGAGCCATAGTTACTACTGCCCACGGAATACTCTCTCTAAAACTTACCTACTCTCTGAGCAATTACCTGCAAGCCTACCTCTTTATTAGTGCAGCCGTCACACAGTTTCATTCCCTTGAAAGCAACATGCAGAAAATTCCCCATAAATATTAATATAATTTTCTCTAAGAAAGCCGGCCACAATGTTTGGATTAAACAAGTTGTGTTTGTTTTATGCAACCATAAGTAAAACAAAGATCGCGTACTGTTTAGTGTATTTTGTGTCCTTCATTCAAAAATCAGCTCTCTTTCCCAGCCTGTGAAGACCTGCCAAATTCCGTTTGAAAATTACACTGTCATCAGTAACTACTGCAGACGACTTCCGCCGGTCGCCAAGATGGGATACAACCTTCCCCCACTTCTTTCACGCACCCATGTGTCCTCTTCTCCTTGGTACTGAAAACATACATTGTCCACACGCAGAAGACGACTCATCTCATTTAGGGTTTCGAAACATCATATACTGAACAACATCATTATGAAAAAATATCAACACAAGAATATGCATGCTAAATTACCTATTATAAATCTAAAGGTAGACCAAATGAGATTTATGTCGCTCAGAGAACAGACAGTAATTTTCTGATGGGAAGCATTTGTTATTCTTGTATTGCTCCAAAGTAGGGCAACCCTAGGGAAGGGTCTTTTCATTCCTCTCCCCAACCCAACACATGTAAGCAAACATCAGGTACACTCTCCTTATCTGCATACACTTTTGAAACAGTCTTCACATTAGAAAGTGGTGTGAGAAACAAACCTATATGGTTTTATCTAATGCCAAGAATGCAAACTGAAGTAGACTATGAGAAACGGTACTAAAATAGCCCAGAAAACATCTTTTCCAGAAAGAGACTCTCACCTCACTACATTTCTTTCGTGAATAACTATAAAAATATCTAGGCTTCCACACATCAAAAACCATTTTAATCAACAGGGCAGAAATTCAAACAGAATGACGTGGAAACTAGCGAAATCCTTTATTACACCTGTAACCAGAAGCAATGTGTAAAGAGGAAACCGCATTCAAACTTGACATATAAAATGTTTTAAAACTCCAACAGAAAAGAATATTTTTATTTAGCAGATAGCTCTCTTTTATATTTACTAGAGTTCTTTCCTACGTTCATACCTTAAATTGAAACCCAAATGTCTCCCTTTGTTTCTGTTCCTTGCATCAGGTGGTGTAATAGCCGGTAATGTTATTTTCCCAATAGACGCTGCCTTTTGAAGAGTGACGTTATACATTCCTTGTGTGTGTCTCGATATTTTTCTTAACATGTCTCACTCCATTACCCAGCAGACGATGAACCAAATACTTATTTGACTGCAGTCAATAAATTGCCTATTCGTGGATACTGAGGAAGCCCACGGAACTGTAAAGCAGAGGTCGTGGAACTTATTAGTCACAGCTCAGTGTGCAATTACCTGAGTCAATCTGTTGCAGAGCTCCTCTTCCAAAGGCAGCATAAAAGTTAAAGATACAGCAATGTTCTCATTCACAACTGACTGCTCTCTCTTCAGCCTCAGACCCGTGCTCGAACTGCTAACACCAGCCCGCGCTCTCCACTTGTCCAGCCAACAGGTACCTGAGACTCAGCTGGCCAAAGCGAAGCTCTTCCTCTCACTCCCCAAGCCGGCCCTCCTCCTGGGACCCCTTCCTCGCCGCCCAGATCTGACACCTGGAGGTCCGCCGGGGCCCCGCCATCCTCCCCTCTCTGCCACAGGACACCACAGCTCCAAGCTGTGCCGATGCCATCAGACACCTCGCAGATATTTCCATTATTTCCACCCCTTTTGCCAGTGACTGGGTCTTAAACACTCTGCTGCCTCCTCTCTGCTTTAACTCGTGCCCCTCCAAACCAGTGGCCAAAAATGCCAAAGTCGTCCTTGTCGATGTTCATTCGACCTTATTCCTCACACTCCCTCCTTAAGAGTCTTCAGCCAGTCCTCGTGCCTTGAAGATAAAATCAAAACTGTGGTTGTGGCTCAGAAAGCCTCCCCAAATCCCACCCCAAATCACCTCTTCCGCTTCCCCTCATCCACCCACCTCCCTACTGTAAGCGCAGGGACAGTGACCCCAGGACACTGGGACATACCACGGGAGCCTGACCCGTGGCCTGGCTGTAAACTGGCTCCCCCCCACACCGAACGCCCCCTCCACCTCCACCCCCATCTGCCTAAGGCCCACGTATCTTTTAAGCCCACGTATCAGGACGTGCCTGGTTCCAGTGAAGCTTCCCAGTGCGCCCAGCCTGCGGTAGCTGTTCTCCCCTGGGCCTCTTTCGAAACGGGGACTACTTTTTATTTTGTTCACTGATGTATTCCCAGCACCTAGCACAGTTCTTGTTGCACAAGAGGCAGCCAGTAAACATCTGAATAACTGATTAAATGAAGTAAAACAGAGAAAATATGTTAAAATCTCTATGCAGGTGCAGTGACTGATCAAACAGAAATAAGGACTGGATGAGGGAACTGTTCACTGTAAGGGGTGTGACAAAATAAGAATCTAAGCAAAGTGGTATAAACTCATTGCACGGAACTTACAAACACGCATATAAAATAAATAACTTGCCTTCATTATGTTAAGATAAAACAAATTTGATAAGGTAGCTAATTAAAGTCATAATAATTATGTAAAACCTGTCATTTTAAATGTCAGGCTTCCAAAAAAGCTTTTTATTCAGATACTCTCAACAAACTCTGGAATGTTTCTGATACCAAAGTGACAAAGGTAAGCCTGGATTTCTTCCACGAGTGACGAACAGAAGCGAAAGGTGAAGATCATGAGGCTATGATGAAAGCAATGAGATAGTATTGCTTTGCTGCTTTCTTAAAAGAAATATTTAAAACAAAGCAATGATAAAGCATTAGATGTGTGAGTCTGAGGTTCTTCTAAATATGATGGATATCAAAAGTTCTATCTTAAAACTCCTTTTTGCAAAGAAATACTTTATGCATAATAACGCTTACTCATTCAGCTTTGATTCATTTTAATAGGTTACTACTCAGTTGATTTTAATAAAATTCAAATGTCTTTTCACAGTTATGCTACTTTCTCTCAGCGCCTCACTCAGGACCCACTTACACACCGTTACCCGTTTATGGTCACTTTCATTTTCCGGTTCCTGTGATCTAACCCTGCGTCCTTGCTGTGTTTGCAGCATTGCAGGGGAATGCATGAATCACACCCTGAAGACCAAAACGGAGGGAAATAAAGCAAAATCTGTTTTCATTGATTCACATTAGATATTTTAAAACCCTGATTTTTGTCCACAACCTTGAGTTTTCTTCCTTTTGTTTTATACCTGATTTGCAGTTTGAAAATACTGACTTTCTAGTAAGTTACTTAAACTTGATTTCCTCTGTTATTCTTTCCAACTGAAGAGAAGACATTTCCCAGGTCAGATGTGTTTTAGTCCCCCGTTTGGCCTTACCCCCGTGACAGGAACGCAAGTCACCAGAAATCCAGGTAAGCAGTGGCTGCGGTATTTTCTACTTTCCTCACCCAGAAACCTCTCAGGAACCAATGTATCAAATTACTCTGAAAATAAGTGCTCTCTTTAGCACAAAGCCTAGTTTGAAGGGGCAAACATCCCAAACCATATTTAGCAAGGAAACAGCACAAGGTCCCGGGGAGCAACCTTCAGCACACGTCCCATGAGTTCATGAAGTAACTGATCCTTGGCAGCCGCAGTAAACACTTTTTAAAGAATAATTCCAGTTTTTCCCCAAGTAGCTTTCACTCCTTTAGGGAAACGTTTTCTTTAGGCAGACAGCCTAAAGGGGATAGATCTTTTGTGGCCTTTTCTAAAGTTTCTTTGTGATATTTTCATGATGTGTATGTCATATACACACACACACACACACACACACACACACACACACACATATATATAACATATATATACACATATATATATGTAATGAGATACATAAAAAGATATTATAACAAGATATTACCATATACAGGCAAAGCCAATATTATTATTACGTGCACTTGGATGTCAAATTAATATCCTATTAGCAAATTATTACACAGCCACTGAATTTCAAAAAGACTAGCTTCCTTCTAGCACAATGAATTATTTTGTTAATAGACAACTTATTACAATCAGTTTCTCCTGAATCCAACAAGTTAATGTGCACTACAATTTCCTACACAAATAAAAGAGTTGATTTCTAAACGGAAGAGAAAAAGGCACACATATTGTACATCTCCAGCATCTTCACACACACACAAAAATTGAAAGCAATACAAATATGCAACAGACCATTTTTTCAATATATTTTATTTAAAATAAATATTTTATTTAATTATACTGGCAGACATCTCCTGAATCTTTGCAGAATTAGTCAATACTATTCCTGTGTTAGATGCCTAGAATCAAAACTAAGAGCACAACTTCAAGAAAATATATCTTGGTACGAGAGATACTCGTAAGGACATAGGATTGACATTCTCTCAAGTGCAAGAGGCTTTCTCGAGTGTGGTTACGTTTACATCCTTAAGTCCTGAAATGTCAGGAGAACCTCTGGGAAAACAAGCAGGGCAAGCCTAAAAGGGTGAAGCCCATTTCTAAAGGGGGCAGGGTTCCTTCCTGTCCTCTGACTCCGACATAGGCAAGTTGACCCCTTGCAAAGGCAAAATACCCAACAAAGCAGTGCCTAGAAATCAGGAAGGGGTCAGCTTTAGGGGTTACAATATCTACAGCAGGGCCACACCTTTCAACTCTGCACGAACAACTTAAAATGAGCTGTTACAGGTGATCAGCTACCAACTGTCAGCACTAAGGTAGGGCCAGGAGGTGGCCAGGCGTTTGCAGCAATGTGCTCCTCGGAAAGTCTGGCCCTAGGGTAAGCAACCCTCTCGGCTTGCCTGGGACCGAGGGGTTTCCCAGGACATGAGACATTTTGTACTGAAACCGGGAAACTCCCAGGCCAAGCAGGACCAGGCAGCAGACCGGCCTAACGGGCACAGTTGCAACTGCAGCGTGAGATTTAGCCAAAATAAAGGTCAAGCAAACACAAAATCAATCTCATGAGCAGAATAAACCCCACTGGGCTTCAGCTTTAAGGATCCACGCTATTCACACAATCCTCAGTAGTGAAGCACAGAGGAATAATCACACAGCAACTAAGGTGCTTTTTCTCCAAAATAAATTGCACGCATTAAAGATTGAAAACTGACCAATGACATACTCAGAGAAGAATATAGTGACCCTGCTTTTTTGAGAGCAAAAATAATCTGTGTACAGGTATAGATATGTAAGTACAGCTACATAATATGTATTGTGTACAGGTAGAGATATGTAAGTACAGCTATATAATATGTACTGTGTACAGGTATAGATATGTAAGTACAGCTATATAATATGTACTGTGTACAGGTATACATATGTAAGTACAGCTATATAATATGTACTGTGTACAGGTATAGATATGTAAGTATAGCTATATAATATGTACTGTGTACAGGTATAGATATGTAAGTACAGCTATATAATATGTACTGTGTACAGGTATAGATATATAAGTATAGATACATAATACGTATTGTTTAAACGTGTATTTGCTACTGTTTTACTTGGCAAATCACTTGGGCTAATATAATTGTCTAGTAATTGGGTTTTCTTCTTTACTTTACGTTAGTATAACTGACCTTTAACTTGCAGATTGCACAAGCAAAAGAGAAACAGGAGCAAAGTTCACTCTGATAGCAATTCTTGGATCTGAAACCCTGAAACCTGGACACTACATCACACATGAAATCCACCCATTCTGCAAACACAGAAAAGGCATGTGAGGATTTTCCGGAGGTGGCCTGTGTTGGCCGCCTATGTCAGTCCTGGTCTCCTCACACCACAGCGGGCCCATCTCAACACCAAGCATAAAACTGGCTGCAATTCGCAGGCACATGGCTCACATGCTCCAGTAGAAAGTGGTCTATGTGAAGGAAGGACCAAAGACACAGAGGGAGAAAACAGTCACTTGAACTAGAGAATCCAAGAATTACACGGTCCTTTTCCGCACAGTCACAAAGAGGGGGTTCTGGTGCCCCCTACGATTTTTTTTCAGGCCTCCAGCAAGGGCAGTTTGTACTGATACACAAAAATGTCAGCTCTGCCCCTCACCCATCACCCGACGCCCCCTGGGCCAGACGGTGATGACCTCTACCGGCTTCCCCTCCTCCTGTCATAGCCATGTTCACATGAGAGCTCACAGCAAAAAGCACAAAACCCTCCAACACGATGTGAAGGATGAAGTGTGTTGGGTGAGCATTAAAAAAGAAAAAAGCAGTGTTAGTAGGTAACCAAAGAGCCCTAAGAGTATGGCCTGGCTCAGCCCCTGGCCAGCGTGAGAAAGACATGCAGGGTAATGATCAAGGGTGTCATCCTGAGAGCCAGATCAACCGGGTTCTAACTCACCACAGAGCACCCTGAATAAGTTACCTAAACTCCCTGAGCATGCTGCAGTATCTGTAATCCCTGGATTATGTGCAGGGCAGCAGTGGCGATTACACGAGATGATATATTTCATAGGCACCCAGTCACTCTGAGCTTGTAATAACTGACTCTTAGCTACCCTTGCGCTAACTTTCAAGGTCTCAACCAACAGTAAGGCAGAATTTTAATAATTTCTAAACTGAAGAATCTGTTCCAAAGAAGCTGAGAATACATTTTAATCTTTCCCTACTCGTATCCCTTTACTCGCCTCCATTAATTGTATTATTTTCCTACCAATTCCTACCCTCCATCTAATAAAAAAATCGACAGGCCACTCAATACTCTGGGTCATGTTACTTTTTTTTATACCAAGGACCAATCTCTGTGCTCACAGAATAAAGACACCAAGTAAAGCAGGGTTTTTTGTTTTCTTTCATGTCTCCACTCCTGCCGCCACCCCATCCCAGCAGTGCCTAAACGTGGGGAGGTGACGAAGGGCAGTAGAAATGGAAGAGCGGATGCGTCTCGTCAGTGTCCAAATGAAATACCTTGTGACATGTCGAAGCTAGAGCAGCTGCCTACTAGCTTTGTGCTTACTGATGCCACAGAGCATCCCTGAGGGTCTGTAACCAGGTAGCTGTGGAAAACCTGACTGTTCCCTAGGCTGGCAGCAGCCCAGGACCTGGCGAAATGCTGAGCAGAGCTACTTAAGGCCAAAGGAAGAGAGCAAATGTCCAAGTAAAGGAATGGATAAGGTGTGAAGCAGGGTGGCCAAAGGCAAAGGATGAGGAAGGAAGAACGCCACCTCACATGCTGGCGAGTTTCATGGAAGAGCCCAGACCTCTCGGACTCAATTTTTGGTTCCAGAGCAGATGCTATATCAGGACAAGAAGGGCAGAGAAAGGTACAACTGCTCACACTTTGATTCTTACCTCCAATTCTTATTCCATATATCGTCCTGAAACAATTTGAGAAAAAAAAAATTTGAAGACCCTGATCAAATGTAACTGTTGTGATGAAAACTACACGGTGAAGCAAACTGCATGTTTTAAAGATATCATTCATAACATTTAGAGAACTAAAAAATTTAAAAACTGGAACTGACGTTCAGGAAAGCATCACATACCAAATTTAAGCTTAAAAATGACTACGCTTCTTACAGTATGACTTGCCTATAACGCTCACAATATAAAATTCGGAAAGTCAAAACTGACTCTTTCTGGGACTGAAAAGGCCTTTTACCTCTCAGATCAGGGTCTCTAACAGGTTGCATAAGATCTAAATTGTCAGTAAAGGATTATAAGAGACCGATACAGAAGACAAAATCCCTGATACCAAGAGGTTTCTCCCCTCATTTTCTATCATACCTAAGGCTTCTAACACATAGATAATTGTCCAAAACTGTTTCCTTTCTTCCTGTGATGGTTCATTTTATATGTTAACTTGGCTAGGCCATGGTACCCAAGTGTTTGGTCAAACCAGACTCGATGTCGCTATGGAAGTCTTTTTTCAGATGTGATTAAATCAGGCCCCTATGAGTAAAGCAGGTCACCCTCCATAGCGTGGTGGGCCTCACTCAATCAGTCGAAGGCCTTAAGAGCAAAGACTGAGGTTTCTCCCAAGAAGAAGGAATTCTCCTCAAGACTGCAACACAGAAACCCAACCTGAATTTCCAGCCTGCTGCCCTGAAGAATTCAGACTCAAGACTGCAACACCAACTCTTACCTGAACTTCCAGCCTGCCATACAGATTTCAGAGTTGCAGCCTCCATAATTATGTGAGCCAGCTCCTTAAAATCAATCAATCAATCTCTCTCTCCACACTCGCACACACACACACAAACACACACACACAACTGGTTCTTTTTTTGTTTGCTTGTTTGTTGCGGGTACCACTTCTGTGATTTGGTGGGTGGATACTTTGGTTTGGTTTGGTTTTTTGTTTTAGACTATTCCGAAGAATAAGAGCCTCTAAGATTGCTCATAGTTTTAAGTGGAATTTTCTAACACAAGTGAGAGGTCAGGAATAGCATTCGTTTTAGGTCAGCTGCAACTGGTTCTAATTGGGATTGGTTCTGTTTTCCTGGAAAACCATGACTAATACACTTTCTCTTCACCCTAAAATACCTAATAAAAGCCTTATGGTAAAACATGCACATGTGCGTGTGCGCACGCACACACACACACATGCACACACACACACACACACACACACACACACACACAGTGGAGCCAACAGAAAACACCTTCCGTTGAAAAGTTCATGTGAGAAAGAAACCCGGTAAACGGAAGAAATTTGGGGAATCCCCTGGCGGTCCAGTGGTTAGGACTCTGCGCTTTCACTGCCGAACAAGACGCAGGGCACGGCGGAAAAAAAAAAAAAATTTCTTTACAATCAACTTAGATGCCAAGGGACTCTATCACGTCCTACGCCTTTTAACCTATGAAACAAGAACTGCAGGAAGACCAAGAGGGAGGGAAGAAAGCAGGGAAATGGGAAGAGGGAGAGAAAAGAAACCAGAGCAACCTAAACACCCTCAAACAGGAGCTGCCAGAAATGTCATCAAGGGAAGCACGTTTGAAACAGAAACTTTTTTAATGGTACAAACGTATTAATATATTTTAAAGTTACTTAAAGGAAAAAGGAATGGTAGCTTGGGAAGACAAATTCTCCAGATTTCAATGACTGCAATTTACCAATAAGGTTTCCTCTCAATCTTTTACTTGAAAGTGGTTTATTCTTGCTTTATACATCATCTTAAACCTTGCTTATGTGGATTATAAACCAGTGCCACGGTACATCAGCGTAACAAACACAAACAGCTGTAAATGATAAAAATCTTAAACCATCGGAATTTAAGAGACTAGTGTGAAGTGATAGTGTTCAAGCATGAAAAAATTAAGAGAACAGTGCCACTCTGGGATCAGCCTGCCTGGGTTTTGAAACTCTCTGTGCTCACAGGCCAAGTTACCTAATCCCTCTGACATTTATTTTCCTTATATATTCAATGAGGATATCACCACTACCTCACAGGGACGGACTGAGGTGCAAATAAAACAATCCAGGCAAAACGCTAAGCACAGTGCCTGACACAGAGTAAGGATGCACTGATTTCTGTTATTTCTATTATTTCTATCAAGAAAACGCTCAGTGATATCAGTTTGCTCTGATTTGGAAGTCAGAATAGCACGCAGAACTTTTAAGCAAAATTTAAAACATTTCCATCCAAAACGGTAAGTTTTTCAAGTGGGGTGCTTCAAGGGGTGGTGAAATTCACTAAGCTGGTCTAAACCTCCAGAATGATTGATAACCAGGATTTCACTATTGCATGTTTCCCTCACAGTAAAAAGCACTGCAATGCTCTGAATAATCCAAGTGCTGGATTGAAGAAAAAAAAAAATCTAGATAGTGAAAAGGCCCCTTACTTAACTGAGGGCAGCGGACGTATGTGTTTAAAAAGCCCAGACTTTCATCACAGTTGTCAGAATCCCTGATACCCAGATTTTCGCGGTGCTGGTTGTTTTTTTAATACAGAGATGAATGACTTGACACTGTTTCAGTATTTCTGATGTGCAAGTGGGCAGAAAGTGTGGGAGGATGTGATGACTAAGCGTTGAAAAAAAACTTCTGAAGGGTTCCTAAGAGTTGGAGAAGTTAAGCTGTGCAGTGAGTGCGTGAGCAGATAAGACAGAGCTGTAGGCTAAGCAGCAGCGAACTCCAAGGCAGGGCACCAAGTCTACCGTACTTCCAGCAAGCAGTTACGGAATGGATCCTACGTTCTCCTTAGATGCCTCCAGAAAGGAGAATCCCAGAAGGCTGTGTGCCACAGTGAGGTGTGATCCTAACAGCATACAGCTAAGGTCCCATAGAAAACCGTTTGCCCTGACCTGGAGTCTTTAAATATCATAATACTGAATTCAGAAAGCCAGAAAACAAGTCACTTGAATGACATTTTCAAATCCAAACTTTGTATTTTCTTAATTAGATATAAATTAGTTTATAAACTTTCTAAGTAAAGCATGAATAATTTTTTTTTATTGACGTACAGTGGATTTACACTGTTGTGTTAATTTCAGGTGTACAGCAAAGTGATTCAGTTATATTTATATATCTGTTTTTTCAGATTCTTTTCCCTTACACGTTATTACAAAATATTGAGTATAGTTCCCTGTGCTATATAGTAGGTTTTTGTTGGTTATTTTTTTATATATAGTAGCGTGTATACGTTAATATTAAAAACTACTTTCAAGTTGCCTAGTTTGAGTTACGAGATTTTTTTAAATTAATGCTCACTAGAGAATTTTAACCAGCTCAGGATTAGCAACTGCTTTCAATTTAAAAACGAACAAGAATAAATTGTTATCATATTAAACCATTTTTACTGTACCGATTTCATTTTGGTTCCAATTAAACACCATTGTCAATATAAAGAACTCATCCCCAATTAGGAAAAATCAAACGTGAAACCCTCATCAAACAACACTTCAAGTTCCTTGAAATCTTCTTAACTTCAGTACAAAACCAGAGAATCCAAGCAGGGCTATTTCGACACTGATTTAAATGTATGTAAGGACTGTAGTTATGTGGAAAATGGACTGTGATTATTCCATGAAATTTAATGTATAGTGACACAGACTCCTCTCTCTCTCTCTCTTTTACCCTCCCTCCCTCCCGCTCTCTCTTAAATAAACTATCAAGGGAGGCATGTTTGAATGGAATTGAAATTTCTCCAGGTAGACGTTTGCGGCCCTTCGTGTGTCTGCATGAACATTTAGCAAAAGTTCCCTCCACTTGTACGGCCCAGGAAGCAGGGCTGAGTGTGGAAGCAGAGAAGTAGGACCAATGGGGTCAAGCTTTCCATGACAGACATCAGGATACGGGGAATTTTCCTTCACCGTTAAATGTCACAAAGTCAGCTAGGTCCTTTGAAATATTAGTATTATTTGGGGTTTTTTTTAACAGCTATCTTGAGATATAATTCACATAACATACAATTAACCCATTTAAAGTGTTCAATTCAATCGTTTTGGTACATAACATTTTTTAAATTGTGGTAAAAAAATATGCGAACATATTCTTTATCCATTCATCTGTCACTGGGCACTTAGGTAGCTTCCATGTCTTAAATAAAGGATAAA
The DNA here is from genome assembly GCF_949774975.1 of Lagenorhynchus albirostris. Lineage (NCBI taxonomy): Eukaryota > Metazoa > Chordata > Mammalia > Artiodactyla > Delphinidae > Lagenorhynchus > Lagenorhynchus albirostris. The sequence continues at coordinate 3,412,545 of NC_083106.1, read as the reverse complement.
GAAGACGTGGTATATATACACAGAGGAATATTACTCAGCCATAAAAAAATGAAATAATGCCATTTGCAGCAACATGAATGGACCTAGAGATTATCATACTAAGTGAAGTAAGTCAGACAGAGAAAGACAAATCATATGAGACGTGGAAAACAAACTTATGGTTACCAGAGGGGATGACGGGGGGACGGGGTGGGGAAGATAAATTAGGATATACACACACTATTAAATATACATACTACTATTAAATACGCAGCATAAAATTTGCCACTTTAACCTTCTTTAAGAGTACAATTCAATGGCAGTAATGACATTCACCATGTTACACAACCATCACCATTATCTAGTTCCAAAAATTGTTAACACCCCAAACAGAAACTCCGTAACCATTAAGCAGTAAATCCCCATTCTCTGCTCCCCCCAGCCCCTGGTACCTCCATTTTACTTTCTGTCTTGATAAGTTTGCCTATGCTAGATAGTTCATATAAGTGGAACCACACAATGTTTATCCTTTTGTATATGACATAACGTCTTCAAGATTTATCCATGCTGCAAAAAAGATAAAAAGTAAAATAAATAAATAGTTACCGATGTTGCAGCATGCGTCAGACTTTCCTTTCTTCTGAAGACTGAATAACATTCCATTGTATGTATGTACCACATTTTGTTTATCCATTCATCTGTCGATGGACATTTGGGATGTTTCCATCCTTTGGCTGTTGTGAATAGTGCTGCAATGAACATTATCATACAAGTATCTGTTTGCGTCCCTGATTACAGTTCCTTTGGACGTATACCTAAGAGCGGACTCGCTGGGTCATACGGTAATTCTGTGCTTAGCTTTCCGAAGAACCACCACACTGTTCCCTCGTGGCTGCCCCGTCTTACATTCCCAACAGCAGTGCAGGAGGGTCCACATGTCACCACATGCTCACCAACAATAACTTTCCATTTTTAAATTACACCTATTGTACAATATTAGGAGTGAAATGGTATTTCATTGCATTTTTTAACATCTTTATTGGAGCATAATCGCTTTACAGTGTTGTGTTAGTTGCTGCTGTATAACAAAGTGAATCAGCCATATGCATATGTATATCCCCATATCCCCTCCCTCTTGCGTCTCCCTCCCACCCTCCTTATCCCACCCTTATTTGCATTTTCCTAATGGCTAATGATGCTCAACATCTTTTCATATGTTTACTGGCCATCTGTATATCTTCTTTGGAGAAATATCTACTCAAGTCCTTTGGCCATCTTTTTTTTTTACTTTTATTTATTTTTGGCTGTGTTGGGTCTTCGTTGCTGCGTGCGGGCTTTCTCTAGTTGTGGCAAGCAGGGGCTACTCTTTGTTGCAGTACACGGGCTTCTCATGGCGGTGGCTTCTCTTGTTGCAGAGCACAAGCCCTAGCACGTGGGCTTCAGTAGTTGTGGCACGTGGGCTCAGTAGTTGTGGCTCGTGGGCTCAGCAGTTGTGGCACACGGGCTTAGTTCCTCCGCATCAGGGATGGAACCCGTGTCCCCTGCATCGGCAGGTGGACTCCCAACCACTGCGCCATCAGGGAAGTCCCTTGACCATCTTTTAGCTGAGTTATCTTTTATCCTTCAGTTGTAGGAGTTCTTTATATATTCTGGCTATTAAACCTTTATCGAACACATGATTTCAAAATATTTTCTCTCACTCCATCAACTGTCTTTTCACTTTCTTGACAGTGTCCCCTAATACCCCAAAGTTCTGAATTTTGAGGAAGTCCAATTTATCTATTTTTTATTACGTTGCTTGCACTTTTTTTTTTTGCAGTACGCGGGCCTCTCACTGTTGTGGCCTCTCCCGTTGCAGAGCACAGGCTCCGGACGCGCAGGCCCAGCGGCCATGGCTCACGGGCCTAGCCACTCCGTGGCATGTGGGATCTTCCCGGACCGGGTCACGAACCCGTTTCCTCTGCATCAGCAGGCGGACTCTCAACCACTGCACCACCAGGGAAGCCCCGTTGCTTGTACTTTTGGTGTCATATCTAGAATCCATTTCCCATATAGATTGTTTTTGAAAAAAGTTTTTCCTTTTCATTCTTTGTCCTGTTTCTTACTCTGCATTACACACTAGAACATTTGGATTCTGACCACCACAATTAACACTGGTAGGACACATTTCAGAGCATATTTGGAAACGAAGAATATTTCTACTGTAAATTATTAGAGAAATGTACACTTGACAACCTTGATGTTTTACATACAGATGGGGAAAAGCTGAAGCAATCTCACAGAAAGTATGATGCTGACAGCCTAGAAAAAGACCTAAGTCTGAGACTCTGTACACACATTAAGTTTTCTGAGTAGAAAGTGTGAAGAATGAAGGAAATCTTGGAGAAACAGAACCCAAGGGACAGCTCCTGCAGAATCAGCTGGGTGGAGTTCTCACTGATCCAAGCCTAAAGCTCTGTCTAGCTCTCCTGCAAACTGCCCCAGTGCAATGAATTTTGTTTTAACAATAAAATAAGTGTCAAAATAACTGGAATTACTGTTTTCCTGTGCAGTATGTATGAGGCCACCTAACTATTCTCTTTTGATGGAATAAAGGAGGGTTTAATTTCAACTTAACCATCTGACGTGTCATAAATGTACACATCATCCTTAGTGACCTGGAAGCAGGGGTGGGGAAAAAAAAGTCAGTCCCCTTAGGACTGTTTGAATGAGACAATTTGGACAAAAGTAAACTGTCATCAATAATTTCCTTCCAAAAATAAATGCTGCGTTATCTGTTTCACTACAGATTTATTAATTACAGTATGCCATTAATTATGTGTCTTAAATACCTTTCTCCATGTTTTTTATTACAAGATTAAATTTACTGTTACAAAACCATGGATAAACAAAACATTATATGTAGAAATAAGAACTGTTAGTAATTACCAAGAGTAAAGAGGGGAGAAAGGAACACCATCCCCCAAACCAGTAGCCTATGGAGGTTGCAAATGTCTTACAAATGTCATTCAGAAATTATATCTTATGGGCTTCCCTGGTGGTGCAGTGGTTGAGAGTCCGCCTGCCGATGCAGGGGACACGGGTTCGTGCCCCGGTCCGGGAAGATCCCACATGCCACGGAGCGGCTGGTCCCGTGAACCATGGTCACTGAGCCTGCGCGTCCGGAGCCTGTGCTCCACAACGGTAGAGGCCACAACAGTGAGAGGCCCGCGTACCGCCAAAAAAAAAAAAGAAATTATATCTTACATAAAACCTAAGTTTAACAAAAATATCCTTATACCCTTAGACTATAAACAGCCACCACCAAAAGACAGTACCTAATACTCAAGGGGATAGTGACACAACTAAAGATTTTTAAAAATAAAAAAGGATATTAAGAGGCTGAGATTACAGAGGCCTGGGGGTGAATGCCATCCCTCGCTAAGCAGGAAGCCACAGAAGCTATGCTGCTTTAGAATCAAACGAAATGGAATTCCAGTTTGAGTTTAAAGCTCATAAGAAAGCTCAGATAGGAGACTGATGGCAAAATGTCAGATAACAGCTACACAGAAGGCCCTTGAGGACAGAGAACAGTGGGCTCCCTCTCTCCCCTGAGAAATTTCTTACACTGTAATTTGAACGAACTTCTAACACTTCAGAGAACCATCATGAAATGCACTGTTTTGATAATGAGACTCCGAAAGAAAACTGAACTCTGCTCTGATTCTTATCAGCTCCAAGAAGCTGTGAGATAAGGGTTCATCACAATCGCCGTATCTTGTGATTTCAAATTAAGAACAAAAAAAGATGGACTTCCTATGACTTGGGTCCCAGTACCCCGGTAAATCTCAGGGGTGGGGGGGAGAATTTCTGCCCAGATTCTACAACCCTTGGGGATGAAGTGGTGTGGGGAAGGCTGTCCTTGCACAAGTCAGACACACCAGAGCCTAAGAGGCTGGCTGCATGCAATAACTTTAGCCACAAATATGGGAATGAGGGTTCCTTCAGGCAGATAAACTCCAACTAGAAAGAGCCCTGGAGGGCTTACAGGACACCAGCTCCAGGACATCTTGACTGACATGCTTCTATAACATCTGTTTTGCTCTTTAGTGTTACACACCCAGGAATTACTCAGATTTGCCAAGATGGGCTCCCAGCTGTAGCTTGAAGGCACAGGGCTTCCTTCCATCCGAGATCCGGGGGCTGCATGATTAAAACATCACCATCACCTTGTGTGTTTTTCAGTCAATCAATGCGGAAGAGATTATTTCACAATTTCTGTAAAGAGGGTACCATGCTCACTTCAGAGAATAAAGAAAGTCATTGTATAGAAAAACGCAGCTTTTTATCTCGGTCTGATGTTAACACTGCACACTGAAGTCAATGCCCGTGGTTTATGCACTTGTGAGACGTAGGGTTACTTCTCTACATCCAAACAAAACGCCAGGGAGAAAGTAATCATAAGGTCCATAATAATGAATAATAAGGCACCCCCTCCATTAAGTTAATGCCCCTGAAATCTAGCTCAGAAGCTGCCTCTCCACGATGAGGGCGTCGCACGCTCACAGGAGCACACGCTTCAGGAACATGGGGGCCCGGTTTCCTTTGTGCAGAAAGGGGATCAGAGTGATGTGCAAGAAAATTAAAGCTGTGGGGCTCCTCGTGGCAGGGGAAGGAAAGAGCCCGCGAGAGCACGTACTGATGTCAGTGAGCATTGCAACCAAAGGGCTGAGTGCAAAGGATTCTCCTCAATATCTTCAGGTGGGATGTCCTTTGTAAACATATTATAAAAGCTTTACTGATAGGTTAGCTTTTTCTCTATAGTTACAGAATGGCAGGCTGGAAAAAAACACTGAAAAACTCCCCTTGGAAAAGAGAAAGGATGGAATCATTAAGAAAAGAAAACAACAAGTAAACATTTAAAAACCCTGCGTTCGGGCTTCCCTGGTGGCGCAGTGGTTGGGAGTCCGCCTGCCGATGCAGGGGACACGGGTTCGTGCCCCGGTCCGGGAAGAGCCCACATGCCGCGGAGCGGCTGGGCCCGTGAGCCACGGCCGCTGAGCCTGCGCGTCCGGAGCCTGTGCTCCGCAACGGGAGAGGCCACACAGTGAGAGACCCATGTACCGAAAAAAAAAAAAAAAAAAAACCCTGCGTTCACTTCTCCAAAGGAAACAGGGACCGGTAGTTTGGAGGAGTATTGAGGAACAGGAATAGTACAGATCGTTTTTATTTCTAAAACTTACTCTTTTCACCCAACATATATGTTATGGAAGCGGTGTCTAAAAACTGAATCCTTAAAAATTGAATTCAAATGTACATGGACTTGAAGCGCCCATTATTTAAGGAAACAATTTTTTTTCTCTAAAACATAATACCGAGTGGTTTTCAAAGTAAAGAGTGCATCAGCTGGTGCTGGGCCCCCTGCTCTGTCTGAGCTTCCGATGCAGGTGTGGGGTAGGGCCCACGCGCTTTGAGAACCCTACGGGATCAGCCTGGACAATCTGGATGTGCTTGGCTTGGGGCGTGGATGTGTTTGCAGCTCCCCAGGCAAAGTTCATTTGTGTTTGTGGAGTGTCACGAGTTGTCACATTGTAATTGTTGGTTTTCCTGAGAGAGAACACAGCAGGGTTGGTGGAATGAGCTTGGCTTTTCCAGGAAAGGGACCTACAGCTGAACCTGAATCCTGCCACTCACGTTATTAGCTGTGTGACCTTAAAACTGGTTCTTCTTATGTAAAACAAAGATAATACACCCTACCATCTCAAGACTATACTAAATAATGAATAAATGAAGATTATTTACCTCGCCTTGTTCCAGAGTATGTACTGAAAGTATACATCAAGAGTAGTGAAAAAACAAGATAACATACATTAAGCAAAAATAGGGAAATAAAATAGCACAAATGTGGATAAGACAAAACACATCCCACAGAAAGCGACACACACTACAGATAGGCCACACATTCGCCTGCAAACTTTCAGCAGTCAAGGTGAGAACTCAAACTGCTCGTTTACACAACTCGGCATCCACAGAATAGAAGCAGGCCACTTGTTCTGGAAAAACAGAACAATATTCCCGGTACCAAAAGAATGAACACGGCCCCCAGCGGCCGGTCTTTCGCAGCAAACTTTCTGTAGACACCACCTCAGTGTAACGTCCCCCTACAGAGCCGTGTTCACACTGACGGGTCCGATGGGACACAGTCCAGAGTCCACGTGCAGCACAGCCCTCCGGCCTGTCCTAACTCCAGCTTGTATGTGGCAATCGCTGACCTACTGCATTTCCCGAGAAGCGGCTGGACTACAGCTCCTCCAGGCTGTGGTCTGTGAAACGAAGACTCATGCACCTCATTAAGGGCTGAGAGGGGAGAGGGGATATTTTTCCTAAAATTGACCAGCCACGCCACACTCCTCACAGAGGCCACCTCACAGTTACCGAGAAACAGCCGCGGCCCCACCCCCAGTTGGTGGCAGCATCAGAGGGACAAACAGGCAAGGAAGACCCCAGGAGAAACGAGTGTTGTGGGCACGTGCCGAGCACAGGGAACGGGTTTATAAAAGGCGTCAGAATAGGGAATATCCACAAAGGGATCTTACTTGTTATTGTCATTTGTGAGGAGTAGGGGTTATTATATATCAGGTTACAAGGCTGAACATAGGCACGAGTTTAGTCCTGGCATAAGCGTACCATCACAGATCAGTACCAAGTCAAACGGTGCCTGTGTGTGTGTGTGTTCGTTGTCTTTGGGAAGCCGGGGAGTTCAATAATATGCAGCTTCTTTCTGATTGTACAATCACAGTCAGTCCATTAAATCAGTTAGTGGGTAAAGAAACTTGCAAAACGTCTTAGGTCTGTATTTATAGACAATTAACTTAGGAAGCCACTGTCCGTGGCAAGTATCATACCAGATTCAGAATTATGCCATACGATAAAACAAGTGGATGCTTTAGTTAGAGTACATTTATATCTATTTTAACTTACTTTAAAAGGGATTTGTGACAAGTCTAAACATTTTCCTATGTATGCATTTTGTAAAATTTTTTCAGAGATTTGGAAATACTTCTCAGAGCGAACAGTTTAAATTACGTTCAAATAAATGCATAGGTCTGTTCAAATAAAAAATGTTAAAGACCATAGTCTTTGCTGAGATATATAATTTGAGGCATTCAACAAAGAAGATAACTTTTAATAACCATCTGAGGAGTAATTAGGAACAAAAAAATAAAGAGACAGGAATATCATATTTTAATAAGAACCAAAGATTCTACTTTCTTAACAGAAAAATATTAAATGCTATATAATTACAGTAATCTGCCTGGCTGCAGTGTTTCAAACAGTAACATTCGCAATAACTGCAAATATCACAAGCTAAGGCTTATCATTATTGTTAAGTGTCTCGTAATGCAAGCTGTTCCCATGCCCTCTAGGAAGTCCCTTAGTGTTTGTCCTTTATTTTTTCTACAAATTTCAAATGCATAATTCTATCTATAGGTAGACATTTACATTCATGTGGTAAATAAAAAATCTCTTGTTCACCTGAGACATGTGATGCATATTATCAAAAGAATCCCATATTTCTATCCGTGGGTTAGAATCCTGGGAAATAAATCCCATATGCTTGCCCCCATACATTTTGTCGTATTAATAAACATACAAGCCAGTTCATTGGCTCCGTACAAAGAAAATTTTGACACACTACACAAACACACACACACACCTCAAAACAAAGTTCTAACAATTATTTTGAGGGGCAAAATTGAGGGTGAAACTATGGGAATATAATTTGATAAGTTACATTTATGTATCTATAGTCTTTCCATTGATATATAACTTTGAGGATTAAACATCCATCGTCGAACATTGAAAACAATTATACTCCAATAAAGATGTTAAAAAAAAAATCCATCGTCAAAAAGAAGCACCCTAATCTGATTACAATTTACAGCTTTTTGGTAAATCTTCACAGGAAGAATGCAGGCAAAAGCAGCCCTGACAGGAAACCTCACATTCCAGACGTACCGTGGGCTCAAGTGAATCCCAGGAACGGCAGCTGTCTGTTCCCGTCTACTTCCCACAGTAAATGCAACACTCACTATTCAAGCAGAGAAATCTGCTACACAAGCAATTATTCTACAAAAACTGGATAGGCTGTTTATGCACCCACATGAAAATAGATGTGAAAAATTAACTGGAGGTATAGAAATCAGCTTCCTTCTGACGCCACCCATTCGCTTGCTCTAGTGTACAAAAGCCCTGCTTCCCAAACCAGCCCCGGGCCCAGACACCCTTCACCCCAGGAGGAAGGCAGGGCAGGCTACGGGGAGGGCGCGGCAATGTCAAAACCTCCACTCAGGCTGAGTGACTGTCACCAAGCCACTTGACACCTCAAAACCAATTTTATGATCTGCAAAACAATAGTTTGCCTCTCTAGCAAGATGGCTATGATCACACTTGAGATAATTAACCTGAAAATCCTCAATAAAGGAAATAATAGCTGATATGCATTCAGTGCATTGCCCTGACTCCAATTATTTAAGTAGTTCAATTTAAGAACAAAGTACTTCTTTGCATTCGATATTATAAATGAGATAAATGGGGCAAAAAGAAGTTATACAACTAACTGCTCACAGACAGTAAGTGACAGGTCAGGGCTGAGGCACTTCCCCACCTGAACCAAAGTGCAAGTACGAACGCCAAGGGCAGGAACACGGCTGACACAGAGAGAACCGGCAAAAGAGTGGCCCCCTGCCTCCCCCGGGCTTCCATTCCTCCAGCCACTGCCCACATCGTCCACCCACCCAGTCCCGCCCGGGCTTCGAGGTGTGTTTATGACCAGATAAATCTATCGCTGACATGCACCGACTGTACTTGACCATGAAAGACTGGGTGCAATCTGTTCCGTCCCCAAAACTAAGCTTTATGGTGGATGGCAGTGACGTACACACACAGGCTTTGGAAAAGTACCCGTATCTGCCATGAGAAAACAGATGCTACCTCCAGTCAATATTCAGTAAGTACTCTTTGGAGCACCTGCTGTGTGTCAAGCAGCATCACAGGACCACAAACACAAAGGCCGCATTTTTAATGGTGTGTAAGAGGCTTTGCCCCAGTACTACAAACTTCTTCTTATTTCTTCTTATCCAAACATGCGGAGAAGAAGAGCAAGGGCCAGGCACCCCCAGACCTGAGTGTGCAGCTCCCAGGCACAGGCGGGAGATCCTCCCAGATTCGCAGTAAAGCCTTTCGAGAGTTCTCACTGAATTCCCTGGGCAATGATATTTACAATAAAGGCAGGGTGCCAAAGCAGAAGGCAAACTCTGGCTTGAATTCCCTACAGCCAAAAAATAATTTCTAAAAACGTGCCTTTTCTACCTCTTGAAGTAAGAAAATGCTTTTTAGCAATTATTCTCCATAATCCCACTGTCCCATAGGTCCTCATTTCCTCCATCCAGTACTTGCTGTTAGTAAATGCTGTCAATAACTTCGCTTCTAAAAATGGGTCAGGATTTCTTTATGCTGAAGGAAAAGGTCCAACTCAAAATGGATATCTCATCAGATTCTAAGATCATGCCTTTTGTAAAATGCCTCAGAGTAAAGCCTCCTACTCTTTGCCAAAAGAAAGAAAGAAAGGAAGGAAGGAAGGAAGGAAGGAAGGAAGGAAGGACGAAAGAAAGAAAGGAAGGAAGGACGAAAGAAAGAAAGAAAGGAAATTATTTTAACCTTTTCCATTTGGAAATGATTCTAATATGCAGCACATCCACCCTTCCCTTTTATTTCCACTTTACAATTCAGAGTAAGCACAGCAGGAGTCAAAAGTAAATGCAAAGAAATTTTAACAAAAAGGAAGGAAGGAAAGGAGGGAAGGAGGGAGGGAAGGAGGGAGGGTAGAAGGAAGGAAGGAAGGAAGGGCTCAGTTATTTTGATATCAAAGAAAACCTATCATTAAAAGAAAAATAATTTAATTTTCGTATACCAGTTACTGCACTGTTGTGTTGCATTCTGAAAGGATACACATAATCCTATTCCTCTGCTCAGATCACCTTATCTACACTGGCGTTTGGGATAGAACACTTACACTGTATATTCTATGCTGTTAACATAACTACACAGATAAATGCAAAGAGAGTAAGATTTTTAAAAAGCATATACTATAAAATCTTAAAACTTGATCATTTAAATATATACTAGTCATACTGGTAAAAGTTAAGTTCATCATCCCAAGGTTAAGTCACCCACACTGTACAAGGTTATGTATTTAGTTGCCCGCCTAGCAATCTAAAATAGAGCCTGTGAACAACAATGGCAAATTAACTACTGTACTGAGGGGGGGCTGGTCTCTGAGGGCCTAGAGCACAAAACTGCCACTCAACCACTATATGACAGTGAGAACTATTAACTATATATTCTCTGTCCCCCAGGTTTTGTAACAATACCCTAAGGGTGCATCGCATTGGTGGTGAATTTTACAGTTTACAAAGCACTTTCACGTTCATTATTTCATCTTTATCCTGACCAAAAAGGGAGGAAGGAGACGGAGGGGCAGATAGTAAGATTGCCACCGTTTTCCAGATTGGGGAAAACCCTCGGAAATGAAGTGGTTTGCCCAGCCATCCATAACCAGCAGGTGGAGGGACCAGTGTTTAAACTATTCCGTATTCGAACTCCGGCCATTCAATTCCAAGGCATGCATTCTTTACATTACACTCTGATACCTGTATTTTATTGACTTGCTGCTATTATGACTTTTCATTCATTACCTTAGTTTGTACAACTGAAAACTCAGAAACTAATTTTATTTCTTATAGGAAGTCATACCTATTACAATTCTCAACTGCGATTAATAAAAGATAAACAGGGTTTCCCTGGTGGCGCAGCGGTTGGGAGTCCGCCTGCCAATGCAGGGGACGCGGGTTCGTGCCCCGGTCTGGGAGGATCCCACATGCCACGGAGCTGCTGGGCCCGTGAGCCATGGCCGCCGAGCCTGCGCGTCCAGAGCCTGTGCTCTGCAGCAGGGGAGGCCACATCAGTGAGAGGCCCATGTACCGCAAAAAAGAAAAAAAAAATAATAATAAAATAAAAGATAAACAATGAAGGGAGACAAAAAATAACCTAGGTAACATCAAATGGAGCAAAGTTCTTTAAATTGCATGCATGTCACTCTTTTCCATTAGGATACAAGACATGCAGACAATGTGAAATTTCTAGATGTTGAAAATGCTTTTAAACAGCTAAGACATTTCAAATCATAAAAGTTCTGATGGCTTTTATATACCATTTTCTTTTAAATCTTTTAAAAGTCACATGCCTTTCTGTTTCTGTATTATTTTATATGTAATATTAAGATTTTACACCTTTTTCAAATCACCAACCATAATACATCATTTACTCAGTAAACACATATTAAACAAGTACAACTATACTATTCTTGGTTTGTAAAGGTTTAAAAGTAAAAATTTCACGTTACTTATCAACAAATTGTACTGTGAAATTTAAACAAGTTTACTCACTTGATTCCAAAATGGCGAGAAAAGCGGTTAATTACTTTAGCACAAAGAAAATGTAAAGAACACAAAAACTAGTAAAAATTAAGGTGAACTTCCATGTAATAACCTATACATTACTATTAACTATTAGTAACTGCTGTGAGGCTCTCCCTCTTCCTCTCTTCCAAAAGTTCTTGTCACAAAGGACTGAAACTACACCAGATTCTCATCTGGATGTCAGATGTATAAAATAAAGTTTTGATAAACTATGCAATGTTGTTTCTGTAAGATCCAAATTTAGATCAAACCTGGATTGTGTAAATAATGGTCTATACATTTTTAATAAAAATTACTTATTAAAAATAGTTTATAAGTTTGGCAGAGAACAACATAATTCACCCAATAAGTACAATAACTTTATCCTGATTGTTACTTTGCCCAGCAGGCTCTCGGGAAATACTGAAAATGCACACACAGTCAGTGTCACTCATCCAAGGTCACTACTCCAGTGACCATTCTCCACGCAGTCAGGAGTGACATCACCAAGCAGTGGGTGCACTCCATCCACGGGCAGGCCTGCAGTTCCCATATTTAGGGCTAGTAACCTGCACACAAATGTGGTGTCTGCTTTTCCTGACCAGAGGAGATGGAAAGCAAGCTGCCTAGGGACGGGAGGACAGGAGAGCCTCTATGGCTGATGCCCGTGGATCCACAGAGAAAAAAAGGGGAAGAAAAACCTTAAAAGTTGCAAGAAAGATAAATAAAAATACACAGTTGTCTGAGATAATTAATTAAAAGAGCCTATAGACCCATAAACCTTAAGAGTTCTTTAAGGCACTCCTGTATTATAAAAGAACAGTAATTGATGCTCACAGGATAAAAGGGAAAATATTAGATTAACAACATACATCTAATAAGGTAAGAAAGGCATCACACATTTTTGGAAGATTTCTATGTAAAATAAGTTATGAAAAGTAGATGCTTTAAAAGTTACACGTGAGTAATCTGAAAAAGCTTCCCCTCCCAGAAAGGCTGGATCACGGAGGCAGAGGCAGCCCATTTCAGGGTGGTAACGCACAAGGAGGTCACCACGCACAAGTACATCCAGGTACAGAAGCCAGCATGTAGCAAGGCTCGCTGTGTCTACAGCGCTGGGGCCCAGGTCTGCGCCTCTGAGCCTCTCTTTGCTTACAATTTGTCCTCTTGGGACTATTTTAAGAACCAAAAGAGCAAACTTCCAGTTATAAAATAAGTAAGTCACCGGGACAAAATGTACAGCCTAGGCAATATAGTCAATAATACTGTAATGACGTTGTAGGGTGACAGATGGTAACTAGACTTATTGAGTTGATCATTTCATAATGTATAAAAATATCGAATCACTGTTATACACCTGAAACTAACATAATATTGTAAGTCAATTATACTTCAAAAAAATAACAACAACAAAAAAACCATGTGAGATCATGAATATAAAACGATTGAACAAACTGAAAACGCCTCCAGGTCTGTAAAGCGCTGTTATCCCTGGAACTCTCCAGGTCACTGGAGGCCTCCACAGGCGGCTGTGGCAGCACTGCTGGCCGCATCTGCCCTCCGGCCGTCAACCCCCATTTTAAGGGCGTGGCCTCCCGTGAATTTGGTTTCCTCATCCATCAGGGAGGTGCTGTCACAAACGCACGTGTGATCCATCTGTTCACTCTGTGGGGACTGCAGCGTGTCGCTGTGACGGTGACGAGACGGCCCCAAGACACCAGCTCCAGACACGTGCACCTGGGCGACAAGCGCCCTCTCCCCAGGTCTCTGCACCCACTGCTCCTCCTGCAGGGCACCTGCACTCCCCTCCCTCCTCCTCAGAGCATCCACACCGGCTAATCAGCCTCCTCCTTCTCTCTGTCTCTTCCCCAGGGGGTCAAAGGCGCAGTCTAGCTCAGCCCCTGGGCACACGGGTCCAGCATGCTGGTGTAGGTCTGCCTGGACAGCTGGACCACGGGCCACGGGGCTGTGGACGCTGCCAGCTTTGCTCACCTCTGTATGGACAACATGCAGCCCTCAAAAGACACTCACTGGACTGAGGTGCATCAACGTGGAATTTCAAATAAACTTAGTGCACCACAGAGATATCCAGAGGGCGAGCTCTGCAAAGCAATCCCAAACAGTCCCCCTGGTCATGACACCAGGGGTAGGAGCTGGTTGACAGTAGGAAGACAATTCTGGGGTCCTCTCTGGTCTTGAAGACATCTGTCAGCCAAACCTCAAGCATAATCCCCACCTGTCATCTTTACCCTTTTGGCTTTCCCTCCACCTTTTAGGGCTTTCAGGTACTCTTAGGTGGGGGACACCACGGCCCAGGTAATTCACCCACGTGCAGCACGTCAGTTCAGGTCAAGGGCACCTTTCACATCTACTCACTCCTCTGCGGCGTATTTTACTTCCAGAAGAGACTGTACCCTCTCACGCATTCTTAGGTTGACACGTAAGAATTTTTATCACAGGTTTAAATAGATGTGAATGATACATGTTTCTTTTTTTTTTTTTTACAACAAATATGTCTTACATGTATTTCTATCAAAACCTTGGAGCTGAGGAATAGTTCATTCAGTCTATGGAGTCTGTCCACCACACAGCCATACTGGAAAGCCATGCCAAGAAATAACTTAAGTCAGACCTAATTTCGGTCTGAAAGAATTATTTTATAATCTAGATACACATTCTAACTTGCATCTCACTTCTGTGTTAGAATTCGAAGATGGAGGACGGATGGAGACACACAAGGAGCTCGGTAGTGATCAGTTAACGTGAGAAGCAGAGTCTCCACGTCCACAGGAGCTCTGCTCCCTTCACTCTCCCCGGACCCTCTCTCAGAGCAGAGCCTTCTCCCCCAGAGCCGAGCCTTCTCCCTCAGAGCAGAGCCTTCTCCCTCAGAGCAGAGCCTTCTCAGATGGTTCAGGACCCACGTCTACACCCCGGGGCAACAAGCCATGGTGAGACTCTGGATAGGAAAGTGGGAAGCCTTTCTTCTTTTGCAAGTGGGAGAAGCGCAATCGTGCAAGGGAAGCAAATTCATTTTTCAAGAGTCTATATGAACACTGAGGACATAGCAATTGATTTCTTTAAATCCTTTTCTTAAGTTCTTAAAACCTTTGCCCAAGTCCCCTCTTGGAAGTGGGTACACCAGTTTGAAGACAGCTGATGAGGAATTCCCACCATTTCGAGAGAGCCCTGGGATCCTCCTGTCACCTCCCCTGAGCGAGGGCATTTCCAGCATCCCTACAGGCTGCCTTTACCCCTGGGCATCACACATGTGAAGACAGGCCCAGCGGTTTCCCCTCAGGCTTCTCCTTTAACGTAGCCATTACATAATTCATTCATCACTATTACACATGCACTGTAATAATAACAACAGTTTATCACATGTAATGTATATATATTATTACACAAATATATTTAGCATGCATTCAGTATGTAAACCCTGGAAAAATTTCCCTAACATATCTAAATAATAAGTCAGGCTGCATATCCAAATCTTCCCTAGGATCCGTAATCAATACATTAAGAAAAAAAGAAAGACGGGCATGTATGTATGTGACAACAGGGGTTTTTGACAAATTGGCTATTCTGAGTACTAGGTCATTGGCCTCTGTGTAAATTAATCTATTTATCCCCAAAAAAGGATATATCAATATCATCTCTCCAAGCCAGTTCAACTGTACAAAAAATTTAAAGCATTCTGCCAAAAGAAATTACGCACACCCCATATCCTCAAGTCCATGCTCTAGTAGGTCTGTGTAGCTAGTGGGAAGCAGCCGCATAGAACAGGGAGATAGCTCGGTGCTTTGTGACCACCTAGAGGGGTGGGATAGGGAGGGTAGGAGGGAGACGCAAGAGGGAGGGGATATGGGGATATATGTATATGTATATAGCTGATTCACTTTGTTATAAAGCAGAAACTAACACACCATTGTAAAGCAATTATACGCCAATAAAGATGTAAAAAAAAAAGAAACTAGAGCTCTTCAAGTCCATGCTCTAGTAGGTCTGTGTCTTTATTCCCATCTGGGGAGGGGAAAGGGTAAGCTGGGACAAAGCGAGAGAGTGGCATGGACATATATACACTACCAAACGTAAAATAGATAGCTAGTGGGAAGCAGCCTCGTGGCACAGGGAGATCAGCTCGGTGCTTAGTGACCACCTAGATGGGTGGGATAGGGAGGGTGGGAGGGAGGGAGACGCAAGAGGGAAGAGATATGGGAACATATGTATATGGATAACTGATTCACTTTGTTATAAAGCAGAAACTAACACACCATTGTAAAGCAATTATACTCCAATAAAGATGCTAAACAAACAAACAAAAAAAACTAGAGCTCTTCGAAATCTTTCTTCAAGGGAAACGTAGTAATTAAGAGAACCACTGGAGTCAGAGGTGTGAGTGCAGGGTGATTTCACAGCAATGCAACCACACTCTACTCTGGAAAACCTACAGGAGTGGCCAGCTGGGAGCCCCTCAACCTCCCACTGGCTTCAGCCAATCACTGGACTCCACCCGAAGCCGCTACCGAACCAACCACAAATGGTTTCACAGACTCTTCCACTTGAGGACGATAGCCTTACATAAGGTAAGAAAGGAGAATAAAAGAGGCAAAATCACCCAGCAATGGAAACCACTGGGTTTTCAGGTCAAATCCTGAACCCTGCGTCAGTCTTCTCAGGGAGAGGCCACACGGGCCCCCAGGACCAGCCCTGCGGCAGGTGGAGGCCCTGCAGCCCCAGCCCTGACGCTGCCTTACAGACCTTTCCGCTAAGTCACAGACTCTTTTAAGAATCAGAGGCAATATTTTAAGGAATTCTGAAAACTGCTCTGCATTTTCTTGTCTCTCTTAATGCAAAAGAACTAAGCTGAGCCTCGGATACTTAACATAAAATCAAAATGAAAACATTACAAACCTAAACTTGTTACAATTCAAGAAAATTCCAAAGTGTTATGGCTTAGGTCTGCTCTTTCTTCTTTGGGGAAAAGTACTGAAGGGAAGCTAACATGTATTGACCACCCATTTTACAGATAAGCAGAGCTTAGCTCAGAAGTTAAGCAGAGCTGAGATCTGAACCCAACTTTTTTTCCAAAGTACATGTTTCCAGTGCACCCTCCTGCTTCTCGGAAATCCTTCCCTCATTCAATACACACTTAGTGAATGATTCCTACTGAAGACTCCGCTGGTCATCTGAGATATAAAGACAGCAAACTTCAAGCTCACAGTGTCAAGGAAAGACAGATGAACAGGTGAGCAATTTCGGCATCAAGACAGAGTAATCACCCAGGTCTCCATACAAAGACCAGAATGATGGGGAAGGAGCCTTTGCCACGGCCGCACCGCTGAACGCCCGTCTGGAATTTCTTTTAATTTTTATGAACTATTCTCTGCGGTAAAGCAGAAGCCAATTCAGTATTTTTTTTTAAATATACATGTCTACTACATAGTATTAAAGAATTCCAAAAGATCATAACAGATAAAAGTGTAATTCCTCAAATTATTTGTAAAGTTTTCAATGAAAATGAGATAACTCGTTGACAGTTTCGTTTCAGATAAATGTAAACCAGATGTAGAATGTTTTTTTAAAATAGTTCCAAGTGTAGCCTCAAAATTCACCCTTAAGGAGGTAACTGTTCATGGGCACATTCTCACCTTTCTCCAAGTCAGAGCCTATTAAATTACAGAAGAAAAATGTAACACATACATAGGACTAACTAAGACCATTCACGTAGTTAACTAAGAATATAGACCAAAACTCTACAGAAGTCTGAAGCGTATAAAGAGCCAGGTGCAAAGTAACAGTATACGTACAAACCAAATCTAATCCATCCTGTCCTCTGGATACAGGCCCAGCAGCATCCTGGGCCGGCACACGCCTCACGTGAGGCCTGTCCCTGCGTCCGGGGCTGCTGCACTTTCCCACTCAACTGAAGCAGCCGGGAGGCCCCACAGAAACGTCCCTCTTTAGTCAGGCCAAGTGAGAGTGAACAGTTCAGGGACACGAGAAAATGGAGGTCAAAGATGTTGCAACTGCAGAGGCTCCACAAAGGGGGAAAATGATTAGATTAGCCGTTCAAATAATAGATTCCCCTAAATGCAAGAATTCTAATGACAATCACTGTTTTTCCGTTCTTTCTCTTTCCAAAAATTCTTCCCTTTTATTTTCAACACACTTTCCTTTAACTCCTTGCCAAGAAACTGGAATTGCTCTAAGGCTCCAGCCATTTCCTGGTATCAGTGTTTCCAGAAGCTGTACTCCCTGTAACGACAAAGAAACACCTTTCCCAGCCAATCGGATGCTTTAGGCAGCCTTTTTCTTCATTTCCCTTTGCCACTTGACCATCTCCCTGGCCAAATGATGCCCTCGCAGGGCTGCCGTGCTTCCCTCCCAGCAAAGCCTGTCTCACAGGGTTAGCTCAGAGCCCAGGGACGTCAGGACAGCGCGTGTACTCTGACACTAACTCTGTTCAAGGCGCTATTGCCAACAAGGGACACACATCATCTCATTTCCTCTTCGCTCCAACGTGGGCTTGCCTAACTCCACAAGCACCACGTTATGCTGTGTCCTCGGCATCTGCTTAACAAACAGCGACACAGACCCATTTCTCAACACCCCAGACTCTCTGCTTTTCCTTACTGAGAAGTCATCAGTCCCAACGCGCTAGGAAATACTGACCAGGGCCAGCAGTGTATCAACAAAGAAAGAAAAAATGAACAAGAGTATGAACTGTTCGTATCTCTCTCCATACACACCCCCTCCCCAGGGCAGATCTCTGTCTCATAATGACATCTGCAAAAAGACTGTGTCGTCCCACACCCTGGTACCTTGCTGTAATAGCAATATGGGGTACTTCTCACCAGACCATAACCCAGATACAAGAAGCCGTAATAATCTGGTATCTTGAAAATTTGGCCAGGATACATTAAAAAAAATGTGCCAACAGAACAAAAAGAGTCCAAAAATCACTTAGGAAAAAAAATGACAAATTTCCTAATGATGGCCCATTTGACAAAAAGAACAGAACAGTTACAAGACACACAGGTGTCAAAACTCTACAGCTATGGTAGGATCTTAGGAGAAATGCAATTAAACTAGAGCGTTAACGTTAATAAATAACCTTTAGGGCTTCCCTGGTGGCACAGTGGTTGAGAGTCCGCCTGCCGATGCAGGGGACACGGGTTCGTGCCCCGGTCCGCGAAGATCCCACATGCCGCAGAGCGGCTGGGCCCGTGAGCCATGGCCGCTGAGCCTGCGCGTCCGGGGCCTGTTCTCCGCAACGGGAGAGGCCACAACAGTGAGAGGCGTACCGCAAAGAAAAAAAATAATAATAACCTTTAACATAGAGGCATTCCCAGCGACCTGAAAATCCTCTGAAAGTATCTGCAGTGCTCAGCAAAGGACTAGGATTCCACACACACATACACCCCCGCCCCAAACACACACACCTGATGCACATGCCTCACTCCAGGAAAAAAGAGCAATAATCATCAGGGCTTTCCCTGAAAACCTGGCTACTATGGGAAAACCGTGCCTTCAAGAAAGAGGCTTAAGTCTGAGCAAGCTGACAATGTCTGCATCCCCAAGGCTAGGGTGTGTAGCATGGATTAACTGTGTCAAGACCCCGGAAGCATGAATATGTGGGTCAGAGAACTTGGTTAGGGTAGTGGAAGGCTGACATTTAAGGTTAGAAAAGGGTTTGCACAAAATCCAGTAACTAGGAAGGAAGTAGCAGCTAAAATAAAACCAATGGGTGGACTACAGGAGGAAATAATACTAAGCGATAAGACAAAGAAAAATGTCAACATTATACACAGAACACAGGAAAATCAGCAGCGTTGATAACTAAGGAGGTTAGAAAGAAACCCACTTAGATACTGAGAGAAATGGTGAATATTAACTTTAAACCCAAAATAAAATCAGAGAATAGATCAAACGTGAGGATCTAAAGAATGTTTCCACCACAGAGGCACAGCCAGAAGGAGGGCTCTACCCTTGCTGGTCAGCGAGGTCTCTGAGGTCAAGGGCAGGCTTCCATTGGTCCTGCCAGACGGCTCCCACAGCGGCTCAGCACATACATGTCTGCTGAGGAATGAATGCATGAGTTCACACTGTCCCTGCTCAAAAGGGAAAATCCAATCACTGTAACGAGAATAAATTATAATGAACTGCTGTGGCCCCTGTTGAGGGGTATTATTAAGTTGCAAGACAACTCGAAGCTACATTTCCACTCACTTAAGAAGCGCTAAGATGTAAAACCCACGTTTTCACAGGGAAGACGTTCAGTTTCTTGCCAAAATGTAGTGATTTCTACCAGATGAAGCTGGCTGGGCAGCTCTCCAACAGTGTAAACAATAGTTCATATCTTAAATGTGAATCCATAGACTCTATCAGAGTCAGAAATTACATTAAAATAGATGTGATTTTTTTTTTCCATTTTCAAATCTGTGCATGACGTAGAAAAGGAGTTGGTAAGTATGAGAGGTATTGATGCATGTGACTTTTTTTTTTAATATTCATGGTTTGACATTTTGAGATCTTGTGTAGGAGAAGTAAGTGGGAGGCTAGAGAAAGGCAGAAATCAAGTGAACAAACTTCAGGGGCTGAAAAATCAACTATGATCTCAATAGGAGGACAATAAAAAAGAAAAGGATAACGTCAACCACAAAGTAAGACGACTACAGTTAGTTAAACGGCATCGCAGTAAAATCGTACTTATTTTTAAATTTAATTTTTGAACGGGTAATAAATTGTTATTCAAAAATCAAAAAATATAAAAGGTATACACTGAAGTCTCCCTACAAATCCCTTTCCCAGCCCCTCAGTTCCCACTCCCGCCATCTCCACCAGTCCTGCAGAGAAAGTGCTATGCTCACTTGCCTGAGTTTCTGCCCCGTTTCTTTATGCAACACAGACACACACAGGTATACGCTTTTATTGTCCTTTCTAACACAAAAGTGTGTGTGTACCTGTGTGCATTGCTTTACACTTTGCTTTTTTCATGTAGCAATGTATCTGGAAGAGCTTTAGTACCTTTGTTTCACTGCTACAGATTTTATTTAGCCAGGCCCCTACAGGTAGGCCTTCAGGTGCTTTCTTCAAACGTTCTCTTCAACCAACGCTGCAATATATTAATACCTTGTTAAACCATCTTGCCCAAGTGTGAGTCTATCTGAAGGATAAATTCCCAGAAGTAGAATTATTGATTCAATGGGTACATGCATCTTTAATACTGATCGATACTGCCAAACTGCCCACTTCCGGGGCTGTACCAGTGGATGCTCCCACCAGGAATGCATGGCAGTACCTGCTTCCTCATAAAATTGCCAATAGTGTGTTATAAAATGTATTAATTTCTGCAAACCCGACAGGAGAAAACGGTACCTCAGTGTGATTTTAAATGGCATTTATCTTATCATGAATGAGGTTGAGCATCTTTTTGTTCATATCCTTTGACTAATTTTTAATTGGGCTCTTCTTTTCCTTAAGCATTTCTAGGAGCTCTTCATATGTTAGGAAGGTTGGCCCTATGCTGTGATGTGGGATATTAGTTTTTTTCTAGAGCTGACGGTTAAGAACAGTTTGGTGCTGCTGGAGCCCTAGCTGTCCTGTAGGAAGCAGGGTAGAGACAGCACAGGAAGTCAGAGGGCGTCACCGCATGGGAGATGAGCAGGAATATATTGTGATTTTTGCTTATGGTATTTAGGGCCATCAAGGTGTTTTTGCTAATGCAGACTCACTTCTCCATCTTTTCTTTATTTACTTCCAGATTTTGAGTCACATTTAAAGGCTCTTCCTACTCCAAGGCTACAAAGGAATTTCCTCATTTTTCTTCCTTCTATGGTACATTATTTTTTTTAATTTTTTTTACATCTTTATTGGAGTATAATTGCTTTACAATGGTGTGTTACTTTCTGTTTTATAACAAAGTGAATCAGTTATACATATGTTCCCCTATCTCTTCCCTCTTGCGTCTCCCTCCCTCCCACCCTCCCTATCCCACCCCTCTAGGTGGTCACAAAGCACCGAGCTGATCTCCCTGTGCTATGCGGCTGCTTCCCACTAGCTATCTATTTTATACTTGGTAGTGTATATATGTCCATGCCACTCTCTCACTTCGTCCCAGCTTACCCTTCCCCCTCCCTGTATCCTCAAGTCCATTCTCTAGTAGGTCTGTGTCTTTATTCCCGTCTTACCCCTAGGTTCTTCATGACTTTTTTTTTTTCTTAGATTCCATATATATGTGTTAGCCTACGGTATTTGTTTTTCTCTTTTGGACTTACTTCACTCTGTATGACAGACTCTAGGCCCATCCACCTCATTACAAATAACTCAATTTCGTTTCTTTTTATGGCTGAGTAATATTCCATTGTATATATGTGCCACATCTTCTTTATCCGTTCATCTGTTGATGGACACTTAGGTTGCTTCCACGTCCTGGCTATTGTAAATAGTGCTGCAATGAACATTGTGGTACATGACTCTTTTGAATTATGGTTTTCTCAGGATATATGCCCTGTAGTGGGATTGCTGAGTCGTATGGTAGTTCTATTTTTAGTTTTTTAAGGAACCTCCATACTGTTCTCCATAGTGGCAGTATCAACTTACGTTCCCACCAACAGTGCAAGAGGGTTCCCTTTTCTCCACATTCTCTCCAGCATTTATTGTTTGTAGATTTTTTGATGATGGCTATTCTGACCGGTGTGAGATGGTATCTCATTGTAGTTTTGATTTGCATTTCTCTAATGACTAATGATGTTGAGCATTCTTTCATGTCTTTGTTGGCCATCTGTATGTCTTCTTTGGAGAAATGTCTATTTAGGTCTTCTGCCCATTTTTGGACTGGGTTGTTTTTTTGATATTGAGCTGCATGAGCTGCTTGTAAATTTTGGAGATTAAACCTTTGTCAGTTGCTTCATTTGCAAATATTTTCTCCCATTCTGAGGGCTGTCTTTTCGTCTTGTTTATGGTTTCCTTTGCTGTGCAAAAGTTTTGAAGTTTCATTAGGTCCCATTTGTTTATTTTTGTTTTTATTTCCATTACTCTAGGCGGTGGGTCAAAAAGGATCTTGCTGTGATTTATGTCATAGAGTGTTCTGCCTGTGTTTTCCTCTGAGAGTTTGATAGTGTCTGGCCTTACATTTAGGTCTTTAATCCATTTTGAGTTTATTTTTGTGTATGGTGTTAGGGAGTGATCTAATCTCATACTTTTACATGTACCTGTTCAGTTTTCCCAGCACCACTTATTGAAGAGGCTGTCCTTTCTCCACTGTACATTCCTGCCTCCTTTATCAAAGATAAGGTGACCATATGTGCATGGGTTTATCTCTGGGCTTTCTATCCTGTTCCATTGATCTATCTTTCTGTTTTTGGGCCAGCATCTATGGTATATCTTTAAATATATATTTAAATATATGATCCATATGGAATTTATCCTGGAGGTATAGTAAAAGGTATGCTCTAATTTTATTTTTTTTCCAGATGACTACCTAGTTGTCCCCAAATCATTTATTCAGTAGTCTATGTCTACTCCTCCTATATGAGATGACACTTTTAAAATATATTAAATTCCTTTATGAGTCTGGCTCTGTTCTAAGGCCTTTCTGTTCTGTTGTACTGGTCTGTCTATTCACACGCCAGTACCACATTGTTTTAATCACTGCAGTTTTATTAAAAAAATAATTAGATGACATATTTAATCATGAGACACAAAGAGTATTATCCTAAAAAGGCGTGATGACTGAGGACACAAGAATGTTTTTCAAAGTAAACTTCTGGTCCTGGGAGAAAAAGAAAATGTGAAAATGTATGTAATCCTAATAGCAAAGATTAATATATAATTACCAAATCTAGAAAACCATAGTAATCAAGCCCTTCTGGATATCATTTTAGATGTTTATTTTGGAAGCTGCTAAAACTCCAATACAGAAGCACACAGTTGCGTCACGCACAGAGAAGTAAACTTGAACACCATACACTCATGGTGCTTTGCTCCAGCAGTCACCTGCTCTTCATGCAAAATTGCTCCTTACAGAGTACTTACCAACTTACAAGTTCAAATATGCTTGTATTCTTTTAAATAATTCATCACATCCAAACACATGGCATTGTTTCAGCACTTCACAAGCAACACTTTCTCGTTCCTAGTGTAGAAAATGTTTTCATCAAAGTAAAAAGCTCTTTATCACCGCCTCAGGAACTAAAGCTGAGGCATCCAAAATGCTCTACACACTTATGCCCCACTCCTCCCATCGTCTCCTGGTGCCGCCCCTGGAGCTCCCCATCCAGCAGCTCAGGCGGGCAAACACGCTGTGCTCTCAGTAACCCGGAAGCCCTGGTCACTGGTGCCAAACAGTGTACTTGGATCACATGAAAAAGAAAAAAGAATCAAGTGGAATTTCAAGTTATGCTAGCAAAATGTATCAACCACATTACTTATTATTCCCTTCCTTCGCAAAAACTAACATTTTTAAAGGACCGCTTTGATCGTTTTCTCCCGTTTAAACACCTTCACTTACTCATACATTAGACTTGCTGTGCTTTGCACTGTGCTAGGCACTGATGTTAAGAAAAAGAATAAAACATGCTGCCTGCCCCCAAGAAGCACCCGCAAGCGTGGATAAGTACAAGCGCCGGGCATTAGGGAGACACGGACGGGGCCGGCGAGCAAGCTGGGGAGCGGGGCGGGACTCCAGGGGTCCCCGCAGCTGGCATCGGGGAGGAAGCCCCGTCACAGGAGACGTCATGACCTGGGCCCGAAGCTCAGGATATCAAGCAAATGGCCCTGTGGACAGTGGGCGGCGGATGCCATTAAAGAGTGTTCTTCACACCGACGCACTCCTCCATCCGCTGTCCGTGATGGCCTTTTATCTTGTCCGCATCCCTCCTTGAAGGCAAGGATGGGTCTGGACATATCCATTACTGGTGATTACGACAGCCAAGTGGTACACAGCAGACCCGCGATAAACATCTGTGTGCTACACCATCTGATGACACTGTGCTCCTCGGCACCTCCCACCCCTTCCCCGGTGACACATTCGAATGACCTCCGGGGAGGACCTGACAGTCTTTCCTTGCTCCATCCTACCAGCTTTACCTTCGCTTCTCTTCTGCGTGAAGCCCTCACCACCATCAAATCATCCCACTTCCTGTTTCCTGGATTCGGACTGTAAGTTCCTACCCTCCTGCCTCTGTCCAGGGCCTTGCTCAGCTCCACATACCAAACACTCTTTCTCCCTCAAGACACCTCTCAGATTTCATCCCACTGGGCCCTTTTCACCAAGATGTGTACTGAGAGCTTACAAGTGTTCAGCGTACTCTGTGTGTGCGCAGGCTCTGTGCCAGGCCCCTCTCACGCAAGCCTCTCTACACACCACTGATGGATAAGTCTTCCTCAACTGTTCCTTCAATTAGATCAGTTCCCTTCTAAAAAGTTCTCAATCGGGCTTCCCTGGTGGCACAGTGGTTGAAAGTCCGCCTGCTGATGCAGGGGACACGGGTTCATGCCCCGGTCCAGGAAGATCCCACATGCCGCGGAGCGGCTGGGCCCGTGAGCCATGGCCGCTGAGCCTGCGCGTCCGGAGCCTGTGCTCCACAACGGGAGAGGCCACAGCAGTGAGAGGCCCGGGTACTGCAAAGAAAACAAAAAGTTCTCACTCATTCCCATCCACCAGCTAACCATCCAGTCACCAGCCCATCCTCTCCAGCCTGGACAGGACCCTCGGTCGTGCTCTCGACTCCTACGTGGCCCCGGGCAGCTCGTCCCTCTCGGGGCTGGACCTCCCACTCCACTCACTCCCAGATGCCCACAAGGTTGTCCAGTCAGGGAAGTGGGAAGAGAGCATCCTGTGAAGGTGCTGTAATTCTCCCCGTTCCCTCTCTCCACCCAAACCCTTCTCAGCACCCACACCTGCTCTTCCCACCGTTCTCTCTGAGGACAAGGTCCCCTTGCTGTGCCAAGGCTTCTCGTGCCCACTACATTCCATTCCTCCCAGCTTCTCTAAGGTTCTATTTGTTCTCTTTTTTCCTACTCTTCAAACTCCTTTTCCTCAACAAATAAACACTCTCCAGCCAGTCCTACGTGGGGAAAAGCCAGCTCTTCTCTCCCTGTAGATACGGGGTGACGTCTCCCCTTTCCTTCTCTGAGGACTACAGTGCCACACAGATGCGTCCCCGCCGGCTCCTCGGCCCCTGAAGATGGCTCTCCGCCTCCGCCACTCCCCTCGGAAGCCCTGGACAGAGGTCACTGGTGGCACCCTGGCTGCCTCTGTCTCGAGGTTCTTCTTCCAAATTGCACAGCACGTTCATCCTGGCCCGTTTCACCTCCGTGCTCTTGCACTCCTTCTCAGGGCTTCCACGGCTCCTCCTCTTCTTCCAGCTCTGACTCCTGCCCTTCTCTCACTCCCCCTGTTTACTTCAGGTTCCCATTCAGAACCATGGCTCCAACGCCCACCTGGAGAGTCACAAAGCTCATCAGCTCCCTCTGCAGGGTTCCCTCCTGTCACTCATCAGACTTGGGGAGCACCTACACCGCACCACACGACTGCTTCTTAGCCGACTCCATCGAAGCCCTCCCGGTCACGTAGAGCATCTGCTGACTCTCAGTGGGGGACACAGCCCCAGGGTTTTAGACACCATGACTATAGTCTTTATTCTCCAGTCTTGGTCCATCAACCCTCTAATTTCCAGACTGACTTACCCAACTGCCTTCTTACCACCTCCACTAAACCGTGCAGCAGGCATCTCAGACTTACCACAGCCGAGCGGGACGCCTGGTCCCTGGCGGCCCCCTTGCCAGCTCCCCACACTGGGCACAGCTCCACCTTGCGGCCTGCGCTCCAGCTAAAGCCTGGGCCCTATTCTTGGTCCTTGCTCCCCCTTATTCCAAGCAGCTGACCCGCCCGCTCGTCTGACATGTTCTAACACCTCCCGAAGGTACGGGGTTCGACGGATTCCACTTCCGTCACCATCGCCCTAGTCCAAGCCACCAGTGTCTCTTGTCCTGGCTACCGTGGTGGCCTTCGGGTCCTCCGTTTCCACCTCAGACCCTAGATTCACTCACCACACTGCACCAGAATGAACTTCTGAGATCACAAATCACACATCAGCCACCTGCTTCCAGGACCTGCCCCTTGCGCGGGGAGTAAAGTGCACGTTTTACAAAGCGCTAGCCTGGCCCGAGGCACTCGTGGTCTTCGTTCCACAGGTACGGTGTTCCCCTGGGTCAGAGCCCCAGCATCGAGGTCCTCGCTCGCTGCCTTGGGTCTCCCTCGGCCCGGGGCGTTCCTTCTCTAACACCTGCAGTTTAACCTCCTCTACCCAGAGAGACCCTCACGACCGCTCAAACCCGCCCACCCTCACGGCACTGGATCCTCCTGACGGCTGTACGCCTGATCGCTCAGCGTCTCCACCATGGCACGTAGGCACCGACGACGCTCGGCCCAGGGTAGGGGCTCAGCGCCGACCCCTCTTTTCTCAGGACCCAGCCACCGCACGCAGCCCAAGCCCCCCGTCAGGAACCGAGCGGCCCTCCGCCCTCACCTCACCCGGCCGCCCGCCGTCCTCCCTGCCTCGGGCCGCCTTCCGCGTGCTGGCTGGCTGGCGCAGGCCCACCTCTTCTCGCCTGAGGTGTCCGCCACAGGCCCGAGCCCTCTGTCTCCGTCGCCCACGAGCCCAGCTCCCCCACGGAAGGTGGGCTTCCTGCCTTCCTACCTCACCTCTTCTGTAGAGTCCTTCAAAGGGTAACTGTGAGGCCCTCGGCGTGAGTCCAGAAGAATCCTCTCAGCCTCGCCGGCCTCCCTCCCCAGGCCTCGCCCCACCTGCCTCCTGAGAGCAGCCTCCGATGTGCCTCCCCTGGCCAGAAAGGCTTTCCCCAGAGCCCGGCTCCCCCCAGCCCTGGCTGGAAGCACCCTCCACCGCAAGACCCAGCGCATCTCCTCTGGAACCTTTCCGGAGCCCTCGGAGGAGACGGGGCTCAGCTCCGGGTCCTGGAGCGTCTGCACCGCCTCCGCCGGGAACCTGCTTGTCAGCTGGCCTGTCTCTGTGCTCGGCCGTGCGCCCTTACCACATTGGCTCTTTCTCACCCACGGTGGAATTCTGGCTCCTCAGGACAAGGGCCAAGACCAAGGACGCTTGCGATGAGTGGCTTCAACTTCTGAGCTCTTTGAAGGCAGACACCACGCTGTCATTCATTTCCGCTCATCTTTGAATTTTCAACACAAATATCTGAGCTCCCTCCGTATATGCGTCCGCCACCTTTACAGGCTCAGGGATGTAACCAAGGAAGACAAGCCACTGCCCTCAGGCTGGCACCAAGCTTGCCTTCTGCACAGGGAAGACAGGCAGATAAACAAGTGGGCCAGTAAATGAGCACGAGAACTCCAGAAAGTGGTAAATGCTACAAATAACAACAGAGTGCTAGGTGTCCTCTGCCTCCTTTGTAAGATTTGAGCGATTCTATCACTGTGGAGTTTTCCCTTAGACAGACGTAGATCAGCTGAAGGAACGTGATTTACTTTTTAAAAGGAAATTAAAATGTTTTGAATTAAAACTAAGAGTTCTCCTTTTAAGACAGAAATATTCCTTTCTCATGAAAATTATAGTTTCTTTCCTCCTAGGACCTCATGAGCTGCTTTTAAACAAACAAAAACTAACAATGTATTAACTGGTAAAATGTTCACCACACCAAGTTTAACCTGCTTTATCGTAAACGAACTCTCGTAATCATCTAGCACGCTGCATTGTGTGTGTGTGTGTGTGTGTGTGTGTGTGTGTGTGTGTGATGAGGACTTTTAAGATCTACTCTCTTAGCCACTTTCAAATATGCAGTACAGTCTCAGTAACTACAGTCACCACGCTACGTTACCATCACTTATTTATCTATCGCACTGCATTCATTTTTCTTAATGGGGTAGAAAAAGTTTTAGATGCAGAAATTACCTAAAGTTAATATATCAGGTTGACACTGTAGAAGGCACCATCTTCTACTGTTTCCACCATTGCTCATTTAAATTTTTAGGGATTATCTTTGTTCGTGGAAGCTTTTTGAAATTAGAAAAGGAATTTCATGAAATTAAAATTAATGAATCTAAATAGTTCCACCCGCTTTAAACAGTTTGCCCTTTGGATTTAAGCCCTGATCACTCCAGCCAAAACACACGTAGGCACCTCCACTACGCCTGGTCATTTCCTGACCTGCACACTGGCCTGGCAGGAAGAGTTCACAGCCTTCCTTTGCTAGTTATCTTGGTAGGTATCCCATCTATATTTCAGGTCCTTTGAGGGACTAGTTCCTATTATCTGCATCTCCCTAAAATGATTTGCACTGAATAGGTCCTCAATAATTACCTGTTAGTTGGCTATTAATTGAGTTATACCCAGTTTGGTTGCTGTGTTGTTGGCCTTGCACCCCTCTGCAGTCCCAGTCTCAACAGGTCCATAAAAACAGGTTCAACGTGAAGTCCAGGGTAGCTTCCATGCGGTAGACACATTTGCTCTTAAAAGGGATCATATTTATCTCGATTTGCTCAAGTGTTGGCCACACAGTATCTTAAGTCTCAAGAAACAGCAACAGTGGTCGGTGATGGATGTGGGGTATATTTAAAGTCTAGGATTCCTAGACACATACACATTTTCTGTTCGGAATATTTGAGAAATATACAAATTGTGTGAAGAAGTATTGAATATTTCCCACCTGCACTAACAAATCTCTCCTAGCTCATTTTGCTTGCTGTCTCTGATCTCTCATTGACCAACAGTTTTCTTTTCTACAGCACTCTGCATCATTCGGAGCAGCCAACTGGTGAAACACACAGTAGCAGAGCGGTGGGAGCATGCGTGAGAGGGACAGAAAGACAATGACCTTCCTTTAACTTCTGGAAGTCCTTAAGGCAGGGTTCCCAACTCGACTGGTAAAATATATTTATATATACTTTATATATATATATATATATATATATATATATACACTATATATATATATATATATACTATATATATATAAAGGTATCTTTCCTGCACTTCCCGCCATGGCACCAAGTGTACTCAAGGTAAGCTCTTTCCTCCGGAAGACTGAATGCAGCTCCTACTGGCCTATCGAAGCACAATTTCTTGGATTTCCTTTCCTGTGTGTATGTGCATGCGTACACACACACACACACACACACACACACACACACACATCGCTGCCAAGTGGACTTCTCAGTTCGCTCTGGGAGGATTTGGGCTCTCCCTGCGCGAGGCTTGCTTTCTATTCCAACCAGCAACAACTCTCAGAGCAGTAAAGTGCTCGAGCCCAGTGCCTGAGGACAAGCTTAGAGGTCAGCAAAGAAAGGTAGACGGCAGATGAGGTGAAGTCAGCAACACCCTGATAGGGATGTAGAGTGACCACTGACCCTTCTAGCACTGGGCATCAATGCTGCACCTGCTTCTAGGAGCTCTCTTCTCCTGGTGAGTGACGTACTCTTAGACCTCAGCCCGGCTAGGGCAGCGCCTGGCAAGTGGCAGTAGCTCTTAGCAAGTGTTTGCTCCGTGCGTTACTGAGCGAACCAGTGAATCTGTGTGAGCCAAAATGGACAGGAATGGAACTAGGATATTATACTTTTAAAACACAATTTGCTCTTTGATGCTGATAAAAAGCAGGCATTCCTACAAACAGCAGTTGGACCCAGCAGCCTTTACATGACAACTTGCTTGTTAGACCTAGAGGAGATCAAACTGAAAGGAAAAAAAAAGAAATAAACATGCACCAATCACGACACATCTGTATACGCTTGGGCATTCTTCCATTCTTCCAGAATTCCAAAGTTTTCTCAGAAAGACTCATTTTTATTGACAAATATCAAAAAAGTCTGCCAAGCTTCACGTACTTCAGTCATTCACACAAATGTGGCTTGTCACGCAGCAACAGACAGAAACAGAGTCCCCCAACGTGAAGGATACAGGGTCAGAGCGGAAACTGGCAATGGTCCTTAAAGTCGTCATCTAGCCTTTTTCCACTTTTGCAGTGAGGTGGATCTAATAATAGATTTTGCTTAAAAGAACCTTAGTATTTACTACCTTAGTAACATCCCAAAGAAGATTTTTATAACCTCTGGTTCCTATTCAAACCCCAAGCTACCTCTCTGTGACTTAGTTAGAGAAAAAGACAAACAAAAAAACCCAACAACTCCTGAGTCTATATTCACTGGGCTTCTCCCTGTGGGAACTCCCCACAGGGGTGAGGGGGGTGGGAAATGGGGTCAGATGGCCCTCTTCTCCGGGTCCTCTGTCTCTCCAAAAGGAAAGCCTGCTAGGGATTCCCCTAGGACATCTCCATCCCACCTGAGCTGTTCATCTTTATTCTTCTCCCCAGTATCCCTCACAACCTGCCCCACCCTAGACAAACAGCAGTAACAACATACAAACAGAAACTTCATTTTAGGAAAACCCCTGCACAGCTGGTCTCCCTAGCACAGCCTTCTTACCAAAACGTTCATATGCAAGATGTGGCAGCCTCTGACCCGCACACCCTCACTCCTCCTACCCCACCAGCTGCCAACTGTAAAGAGATGTTTATTTTTTACAGAAGGAAATCACTAGTGCAGGAGAAGGGGGGAAGACAGGAGCCCCAATTCCAGGCCCCAGACTAACCCAACACAAGTCAGAGCTGGTTGGGAGCTCCGTCCTCTCCGCAACCTTCATTCAGTTCATGGCCACTAGGCTCTGTTTCAGCAAATAAAAATGTCCATTCCTAACACATCCAAGGGCAGCTGGCGAGGCCACTCCTGCCCAGTCCATGTCCTCCCTGAACCGCAACATCTCTGAATTAATCAACACCCGCAGGTGGGGCCCAAGGGAGGCAGACCCCTGGGAGCTGCTGTGCGGGTCAGACTACGGGAGGCTACAGGATGGCGGAGTCAGCTGCGAGTCCAGGGCCCACGCCCCGATGTCCTATCGGGTCCACCGGCAGATATGAGCAGAGACAGCCGCCAGCGGCTCCACACAGCCAGCAAGCGAGAGGCCGCTGGACCACGCGGCCCCCTCGGACTGAACCTCGCCAGGGAGGCGGGATCTCGGGGCGGGGCGGGGCTGGGCGGGGAGGGGGTGGGGGGTGCCAGGCAGCACAGTACACGCTCGCACGCCCAGGGTCTGCACCCCAAAGGCGCCCTGCGGGCGGTGAGCCCAGACAAGTTCCGGCCGCAAGGAGGGGTTAGACCCCGGGTACCCAGGAGGCGCGGGCCGGCCGGGACTGGGGACTGAGCGGCAGATGGGAGACGGAAGCCGCAACAGCAACCCTGGAAGAGTCTGCCTGGAGAAGGCGCCGCAGAAACGCGGTTCCCCGGCGAGAAGCAGACAAAGGCTCGGGTGCGCACGCGGTGGACGGTGGCGCCGGAGCCCCGCGCCTAGGGCCTCGAGGGGCCGCGCCCGCCCCGGCTGGCGCCGGAGTCGCCCGGTGTTCCGCGGGCGCGACCTCCCTCCCCGCCCCGCCCCAGGTCTCCGGTCCTCACCTCGCTCGCCCTCCATCCAAGACAACGGCGACCCCCTCCTCTGTGCACCCGGCGCCTCTTCCCTTAACATCTCCCGCCTCCTGCCTTCTAGCAAATATCTGCCTTGACGATTCTGCTCAGTCTTGTCCCCCTCCCCCGTGACACGCCTTCTGCCACCCCTGCTCCAGCGCGCTCTCAGCCCCGATCCCGGGGCTGGGGAGGCGGAGTGGCCGTGATCCCGGGGTGGGGGCTGGGGGGGCCGGGAGTCCGAACCGGCGGCACCTTTCTCCTCCACCCTCACGCCCCATTGTCCTTCCCCTTACCATCCCGACCACCAGCTAACCCCCAGGATCTAGAGAAAGTGGACTCTCGGCGGAGGCGCACCCACTTCCACGCGGCTAGTCCACGCTCTGGAACAGGGTCACTGCGGGGACCGGGGGTAGAGCGGCCAGGCGCCGACACCCAGCCCGGGGAACCGCGAGTGCCTTCACGTTTGGGAGCGCGGGGTCCCGGGGCCCTGGCCTGCCCTCCCCTAGCCTGGGGACGCAGCGGGCGGGACCCCAAGCGGAAAGAAGCGCCTCGACTCCAGCCTAGTGGCCGCAGGCTAAAGAGAGGAGCCTGGCGTCAGTGGCCACAGAGTTGAGAGTATAAAGACGTGCAGGGCAAGCGTGGCCAGAAACAGCACCGGGACCCCAAGGCGGGCAGCAGGTCCTGTTGTAAACGCTCGGCTCCCGCCGCTCTCCCGGTCACCCTTCTCCCGCACGCACACGGAGCCTGGGAAACCCCGGTGTCCCGCCGCTGGCCGAGCCCCCCGCCCCTCCAGAGAAGCCCGCGGGCCGCCAAACTCTCCGGGCACACGCACCCTGCCGGCCGCCCACCGCGGGGAAGGTGGAGCCAGGCACTTACTGGGGCTCAGGAAACACTCCGTCAGCCTTCGGAAGCAGCTCGCATTATTAGAAGGTCCATCTTCCATGTCGGAACCGAAAAGCAGCGGGGACGCGGCGGCGAGGGCGGCGCCGGCGCCTCGCGGCCACCGCGGAGTTCGGCCGCCGCCGCCGAGGCTGGGACCGGGGCCGGGGCCGGGGCAGCCCCCGCCGGCGCCCGGGAAGCCGTGGGAGCCCGCGCGGAGGACCGCCGGGCCGAGCGGGAGCCGGGGCGGCGGCGGCGGCCGGGGCCCGGCGCGAGCTGGCAGCAGCAAGCCCTGGAGCGCAGGGGAGAGGAAGAGCCGCCGCCGCCCGCCGCCGCGGTGACTGCTGCCGGGGGGGACGCTCAAGGGAGCTGCCTCTTGTCCTCCTCCTCCGCCGCCGCCAGCATCGCCGCCGCCGCCGCCGCCGCGCCCTCCCTTCCTGGGAGACGCACGGGGAAGTGAAAGGCAGATGAGGAGGGGAGAAGAGAAGGAGGGGGCGGAGGGGGCGGCGGCCAGAAGTAAAAGGAAGATGGAGTGGAGGAGCGGACAGGGGAGGAGAAGGCTGGCGCGGAGGGAGCGCGGGCTGCGACCCAGCCGCCGCGCGCAGGCAGGGCGCCGGGGCCCCCCGCGGGGCTGGCGCGGCCTGCGGAAGAGGGGGGAGGGCGCGGGGACACGGCGCGCTCGGCCCGGCCGCGACCAGGCTACTCGGGGGCCGGGCCCTGGACCGCTGCGCTCCCCCCGCCGGCTGCGCTGCCCCCGGGATCCGGGCGGAGTTTGCCGGGGCCGGGCTCGTCCCCGGCCGCGGGCAGGGGGGCCTGGGGGCGGGGAACGAGCGGCTCCACGGGGCCGACCATGGCCCTCCTCCTCGGGCCGCCGGTGAGGGCCGGCCGCGGGCAGGAGGGGCGCGCGGCGGGCCGGGACTCGGCGGGCTCCGCCCCCTCAGAACCAGCCCTCCGAGGCCACTCGGCCCGACAGTCAATCTAGCCCTTCTCTCCCTCTCGGCCCGGTCTTCACGTCGTGTTCCGCCCTGGGTGTGGGAGGACCTGAGGCGTGCTCCGGGCCGGGGCGAGGGGCTGCCGAGCAAGCGTGGCGTGGTGTGTGCGCGCTCCGCTGGCGGAGCCTCCGCGACTGCTCGAAAGCAGCGGAGAGAAGCGCCGCAGTGCCGCTGCCCGTGGAGGCGGCAGCGGCTGCAGAAGACGCCCACTGGCGGAGCTGGCGCTCCCCACGCCGCCACCGCCCGCGCCCACGTAGCGCGCCCCGCAGCTTCTCGGCCTCAACGCGCCAGGCCCCGCACCCCGGCGGCTCTCTGCTAACAGTGCGCCCCAGGCCCGGGAGGGAGGACCGAGAAACGCTGCGTCTCTGCGAGGCGTTCTCAAATCCTAGTGTTCCGCATTCGGTACCCGCCGCCCTGCAGCCGCTCCAGCTGTGCACTGCTGGGCGAGCCACGTCGGCCTGTTCCGTGCCCGAGCCCGGGAGCCCTACTGATGGCGGGCCAGCAGCTCCAACTGAGCTGTGCTCAGAGCTCCCAGGAGAGTGCAAACTCAAGACATTTGGTTGGAGTTCCCTTCAAGGCATACTGTTTCCAATAAGCTAAGGTTTAGAAACCTGGTTCGTCCCCAGTACTCCCTTTCCAATACTCACTTTATAGCGAACTTTGTGTGCACAACCCAGTTTGCCCCGGCCACGTTAGAGAATGGAAAGGGCAAACTATGGCTGCCCTTGGTTAAAAACTAGGAGACCATCACTCCAAAGCCTTCAGGACCGCGTCCTCACCTTTGGCTTTCTTGGACAACGGCCCGTCTCTCCTTCCCCAGCCCCAATCCACACGGTTGCCACTGAAGAGAACTGTGCCGCCCAATGGAAGCTCAGAACCAGGAGCGGCTGCCAGAAGTTAGGAAAGTTGGAGCGCTGCACGCACGGATGCGCTGGTGTCGGTGTCCGGCAGGCGCGCGCAGCGGGGCCACCGCAGCGCTCCGGGTCTGAGCCGGGGCATCGGGCCTGCTGACCCACGGTGGGACGGGCTGTCCAGACTCCCTGGACTAGGTCACCTTCCCAGGACTGCAGCACGCGCGCCGATGCCCAGCTTCCGCGAAGGTCAAGGCGGTCACCTGAGCGCTAGGCGTGCGCGGCGGTGCAGCCGCTCCGGTGACGCAGGGCCCGGGGCCCCCAGTGTGCGCTTGGCCTGGGGGGTCTTTTCTCGCCCTCAACTTTTTCTTCCCTCCGTCCAGTAGTCTGGTGTTTTTATTTTGAAACGTACTCCAGATTCTTCCCTGGTCTGCTTTTCCCCACTCCCATCCAGACACCCACAGTGGAAAAGGGCATACTGGTATTTGCACCAAACTGGGCCGGTGGGGCGCCTGGGAGGCTGTGCGGCTTCCCTCCCTCTCCAAAGTACCCGGGCGTTTCCGCGACTGCGGGGCGGACTCGGACCGTCGCTTGTTAACGCGCGCCGACCCTGGCACTCACTGGATCGGAATTCGTAACTCTGCGGAAGAAGCAAAAGATTCTGGTGGTTCTTACCTTACTGAGGGGGGATTTTGCCCGTGGCATTTGCAATTTTTTTCCGGCGAAGAAGAAACGACAGCGACCGAGCCGTGCTGCCTGGTCTGCTGCTGCAGCCTCCAGGCTGACGTTTCTGGGCCGCGCAGCTCTGACACCTGTTACTTTCCTGCGAGTTGGCAATTCGCGCGGGCTAAGCACTCGGCCCCGCGGGGAGGGTGTCCTGGGCTGCCCGCAGGTTTGGGGAGGACGTGTTTCTCCTTGGAGTGTTTACCGTTCGTTCTTTTACAGGCAAAATGTTTCTACTTGTCGTTTAAGTTTCTTTAGTTGCCTTTCTGGAGTCATTAAAGTGACTTTCCTGTTACAAGAAAATTTGCCTTTAACTTGAATTAAGCCGTAGGAGCGCAGGGTGCAGGGCGCGGGATGGAAAACATCAAATATTTGTTCTCCGGTTCTTTGTTAAACCAGGACGCAAACTTTAGAATTTTCAGTAACCCTTTTTTGGGTTACTGAAACCTCTTTCTATTTTTCTTCCTTCTTTTCTCCAAATGATTGCTGGAAGGCACACATTTCCTGGACAAATTAAAAACGACAAAGCCTGACAACGGAAAAGAAACACGATGAGGAGTTTACTGATTATCGGTTACATCTATCTGTTAAGTGTTCTCCCTACTTAATGCTGGAGTCCACTTCTGTTAATATAAGTCTAACAGGCGCCCAGCCACAGTTCCTTTCTTCATGAAATATTGTGTAGTCAAGATGTAAATTAGAAACACATAGACATAAAGGCGCTGTCACTCACCCCTGTGTTCAGGTGTTGCCAACACCTGTAGAATGTGTTTCTTGGGGATTCTTTTCCTTCGCTTTGAGCTTCCTTAGTGATATGTCAGAAGAAGACTGTCACTAAACATTTGTTACTCCAAGCCTTTTAGGAATAAACACGCCGGCTCACAGTTAAGTGCACTCTGCATTCTGATAGCCCCCATAAAATTAGCAATTTAGCTATATGTCAAAATGTTATCAGATTACAACACAGCTTAAGCACAACTGAAATTATTAGCTGTAACTCCAGCTAAAGAAGAGCAATGGCAGAAGGTCACACCACGACTGTGCACCCTCTGTGAAATGAACAATCTTCCTCATTCTCAGTTGAAGAAACGCCAGCCCGCACTGCAAAGAATAAAAACTAAAAGAATATTAAGAGGGAGGCTAACACCAGGAAAGGTGCCAAAATTATGATGATCATTACTAGTAGTTCAGCATTTCAAAAGAATGTAAAGCATCTGTCTCTGCCCTTTAGCAAGGAAAATGATCAAGGAAGAAACTGATATCGGTAATGAAACCTTGTATTAGTGACCTATGCAACTATAAGTATATTTAAATTCTCGAAGTATTCTTCCATATGCTGCTATTTTTCAATTACTTTAATTCTATATTAATTTTAGTATTTTATGCATAATAATTCATATATAGAGGAAACAATATCTGCCTGATTATTATCTAATTTGAAAGATATGTTCTTAAAAACATTTTACAATATGGGTCAAGGAAGAGAATAAGAAATGTTAAAATGTTGCTTTTCTCATAAAATTATAAAATTTATTTATGATAATTGAACCATGAACCCCTTTTAATAGCCTAAGAGTTAGGTTTACAATAAATATAATTAATATTTTATGAACTCTTTGGTCAACATGTGGGCCTGCGTCTTAATTGATTTTAGTTTACAACTTTTAACATTAGTGCTTACAGCCGTAAATTTTACAGTGCTAACTGATTTTTGAATAATCTGTTTTCACTTTTAAAATGCTAGTAACCTTTATAAAGATATAAGACAAAGATTGATTAAACGTTAAACTCCTCTATTTATATAGATAAGGTCTATAAAAAGACACATTCTTTTTACTTTGATTTTAATTTTTGTGACTTATTTAAAATACACAGCTATCAGAGCAAAATAATTCATAAGCAAATGTCTTTTGCTCCCAAGCTCAATAGAAACATGTGTCAGACTTTTCCATTTAATTGCTAGTCAATTATCAACATATATCATATCACACAAACTCTCTGCATTCTAATAAGATAACTTATTCCTTGTCTGGCATGTTAAAGTGGAGTTCAGCTGCCAGGGACTAATCCATGCCCTCCCCAGTCCCCCAAATCCCTCACTACTAGTTCTACGTTTTTCTTTCTCAAAGCCTCCTTTAATTTTTCTCATCCGCAATCCATCATAGCTTTGCTGTCCAGACTCCTAGAACTAATGCATTTTATCTGCATATATGAACGTGTTGCACTAAACCTCTTAAGAAATTTAATGCACGTATAATCTGCACTGACAATTTTATTTTAAACAGCCTGATATTGGAAGTCACGCTTCTCTTGCCACTCATAACCTTTCATAAAGGCCAGCACACAAGAGGCACTCAGTGTTCGCTCCCCTACCTGTCACCTGCATGCCAGCTGATTACAAGTGTCTATTAGCATCGTCGTTAACAAATCTTGACTAAAGTGACAGGTCCATTCTTACAGTACTGTGGTAGTCAGGCCTATTTTTTAAAAAGGGCATTATAATTTTAGTAAGAAAAATATTATCATAAAGTCAATACACTGAATGGGACTGCCTTGAAAATAGACCAGAGTTGATGAAAACAACTTCTTCAGCCCTAATATTCCTAAATCTGCAGTTTTGATTGAATTATTTTTATGAATCCAAACAAATTAACTAGAAAACTACAATTTTAGTACTGCTTTATGTTATTAAACAACTAACACTATATTATTTTTCATTAAAAAACGCCAAAATAGTGTTTAATTTTCAATGAGGGAATGTTTTTGATAACAGGCCAATTGTTAAAACATTAATATTCCAAATAAATCTCCTTAGGTATCCATACCTTCTGAAAAGGGGGTAAGTGTGTCTCTTGATGAATAACAAGATCAAGTAGACATTTTCATTAATCAAGAGCAAAACACTTAATTCCCTCATGAAAATAAGCTCCGCTTAATGGCTGTGAATA
Source organism: Lagenorhynchus albirostris (assembly GCF_949774975.1). Lineage (NCBI taxonomy): Eukaryota > Metazoa > Chordata > Mammalia > Artiodactyla > Delphinidae > Lagenorhynchus > Lagenorhynchus albirostris. The sequence goes on along the minus strand of NC_083106.1, from coordinate 3,374,187 downwards.
TCTAGACCCTAGGAGACTGCAGTTAAAAGGCCTGCTTAAGTTATATGATCAATACAAAGTTCCTGTGATAGCCCTGTGAGCATTTACTTTCTTATATAGCACTACTGTGTTATGACACAGAACTAAATTTTGAAAATGTTGCCATTTAAGAAAATATCGAATCACTTTAGAAACCCATTGAGATTTGTAGAATGCTGAAGCAGTTTTCACTTCTCAAAAACACACAAAGTAGAACACAACAGTGAGTTCTGGTTAAATAACCAACACTATCACCAAACTTTCACAAGTCCGATAATCAATTTCCTTTGAGGCTGTCTTAAGAGTCACACAGAAGCTGAATGAGAGATTACATATATTTATATATAATTATATACATAAAAGGCCTAAACGAAAGAAATACTTCTTTAAGAGAGCCAAGTCAATTTAAAGCACTTAAGTAGAACGTGACCATGGGGGCATCAGGGATAAAAAGGATGAGCTAGGGAATGGCTTAGATTCTCTGACCCCTACGACCACCTGACATACAACGAGCAGAGAGTTTCATAAAAGGTTGTCAAAATTCCTACTCAGTCTGTCCCCCCATGATGAGTACCTTAGCGCCCACACAAATTATCATGTGATATTTGAACTGTGTATTGTTAAAGTCATTTGAAATAAGCAGGTCTTCATCTGTGGTTTGGGAATCCTTTCCTTGCAAACATTATTTTAATAGTCATATTCTTACAATGTGCCTTGACATTTATACAAGGGGTTTATGATGCAATTATGGGAAAAAGCAAAACTGTTGACTCTTACGGATTTGTCTCAAAAATTAGGATCAAAATGGCTCACTTAATCCAGAGAATGTGATTCCTTTCTGTTCATCTCAAAACAAAACAAGAGAAACCACGGCATGGCCTGGGGCACAAGTGTTCTGATCTGGACCAGTATCGGATGGGCATTTAAGGGCATGCAGCAAAGGCCACGTTCATTCACACGGGTGAGTTGTTCTGACGTCAGGCCTTGACTTATTACAAAGACGGGTTTTTCCCGGAGCTCCTCTTACAAAAGTGCCCAAAGGAAAAAGGAGATGGAGCGAGAGGTTCATGCGGCCGTCCAGCGCCCTGGGCTGCTGACGCGCGCTACGCACGTTAGACACACGGCGCCCAGACTGTTCTCAGGATTGGGGTTTTGTGATACAGACGGTCCTTGTCCAGACTAAGTCATTCCCTCCTTGTTGACACACACACCATCCGGAGTCTGGAAAAGCGACACGTTGTGAACGATCACTAGAATTTTGAAAGGACTCTTATCACAGAAAAAAACAAACAGAAGCCAAAAGGTCAGCAGCCTTGGTTTTTCAGCCACACTTGCTGTCTGTGTGACTTGACCCAAAGCCAGAGACCTGTGGCAGAAGAAGGGGGAGCTGAGACAATGTATCTTCCATAACCTCTGGACACATCCCTTTTGTTTGGTTGAGAGTGGGGGGGCGGGTTAGTAACTTTGTTTTATCTTCTGCACTAATTCCTACTGCAGTCATCAACAAAAGCAATGTCAAAAAGTGGGCTTTCCTCCCCAGGGAGCTCATCCGCATTCACACTAGCTCCTGACCTGTGAGCAGTGACGTGGTAGGATTTCCTTGTTTCAGACAGAGGACAGGAGAGTGCTGGCCAAGCACCTGGAGGTCCCCTGAGTTCAAATCTGCCCCTTCACTGATCCCCGGTCTCCAGTTAGATTTCTGCAACGGTGTGTGTGAAAATTCCCTCCTTCTCCCTCCAGGAGAGGGAGAAAGTTCCACAGGAAGAGATTTCCACAGGGAATTTCCAGAAGTCTCCACCCAGGAGTCTCGTGCTCCTGGCATGTTAATCCATACTCTGCCTACTGGTGTTCAAAATAGTCCTATGGGGGACTTCCCTGGCGGTCCAGTGGCTAAGACTTCGTGCTCCCAATGCGGGGGTCTGGGCTCGATCCCTGGTCAGGGAATTAGATCTCACATGCCACAACTAAAGACCCTGCATGCCACAACGAAGATTCCGCGTGCCGCAACTAGGACCCGGCTCGGCCATATAAATAAGTATTTTAAAAAACAGTCCTTTGTAAGGACGCTTGCCCTACTCAAATAACCCACCATCGCTGCTATCAGCCACAAAACCCAACTATTTAGCGTATCAACCCTAGCTGAGAAAATATACTAAAAAGCCACGTATCCTCCTGACTGGAAATCTCCGTAATAAATCTCCGTTTTACTTTTCTTCAGTTTGCTGTGCCCTGAGAGCTTCCAGCTGAGCGACATGACTATGGCCCACAAGGCAAATGCCATCTTTACAGAAGAACACACCAAGGTTAAGTGGCGTTAAATAATTTGTTAGCTTTGCTTTCCATGTTACGCTGGTCCTTTTTTTAAAGGACCCAGTTGGCCCAAGCCCAAGTCTGTACACTTGTGGTTGAACAGGGCAGGAAGGGAACATCTGGAAGCTGCATTTGCTAAAGCTGCACCACCTGGCAGGGGCCAGGAAGACAATCCTGCCACACACGGATGGTTAGGGTGGCTCGTGGGGAATCAGACACAGAGAGCTTCAGAGGGGCAAGTAACGTGGCACGTTCTGTGTAGACTTTGCCCATCTTCTCCTTCCAAAGGGTGTGAGGGTGGACCTCTGGTCCGGACATGAGCCTCGTGAGCCACAGATGGTGTACAGGCTGACATATACGGTGTGTAGACCTAATACACTTCTTAATATGAGTCAGCAAAAAATGCGTTTGAGTGAAATACAGAAAACAAAGGGTGGCTTTAAGGCATTTATACCATAGTTACCATTCAGCTGCTGTTTTCCCATCCATAGTGTAAAGTCCTTACCACAGGTGCACTGAGAAAGCTAGTGGAACATCATTAACCCAGATTCAACTCATTTGATAACAAACGTTTAGAAATGTTAACGTGCATTCTGAAAAATTCTACTTGGTTAAAAAAATGAAACTGAACAATTAAAACCAAGTTTTAAATAACTGTGACTTTTACCTGACAATCTTATATAACTGACAAATAAATGGTGATATAGTCACCTTAATTTAAACATGAGTGTTTCCTATGACTGCCTTATTCCTTGTTTCTGGAGTTACCTAAAAGCGGTGGCAAAATTTCTGGGGAAGCTGCCCAGGTTACAGGTGATAGAGAGGGCCTACAATCCCCGGGGTCTTAGCATACCCCAAACTGCCGACACTATACACGCCTTACATGAGGAACAAGAACGGAGACAAATGTATGCAAACAAACGGAGAAGTTTCATGCGGCAGGGCCCCTTTAGATGAATTACGGTAGGGTCCCACCATGAAGGAGACCTTGATCATATTATCTGATAGCGGCGTGGTGTCTCTGTTGACCGTGTTCCCCTGCCTTCTTGCTAACTGCTGGAGTCTTAACACGCGGATACTGTATACCCATGGCCTACCTTTCACATTACGCTACAATAGTAAAGAGATGGATTTCATAGGTTTTCAATGTATCAATGTTAAATCACCCTTTTGGGCAAAAAGAAGTTCACTATTTTTAAAGAATTAAGAGCAGATGATCTTTGCTATAAATTCCCAAAGTCTATTTGTTTTCGTGAATATCACCCAATGATAGGCTACAGTGAAACCCTCTTCTGGCTTTTGTTTTGTTTTTTGTTTTGTTTTGCTTTGTTTTTTAACTATGTTGATTAAATTTCCCCGACCCTCGTTTCCCAAGCCTGGCAAACTTGGTAATTTAATTTTTTCGGGAGACAATGAGCATGATACCCCAGGAGTGATCACAGAGTATGTCTAACCCTGAAGAGCGTCGACGCAGCCCAGGTACTCCCGCCCACTTAACTCAGGAACTGATCATGTGCCATCCACACAGCACTTGTGAGTTAAGTCAGCCCAGGAGAGAACAGGTTGCTCATTCTGCCCCCTTGACGTGACTATTTTCTGTGTCTCTCCATGAGTGTGTTCACTGTGACTGCCCTCAAAGACAGCTAATTTACCTCCCATAACTGTGCATAACAGTCCTCAGAGGTGGCTTTTATGGGCTGGGATTTAGGTCCATTTGTAGATTTTGCACATGAATTATAAACCTGATGAAAAGTAGCTACAGAAAGCAAATTAGGCCTTTTGATTTCCCCTTTAGGTATGTAATGTGTGCTTTATTCTCCAAGGCAGGATGTCTGCATTCAGCATTTCCAAACTTTTGTATATACTAAGGTGAGATCACTTTCAAGAGGGCTCAATTAAAATGCTCTTCTGATATAAAAGCAAGCTTAGCATTACATAGGCCGACTTTATAGCTGGGTTAGTACACATGCTATGAAAATCGATCCATCTGTTTGCAGTCAAATCTTATTTCTTAAGTAACCATAAAATACAGGTGAAGTCTGATTTTGTGTTTTGAACTCTGATTTAAACAAATCCAATATAAATAAGTTTTCAGAAGAGAGAGCAATACAAAGTGATAGATCTATGATTCAAAGTACCCCCTTTGAATCGTGCATTTAGAACTTGATTCTAATTATAAAAAAGAATATTTCCAAGCTGATCTTCCTGTGCTATGCGGCTGCTTCCCACTAGCTTTCGGTTTTACATTTGGTAGTGGTCAGCTTGATGCTTTGTGACCACCTAGAGGGGTGGGATAGGGAGGGTGGGAGGGAGGGAGACGCAAGAGGGAAGAGATATGGGGATATATGTATATGTATAGCTGATTCACTTTGTTGTAAAGCAGAAACTAACACACCACTGTAAAGCAATTATACTCCAATAAAGATGTTAAAAAAATTTTTTTAAAAAGAGTACTTCCACGAAGTTTATCAGAAACTCATTAACTGCATACAAGTATGCATTACTCATATACATCTCCTGGGTCAACGGTCCTACAAAGCAATGGCTTCTAGCTTGACCAAAGCCTTTTAACATAACTCCAGCCCTTCACTGTGGCTACTGGAGTTGCCAGTCTTTGTTGGGTATAAAAGAGTCCTTCCCCACTTCCTTCTACAGCAGATTAAAATAAGGTAACAGCAGTGGGCCCACACTGCTCACGGCAATTAAATCTGGAACCAAACACTTCACATGTCCCAGAACTGTCATTTCGAGGTGAATTCATCCAGAATACAGTTACTGAACACAGTATAACTCTGAAGAAAGCATAATTAGTGAAAAGAATTTAATTTTCAAATCTTTCATTTGTTTTATAAGTCACATCTTATTTTAAAACATTATAGGGTAGAAGAATTACCATCACAACTCCTGTGCTGGTAATTGCACTGTGACATTGTTACTGTGGCAGTACAGGCTGGATGGGGGAACGGTTTGTGAAGTCTATCTGGGAGGGCAGATCTTAACTGGAAAGTGAACGTGCAGATTCACAATCACAAAATACAAAGTTTGTAATAACAGACGAATCCAAAAGCTTGCCTCCCAAAAGCCCAAATCAGTGGTGATACATGAGCTTTGAGTGGCAAAGAATTTAAAGAGGGTCTATAAATCATGGCCTATCTGCCGAATAAGCAGTCAGCAAGCACAGCACAACTCTGAAGAACATGTAACTTTATCAGTAGACAAAGGAGACTGAGGGAAGGGAAGAGGACATGCACCATTACAGGTGAACGGAACGCAGATTCCCTATTGTGTGCAAGCTTCCCAGGTGCATTTAAGTGGAATCTGATTTACAAAAGCCAGCATCACATGTCAGGAACCTGTAACCCCACTGTGAGGCGCACTATTCCAAACTAAGAAAAGCAGAGCCATCAAATACTTTTAATTGTTTCCTTTCATGCCGTAGCAGGTTTGGCTCTATTAGACCAATGCAGCTTCTTTGCCAGTTCTGGAAAGACGGGGGCTAAGGTCCTCAAAGAGCAGGAGCTCCCATACTATGGCGGCAAGAGGGCCCCTCAGAGATGCTGAGGCCCCGCCCACAACTCAGGCCACCTCAGCCACTTCCAGCTTCAAAGACTCAGCTTCCGTATTTACTTGAACTTTCTCTTATATGTTATTAGTTTCGGCTGTTCTGAATTCTCTCTTTGCGCTTTCATTTTTTGTCTGTTTTCTACTTTGTTATGATGTGTTCTCAGCTCCTTTTAGTCTTTCTTCTTTCATATTGAAGGCATTTCCTTCCATACATTGAACTTCTGGGGATCCCACAGTCTTCAAAATAAAATATTCCCCCTTTCGTATGTTTCTAGATTCCTAATTTCAGTTCTAATATCCTCTTTGATAGACGGGTTATACAGGAGTATGCTTATCAATTTCCAAGTAGTGAAGAATATGTTCAGTCACATTATTATCATTTTTAATCTTTTTTTGGCTATAGTGAAAGTATGTGGCCTGTAAAATCTCTAATTTTACATTTAAATTAAAGTGTTCTTTGTGTCCATGTATATACTCAACCTTTATAAAGGTCTGGTGGGGAAGGAGAATCTGAGCTTTGCAGACTCGTGTCTTTGGTGAGGAGACAAATTGCCCAGGTTCAAACCTTGCTTACTCCGCCTTCCAGGTGTGTGTCTCTGGACAAAATACAGAACTTCTCTGAGCGTCGTTTTCTATCCTGAAAGTGGGAACAATAATAGCATTCACCTCCTAAAGTTGCTGTGAGAATTATGGAAGACTATGTGTGTGAAATGCCTCACATGGTGCCTGGCATGTCCTAAGCACTCAACAGACAGAAATACTACTAAGGAAAAAGAAGGGAAAAAAGAAATGGGTCTGTGAAGTCAGAGCAGCCTGGTTCTGAATCCTGGGTCTGCCACACCCTGGCAGCTCTTTCAAGTCATTTTAGACGTAACTGTGGGGACTCAGAGAGAAAGTGCATGGAGGCTGTTAGACGGATGCCTGACACAGAGCCAGTGCCCCATGCCTGGGGCCTGCTACTTAGGGCCATAAAATGAGACAACTCAGACTGAACTGTGTTTTTAGCTAATGAGCTAGCCTAACTGATGATTCTTGAGGGCCTAACCAGGCCAAAGAAAACCACTGACCCTCTCACAAAAGAAGGGCAGAAGCCACCGGGACTCAAAGTGCCCAGAGATTGCTCTTCCAAACGAGACCACAGAGCAGAGTGCAGCCAACAGTCTGTGAACATTGAAACACTAACTTTCAACACCGGCTTCCAGGTACGCATGCTTCATGTGTTTTGTGGGCATCTCCCATCACCAATTCTCGAAGCTCGGAGAAAGGTGGTTCCATTCCAAGTGCCTTTTCCTTACCCACTCAGCCCTCGGCCTCCTCTCTGAGTTTCAGCGCTCTCCATTCAGATGCCCACAGCACACAGCAAATCCCTGCAACCAGGGCCTTTTCTTCTGGAAAAAGGGAGCAAAGTTTTCAAGCTGGAGTTTTTAGAATAAGCCATCATGGTGATAAGAAGAGAGGTGAAGACATCAAGATAATCTGATAGTCCAGGGTTTTCTCTACATCTCTGCCTGCTCTGAAATGATGGCTATATTTTTAATGTGAATTTGCTCTTCGGCAAATAGGCCATTTTTTATATGCGTTTGAAAGCTTGAGATTTAAGTATCTGCTTTGTTTGCTTGTTTTTGTTTTGGAAGACACTTCTGAAGCCAAGAGACCAAACCACAGAACTTCACATTGAGTCACTGGAAAGTGTAAATAAAATTAGACTGCATGGGGCTTCCCTGGTGGCGCGGTGGTTGGGAGTCCGCCTGCCGATGCAGGGGACGCGGGTTCGTGCCCCGGTCCGGGAGGATCCCACATGCCGCGGAGCGGCTGGGCCCGTGAGCCATGTCTGCTGAGCCTGCGCGTCCGGAGCCTGTGCTCCGCAACGGGAGAGGCCACAACACTGAGGCTGGCGTACCGCAAAAAAAAAAAATATGAGACTGCATGCTGGCAAGTCATTACCAGTGCTTACCTATGCCTGGGTCTAAAGTAAGGATTTATTTTTATTTGATAAGAGTAAAGTACATAATTCTCTAAGTATTTTCTGTGTACTGAGAAGGAGAGAGAAGTCTTTAATATATTTAATTCAAATTTTCCTTGGATGATTTACATTCTATATTTAGCTGAAATAAGACCATTTAAAATCAGATGTACACATACTCTTGGCGTGCCCATATGCACGGATGCCCCCAGAGGATATTCGCAAAGTGGAAAGGATTCCCATCCTTTCCCAAGATTGCCTCAATCAGGCCAATGAGGAAAACCCAGAAATGCTGAGTGAGGCATTTAGCGGCAGCTGACCACCAACTGTTGCGGCTCACTAGGAAATCACTCACGTGTTCAGTCGACAAAAATTAACTGGGTGTCTGCTACGTGCCAGGCCTTATTCCAGGCACTTGGGATACATGAGTGGACCAAACAGATACAAACCGCTGCCCTTATGAAGCCTATACTCCAGAATGGAGAATACAGAGCCACAAATAACACGAATAAGGCGACTGTGTAATGTGGCAGGTGTGGTGGGTACAGTGAGGTGGGTCGAGGTGCTGGCAGATTTCCAGCAGTGGCTGGGCGGGGCTCACTAAGAGGCTGGTGTGTGAGCCAAGACCTGAGGAGATGAGGGTGACCCTGTGGCGTGTGGGAGGAAGAGTGCTCCAGGGGACAGTCTGTGTGAAGGCCCCACAAGGACCCGTGTGCGGCTTCTCAAAAAGGAGCCTGGAGCAGATCTGAGGGGGGAGGGGCGGCCGTGGCCAGGAGGCAGAAACGGAATGGTGACCCACTCCTGCGAGCTGTTTAGGCCACTGACCTTGGTTTTCCTCCTTCCTGAAATGGGGGAACTGGTGGACTCACATGATCTGACTTTTGTTTTTAAAAAAATCATCCACATTTCACGTATTTTTTTTTCCTGAATTGCTCTGGAAGGATGGAGGTGCTAGGAGCCTGACAAGGTGACAATCCCCATTTGTGCTTCCTTCCCTGTGTGTCAGGATGGGCCTGTAACCTCAGGAGTGGGTGAAAGAAGACGTTCAAAGAGCGGTGAAGGTGACTGGCGGCCCCAAGGGCCATCTCCTCCCACAGGACAGGCACTAACTTATTCCCAAGAAATGGAACTGTTTTGATAACAACTTTCAGAGAAAAAGTACAAAATCTTGCTTAAATTATCGATGCTCTTCCTTCCTGCAATGGTTCACTTTATACATCAATTCGCCTCGCCATAGTGCCCATGTTTGGTCTGCATGTTGCAGGGAAGGCATCTTTTAGATGAGATTAACATTTACACAGGTAGACTTTGGCTCTCCTCCCTGTCTGTCTGTCTCTGTCTCTCCCCTCCCCCCCATCCAACGCTTTTGGTTCTGTTTCTCTGGAGAACACTTCCCCATGATTCCTTCCCTGTTGTTAAGCCTGTATTCAGAACTTGGTCTTCTGTATTTCTGGGAAATGCATCTGTATTATCTCTTACGTAGCAATAACCTTTTGGGATTTCTTTTTTAAATTTAAACTGCAAGTGTGAAAGCACAAATCCTCATAACCATTTTATTTCGATTCCAAAATAAAGTTAGTAAAAATTGTCTCCCTTTCCTATTCTGCTTGCCTCATGGCAACAGTTTTCTCTCGTGCTGCGTGTTCGGTGCCAAACCCCAGCCCCCAGCCCCCGCCAGCGTCCTTTGCTGCTTTAATCTCAAACCCTTTCGCTGCCAACTCACTAGATCACAACCCTCCTCCGCCAACACTCAGCTTCTCTGTCTCTTTCTCCCTTTGTACTAACAGGTTTTGCACATTAGCCCTTACCAAAAGAGAAAAAAATTCTCTTTGAATGATAAATTAGCATCACATTCTTATTTACACGTGGCAGAAATTTTACCCTAGCAACAGCCACCAAATCAACTGTCATCCCCAAGGATCTGGTCTGTTTTCTTCTAGAAAGAGAAGAAAGCAGTCAGCTTTTAAAGCAGTCAGCCAGACTTTTCCAGATTCTTTTATGTTAAGGAGTACATTAGAAGATGAAAGAAGATGGGAGGTTGTCCAGGAAAAAATCCCATTGAAAGGATCAGTTTGGGACTCCTGAATTTTCCCAAGGGTATTTTGATAGTATTTTTTAAGTGTGTGGCATGTGGTCACGTCAGGTAACCGTGGCCTGGGGTGTTCAGAATAAGGGGCTGTCCTATCAATCATCTCAGCTGAATTCCGCAACAACCGCAACAGGTCAGGAGACCAAAATGCACGCCAGGTGAAGGGAGAAGAGAAGAGGGGTGTGGTATTTTAGCTCTATTTAAAAGCCAATTTAGGGCTTCCCTGGTGGCGCAGTGGTTGAGAGTCCACCTGCTGCTACAGGGGACACGGGTTCGTGCCCCAGTCCGGGAGGATCCGACATTCCGCGGAGCGGCTGGGCCCGTGAGCCATGGCCGCTGAGCCTGCGCGCCCGGAGCCTGTGCTCCACAGCGGGAGAGGCCACAGCAGTGAGAGGCCCGCGTACCACAAAAAATAACAATAATAATAATTGTTTTGGAAATGTGTGTGTATGTGTGTGTTTTCCCTTAAAGCAGAGGTTGAGAATCATCTGGAGGATCTCTGCAAAACAGACTGCCCTGCCCCAGAGCTTCTGATTCAGGTCTGGTGTGGGGCTGAGGATATGCATTTCTAATAAGTCCCCAGGTGACACTGAGGATGCTGGGCCAGCATACCACTACTACTTCCTTAAAACTATAAAGGAATCTATGGTGATTACATATACTTCTCTCCTTCTTCTAAAAACAGCAAACTGTGGACGGATATAGGCAACATCTATGAGTGTTTTGAAATACATTTGTCGTTTACTCAGAATCAACTCTGAGCTGCATCAGCTTAGCAAACGTGTGACCTTTGCAGAGTCAACAGCAGCTGTAGACCAAATGGGTGGGTTTGACAAAGGCACTGGCCGCCACTACGTGCTCTGCCCTAACAGAGCCACTGGAGGGGGGGTGAGAAGCGTAGATAAGTAAGCGACCGCCTAAACCAACTTGATGACCCGTCCATGTGTATTAATGATAAGGAGTTTAATTTTTCTGAAATCATTTATTGCCATCAGAGGAGTGTATAATCACTCACAGAACGGTGGGTGTCCTTCTGGAAAATCTGTTTCCAATGGCCATGATGAAGTCGTGCTAAGTTGTCCTTGATCTAGTTTTTGACTGGCTGATTTTCCCCCAATTATTAAAACAGCCCAATTCATGTAGACACCGTATTTACCATCACCTGGGAACATGAAGATCAACAGCGACAGTCCAGAATCTGGCTAATGTCAGCTGGTGCGTCCCTGCTTCTGGCGAGCTGCACCTGCACCTTCAGGTCTGGGCGGGGCGCCCTCTGATCTGGGTCTCTCCTCACCCCTCACCTACCCCCGCTAGAATGCAAACGTTGGGCAGGGACCAGGTCTGTGTGGATCACTGTATCTGACACTTAGCACAGCTCCTGGCACACAGCACGTATTCACTAAAACGTGCTGAATGAATGGATGACAGGAAGATGTATAGACAATAACTCGGGATGAGGGGGGTAGTTTTCTGAAAGGGACTGATTACCAGAGTAGTGACGCAGATCTCAGGTGACAGGTGGATAGATGGAGCATGAACAAGACAGAATGTGATTCAGGACACACTGAAGACCTTCAGGTGGGGCATCACCAACACAGCCTTCTAGGAAACAGCCCAGACAGCAGGCATCCCAAAGGAAAAGTCAGGTAAAGATTAAAAAAACAACAAAAAGTGCACACGCGCACACACACACATGCACACGCACACACACGCACACACACACGTTGCCTACTAAGGCCCCCGTGAACTAGCTTTGCAGTCACACTTGTCTGATGAGGCACCACTCATCGTCCCACGAGGAGTCCTCGGGGGTCCCAACGTAAGATGTGTTTAGAGTCTCAAGCCGCAAACTCTTGGGTCTTTCATGTTGGGCACGGTGCCTGGGGAATGATGACAGCAACGTTTCCGGATCTGATTTCCCCATGAGTCTGGCTCTCCTTGCATGTCTGCTCTTTCCCATCTTGGCCGCCATGCTTGCTACATGAGGCCTCTCCTACCTTCAGGTGAGCCTCTCATTTTGTTGCTGCTCAGGGCAGAGCCGTGGCCACGCTCTACTCCCAGACTCTGGCTTCTTGGCCCTATTTTAAACATTAGGGTGAGTACTGAATTCTTGCAGCGTCAGCATTTAGAATGACACATAGAGAGGGCAGAGTGCAACAATGTCTAACACGAAGGTCTGTAATATATGCATGTGGTAGGAAGAACAATAGCCTTTTTTCCAATCAAATCGTAAGCTGTATTTGTATCTGTCCTTTTGTTTCCAACACGTTTCTGTAAGTGCTTTTTAGAAAACCCTTAGAGACGCGGTGGACGCAGTGTCTGAATGGAGGCTTGCCATTCAGACCAGGGCACAGATATGAGCACGGGCATCACCCACTCGTCTGCTGGCTGTCGTGGGCATTAGCATTCTCATGGGACGGGACCTCCGCAGCCCAGCCGGGCGTGAGCTCTTACCTAACCGCTCTGCAGAGCCACCTTCTCCACTGAATGCTATTATGTGTGCTTCAGGAACGTTTTGGAAAATGTACAACAGTCTAATGTTAAGGAGAGTGACATAAATAACACTAGAACAAAAACAACAGTTCTTTAAATGACTTTCAAAATTCTCTCTATTCAAAGTTTTAGCAAAAACAAGTCAGAGCACGGCTGTTCCCCAGCACCTGCCTTCCTTTCTGTCCACCCCCCAGCGCGCCTACACTCTAGCCCATCCTGCAGCCACTTTAAAGCACCTATCCCGCCCTGCAAGTTCCCACACGATGCCCACAGGCAGGCTGCTGCTCCAGCCAAGGCATGCTCTTTGTGAGGAAGCTCTATTTCCACGTCACTTATGAAGATGTCTTAACTATGGATCAAAGTTGCCAAACTAGGGGAACCTAAAGCGGTTCTTTAAATTAAAGATGAGCATCAATACCTTGTATTTCACTCTCTTAAGAAGAGAAGAACTGCAAAATCGAGAAGTTCATGAAATAAAAGTTTTCACTCAGTGAGACTACTTTAAATATCATCGACCAGCTTAACTTTCCCACTAGTTCCATTAGCAGGATGCAGTTTTCAATAATGTTCATTAGTTTGGTAGTGATTCCGAGGGGCCGACGTTAAAACGATTCTGTCTCCAAGTATAAACTGCAGAGATGCACTAACATTTGTATAACGTAGCAGGCTTTGTCTTTTCTAAGTCATTCCTTTATATTTTGTCTCACAATGCTTCCATGAAACACTGTTGCTGGCTCCACACTCAGATGGGCAGCCTTAGATACAGAGGTTGAGGTTCCCTGAGAGGTTTTTATTATATAAGCAAATGCTATAGGCAGGATTCACTCTTGCCAGACATTAAGTGTTTCCCAAATAGTCACTCTTCACAATTCAGCAGCCTCATGAGGTGAAGACTAGCAGGCTGAGGTGGACAGAGGTGACGAGCTCACCGCAGTCACAGCCGGTAAGTGGCAGAGCGGAGATCTGAGCTGGGACTGACCGAGTCCACAGATCCCGCCCTGAGCCACCAGCCCGGGCCAGCTAGTGGGTCCCACAAATGTAGACTGCTGGTGTGGTTTCACCTGAGCCTCTGAAAACACACAGCAGGTACCATGTATGGGTATACATCTTCTCACAAGAGTGGGACTTATGTCTAGCTTCTGCATCTCTCCCCTAGTGATGCACTTGAAAAACCTAAACAGAGTAGGTTTACATGCCTTTGAAGAAATGTCAAGGGAAAGGAAATGCAAACTGAGGAATTAACTTGAGCATTAATTCCAATGGATCTCAAATCCACAGGTTTATCTCAGCCCCCTCTAATATGGACCAGTATTGAGTGGTTTAATGGCACAGTTGATGAAGCCTCAGAATAGGTAGCTGGCAACTAGCGGGATTTCCCTCAACTAGAAATTAAGGCAGGAAGCCCAGCTAAGAGCAGCCTCTGTGGACCGGCAGGGCATCGTCTGAATGCTCTTAAATAGTAATATTCTAATCAGATAACCACTGGGGCAGCCAAGCAGGGGAATGGAATATATACTGATCTAGAAAGATCTCCAGGACACATTAAAGAAAACATGATGAAGATCAGTGAATACGGAATGCTACCTTTTGTATAAGAGAGAAAAATAATATATAATCATATGTGCACGTATTGTTTAAAGAAACTCTGGAAAGCTATTGCAGAAATGAATAGAAGTGGTTCTCTCCTCTCCTTCTCCCTCTCTCCCTCTCTCCCCCCACCCTTCGCACTGTGCGTGTGCACACGCATGGGTTTAGGAACAGATGGGAGTGGTGAAAGGGAGCAGGGTTAAGAGTGTGACTTCCCCAAATACCCCTTTTTATGTTTTTTATTTAAAGTCATAAAATTAATTTTTAAAAAATCTGTCATGCGTTAAACAAAAGACCAGAAATGAAGACCAAAAAAACATCCCCTACTGGCACTGCTTATGCAGGATGTGTATGGGATGTAAGCAGAAGTACAGAAAACTTATGCACGGAATTCATGTAGAATTAATCTAAGCATTAGAATCTCTCAGACCTGGGTTTAAATGTGGACAAAACCCACACAGCCTGTGGGGCAGTTCAGCTCGAGTGCCTTCAAGACAGACGGAGCAACAGGAGCCCCAGTGCTGCTGCGCAGGTTAAACGAGGCCCTGTCTCTAGAGAGCCCGGCACCAGCGTGTCCCCGACAAACAGTGACTGATCACAGAACGCCGCTTTCTGGTGCGAGTTCGGGCTTCGCCAACATGTGGGTAAACGCAGGTCTTCGGCAGGCATCACGGGCAGCTGTGTCTTTCCCTAGTAAGTAATAGAGCTTATTTTGCTTTTTTTTGCCAACCAGGTACTTTATATGCCGTGCATGGTCTCATTTGCTGAGCATGTTAACTATGGAATGTTGAGTGCCTGCACTTGGGAGACCCTGTGGCTCTCTGTTGGTCTCACAGCAGAACTGCCCGAGTTCAGATTTGAATCCAGTTCCGTCTCAAGCCAAAGCTCAGGCTTCTTCCTCCACAGGCCACCTCCTATTTCAATTCAGTGTCAAATAGGCTCAGCCCAAGACCCCCCGGGGCTGCTCTGCAGGGACCACTACGAATTTCCCAGCTGGTTTAAACCTCATCCTAAGGCTTTGTTAATGAAAACTGTTCCCTGCCTATCAACAAACAAAGGATGCTGAGGCCATCAAGCCCTCAGCCACTGCCGCAGCCCAAGATGAGCCCTGCGGGAGCTCAGGATGGAGACAAACGATCTGCCCTCTGCCAAGCCCTCCGCCAGGGCATCAGCCCCCAGGGGTGCACCCTGAGGGGACCGGGATGGGAGAGAACAGGATGCCGGCCCTAGAGAGCTAAGGTGCGTGTCAAAGGAATGACTTCAAGAAGCCCAGACTCTTGCATCTTCCCTTATACAGAAAAGCACTGAATTCCTTACCTTGAGATGTCTGATTTTCTTTACTTAACAGTACTCTCTTGATGTTCTGACTACCTGGTCTTTGTTGCAAAACTCCTATATATCCTGGCTCCCCCCATAGCTCTTTGGAGCAGTCCCTCAGAGCTATCGGAGAGGCTGTCTTCCGGGCTTAAATCCTCAGTTTTGTTTGCCAAATAAAAGATGATTCTCAACTTTTAGGTTGTGCATTTTTTTTTCAGTCGACAGTTTCCAATCTTGTACATGGTCTCATCCCAATAGAAAATGAACAGTCTCTGGCTTTGGGCTGCTCAGCCGCTGTTCTTCTGGCATGCTTCTCCACAAGTTCTCACATCAAATGTTTGTACAGATTGCCATCACTCCAGCCCGCCTGCTTTCTGGTCTTCCTGGCTCTGCCCTCCTCAATTCATTTCCTTATAAAGCCAGAGTGAGCTCCAGAAATGGCGAATCTGATCTGGCCACCCCCTTGGTCCTTGGGGACGAGTCCAAACTTGTTGGCGTGCCCGTGGGGTCTTCACGGGGCTTTCCGGCCTCGTCTGCCACCACCTACAGATGCTTGAAGGTACAGAACAGCCTCCAGCTCCCTGGGTGCCCTTCCTCAAGTCTCCTCCCTTCCTTAGGGCCAGCTCCTGCTGCCGCAGCCCAGGTGTGCTCAGGAGGCCTCCCCAAGCCCCCAAGCGCCCATCAGGAGTCCCAGCGGGGGCTGTCTCCCCTCCCTGAGCTGCGCAGCTCAGCTCCCCAAGGAGCCCAAGCTCCCGGCTCTTCATCTTGGCAACACTGGGCTCTAAACTCTGCATTGGTCCTGTTTATTACCATTTTATCTTACACTTTTGAAATAAGCACTCATTAAGTGCTTACTGAATTAGTGGATTTTGATTATATCCCTTACACTTTTTGACTGTACACCGAATGAACTGACAAGCAGGCAGCTTACATCATCCCTTTCTTTAAGTGAAGAAATGAACCACCTTACAATGAACCATCCCTTGAATAGGTGCCCCTTGCTCGGCAATTATAAGTTAAAAGATATAATTGTTAAAAGTACCTCACTAGTGGCAGGACTAACCCTCAAATATAGACCGGTATAGTCTAGAGCAGTATAGTGCTGTGTTCACCAGACTCCACTCATGCAAAAGTGCAGGGAGGTGATGAGTTGTGACAGCGAGGGGGATTTCGACGCAGGTTCATACCCAGCTCCAACCCCAGATCTATCTGCCTTTACGGACAGCTGATCATGAATCCCAGCCTCATAGAGTGTTGTGAGATCGTAAAGGTGCTTTATGCTGGGAGAGCACCTGCCAAGTTCTCCTTATATTCAGATCCACAGTTACGCTGAAAGCGGGTGGGACAAAGGGCTTACCTAGCCTGTATTTTAGGGCAGAACTTTGTAGCAGACCATTGTGCTTTGAAGAGGAAAAGGCACTCCCACCTCTTTTGGGCATCTGTGAATGAGGACAAGATTATGACTGGGCCTTTGGTGCCCTGTATCATGATAATTTCACATTACAAAGACCACTGCTCCCTCTAATTTTGCATTACAAAGACCACTGCTCCCTCTAATTTTGCATTACAAAGACCACTGCTCCCTCGGGCAGTGATGGGCTCAGGCTTCTGGGTCGCTGGCTCGGGAATCCTGTCTGTCCCCAGGGGGCACACTTCATGACCACTATCAACAGGATCCCAATGCCCTCTCTCTTCTGCTTGTCCTTCCCTCTGCCTTTTGGCTAAAACTTCCAGGAGTTAAGCATATCTAGAGAAGCGTTTTTCTTTAAACCCTTAGTCCAGAAAGCATTTTCTTCGCAGTAACACATACAGCACACAAACAAATCCTGCAAATCTTAAACAGATTTTGCATTTGGGAGAAAATTCATATTTAGAAATTACCAGAGCACTTTTGATCACATACTTTCAATCTTCCCTTTTCTAACAGAATAAAAAAGTGTTGTCTAATACAACCAGAAGTGGTGGAGTACTGCGTTTTATTTCTAAGTTCCAACTAAATCCATAGTGGCTGTGCTGCAGAGATAAGCCTGCAGTACATTTATAGTTTGCAGGAAACTGGTTCCTCTCTTATCTTGTTAACGTCACAGAGAGGATAGAATAAGTCTAGATAACCATCAATGGCCTAAAAGATGTACCAGTTCTAGGTGTCACATTTTAATTTTTAAACAAAATCATTACGCCCCCTCATTTGTTTTAAGTGTTGAATCTATGAATTGGGGATTTAGAAACACTGGCTTTAGTGAGTTGAGCTTCACTCTGGGCATCTATGCAACAGTTAGTTCAGATTCTCATTCTGGAGAATATTGTGTGAAATCGTGAGTTAAGTGAAACATTTAAAATCACAGCGACGTTTTTAGAATATACACAGCAGCCAAGTATAATACTCCACATCACCATCGTGGCTTCTCTTCTGACTATTATTTAAAAACCTGTAAGTTCTCTAAGTCACATAGTATTGGTTTTAAGAACCTGATTTGTTTGAATCATTCTCACCAATCTGAAAGGACAGCCTTGTATTCCCCACATGTTGGCACCAACAAAATTGATCTCAGGAATTAATTTTTTTGTGGAGCCAATTAACTTCGGGCAAGAAGGCAAACTAATACATTCACAGGGCCTTGCTGAGCAATTTTCGGGTTTCAAATAATGCTTGCTGTTCCCATAATGCTCATAAAAGTTTTTTAAAGTTTTTCTTTCCTGCTAGCTAATACAGTTACGTGAAATCAACTTATTATTTTTCTAAAATGTATTCTGAATTTCATAAATCTAGTTTGAAGTAAATATTTTACTTTTAATGGATCCAGGTTGAAACATCTCACAAAACCACACAACATCTGTGCACAACAATATTAGATAATGTGTACATAATTCAAGGCACTGTAAATGTAACATAAACCAGAAGGAAAGGTGGCTCATCACGTAACAGGCTTCCTGCCTTTGTGGGCAGTGCACAGGTATATCTCATTACAAGTTAATTAAATACAGAGACAAACTTACAAAATCAGGGAAGTAGGAAATTCTTTAACTTTTTGACATTAGCCTCAGCCTTATACCTAATCACTTTTCAGGTCACTGTGCACCATGTTTCACTGTAGCGGCTACAAGGCCATGTGATGGAGCCCCCTCCATCAGCATGTTGGGAATGAAGGGGTCAGAGCGGCAGTGGGAGAAGTCAGGAGTAATCTGCTATCACATGGAGTGGAGGTCAGATCTATAAACAAAACTGGTGAGTCACATAATGCTGGAGATTGGGATTCACCGCCCTTCGACTCTACCCCCAGAGTGTCCTGTAACAGCAACAGGTGGGGTAGCAAGCAGCAGGGGGTCTGGGAGACCAGGGCTCTGGACGCTGGGATGATGGCTGCAAGGGGCTTCTTACCCCTGAGGACTGCATTTCCTCACTTATGAGAAAAGAGGAGAGTGCAGTCCACGGTCTGTAAGTGCCTGTTGAGCTAGAAGCTTCTCTGAGTCAAAATATCACCCAGTAAGGTTTTGCTTTGTTGCTTTTTAACTATCTGGGACACAGGGTGGATGAGAAGGGAGCACTGACAGTAAAGACAAGACACAAAATCAGAACAAAATCAGGCTCCAAAATGAAACAAAAACCTACTCGTGGAGAATGTTAACTCCCTAAAAACACAATTTTAACCAGTTGGTAGCTTTCCCCTGTATTTGCCATAGCCTTTCATTCAATTAATTATGGGACGTTTTTCTCCCTAAGAATAAATCTCTTATTTGAAAATGAAGTCAGTGGAAAGTGATGTTTATTTTTCAGCCCCATTTCTGTAACACATTTTCCCCTGAAGTGAACAATGTTTCTATATAGAGATACAAATGAGGGGTTTTTTCCCCTAAGAAAAACAGTATGCATAATACTAAGGGTGCATCATTTAGAGATCAACTTTCGGCTTGGCAGTGTGAAGAGCTCTGTGGGCTCCTTCCCCAATGAAACCGGGGAAAACTGTGAAAAAAAAAAAAACCCAAAAAGCATATACTTAAAGCCTCTACAAATGATCCTAAGAGCATACAACAAATGAAGAAACATCTATTCAAGAAAATCTACAGAAATTTGTTAAGAACGGAGAGAGTCTGTGATACTTGAACTAGACTGCATCTTCACTCTATCCCTCCAGCTCAGCAAGGTGGAGACTCCATTTCAGAGAGCTGCAGTCAAGGCGGCAGGGCTCCCTCTCCCCCAGCTCCCAGGGGCCCAGGGGTGGAGGGGAGACGACTTCAGTGTTTCCTATCCTGCCCCAGCTTCCTGTGGCTAAGGCAAAGTCCCGGTGAGTACAGTGGAAAGGTGAGGCTTCCTTCTTCAGCCCAGACTCCATTCATGGAATGGAGGCTCTCCCTTGGACATGGCATGCTCAGAATACTGGGCCTCAGTCACCCTTCCTCCAGCTGCAAGGTGGAGGTTCCAAGCCAGGAGAGGTGAGCTAAGAAGACCCCAGGCTGCTGTCTACCTCTCCTCCCCTACAAGCACTCAGCCCCTAGCGCAGAAGTGTCACACACAGAGAAGCTAGCCAATGTCCCCACTCTCAGCCCCAGAGCCCTGGTTCAGAGATTTGGCCTGGGGGCAGAAGCAGGCTGTAAAACAGCTCCCATCTCTTGGGAAGAGGAAGGAACTGCTTGCACTGGAGAAGTTTAAGATTGAGGGCGCTCTCTAGAACAACGGAGGTGTGGCAAAAGGCAGCTGCGAGGAGATTTGTGGTTTTAAGGAAGAGACAGTCTAGGCTGTAGGCTGGCTTGCCTGCTTTCAAGAACTGGGGGATAAGATCGCTGGTGGGAGCCCTCCTAGGGTTAGAATATCAAACATGACCTCAGAAACTTTTCCTTCAAAGGAGCCAGAATTTGATTAGATCAGTTTGTAAATCAATCTATCCCTAGGCATTGTTGAAAGCTACTGAGCAATCAGCCAGCAACGCAATTAGTGGAGTTAAACAACTGTTTAGTCAAGGAAAGCAGGAAGAGAGCCCCACCAGTACCACTGTCACCCAGCGCGACTGTGGGCACACCAGAAGAGCTGTGCCTCCAGTGGGGGCGCAATGTCAGGGGGTTATGCTGCGTGTGCGTGTGTGTGTGTGTGCGTGTGTGTGTGTGCTAAGGAGCAATGTCAGGGGGTTATGCTGCGTGTGTGCGTGTGTGTGTGTGTGTGTGCGTGTGTGTGCTAAGGAGCAATGTCAGGGGGTTATGCTGCGTGTGTGCGTGTGTGTGTGTGTGTGCGTGTGTGTGCTAAGGAGCAATGTCAGGGGGTTATGCTGCGTGTGTGCGTGTGTGTGTGTGTGTGTGCGTGTGTGTGCTAAGGAGCAATGTCAGGGGGTTATGCTGCGTGTGTGCGTGTGTGTGTGTGTGCGTGTGTGTGTGTGCTAAGGAGCAATGTCAGGGGGTTATGCTGCGTGTGTGCGTGTGTGTGTGTGTGTGTGCGTGTGTGTGCTAAGGAGCAATGTCAGGGGGTTATGCTGCGTGTGTGCGTGTGTGTGTGTGTGTGCGTGTGTGTGCTAAGGAGCAATGTCAGGGGGTTATGCTGCGTGTGTGCGTGTGTGTGTGTGTGTGTGCGTGTGTGTGCTAAGGAGCAATGTCAGGGGGTTATGCTGCGTGTGTGCGTGTGTGTGTGTGTGTGTGCTGAGGAGCAATGTCAGGGGGTTATGCTGCGTGTGTGCGTGTGTGTGTGTGTGTGTGCGTGTGTGTGCTAAGGAGCAATGTCAGGGGGTTATGCTGCGTGTGTGCACGTGTGTGTGTGTGTGTGTGTGTGTGTGCTAAGGAGCAATGTCAGAGGGTTATGCTGCGTGTGTGCGTGTGTGTGTGTGTGTGTGTGCGTGTGTGTGCTAAGGAGCAATGTCAGGGGGTTATGCTGTGTGTGTGCACGTGTGTGTGTTGCGTGTGTGTGTGCTGAGGAGCAAGTCATAGGGTTATGCTACATGTGTTGCATGTGTGCGTGTGTGTGTGTGTGAGAGAGAGAATAGGCTTCACTAAAATAATCCAGCAATAACTAAACAAATAAGCAAACAAATACAACAGCAAGCCCTGGGCAGAGGGAGGACCAGTAGCCAGAGTGGCTGCAATATATTATCTGAAATGTCCAGTTTCCAACAAAAAATTATGAGACACGTAAAGAAACAGGAAGGTATGACCCACACACTGGGGAAGTGGGTGGGGGAGGAAGGGAAAGTAAAAAATAAACAGATAACAGAAACTGCCTGTGAGAGCAACCAGATGTCAGATTTAATAGGAGATATCAAAGTAGTCATTATAAATTTGTTCACAGAACTAAAGAAAACCATGATTAAAGACGTAAAGGAAGGCATAATGACAATGTCACATCAAATACACAATGTCAGAAAAGAGAGAGAAATTTATGAAAAAGAACCAGGTAGAAATTGTGGAGTCAAAAAGTACAATAAAACCATCAACTAGAGGAGCTCAACAGTAGATATAAACAGGCAGAAGAAAGAATTAGCAAACTTGAAGATAGTCTGATAGAGATTATGCAAGCTGAAGAACAGAGAGAAAAAAGAAAAGGAAAAACGAACAGAGCCTCATAGAAAAGTGGGGTACCATTAAGCACACCAACACACATAATGTAAGTACCAGAAAAACAGTATGCATAATACTAGGATGGAGAGAAGGATGGAGAGAAAAGAGAAGAAAAAATATTCAAATAAATAACGGCCAAAATGCCTCCAATTTACTGAAAAACTATAACCATAACCTACACACCTAGGAAGCTTGATGAACTTCAAATCTGATGAACTCAAAAAGACCCACAAATAGACACATCACAGTAAAAATACCGAATGTCAAAGACAGGAGAAAACCTTGAAAAAAGCAAGAGAAAAATGAAGTGCATAAAAGGGAACACCGAAAGATTAAAAGCTGACTTCTCAGAAGGAACAATGGAGTCCAGAAGGCAGCCAAATAACACACTCAAAGTGCTCAAAGGGGAAGAAACCTGTCAACAAAGAATTCTATACCCAGCAAAAATAGACTTCAAAAGCAAAGGGAAAATCAAGAATTTTCCCAAAGCAAAAACTGAGATAATTCGTTGCTCGCAGACCTGCTTTATGAGAAATACTAAAGGAATTCTTCAGCCTAAAGACTATAATTCTAATCCACGTAAGGACGACCAGTAGAAATAATTATAAAAGACACTATAAATGCATATTTTTTCTGATTCTTAACTCACTAAAATAGCAACTATATAAAATAATTATATAAAATAATAGATATATATTTTGGGTCCTGTAACATAAAAAATGCGACAGAACTATAATGTACTTGCCAATACAGCACAAAGGAAGTGGGTGGGGGTAAAGCTATAATTGCTAAGGAAATGATGACAGATCGTAAATTAATAATTATAAGAACATATTGTTCGGCTTGTATTATAATAAATCTAATATGTATAATAATAATACCATCAAAAGGGGGGAAGGAATAGAGCTATATAGGAGTAACATTTCTATATATCACTGGACTTAAGCTAGTATAAATTTGAAGCTGCTTCTAATAAGATGTATATGGTAAGCCTTAGAGCAACCACTAAAAAGTAACTCAAAAATACAGTGACCAATTTACACAGCCACTAGGATGGCTATTATCAAAAAACTAAAGTAAACAACAACAAAAAGAAAATAACAAATGTTATATGACAAGGATGTGGAGAAACTGGAACCTTTGTTAATGGCTGATGGAAATGTAAAATGATGCAGCTACTATGCAAAATGGCATGGCAACTTCTCAAAACTTTAAGCAGTTCTACCTCTGTGTTTATACCCAAAAGAAGTGAAAGCAGGGACTGAAACATACTTGTGCTCTCATATTCCTAGCAGTATTATTCACAACAGCCAAAAGGTGGAAGCAACCAAATGTTTGCTGGTGGATGAATGGATCAACAAATTGTGGTATATACATACAATGGAATAATATTCAGATGATTAAAATGGTAACTTTTATGTTATGGATATTTTACCATAATAAAAAAAATTAATTGTGACTACAGGGTAAAGATAAAAAGAAAACATTCCAGTCTTACTCAGTTACCATTCCTGCTGAGAGTAGTGAGTATTGGTTCCTATCAACCTTCATAATAATAAGCACCTCGGAGAATTATTTTATTCCTCAGGCTTGGCTTTGTAGAATTAAACTCATGAAGTGAATCCTTCCTTTTCCTTAAACATCCCAATTTCCTATTATTAAAAAAAAAAAAATCCAGTATTTCCTTAGTACCTAACTAAATTTTAACCTTTTTTTTTTTTTTTTTTTTTTTTCCTGGCCACACCACACAGTTTGAGGGATCTTACTTCACTGATCAGGGATCAAACCTGTGCCTCCTGCAGTGGAAATGTGGAGTCCTAACCACTGGACTGCCAGGGAATTCCCCCTAACTGAATTTTAGGTGTTATGAATGCCTCACCTAAACACCAGGGAGATCATTCAGTAACAATTACTAGTTGCTTAAGGCACCTTTGGTTGAACAGTCACAGCAGGAGGCCCCTTGGCTCTAGCTAGCAATCTCCTGTCTCGACTGAAACACTTAGGTTAATCCTTAAATTCTAGTCCTTTCCCCAGTGTTATAAAAAATGAAAACTGGGATAAATAACCCTAGTAAGGGCTACTACCTAAGGAGAAGGCAGGCAACCTGAACTGGGGCCATATGGAGGGAACACTACTTGTAATCATAAATGTGAGAAGTGGCTTGATATAGTAGAAAGAGTGAGGGGTTTGAAATCAGAAAAGAAAAATAGAATGAAAAAATTATTAATGAAATTAAAATGCTGCTTCAGAAAATATTATGCAATGTCAAAGAAAGCAGTCAAGGAAAAATAGAGAAACAAAAGAGACATGAGCTACATAGAAACAAAAGTAGAATGGCAGAATTAAATCCAACTATAACTAACACAACACTGTTAATCAACTGTACTCCAATAGAAAATAATTTTTTAAATCCAACTATATTAATAATAACATTAAATGTAAATGGATTAAACAATCCAATTAAAAGGCAGAGACTGTCAGAATGGATTAAGAAAACTATTTGTTGTCTACTGAAGATACACTTTAAAGTCAAAGATATAAATAGGTTTAAAGTAAAAGGATGAAAAAGATATATAAGGCAAAAAGCACCCACAGGAAAGGCACAGTGACTAGACTAATATCCAAACAAAATAGGCTTTAAAACAAAAAAAAATGTTACTAGAGATAAATAGTGATATTTCATAATGATAAAAAGGTTAATCCATCAGGAAGATACAACAATTACAAAGATATATGCACCTAATAACATAGCACCAAAATATATGAAGCAAAAACTGATGGAACTGAAGAGAGAAAAGGACAATTCAACAATAATAGTTAGAGACTTCAATACCCCAATTTCAATAATGGATATAATGAGACAGAGCATCAACAAGGAAACATAAGACATGAATAACACCATAAACCAACTCAATCTACAGAACACTCCACCTAACAGCAGAACACATTCTTCTCAAGAGCACATAGAACATTCTCCAGGATAGACCATATGCTAGACCATAAAAGAACAAATTTAAAAAGATAAAAATAATAGAAAGTATGTTCTCTGGCCACAATGGAATAAAATTTTAAATCAAGAACATGGAGAAGTTTGGAGAACTCACAAATAGATGAAAATTAAGCAACACTCTTACACAACCAAGGGGTCAAAGAAGAACTAAAAAGGAAATCAGAAAATACTCTGAGATAAATGAAATGAAGACATAACATATCAAAACTTATGGGATGGGCTTCCCTGGTGGCACAGTGGTTGAGGGTCCGCCTGCTGATGCAGTGGACATGGGTTCGTGCCCCGGTCTGGGGGGGATTCCACATGCCGCAGAGCGGTTGGGCCCATGGGCCATGGCCTCTGAGCCTGTGCGTCCAGAGCCTGTGCTCCGCAACGGGAGAGACCACAACAGTGAGAGGCCCGCGTACCGCAAAAGAAAAAAAAAAAAAACTTATGGGATGCAGCTAAAGCAGTGCTTAGGTGGAAATGTATAGCTGTAAACGCCTACAATCAATAAAGCAGAAAGACTGCGAATCAGTAACCTACCCTTCCAATCTTAAGACACTGGAAAGAGCAAACTAAACGTAAAGCAAGCAGAAGGAAAGAAATTATAAAGATTAGAGTGGAAATTAATGAAACGAAGAACAGAAAACCAACAGAGAAAATCAACAAAGCTCAAATGTTTATAACAGCATTATTTACAATAGCCAAAAGGTGAAAATAACCCAAATGTCCATCAATTGATGAGTGGAGAGACAAAATGTGGTATATCCATCAAACAGAATATTATTTGTCCATAAAAAGGAGTGAAGCACTGACACATGCTACAACATGGATAAACCTCGAAAACATTACACTGAGTGAAAGAAGCCAGTTGCAAAAGACCATATACTATGTGATTCCTTTCCTTTGAAAGTCCAGAACAGGATGATCTATGGAGACAGACAGTAGATCTGCGGCTGATTCTGGACGTGTGGGGGTGATGGGGCCAGGGTTAGGGAGTGAGAGTTAAAGGGCATGCAGTTTCCTTCTGAAGTAATGAAGATGTTCCAAAATTGACTGTGGTGATGGTCGCACATATCTATGAATATGCCCCAAACCATCTAACTGCACGCTTCAAATGGGCAAATTATACCTCAAGAAAGCTTTTTTATTTTTAAATATCACCTCTCTTAGCATCTCCCAACATTAGCACATACACAGCATGTCCTTTTCCTTTACTCTTTGCAGGTAACATCATACAGATGTTAGAGAACTGGGGGGGTGGGGGGGAATTAAAATGTCATTCATTACCCAATATATTGTGTAGATTGGGGACTGAAGAAAATTAGAAAGTCAGATTTGAATTTAAATTAACTTTTGCTGCAGATTACATGGTTTATCCTAAGCAGTTTTATACCTACTTTATTTATAAAGATAATGCTCAGAGTTTACCATGATTGGAATGAAATCTCATCTTCTAAGTGCCAGTGGTAAGAGTATTTGCCAAGTATACCGTCACTGGAAGTATTTCACCATCAGCTTATCTCTGATGTCAAAACCACATATACATTATGCAACTTACTAGGTTTCTTGTATCCTTAGGAGAACCTCTGAAGAAAAAGGTACAATTTAATGCTCACATGATTTTTTTCTCCTAGAGGATAAAGCTATCATGCAGATGATTTTATAGGTAGCACCAATGAGAAAAAGTGAGACATTTGAAGGGTTTATTTACGCAGGTTCGTTGGCCGCACTGGTTGGGAAATTGTAGGATATTCAACTTATGTCTGATACCTGCATTCTGTCAGTATAATAATTAGGAGAACAAAGACAGAGGTCCTATTTGTAATATCAGATTCTTTTGTGCCTCATAGGTAATAGTACCTCAGTTAAATGCCTTGCATATTTAGAATAAACAAATCAGTTACAAAACACCCCATGGCTCTACTGATAGACAGAAAGAGAGATATTTTGTTCAAATAAAATGCCCTGACTTCAGATGCCTGGGCGTGAATTCCTGGGAAAAAGGAAAGCTTACAGAAGGGCCACCTGTCCAGCACTGCTCAGGCAAATGCCCCAACTTGGTCTCCAGTGACTCCACGCCTTCCACAGGCGCGTTTCCTTTGTCCTCTGGTTGTGTTCAGAACCGAAAAACCACAAGCAGAATGGGCCACCGTTGCTGTCCTCTGTACTCTTTCAGGAGGGGTCTGACCACTTGGCAGCTCTGTGCCAATCCCAGCTTGGATTATGCCGCTTTCTTTGATTCCACAAAAATTGTTTTGCTGAATTTCTAACATGTTCCAACACTGCAGTAGGTGCTGGGGATACAGAAGTAAATAAGATGGTTTCTGCCATCAGGAAAGTCAGTCTGGAGAGGGGGCTGATGGAAGTATTTGCACAATACCAAGAGATGTAAGAAAAAGATGTGCTGGTACCCGGAGGGGAAGACATCAGCTTTCGTCCTCCTGGAGAATGTGTGGGTGTGGAGTGGGGGTAGGGGTGGGGGAAGGCTTCATGGGCTTGAGATGAGTCCTGAGGAATGACTGTCTGATAAACTGAGGGAGGAGAAATTAGACATGTGGAGGGACCCTCACGTGCTACAAAGGAGATGTGCAAGGGAACCCTCGGGCAGTCCGGGCCTGGGTGCTGCAGCCTCGGGTGTCAGAGGGGCGGTCAGGAGGTAGGCAGGGCCACCCCAGCTATGTTAGAGTATGTCTATCCTTCCTTCAAGAGGCAAACAATGTTTGAGCCCTTGATGGATGGAGCCACCTCACAGTCAGGGTCAGGGTTGTGTGAGTTCAGAACATGCCCTGAGACAGAGAGTCTGCTTAAGGATAAACTCTGTGTGCAGTAAATTGCAAAGGAAAAACCACACAAAGCAGAGAACAGGTTCATTTTTTAAAACTAATTTTCTAAAAACACCCTGCCCTTTCTGTATTTCCTTCTGACGGCGAACACTTTTAACTTATAATGAAACCAGACCATGTTCCCCGGTTGCTGACGTCAATGGGCTTTTTGCCTGAGTAAGGACCTCACAGCCGACCCTAAGGGCTTGATTCTAATCTCGGGCACATGGGCCAGCAGCATCCCTCCACAACCTGGAGAGCAGCAATCACACACTGAAATGGGCCAACGCTGCCATCTGGGGCACACACGCACGTACAGGAAACGTTCAGAAACCTATTTGAGTGTCAAGAAGTAGACCGTTAAGATCAACCAACCTGCCGCGGGAGAGTGACAGCACGTGGCACACTCACAAATGTGCTAAGCTGACAAGCGTTACACAATTCAAAGGAGCGAGAAGCAGAAGAGGACAAGGGCAGGCTCGGTTCTGCACTGAGTAAGCCGAGCTGGCAGCTGGCCTTTGGCCCGCGATCGCTGGACTTCCCACGTCATCTGAGGGGGGAGCGCGGCTCATTACAATAATGCGCCCTCACTATCTAATCTGCTGGAACCAAATGCACACAGGGTCTCTGATATTCTTATTACACAAGATTAAACCTCTCAGAACCAGGACGTGCTCTGGGAAAGGTCACATACTGAAAATGAGCAGACCAACGAGAACCCACTGCAGCGATCTCTGGCCACCAGAACGCTCTCCACCTTGCTATGCAATCTGAAATACGTCTGAACAAGAACTAGAGAGTGTCTCTTAGAGGTAAAGTGCACACATCTCACTAACTCAAAAACAACTCACTTTGGAGAAGGGAAGACTGTGTTGTGTTGCAAAGGTCAGATTCTGGAGTTGTTTGTAAACTTGCAAACAATTATTTTTAATAAGACAAAACTGCAGGCACTCCCTACTTCTGTTAGAGTGGCAGACCCTGCAGTGACATTGTCTGATACCCGGTGTGCGTTCCAAGCCTCTTAAGAAGTGACGTCGCGGAGGAGTTCTGTGGTTGGGATGTTGAGCTGATGCAGCTGTTGCTTAGCCTCATCCAGGGATGGCAAGTGGGACAAAAACACGGGTGTCACTTTGCCAAGTTTTAGAGCCATAAGAGGGTTTTGTGGACAAAGCCATACAG
The DNA here is from genome assembly GCF_949774975.1 of Lagenorhynchus albirostris. Taxonomy (NCBI): domain Eukaryota; kingdom Metazoa; phylum Chordata; class Mammalia; order Artiodactyla; family Delphinidae; genus Lagenorhynchus; species Lagenorhynchus albirostris. The sequence goes on along the minus strand of NC_083106.1, from coordinate 3,345,316 downwards.
AGAGCACAGGATAAGACACAACTGGGTTCCTTCTGTGCTCACTCTTGCCGTGAATTCACATTCCCCCTCCGTGAGTTCCAAAGAAACACAAAGCAGAGCAGAGACTACCAGCTCAAGGCTTTCAAAAGTAAGTTCAAAAGTTGTTGTAGATGTGAAGTTAAAGGAACATGGAGATTGATCTGATGCTCTCTTTTGAGAACAAAGATGAGAAACATTATGCATCTGAAAGCTCAGAAACTCTGTCCAATTTGCTGAATTACTCCAACGACTGTGTACTTTACTCTTCAGCTCTGTAAATCCTGGGCTTAGGCCAAAAGCAAGAAAATGTGACCTGACCTTCTTTGGGACCTCCTAGCCCCCCGTCTCCATCCTGCCTCTTCGGCACCTCCTAACCATCACTCCTTCCCAACAGCGGATGCCCCTCGCCTCCGACCCTCACCAATGGCTACGGGATGGTGCGGGGCTGAGAAGCCAACCAGGGACCAGCCAGCCTGTCTCTCCTGTTTTCACATCCCCTGAGATTCTCTAAGAAGGAGTGGAGGTAGCTAGTTCCTCGGCAGTAAGGATGTGACTTCGCGAGTCACAAGTCAGATCACCAGGAAGAAGGGGTGGAACAAGTCATGGAAAACACAGCTTCTAGCCTTTTCTTTCCCCACACATTTTTCAAGGCTGCTGCACATGCACCCAAACATATTCACACATGTTCACCAAGGAGGGAGTAAACTCAGCTGCAGCAGTGTCACACACAATATGTTGTCCCTAACAGAGAAATTCTATATACGTTTGGGAACGGGCTCGAGTTCTCAGGCTCTGGGCCAGCCAACGCTGTGGGTGTTGAACAATACCTACCACCAGACGAACAGATGCGCACAGTGCCAACAGCTCTGGAGGGACCTGCGTGCGCTCCTTCAAGGAAAGGGAGAGTAGCATGGAGATCAGGAAAGAAAGGGAGGAGAGACCTCGGAGTACCCACTTAAACTATGAGTCGACCAGCACCACCGTTGCCTGCCTGCCAGAGGACGGGGTGTGGCTGAGATAACTTCGAGGAGAGCTGACAGCAGAAACGCTAGGGATGCTAAAACTTCCCTGCAACCTTGGCTTTCTCTGCACAGTGTCCTTTCCAAGAAGAGTTCACACAGAGTTTACATACGTCCTATCTGTCGCCACTAACACTCCTCAGAGGCATTTCTGTCCTTACCATCACACCTGCAAATTCACCAATGTATTGACCATTAAGAGGGGGAAAAAATCAATGGGATTTGATCAACAGCAAAAAGCCCTGATGATTAGATTTTGTGAGCAGGCTTCACTGAACAGAAAATATCCCTTTTTGTAGATCTGGAGAACAGTGAGAGATTAAAATAAACACACGAAGAGATGCAAAACCAAACAGATAAACCAACACATCTTTCCTGTTATACATTTGATCATCTCATGCTTTTGGTCAAGGGGAAAAAAAAGCCATAGTATAGAAAGATATAACAAATGAATTCCATCATCAATTGATAATAGCCCGTAACCAAATATACAATTATAGCATACATCCGTGACTTCCCCTCATTCTCCTCTTTCCTGTCTCTGCCCTTTACATCATCTCCTTTCAGCGGTCATCCCCTTTTCACTGCAGAACTTACTGTCCTCATGGGCAAAGCACAACAAACCTTGATGCTATAGCTGGTGGCTTCTCCTGCATCACCGGCACCCAGCACTCCAGTTCTCAATGCTCCACCTACCTGTCAACCACCCAGATTCCTGGGATAGTTCCATGAAGACCGGACTCAGGAATTCTTGTAAGGATTTGTAACGTAAAACCTTTTAAAGTACAGAGATTGTTTTAGGCTATGTTCCCCATAGCACCTAGCATGGTGCCAAAGCCAGAATAGTCTTTAAAAACTACTTCTTGGGGTGGCAAGGAAGATGCCAGGAATTCAAGCATTTGTGCAGATGGTCTCTGTTGTTACAGACTCGCGTGGCCTCAAAGACGACTGACAATAAGCAGACCTTCAGCGGGAAAATTATTCATACACAGCTTTTGGTTACCGATTTTTGATATATAACATGGCTATTATAATTTTAGGTACTAGATAATTTTGATAAAAGGTGAAATACGGAGTCTGTTTTTTAAAAAGATGCCATAACGTTAAAAATATTACAATTGCCTATGGGTTATTAAGACAATAACTAAAGCAATCATTTGCTAATGATGAACACTTCATTTAAATATTGAAAATTTTATTTATTTGCATGTAAAATGTGAATTCTCCCCCCCCCCAGAAAAAGGAGGTCCGATTGATTACAATAATGACACAGGCACTGCCAGAGAGAAGGAAGCGTGGACAGGGCCACGCCCCTCCAGGAACATGGAGGTATTGGGAATGATCGTCTTCCCAGTGGGACAGCCATCCTCCTAGTACAGCACTCTAACAACACTGGCGATAGAAACACATCTGAAAAATGTGGAGGGACAGCTGACATGGTGTAGTGGTGTCAGAAAAGCACATTTTAGTAGTGCTTAGCTTTGTAGAGAAGGGAAAAGATAAAGTCTGAGAGGCAAAAGCATCCCTGTCACCAGAAAAATGTTCTCAACTAGGCAGCAACAGTACTGCAATGATATAACTATGGTTTGGATGAAACATCCCTCAAGATATTATTTCCCTTTGCCTTAATCCTAAGCAAACTGCTAATTAGTATTTTGGCTTCCTAGATATCTCAATATCAGGAAAGAGGTTTCCATGGATTACAAACAGGAACATTCTGGTTACCACAAAGAGATCATTGACATTATAAGTCAATAAATTAGTGTTCTTGGCTTCCCAGGTGGCACAGCGGTTAAGAATCCACCTGCCAATGCAGGGGACATGGGTTTGAGCCCTGGTCCAGGAAGATCCCACATGCCGCGGAGCAACTAAGCCCGTGCGCCACAACTACTGGGCCTGCGCTCTAGAGCCCATGAGCCACAAATACTGAGCCCGCGTGCTACAACTCCTGAAGCCCACACGCCTAGAGCCCGTGCTCCACAACAAGAGAAGCCACCGCAATGAGAAGCCTACGCACCACAAAGAAGAGTAGTCCCTGCTCACTGCAACTAGAGAAAAGCCCACATGCAGCAACAAAGACCCAATGCAGCCAAAAATAAATAAATAAAATAAATTAGTGTTCTGATAAATACTTATGATAATAGTCAATTACCCAACAGAAATACTTATTTATGTAGGGTAACTGATAAAGTTGAGTTTCTGGTCCTTCTTAGCTAAGGACAGAGCTTGAACCAGAGTCAGACTCCAGAGTCACTGTTCCTTTCCCCCATCCTGTTCTCTCACTCAATTCCAATAACTCTCTTTGGCCTCAGTGTTAAACCTTCCTCATGAAAACTTCAAAGACTGTGATTAAATCAATTCGTTTTTCTAGGAGCTTCCTGGTAGCCAAGACAAAAAGGGCAAGAAACTTTGGCGGATAATTAGTTCTCATTACCCGATAAAAGGATCCTTTTGGAAACCAATATTAAGAGATATTAAAATCCTATTTTTATCTACCATTTAGACTGTAGGGAGAAAAAGACTTATGAGTAACAGTTTTACATGATTTCATTCAAGGAAAGAAGATTTTTCAAAAGATGAAACACTATTCTTAGCCTCAACCCCAGCGCTATCCCTATCAAGTAAGTAGTTCAGAATTTGCTTAAGTCTTTGAAAAATGCTAATGCTGTATTCCTAACTAGGAATGTTAACATATAAAAGTTGAGATCCAGAAGTTTATTTCAAGTCAGTTGTTTAAAACACAAAATATTTCTCCATGAAAATAGTAGTCTTAAAATTATGGTAATTACTAGGGGGAAGCCCAGGAAATCCTATTTGACCCCAAATGTAGCTGAAATGGTGCTAATAGCAATCATGATCAGATACCACGTTTTGGTCCCTGGACCTTGAGCCAGGTTGCTCCAGGCTGCACAGTGGCTGCCCTAGCCCTGATTCTGCTCCAAAACGGGCCTGGCATGAACCCCTCATCTCTGCTCAGAACCAAGTCTCAGGGTGCCCAGACTCTAGTCAGGGCCCCTGCCCGCCGAGATCCCAGAGAGAGCACTGAGCCAGGACTCAAAGGTCCACCTTCTACGTGTCCTTCCATCTTTTAGGAAACTAGCCTCTCTAAGCCTCAGAAGTCACACCTGAATGTGCTAAGAAGCCCAGCGTTCAAGGACACCGTGGTGGGCGGGGGGCAGAAACCTCCTCTGTGAATTATTAAACTATCTCAGTTTCAAGGGAATCCTGTTCTGAGTTGCAAAAAATTGAATTACAAATAAAAAACTGAAATATAATTGTTGGAGCTGCCTTTACTATATTTTTACTGATGTTTTTGCATTCGATTTCTTTCTCTTACAGTAAACTCTGATTAGTAGCTGTCGATTTGGTGCTCACCTCTTCAGTTCTCATGAGCAACCTATGATTTCATGTCTCCTAATTCTTCAAATGCATGGCCTTGCTTTCATTATGTTTTTCTTACATTTTATTCAGGATTGACAAATCCCTTCTCAGTTTGCTTTGCTCCCTTCTCCAACAAATATTTCCTCTTCTTCTAGGCCAGTCTTTCTTTAAGAACATTCTTTCCCTTAGGATTCGCAGCAGCCTATCCAACAGAATGTGACTAGGAAATAGTCCACTTCTATGCTCTTCCCTAAGTAGCCACTCACCACCATGGCTATTGAGCCCTTGAAATGTGGTGGTTTGACTGAGAAACTGAGTTTTTAATTTCACTGAATTCTGACGAATTTAAATTACAGTAGCCACATAGGGCAAGTGGCTACCCCAAAATGTAAAGATGCTGTTATTGGTTTCCCCACTGGAACTGAATTTGACATTGGAATTGAATTTGCGTGTGTGTGTGTGTGTGTGTGTGTGTGTGTGTGTGTGCCTGTCTGTCTGTCTGTCTGTCTATCTACAGCTTCCTGGCATTGTTTTTGCTTTAAGGTCTCTTGACTGGAGGGATAAGCAGTCTTTTTCTTACGATAAGGCTGAAAAGGTACTGATTTTGCTTTGGAGACTTCTACAGGTAGGAGAAAGTCTCCACCTGGCTGTAGGATGATCACATTTGCTACTGATAGGGTTCAATCAATCTGCCCTGCCCCATGTTTAAAAAAAAAAAAACACAAAATAAACAAACCTTTTTGATCCCTACCTCCCCTGCCAGCTTATCATCCTACTTCCCTGTTCTATAAAACAAAACCCATTGTAAGAGCTTCCCACACTGGCTGCCTCCCGTCCCGCTCCCCCCGTCCTGCCCTGGGACCTCAGGCCTTCCTCCTGTCCCTGCACGGAACAGCTCTCCCCAAGGTCCGCCTGGAATCCACACTGCCAAGTCCACTATTAACTTCCTGGGGCCTCTGTCACCGTTGCTTGCTTTCTCCTTGAAATGCTTCCTCCTCTTGGCCTCTGGGCCACCATATGCCTGGCCTTCCTGCTCCTCTCAGCCACTGTTGGTGGCATCTCCTCTTCCCGTATTCCGGAGGCTGCTGGGCTCATTTCTCAGCTGTTTACTGGCATCTCTCTAGGAGAGCGCGACTATCGCAGTAAGCCCACATGCCACGCACCTTCTCATGACTGTTGTTGGTCCCCTCAGCACAAGCATCAGACATCTCACTGTCTACTCAACCAAGAAGATGCCTGATCCGACTCGCAAAAAAGAGAGGTAAAGAGCAAGTATACTGGTCAAATAAACCTTCAAACATAGGAGAAATAAGTGAAAGAGAAAAAAGCCACACAGGTGTTTTAGAAAACTCATGCAAGACTGCCTCCGTGTTCCTGGCAACTATTCTAACATGGAGAATCCCCATATCTTTCCCGATCACAGACAGTTTTTTTGGCCACTGTCCACGAAGCCCCTGCTCAGATGAAGAGGGATCATCAGGGAAGGTAGAGACAGTCTTAAGGGAGGGGGAACGTCACAGCGGGGCTTTCCTTGTACCTGTTGCATCACAAGAGTCCAGGCTGCCTTCTGCTGGGTCATTGCTCATCTGCTCCTGGGTGTCTGGCCTGCTTCTCAGTGTCAGCAAAGCGGGTCCTTTGCTCCCACTTTTAAGTGTGAAGGGGAGGCAGCTGGCTGGAGAGAACAACAGGGTATGTGTTAATGTCAACTACTAGTGAAATGTACTGTCACAATCAGGAGTGGGGCTCTCCTAGGAAGTCTCCAATCCCAGGAAGGTCATTTACACAGCGTGACCAGGGCTGCAACTGCCCCTCAATACAGGAGCGCGCGCGCACACGCACGCGCGCGCGCACACACACACACACACACACACACACACACACAGAGCCAAACTGTGGCTTCAGAGCTGTTGTGGTCAGAAACTTACACTGGCTAGAACATCCTGCTGCTGTTCATGTACAGTGGACTCTGAGAGTTAGCTATTTGCAGGTGGCTTTAAGAGTTAGACTCAATTTGGCAGGTTTTCCTAGGGGGATATCAGGTCAGCCTGCACTGTCTAGCACCTCCGGCAGGACCCGAAATGCAGGGAATGTGAGAGTATGTGCGTCTTGGTGCGTCAGGAGATGAGATGAGGGCGAGAGGGAAGGTGGAGGGTGAAGGGCTAGACTAACATGCTTGTTCAGTGCAGCGCCGACCTATGTTCAGCTTAGCCACAAACCTCTTTAAGAACCCAGAATTGTGTTGTTCCTTCCTCAGGCCTGGGTCTCAGACGCATTCTTGTGACACAGTGATGTTGGTGGTATATTATCTGTAATTCACTCTAACAGCCTTTAATACAGACAGCGTGATGTTGCGTCGTTAGCCAGTTTCAATCTACGTCCTTGGGGTAGGCAGTTAGCATCTGAGCACCTGATCAGTGACGCACTTCAGAAGCGTTTCACATGTGAAAGCAGCATCGAAATCTCACACTCCGCAGGTGGCCGCTATAGATTCTTCAACTGTCTTTATTGCTGGTCATACTGGAGGGTTTGTCATCACAATAATGGGTATAGATATGGCATTTCAGCGGTGAAATGAGGGGAATTCAAGAAGGACGAACTGGTTAGAAGATTTGGGGTTCTGCACGGTGATACGAAGAAGGTAAAAGACTCCAGCAATTCTTTCCAGTTCTGGGAGCTGCAAGTGGAGGGATCTAACATCTGGTGGGACTCAAAGGTTAGCTGAATGCTGCTGCTAGAACAGTACCGACCTTTCCTGAGTGAACATCTCCTGAGAGACCAGCAGAATGCCCAAGATGACAGTGGGCAGAGCACTGACCACCAGGAGTGGGGTTCTCCTGGGAAGTCTCCAATCACAGGTAAATGGTTTGCCTTTGTGTGTCCCTGTGCCCATTCCCTGACAAAGGTTCATCTCAGTTGCAGGATTTGGTCTGAGATTTACTTCATCCACAAGATAACTGGGGAGTGGGGAGATAGGAAAGGCACCTTGTACCCTTCATCCAGCTCTAACTACTGGGGCCCACGGGCATCTTCCATTAAGAACCTGGTTTCGAAAATACCTAAGTGGCTTGGGTCAGTTTGCAACTTCAGCTCTTCTGCTCTTGAAAGTAACTTGTAACAGTAAATGTGATTTTTAATAATAAAGGTTTCACTTTTTCTTGAAAATAAATTAGAATGAGTAGATTCCTCTCTCTCGTGTGCGATCTGAAGAGCTTTCTAGAGAGGAAGGGACGGGGACAGAGTTCCCATGATCCAGTGGGAATTGCCCAGGGCCTTGGATACCCTTCCAAAGCTGTGGCAGTGAACGCCATCGTGGTTAACAAGGGCTGGAGACCACTTTCCTGGAGCCTCGCCCTCAAGGGCCCAGTGCTGCAGCAAAACCACGAGGCAGCAATGAAGAGCGCCCTCTGTGTCCCGATTCTGGGGGACCACACCTTCCTAGCACAGCTCCTGCGCCTAAAGCACCCAGATGCTGCTTCACACCGGCAGGGCTGATCTGGCCAGCCGAGGGGCCACGGCTGGGAGAAGCTTCCCAGCTACTGAACACACGTGCAGCGTGTGGTGCACTTGTTCTCACTGGGAGAATGGCAGTGTGCTGGGGTGCTATAGACACAGGGGGTTCGGTTCAGAAGTGTGTCACGGGGCGATGTCGGGCTCAGCCTGGTCTCTTTCCACAGGGTCATGAGGTTTGCTGTCATTAAGGAAGACTCTTGGGGTGGGGACCACCGAACATCATGGGCAGAAGAGCTGGGCACTGTGTGTCGGGAAAAAAGGCAAGGACTGAGGAAAGGAGCAGAGGCGGCTGACGACAAAGGGCATCAGAGCAAATAAGACCAGAACCACGCCAAACATCAGTGCCTTGAAAAGTTTAATCCAGCCCTCTCCACGCCAGTAACAGCAGGGTGGGGCCGTGGGGTAGAACCAGGACTGCCAGGTACATCTGTGTGCGTGCAACTATTAACTAGTGTTCATGGGTCTCTGTGTTGCTATTCTTACCTTTGATGTGTAAATAACTAACAAGAAAGCTGAGGTCACATGTCTGAAGTGAAAAATCATACAACAACCGATTACAAATAATTTCTAAGTCCTATGTACAGATTCTAGGATGCTTTATTGGTGAGAGGATGACTTTTGATATGTAATAAATATTTCGGATTAAAATGTCCCATAACATATGAATTATTTTAAGACAGCTTAACGAAGGTATAATTGACACCTAAACTGCCCATATTTAAACAGAGCACTTGGATAAATTGTGATCTATGTATGCACCCGTGAAACCATCGGCATAACATTTTGAGTAATGAGAGTTGTGTGGAAACAAAAGCACAACACGGAGAATGCAGGAGTTGGATGACTAGTAGTCTCGTCTCGGTTTCGGTATTTCCCGTGCAGTATCGGTCCAGTCACGTGACATGCCTCATATGGGCTTGATGGTGGGCCACGGATATTGCCTACTTCAGGCCACCCCCAATCTGTCAAGAGTCCTTGAGGCAGGAGTGCCAGGAACCACCAGGCTGGGCGGGGCTGGAGGTGGAGGCAGCCACACGTTTGCTTTTCCTGACCCCTCTAGCCTCCAGCCCTGTGTGGCAGATCACATATTCCTTTAAAATTTTAGGACATTCTAATGATTACTGTGTCTAAAAGACCAGGGCCAAAGTTTCTTTCTAAAATAAGAGGAATAGATACGGATTGAAACTCAACCATGAAGACTGCAGAAGAAGGACAGACATTAAAGGTCGGTAGGAGGGTCGCTCCCCCTGAAAAGCCGGGGCAGGTGAGGCAGGTGACACCTCCCTGCACTGACCTGGACCCTCCCTGCGTGGAACTGAGATCATGTCCAGCACTGCGTTACCGGCACAAACAGGCTGGTTGTCACACCAGGGAAAACAGGAATTGAATCACAAAGGGGACCTCCGGGGGCCCTGAGAGAACTCCATTAATTCACACATTAATGAAATAGGATCCGCTGTGACTAGCTGGATTGAGCCCAGGATCTAAGGCTGTAGGGAGTCACTGTTCTGCCTACAAAGTGATGCGCAAAGAAGAAAGTGTGTGTGTGAACACCCAGGGAGCCGCGCTGGGGGTCCAGGGACTCCCCGGCCCAGCAAGTAGGCCAGCAGAACACCAGGGGCGACTGCTCTTCCCTGCACAGCTCAGCTGAGCAGAGACCTGTGTGAACTGGGAGCTCTGGGGCCGGACCAGCAGGATGATGGGCCCTTGGCAGGAGCCCAGGCGCACACGCGCAGCAGAGGCTGGCAGCCCTGAGGACAGCGGGCACCAGGGAGAGAATGAGACGGAGTAAAACGGCACCTCGGCAAGCGCTGGGGCTGGGAGCTGGTGACACCCGTGTGCACTCACGAGCCATAACCGGTACTGTGCCCTTGTTCACACTCAAAACTGGTGAGGCTTGGGGACATACAGATTACAAACGTTTCTGAGATAAGCAACCACATCTTTACACAGATGAAAACCAGGATTTAACGATTTTTAATAATAAGCTGAAAAACATTAATCCTAGACGATATGCTGCACACAGACTGGAAATTCAGCCAGCAGAAGCCGCACACGCGCTGAGAAACATCATCTGAGTCTGAGCCAATCTCGAGTTTAGACATTTTCTCCCCAAAGAAACCGTTCAGCAGATTCCAGGAATGCTGTGTTTCGGGGCCACCGAGGAGACCACGTTTTCCTGAAGGAAGGGACTTGTCGGCGAGTAACAGATTCCAAGGGAGTGAAGGAAGGAAGGAGGGGGAGAGGTGAAAAGAGGGGACACACACACACACACACATGCACACACGTGCACACGTATGCACACTCTCGTACACACACTAAGCCTCTTTCAGAGTGTGAGGGGTTGGCGGTATGGAGGACCAATCAGGTGGACCAAGGTCCAGGAAAGAAGACGAGATGAAGCTGCCTGACAGAAAACAGAGGGTGACCAAATAGCTCTAACTGCGTTCTCAAAAGTGTGAGGCTCAAACCTCATTTCCCAGCATCTGTGTCCTCCGCTACGGATCCACTCAGGTTACTACGGCAAACCGCTTTCTCCCCAGCCTTATTCTGTTCCACCAGAGCAGTCGGGATTCCCTTTCTTCTATAAACCATTCCTGGGAGTCAATGTAACGTGAAATGCAGGCTCCTTGACCACACAAGGCCTCCCGCTTAGGCCCTAGGCCACAGAGTAACTTCACCCACTGAGGACAAACAGCACGAACAGCAGTTCTAACAGGAAGACCACAGAAAGAGAACACTATGTGTTCTCTCGTCCAGACTGATGAAGCCCCAGGTGCCCCGGTGCCAGCCCTGTGTCCTGCACTTACCAAGAGTCAGGGAGCCCTTCTGACAGTTGGGCACCAAGGCCTGGGTTGTAAGTTTCCACAACTGTAAAATTCACAAATTCTTTACAATTGATTCAGTTTGTGAAATTCACAGTATGGTTTTTTTTTTATAGCGGCTCCTTCATTTTCTTTTATTTTCTCAATGAGCTCATGCACACTGCAGGGCAAAGCAGAGAGAGAGGGTGCTTCAGGATAGAGAGTGAGCCACAGGGACCGCCGAGGGGCAGTTCTCGTGCGCAGGATCTGATATCGAGTGAGCACCTGACCTTTTAGGAGGATCGTGGAGGCAATGCTATCATTTGCTGTAAGCAGGTTTCAGAGGATTAGGCCTGAGGAACCGTTTCAGTGGTGCTCCGGCAGGGAGTGGAGGTGTGGTGGAGAACTGTCTTGAGAAGAGTGCAACACTTGGAGACGTGGAGCTGAGGGCACAGGGTGGTGGCCGGCATGGAGAGCGTGCTGCAGGAGGACATTCTCTTAGGCTAATGAGCTCGGCTTTAGTGAGGGAATAAGAAGCTGATGGTGACAGGGCCTCACGTTTATGGACAAGCAACCAGGGTTCAGAGGCTGGTCGCTGTGTGAGGGAACTGGATGAAGGAGTAAGAAGGAGGGAAGGAGGGAAGACAGTTCTTTTCCTTCCTCAGGAAGGAGGGAAGACAGTTCTTTTCCTTGCATTTAGGAAAAAGGGGACAATGGGTGAAGACAAAGAGAATTCTGTCATGAAGAAAAGTAAGAGAGAGGAAGCACTACGATGGTTTTGGTGGTGCAGTGGTTAAGAATCCACCTGCCAATGCAGGGGACACGGGTCCAATCCCCGGTCCGGAAAGATCCCACATGCCGCGGAGCAACTAAGCCTGTGCACTACAACTTCTGAGCCCGCGTGCTGCAACTACTGAAGCCCGCACGCCTAGAGCCCGCGCTCCACAAAAGAAGCCACCGCAATGAGAAGCCTGCGCACCTGATTCCCACTAGCTATCTATTTTACATTTGGTAGTACGTATAAGTCCATGCCACTCTCTCACTTTGTCCCAGCTTACCCTTCCCCCTCCCCGTGTCCTCAAGTCAATTCTCTACGTCTGAAACTAACACACCATTGTAAAGCAATTATACACCAATAAAGATGTTTAAAAAATAATTATAAATAAAATTTAAAAAGAAGCCTGTGCACTGCAACGGAGAGCAGCCCCCGCTCGCAGCAACTAAAGAAAGCCCGTGCGAAACAATGAAGACCCAGAGCAGCCAAAAGAAAACAAAAAAAGGATGGTTTTGAACGTTTGAGTGAGATGAAATTTCTGTGAACACAAATCTTTTCTTTTTAATGGCTATTCCTGATTTAAAATGTTTTTATATCGTGGTACATATGCATAACATTTTGCCATAAAATTTTACCATTTCAACCTTTTTAAAGTGTTTGGTTCTGTGGCATTAAGTACATTCGCACTGTTGTGCAGACATTACCACAATCCATCTCCAAGTCTTTTCACTTCCCAAACTAAAACTCTGTGCCCATTAAAAACTATTTCCCCATTCTTTCCACCCCGAGCCCTGGAAACCCCCATTCCACTTTCCGTCTCTGTGAATCTGACTACTTTAGGAACTTTATATAAGTGGAATCATACAGTATTTGTCTTTTTGTAACTTGTTTATTTCACTTAACATAATGCCCAGGGTTCATCCATGTTGTAGTTATGTGTCAGAACTCCCTACCTCCTTAAGGCTGAATAATATTCCACTATGTGGATATACCAAATTCTGTTATCCATTCATCTCTGGATGGACACTTGGGTTGCTTCCACCTTTTGGCAATTGTGAATAATGCTACTGTGAATATGGATGTACAACTATCTTTTTGAACTCCTGCTTTCATGTCTTTTGGGTATATTTCCAGAAGTGAAATGGCTGGATCATATGATAATTATATATTTAATTTTTTGAGGAATCACTATACTATTTTCCACAGCTTCTGCATCATTTTTACATTCCCATCAACAATGCACAAGGGTCCAATATTTCCATATCCTCACCAGCACTTGTTACTTTGTTTCCCCCACCCCTTTTTTTTAATAACAGCCATCCTAAGATTGTGAAGTGGTATCTCATTGTGGTCTTGATTTGCATTTCTCTAATGCTCAGTGATGTTAAGCACCTTTTCATGTGCTTACTGGACATCTGTATATCTTCTCTGGAGAAATGTCTATCCAAGTCTTTTGCCCATTTTTTAATCAGGTTGTTTTTTGTTGTTGTTGTTGAGTTGTAGGAGTGCTTTACACAATTTGGATATCAATCCGTTATCAGATATATGATTTGCAAATATTTTGTCCCATTCTGTGGGCTGCCTTTTCACTCTTTTTTATTGTGCCCCAAATTAAAAGTTTTAAATTTTGATGAAGTCCAAGCTATCCCTTTCTTTTTGTCATTGTTGTCCATGCTTTTGGTGTCATGCCCAGGAAATCACTGTAAATCCAATGTCATAGAGCTCTTCTCCTTTATTTTTTCTTAAGAGTTTTATAGTTTTAGCTCATATGTTTAGGTATTTGGTCAACTTTGAGTTAATTTCTTTGAAAATGGAAAATATGGCACAAATTTACTTGTCACCCTTGCACACGGGCCATGCTCACCTTCTCTGTATAGTTCCAAGCTTAGTACATGTCCTGACAAACCAAGCACCGAAAGTAAATAAACCCTTGGAGGAAATTCCTCAACACAAATGTATGAAAGTAAACCTGTCTGTGTTACACTTACAGTAATAAGTGTTCTCGCTCTCTGTCCTGGGGATTCAGCATATTTATCCCGGGTCCTCAGGCCCAGCTCCGCCTCCCGCGTGCTCAGTGAAGCTCTTCCTTAAGGTTCTCACCCTGACTCTCACACATTCTATAATCATTCTCCGTGCGTGGCCAGCATCTTTCCCACTCCCAATGCCAAGCCAGCAGGGTCACAGCAAGATTTTTAGGTCCTGCTGTTAATTTTCCATAATTTTCAGATGGAAGCTGTGATAAGGACATATTTCTAAGAATTGAGACACTGATTTAAACAAGGGGGGGTTGGACTGAAAGCCTTACATTGAGAGTCTAGCCCCTCAGGTACTTTCCCCCATCCCTAGAAGAAACAGAGGATTTATTCTTGGGACAAACTAAACCAGAGAGACTCTAAACTCAGACACACTGACTGGATAGAGGACTCAGAACACTGTACATGCAGGAGGGCAGAGCTGAAGCTCTAGACCGACAGGAACACAGGGAGAGTCAGCATTTCAGTGTTTCAGACTCTAAGGTGCCCACCACTGCCCCAACTGCCTCCCCCCATCCTGCTGCTGGAGTGCACGCTTCCAGGGGTATCCTCCTGCCCCACCCCTGCCCCGACAAGACACGGGAACACTTTTCCCTGAAGAAACCGAACCAAGGTACCAAGGAAAAGACCTACACGTTCTGACGTTTGTGAGGGTGTCCCTAGGCAGTCACTCTACAGCAAGCTCACCAGACCAAAATCGCTGACTTCCTCCCCACTTCGCTGGAGCTCCCTGTTGGCTTTCAGCGCCTCACTCTTCAGTAGGAAAGGATGATGAAGGATAATATGATAATCAAGGAAAGCTTCCAACACAGAAGACTGAGGCTAAAATAATAAACAGTTTAAAGAACCTTGGAAAGAGACCACACAGGGAGGAAAATAGTTCTTAACACTATAATATTCTCAGAGAGAGAAGAAAATATATTACATTCATGGTAAAAAGAATGCTATAAAAGGAACAACTAGAGAAGGGAGTTTTTAAAAATAGAATATTAAAAATGGTACAAATCAGTGGAGAATTTCAGGGATAAAACTGAAGAACTCTCTCAGAAAGTAGAGCAAAAATACAAAAATAGCGAAAGAAGAGAAAAGATAAGAAAATATAAGGATTCATTCAACACAGAAAGAACAACAACAGAAGAAATTATCAAAGAAATAATACAGGAAAATAACCGAGGGCTGAAGCATCCAAGTCTCTGTACTGTATGGTACATCACATGCCTGGAACAATAAATTTAAAGAGACCAAGACACATCATTGTGAAATTTATTATCAGTGGAGATCCAGAACAGAGCCCAAGAGCTCCCAGAGAAGGAAAGGGGCCACAAACAAAGGAAAGGGAAGGAGAATGGTGTTCTCTTCCTCAAGAACATTACTGGACACTAGAAGACAGTGGAGTGAAGTGTCCAGAGCTCAGATGAAAAAGGAGTTTCAACCTGGAATTCTGTATCCGTTGAAAATATCATGGAGGGAGGAAAAAAGGTATCTTTAGACATACACAGTCTCAAAACGTTTATCTCCCAGGTACCCTTGGTCAGAAAGTCACTAGACGATGGGATCTGACAAAGTGAGGGAGCACACCAAGGAAAAGAGAAACACGAGACAGTGGGAGCTCCCAAGGTCTGTCCCAGGTTGACGATGATAGGGGCTCCCAGGGCAGCAGGCGTGCAACACATGTAGCCCTTCCGGTGGGTCAGAGCTAAAGGTGGTGGGGGAGTGCTCCAAGGGAAAAGACCACCGAGCTAGTACCGTGCTTTAAACATGTTTGGAATAAATTTGGAAACTGTATTGTTAGCTGTGACAAATCTGTTAGAGCATCTGGAAAAAAAAAAAATCCAAACTAAGATATAGCTAAAACACAAAGCACCCATAAAACAAGGTTAATACTAATTGAAGGGAAAATAAAAGTGATGCAAGAGAAGAAACGGAATCCAGGTACCCAATTGGGCTCAGGCATGAGGAATATTTACATGGACCAAATAACGCAAATGCCACCACGTTAGCCAATAACTGAGATCTCAACACACTGAGCTCATGAGGGTGCATGGCGGGAGTGAGTGTCAGGAGAGTTAGTCCTCACTTCCATCACAGAAAATTAGTAGGTGATGTGATGTGACTGGTTAGAGGTAGGGAGTTGTAATACAATTTTAGGATGAATAAATGCAAGTCCAGTCTCAAGAAACGGAAGACTGTCACAACCAACCCTCTGCTCTGGCCAGGCCACGTATGCAGTATCGTTCTCAGTTCCAAGGTCTAAGGAGGTCACTGGTTGTGTTTATGCAGAGTCTTGAAACTGGCAAAGAGCAATCACATGGAGAGTATGGGTATCTGTAACCACAGACTTTCCTTAACTTACGAAGGGGCCACGACCTGATAAGCCCATCATCATCTGACAGTACCATGAAGTCGAGAATATATTTAATACACCTAACCCACTGAACATCGTGGCTTAGCCAGGCCTGTCTTAAATGTACTCAGAACACCTACATTAGCCTGCAGTCGGACAAAATCACCTAACACAAAGCCTGTTTTATAGTAAGTGTTGAATATCTCATGTAATTTATTGAATACTGTAAAGTGAAGAACAGAATGGTTGTTAAGTGTCCTGGTTGTTTACCCTCATGATCTCGGGGCTGACTGGGAGCTGCAGCTCACTGACACTGCCCAGCATCATGAGAGAAGATGATACCCCATGTCACTAGCCTGGAAAAGATGAAAATTCAAAATCCGGAGTACTGTTTCTACTGAATGAGTATTGCTTTCACATGACTGTAAAGTTGAAAAATGGTAAGCCAAACCATCATAACGTGGGCACTGTCTGTAGTCTTAAAAATTTAGAACAGGGGCTTCCCTGGTGGCGCAGCGGTTGAGAGTCCGCCTGCCGATGCAGGGGACACGGGTTCGTGCCCCGGTCCGGGAGGATCCCACATGCCATGGAGCACCTAAGCCCGTGAGCCATGGCCGCTGAGCCTGCGCGTCCGGAGCCTGTGCTCCGCAGCGGGAGAGGCCACAGCAGTGAGAGGCCCGCGTACCGCAAAAAAAAAAAAAATTTAGAACATCATACAGAACAGCAATACATTAGACATTTTTAAATGTAGAGGATTAAAAAAAGTTAAATGGAGAGAGAGACTGACTCATTATAAAGGACTTTCTAATTCAAATTGAGATATTCCAAAATAAAATGGGTTGCCTTGCACTGTTGGGATTAGAAGTGGGCCCCTGTCGGGGGGAACAGGGGGGCAAAGTCACATGGCTTTTCTGCCCTGTTGGCTGAGACCAAGTTCTAGTGTGAAGGGTTTATGATTTAATGCATTTTATCACTTCCTCTGAACCTTGAGCTAGAAAGTACACTTCAAAAATATTTGATTTAAGTGGTTGGTGAGAAATGATTTCATCCCCAATCCAATTCATTACTTCTTAACTTGAAAACACTGTATTGCTTTTTGTGTGCTTCCAAGTAAATGATACTTTGGGGCATGAATTAACACCCAAGAGAATCTTCTAAGAATGGCAGATCTGAACTTCTCAGCTGCTCTGGGGAGGCTTCTCTGTCACCCTTCATTCCTGCCCTTACTCTAAATGCCACTTACACACTGACATCATAAGTGGTTCCAGACACCGTCAGGGGTCCACAGTGAATTAACAAGCCACAGAATCCAGATGCTTTTGCCGGTAAACAGCTTCTTTGCAGGAAAAATAAACAGAACAAGAAGGACATTCACTGACCTCCTCTACCACATTCACTCCCACGCTTCACACCCAGTAAGCGTGCGAGCCCCATCTGTAGACTCACTGGTCCACAAATATCACCCATCTCATGCATGTTTGCACTCCTTCTCTTAATTAATTCACTGATTGTTTTAAATAACATACAGCGAGTAGAGTCTATACAAAAAGATAGTAGTATATAAATTACGAGAGGCTGAGACTAATAAAATTACTAAAGCCGTTAAAAATTTCCTCTGAGGACTACTGAGTACAATCTTGTCACGTCAAGCTACAAATTGTTGGTGCTTAAATTACAGTTCTCATGGCATTACACTCCTTCTAAACCTAGGGATTCCAAAGTGATTTCTTACATGGGCGTTAAACCACAAATTTATATATTTCATCAAATATATTTCCCCACAATTTTTTGAGTGGTAAGGAATTATTTACGTGATTACGTCAGGTAATTCTACCAGATTAACCTCATCTTGAGATTGGATGAACTTTATGGAAATCTATTTCCAAGGCATGTCCAGTGCTGTGATATAAAGCAAATATGATGGGTTCCTTGCTACCTTTACCCATTTACCATTATCTGTGGCTCCCTTCGACCTAATCCTGCCCCACTGGTTTATAACTATGACACAAGCGTTAGAGGATTCATTTTTACTCATATTCATGCCAGAACAATACCAGGTAAGGTAAGACACCTGCAAAGTCTGGTATATACAAAGTTCAGGGTCTCTACTTCTGCTGAGCTGATAAAACAGTTCACATCATGTCACACCTCCACAGGTAAAACAACGTGGCCCACTGCCCTTATGAATCCTTTCATGAAATTTGTTCCCAAATAAATAAATCTATATTTTCCACCCAGAAGCTTAATTTGGACAGCATTTTTGCTTGACTTCGACACAATAATTCCTCTCAATCCAATATAAACAAAACATGAACACAGCCCCATCACCCTCCGCTTCAGACAATAACGTGAATGCTTAGCCGTCCACCTCCTATCTACAGTTACATACAATCCAGCCGGGGCAGGGGATAAATACACAGCTATGACTTCAGAGCAGACGTGGCCAGAGCCACCATCGCATGGGCTGTGGCGGTTCAGCGGAGGTGAGCGTCCCCAGCAAGCGAGGCTGTGGAACTCTGACCTGGACGGCAATCACAATTCCTGAGATTCACTCTAGACAAACCCCAATTTCTCCTTTGTCCACCTCTCCCCTTGCTTTCTCTCTCCTTTGCTTTCTCAGGAGATGGGGGTGAGTGCTTACTATCTAGTATGGAAAGATCTCTGAGTCCTTTCATTTACGACACGACATATCCTGCAAAAAGAGTGAGCATTCGTTGTCCCCTTCCCCATGAAATTCCACGTGCTCACACTCAGCGGAGGGATGTGCTCACAAGGGCACAGGTGGAAACAGTGCAGCTGGAAATCCAAGTTGTGTCCATCGCCCTCCAAAGCCCCCGGTGGGCTGTGCAGATTCTGAATCTCCCAGTGATCAAAATACCGCATATTTTGCTATAGTTGTTAACAATTCCATACGCTGGATTCTATATTTTAGAAACAGCAGGGAAATGAGTACATGACTTCAAGCCTCTTCCGGAGAAGTAAGGTAGGACCTGAACTTTAACTGTCTCACTTTGAGCTTTGTTTACAACACAAATGCTGTTTCTGATTAGCTGCCTCAAATTGATTACTTAAACATTTTTAAGCCAGTTTTGAAGGTATATGAACAAACAAGGAATAAAATAAGGGTCTGATTATTTTTTTATTTTCCCTTGGAGGTCAGCCTGTGAATTTTATTCAGATAATAAAATTCCTCTGAGAGATGCTGAAAAAAAAAGAAACTTTATTTCACTGAGAAATGCATGCCGTGAACTATGTAAAAGCTATTCCAGAATCAGGACTATTCAGGCTTCTCCGTGTATGCTACAGGCTTAAAGTTTGTAGCATGTAGTTAGTTCATCAAAAATAAAACTTTGAAGATTATTCAGCAAACCACTACATATAAAATGACCTTTATTGTGTGCATACACAGGGTCACACTAGGAAGACGCTGGCAGACTTCCCCATATACTCACTATGCAAAATTGGAGTTTTATTTAAACTCATAGCATTATGATGTTGGAATTGAAAAAGACACTAGAAGTCTCTAAGTCTAATATCCCAGGGGCTCAGATTTTTCATCTATAAAATGAGCTAATGAAATCTTTCCTGCTCTCCTCAGGGCCATTTTGAGACCAAGAGTGTCACAGATGTGAAAAGTATGGCGAGAAAATTAGAACAGCTATACAAATGCAAAATTAAATTATTATTCCTATTACCATCATTCTGATAGACAAATAGGTAAACAACTAGACTGTTAGAAAAAGACTAGCTAAAAATCAGGCTTGTAATCTTGTCTTTACAAACCTGATATAGTAGTGTTTCTTTTTGATATCTTCGTGAGATCCATCTAGTCACTTAGCCTTTGAATATGCCAAGTGTA
Source organism: Lagenorhynchus albirostris (assembly GCF_949774975.1). Taxonomy (NCBI): domain Eukaryota; kingdom Metazoa; phylum Chordata; class Mammalia; order Artiodactyla; family Delphinidae; genus Lagenorhynchus; species Lagenorhynchus albirostris. Next base: position 3,325,573 of record NC_083106.1, on the reverse strand, counting down.
ATTTCAAAGTTTCTTTTATCACGCCTACCAGGTCCTTATAATTCCTCTAAGCTATACTTACAAGGGAAATTAACGGAAGTCTGTTCAAATTTCCACATTTACTGGGAAACGGCTGTAATCAAATGAGGTTTACTTGTATTACCAGCGATTAGGTAGAAGGAAATGCAGAGTGAAAACAACAGGGCGCAGTCAAGCAGGTTAAACGCATGGAAGTCAGGAGACTGCTGATCAGTCACGGAGACAACATCAGGTTCCAGCGTCGCCTTTCTCAACACGGCAGATGCAGGTTCCCTCTTCAGGGATGGAGAAGACCGAGCCGTTGTAGTTGTTCATTTAAGATCATTTCCTGTGGTATCCACAAGACTCGTGCAGTCAGGTGTGGCGTGAGGAACTGGTTACAGTTTACCCTAAAGTGTGCGGTTGCTTCTCAACGCTCTTTCTTCTTAACGTTGCCATTGCTTTTCAGTAGTTACTGGAAAAACCAACCATGTTTACTTATCCCTTCCTCTTAGTGTTTGACTGAAGGCATCCCCTGCCACCACCTTTCTGCCTCCATGCTCTTCTTTTGTTGCTTCCCATACAGACACACTCTTTCTGCCACAATTGACCATCAACATGTGTCTGATGTGTCATCTGCAGCTCCATGTCATCGTCTGCAAAATTCAATGTGGCAGTTTCTCTATCTGTCTGGTGAAGGACCTGGCTGTGAGCGCAATCGTTTTGAAGGATCCTGTCTACCTGGTACAAGCTACAGAAGTTGAGTTACATCAGCACACTCTGTCTTCTTCAGAGGCTCACGCTCCCTGCTAAGAGAATATGCTCTTACGAATAACAGCTCTATTTCTACTTGATTTAATATAGACAAGTATATAATATATATATATTTTTTTAAGAGAATTTTTAAAATTTATTTATTTATTTTATTTTTGGTTGTGTTGTGTTTTTGTTGGCTTCTCTTGTTGTGGAGCACAGGTTCTAGGCGTGCTGGCTTCAGGAGTTGTGGCACGTGGGCTCAGTAGTTGTGGCCTGCAGGCTCTAGAGCGCAGGCTCAGTAGTTGCGGCGCATGGGCTTAGTTGCTCCGCGGCATGTGGCATCTTCCCAGACCAGGGCTTGAATCCGTGTCCCCTGCACTGGCAGGCGGATTCTTAACCTCTGTGCCACCAGGGAAGCCCCAAGTATATAATATATTGTGCTTCAGTACACATGCAAGGCAGGGGAAGGAAGAACCAAGGAGTCACATCATTTACAGGACAAATTTCCAGGGTTTCAATGAACAAAGGCAACTCATCCCACAAGAATGTTCACGCCCTGCAACGTTCCAGCCCTTGGAGGGAAAGAGGGAGGAAGATAAAGGAAGTCCAGCAATCCTCTATTCCCTGAAGCAATCAAATATATAAATTGATAAATATTTTATAGAACTGGAAAACACTATCATGTTGGGGAAAAAAAAATGAGGAAACAAAGAAATTTTTTCCTGGGGAAAAGAATTATCCTCAACAGTTAGATGAAAATATTCAAAATTTTACATTGGTGATAAGCAAGATAAATGAGTTCTCAGATAATATAAGTTAAGCATTGTCAGCAAAAACTTGAAGCGATGACCACGGAGCTAAGCATGGGGAGAGAGGTGGCGGGCAGGGTGTTGCAAAAGCCCAGTGGTTGCAAGTTAGAAGGACTCTGGGCCAGTAATCTTTGCTGATTTGCTTGTAAGAGCGGGGCTGGGGGTATCCAGTGGTTAGATCCCACACAGCCTGAGAATCAGCTTCCCTGGGCAAACCCGGCCCTCCCAACATCAGGACATAGGCTAGCACAGGACGTCCCCTGCTGAGCTGAACACACAGCACAGTATTTTATAAGCACAGTTGCCTATGAAAGGAAAACAAGCTGAAACTCCCCTTTGGGAAAAGCGCTCCACTTCATTCGTGACCAAACTGGAGATTACAGAGAAGCCCAAACGTGCTCCAAACCAACAAAACAGAAAGCACCCCAAGGACAGATGGGCAAGTCTAGTGAGAATAAAATGCGATACACCACTGTGTCAATAGATAGCCCAAGGGAAAGGGTTCCTCTGAGGGCACAGGAGGAGAGAGCGCTGAGGCATGTCTGCCCTTGCATCCACCCTGCCTCCGCGCCAGAGTCTGCGCTGTGGGCCCCGTGCTGGACAGGAAACGCTTCCCCAGCTGTGATGACGACACACTGGACCCCACCGTGCATGAGCTGAGGGCTGACCTCAGACACAAGCACTGACCACAGGAGACCAGTGACTAATACGGAGGAGAGTTCTTGAGAATTGACACTAGTTTCCTCCTCCAAACCACGTACTAACGGCGCAGCCGAATTTTACTCACCTTTGTGTCATGATTCCATCTCAGGAGCTCACATCAGAGGTCAGCACACAGAGCTTGTCAGAGAATCCAGACCACCCCCGTGAATCGTGTGCAACGCATGCCTGCTGAAGACGAGGGGCCTTTCCAGGGGCCCAGGGATGTTCTAAAAAAGACAATTCTCCACGCCTATATTCCTCTTCCTTCCTCTCCCTGAACCGAGTTCAGGGTCCAGGAAGGAATCACTACAAGAAAGCCGGCCCCTAACTGACAGATAGCCCTGGGAGTGTCTCCTGAGTGGGCCAGCTCACTGGTTATTTTCCTAAGGCTGAAGCCACAGTGGTACACTCAAGAATTCAAAATGTTTATGGAAATTTGAAGGGAACGGATAGGAGGAAGAGGGCCAGGAGATCGAAAATTATAAAAGAAATGAATAAATCATTTGCTTTCTTGTCCAGTCACTTGATCACTGCAAGGAAAAATCTTAGTCTGTTTGTTTATTTAATGAAACATAACCTGAATAATCCATGTTTCCAAAGAAAAATGAAGACATTTTATTTTGTCCAGCTGCTTTTTCATCTTATGCTGCTGAAAAGACCAAAATTCAAAGCTGCTTTGTACGTTTGCAAAAATGAGATGAGGGGGGAGAAAAAACCAAAAGGGATTTTACATTTTTTTCTTCTCAGACAACTAGGCCTTAGTCTTCAGCAGAAAACTAGGCAAAAATCCAACAGTTCAAGGAATCCCCGCCTACCCCTAACACATACATTTTTCAGGGGATAAGACAGTGACGAAATAGGGCAGTTCCCAGGAACACTGCTTGGGCAGGGTTTCTTCTGACGCCCAGCACCCAGAAATAAAGGTCATCCCCCAGCGGAGCCTCCGAGAGCCCTCAGAGCAGCCGGCACTCTTCCGTGCTTGCTTCCCACCAGAGTCCACACCACCACTTTCACTTTATCCAGCTATTCTTCTAAGCACCTTTGGAGCAGCTTCTGGGGCACAAGAAGAAACTCACAGATCTACACACGTGCCGGGAGAAGAGGGCACAAACGTAAGCTGGGTTCACCCCTCCCTTCAGAGGTGATGTGTGGGTGCATGGCACTGACCCAGCACAAAGATTAGCTTTCCCGCTTCCACTTGGAGTTTGCCAGAAACAATACGCATTTTGAGAAATGTGATGGTTTGAAGACAAAGAATCCATTCACAATTCCAACACACCAGTTTTCACCACGCAGAAAAACTGCCCCCAACATGTAATACGCTAATGACTGTGAGAACGCTGGAAAAGCTGGAACGGTAAAAAAAGAGGGATGCTGCAAGGACAACATATTTAGGCAAAAATGCATTTTAAGCCATCCAAAGTGAAGGTAAGATACATAAAACTGTAAAATACCCTGGAATAAAAACAGAGAACGGTGGCCTTGACCTGGGAGAGACTGTGTGCAACATCTAAAGGCAACGACATCCCCGAAGGAGACTTAGACCACTTCTTAGACCAAACAGATCAACATCTGTGGGGCGTGACTGGTCTCTGACTCCTTAGTTTTTGAGACTCTGCTTTCTTTATTGCCTAATTTATATTATGTAAGAGTTATAAACATTTATCATAAAAGACGAAGACCTGTCATTTGGAATGAAGCTAATTAAAGAGAGATCAGGAACAAATGGATGTATTTAAAGCTTTCCAGTGAAAATTTAATTTCAGTAAAACTGAATATCAACCTTCTTCAGATGGAAAATACCCAAAATATAACCGATTTTTTCCATCCTGATTTTACCTTCTAACTTATAGACATGAAGAGATAGAACATTATAATATTTGGATAAATTACTTAAAGCAGGCTTTTCAAATATGGAGAGTTGGAAATCTATTTTTAAAAAAGGATTGTGTTAGGAGACAAAGATAATAACAAAATAATAAATAATCACCACCTGCTCCTACCACTGGGGGGCAGTAACCCAATACTCACCTAATGGGGGTACTCAATGGATAGCCGTGGCGCCCAGCCACATGGGTCCAAAGTTCCTGGTGATCACTGTATTAACGGGATCAGAGTCTTAATAAACCTCTGATTTAAGCAGTTCAAAACCATACGCTCAGCAAGGTCTACAGTGGTGAGTATCTCAGAGGTGGGCATTTTGAAGAAATTGTAAAGGGGAGAGCAAATATTGAAAGTGTTCACATCTGTTCTCAGATAACCATACCTGCAGTGGATTATAAGGCAGAAAAAAGTCTAAAGTTATTTTAAGGGCAAACTAGTCCAGCTTCAGGCTTCTAGATAACATCACAAGCTGGAGACTGTGGGGCAATTTCTGTTGTTTGTGATAGAATGATCTACACAGTCAAGCTGTGTTTTGAAGGCAACTAATAGACACACACATATATATATATATGTATATATCTTATTATGTGTGTATATTTTCAATAAATATGACACCTGTATACGTTTTTTGAGAAAGTTATTAGAAGATGCACTCCAATTAAAAGATGACCAAAAAAAAAAAAAAAAAAAACCCAAGGTAGGGAATCCTGAGACCAAGCAAAGACAAAGCTGAATGGAAATCACTCCTTTTTAGCACCTGCACAGCCCTCCTCTATTTCTACCAGAGTGTTCCACTTATTCTACAAGGCTAAACCCAAAAACCACATTTGCTCTGAAGTCCTTCTGTAGTCTCAGGTCCCCCTGTCAAATACATCACTTCCTCTGACCCCAGAGTGTCTTCTGCATTATCCGAACTATAGCATGCACACAAAAACGTGAGCAAATAATTCAGAACTCATGTACTCAAGCCAGCGACACAATACCACCACACTCCAGAAACTGCTGGGGTCCCCTCCTTATGTCCCCGCATCCCCAGATGGAACCATGGTCCTGTGGATCCTGGAGACGTGACAGAGAACATGACAGGCAAAACTCAGCCCCTGGGAGAGACAGACAGTAGAGGAACAGAGCCAGGCAGGCAGGGTGTGATATGGTGGCAGGTGCTATGGAGGAGAGCCATGCTGGGAAGGGGCCTGCAGCTTAGGGGAGGGATCTGGGCCCTCCTTCGCCAGGTGGGCATTTGAGCAGAGATGAAGGATTGAAGGAGGGAGGCTTGTGCATATTTGTGGAAGAGGGTGCAGGGCAGAATATCAGGTGTCAGGTCCTGAGGCCAGAGTTTGCCTGGGTGCTGGAGGAATAGCAAAGACCAGCCTGGCTGGAGGAGAATTAGCAGAGAGAAGAATGACTCCAGGGTTTGCATTAGTAACTGGAAGAGTGGAAAAATGAACTGCTCCCATCAATAAGTATTAATTTTATAAAGAGAAAACCTAATAGTTTAAAACAGTAACAGCAAACCAATAAAAATGTCATGTGGGATCAAAGTTTGAGTGTGTCTCAGGGATAATTCTCTAAGCTCTATGCAAGCTTTACTGGTCCAGGAAACACTGCAGAGCACTAAAATGCCCACCCTCTAAAGCCAAGACTTCGGTCTGAACCCTAACTCTGCCACTTTCAATAGTGTGGCAATGGGTGAGTTATCTAACCTTCCTGTGCCTCAGTTTCTTTATCTGCAAGATGGACACACTACACTGTGTTATTGTGACGACTGTATGAGTTCAGGCATTAAAACACTTAGCACTGTGCCTAGTATATAGTAAGTGCTCAAAAAGAGTTATCACCTTTACAAGAAATTAGATCTGCAGAAAACTCAGTGTTTTGTTTTCACCTGGTATCAGGGGTCAAGGTAAGAAGTAGACAATAAAGATATCTCTATACATTGGGTAAAACCGCTACTGAAGACACGCCCATGGTTTTCAGATCCCTTTATGTGAAGCTCACAAAACTAACTTTTCTGGCAGGGAAATTAGTGTTTTTTTATTAGAAAGTTACAGCTGCACCAGCCCTACTGCAGGATGGACCGCATAGTGAGTACCCTCTCATTTTGAATGAATTAACTCATCCTGTTCTCTTTTTGCTGTAGTTTTCAGGAAACAGGAAGATAAGAGTTTACTCAGTTGAAGCAACAAGACCAGCTTTCTGACAGAAAAAGCCTTAGCCCTTCTATTATTTCGTGCCCCTAACCCCTACTTTACTCCACAGGTCTTTCACAGTTTTAAGCCAACTCCAAATGACATCCTGGCAGCCTTTCATCTTTTGACAACTGTCTTATAGGAGTCCGTTGGTATTTTAGTTCTTAGGTCCCTGGTTCCCAGTGACAGTTCTCTGGGATGCCAGTTGACTGTCTGGATGACTGACTACCACCTGCTCCAAGTTCCATGGGTTCTTATTGCCAATGAAGCCTGCACTGTTCCAGAAATAGCACGCCCTCTGTGCCCTTCAGCTTGTCAGTCAGTGCTACAGATGTGCTGGTTTCTTTCCCGCTACAATTATCCTAGTAAGCCCTGCTCTCGTCTTGCTGAAAAACCTCACCAGGCATATGTCCCATAAAGACCCGAGACATAAAACATAAGCGAGCAAGAAGCTATCATATTAAACCTCTTCTTTGAAGAGTATCCAGGAGGGTGATGTATTTTCTTGTACATTTTTTTAGGTGAATAACAGCTTCCTTGAGCTGGGAAAGTGGGGGAAGACTCTTCCTATGTTTCTAGTTGCACCTGTGTGAACTTATTCATGGGATAATATGATATTTTGTTTTCAGTGTTGTCGCACTTGGGCTACCTGGTCCTCATTTTCCACTAAACAGACTTTTCTACTAACCAACTAGCTTCCACAGCGTGCAAAGGTGTTGTCGGGATAAATGGCAACGTCTATAAAGTGCTTGGAATTCTCTGAATAAAAAGCACAGTAGAAGAATAGAGTGTTAGCACATTATTATGCTCATAAGGTGTGGGTGGAATTGCAAAGAGAAATCATGTCAAAGATGTAAGGAAACTTAAAAGTCTGAGACTTTAAAAGGCTGGGATTATTAAAACACCCAGTTGTTTGACAGGAGAAAATTAAGCTGTTCTCCTATCTCAAAAGATAGAATGCCACTTTCTCGTTACTTTCTGTACTTCACAATCTCTTCTTCCTGCACAGAGCTTTCAGTGAAGTCAAGAAAGCTCCGTATATGAAAAATTGTTGTACAGATGCACCGTAAAATGACAATCTGGTCAGGAGGGGAACGAAGCGATGCCTTGTTGTCAATCACAGCACCTACAGTCATGGGTTACATGGAGGATCCAAAATGCAACACCCAAGTGCACAGGCAACTTTCACTTCTTGCTCATGGATACGGCAGGAGGCTTGGGGTCCATGCAAGTTGGGGAAATGAAGCTGAGACATCAGCTCAGAAGTGGGACTCTTCAGAGGCTACCTCGCCATGGAAGAAGGAAACAAGAAAGATCTATTCACTGGAAGGGAGAGGCTACAAAGAGCACATATGTCCCTGGTCTCGGTGAAAAGAAAGGTCTCTGAGGAATAAAACGTGATAGCTGCATGGAGTCAGAATCTAACTTATTCTGTGTCTGCAGGTGTGTGGGAACCCACCCCCTGGGGTAAAAAAAAGCCTAAGGATGGTTCACAGGGGGAGTGATACTCCTTGGCCACCTGCCAAAAACACAATAAAATCCATCTGGAGGGACGTGGCTACCACCTAAGGCACACATGCTTCCCACAGAAAAAGATGTCGAAACGGGAGGGAAAATACACACAGGAGAGGTTTTGCACATACAGCAAACGCAAAGATAAGCATTCCCAAAATTTCAGAAACTAGAACAAGAAAAAAATTATAGGTCTACTTGAAATTCTTAGACAGAAAAGGATTGAGGACTACAAAGAAAAACATGTTATGAAGAAAGAGGCAGATTTGAAAAAGAACCAAATCATAGCTTCTGGAAATAAAAACATAGTCACTGAAAACAAAAAAAAGAAATAAACAGCATATTGGATGAAGTTAATGAGAGAGAACTGGTGAACCAGAAGGTGGAACTGAGGATTACCTAGAAAGCTGGACTAAAGAGCTAGGAAACATGAAAGGAACCGTAAGAGACCAGGCACATAGAAGGAAAACTTCCAGCACATTCCTAGTCGGAGCACCAGAAGGAGAAAATAAAGAAGATGACAGAGAAGATGTTCTCAGAGATAACGGTAGAGAATTCTCAAAAGTGTTCAAAGTCAAGAACCCTCAGACGAGAAGTACGACAGTTCTGGGCAGGACCAATACCCACGTGCTTGGTATTTAACTTCATTCTGTACTAGCAACGGATCTCCAGAGAAACAGAACCAATAATACATATAAAGAGATTTATTATATGGAATTGGCTCACGTAATCATGGTCTGTCCCAGTTTGCGTGTGAGGGCTGGAAGCTGCCGTAGAAGTGGGAGGAGCTGACGTTCCAGCTCCGAGGCCACCTGGCAGAATGCTCTCTTACTCAGGGAGGGTCAGTCTTTCATTCAAGTCAGGGCTTCAGCCAACTGGATGATGAGCCCCAGCCATATTATGACGGGCAAGCTGGTTTACTCAGTCTACCAAGTTAAAGGCTAATCCCATCCAAAAACACCCTGACAGAAACACTCAGAATCATCTTTGACCAAATATCTGGGCATCCCATGGTCCCGTCAAGTTGACACATAAAATTAACCATCACGTATTTCTTATTAGTGAAGTTACACAACACCGCAAGACAATGGAAAAAAATTAAAATAGCCAGAGAAGAAAGTCATTTGACCTGTGAAGGAATGAAATGGGGCTACAGGGACTTCTTCACAGATCAGAAAATATTTAAATAGTATCTTCAAACTGCTGATGAAAAATAAACATTAACAGGAGTTTTTTACTCAATCTATTAGAGTATGGGCAAAATAAAGACTACTCCAGGAATACAAGGACTAAGGGAGTTTGCAGCTTCGAGCTCACAATGTCTCTCAGGAGGTGGAAACTGCACTCAGAAGGAAGTGGTGGCCAGAATGACAGCAGCAACTGTGTGAGCAAATCCAAGGGAGACGGCAGACACACAGGCGCGTCTGAGAAAGAGACCGTGACCCAGCTTCACTGTCATTGCCATTATTATTATTGCTGGCAGTGGTTAAAACAAAACCATTCTACGCTTACGTAGCATTCTACATTTCCTAGATGGGTAACAACTAAAAAATGCTACAAGTCCAAATGCTGACAGAGATCTAGATCATCCAAAACTGTTGATGGAAGTTTAATACTGACACAGTTAATTTCAAGAGGGATTTGACGGTAAGTAGTAAACTTGAGTATAGGCGTATCTTACCACCTAGCAACTTTACCCCATGGACAATACATTTTTTTTGAAAAGGATGTCATTTTATAACATTAAAAGTAAGCACAGCAATACTATGTATTATATAGGAATCTACTTACATGCAGTAGAAGTTTTAAAATGCGCACGTGAACAAAAGCTGCTAAATTTAGGTGAGTGGATTCTTACGGAGAGGGTAGGAAGGAAATGGGATTGATTATGGGTACACGGGAAGATTTATTTATATCTTTCATGATTTACTTTTAAAAGAAAATCTGCAGAGCATGATTTCTAAATTTACAAGACCACAAACTATAGGCAAAAGGGTTTTCTCTAGAGATTTTACTTCCATTTTTCTGATATTTCATTTGCAAAGATGACATATTGAGACCATAAAATGCATGCTGCAATTAAGTGTTGGCAGCGAGGCGTGAAAGAGCAGAGGGATTGAACTAAGCCACGTGTGTTTGGTACAGGTCAGGGCAGTCGTCATGGCAAGGAGCATCTCCTGATGCCTGAGGACCCGCTAGGCACTACCTTATTTAATTGCCACACTGACCTTGTAAATATCATTTCCTTCAGTTTTAGAGAAGATAAAACAAAGGCTCAGAGAAATGTCAAAACCTAACTTTAGACCAGCCTGCATGCCTTCAAACTCTGTGCTACTGCACCTCCCCTCGGTCTCCCCATCAGAACTGAAGGCGGTCCCCCTAATGAGAGATGATATCAAGTGCCTCTCCGTTCCAGTCCTTTCCATCTCCAAAATCTCTTCATCATTACGACAGCAATCACTCAGATGGGGCACTAGCATTTACCCGCTGTCACTGGTGGAGAATGAAGTGCAAAATTAAGCAATTTGCCCATGAGAGAGGCAGCCCGAGCCAAACCCAGCCCGTCGGACTCCAGAACGCACCCTCCACAGCCCCATCCATAGGCCACGTCAAGGGGCCCCCACACAGCAGCAAGACCACTGCACCCTGCCTCTGGCTGCGGACTACGATGTTTAGACACACTTATGAGAAAATGAGATTGATGTGTATCTAACAGTGATGACCACAGCAGACTAGACTTCGATCTCCGGCCACTGGCCTGCAATCTGGTCAGCAAGACAGTGCTCTGGACAGGAACCCTTGTGCGGATGACTGGCTCCTAGATATCCTGTTTCCAGCACTGTCTGTCCCTCTTCTCTGTGCTGTCCCACCTCCTGACACACATACCATGACCCACCATGGAAGTACAGGCTTACCTTCCTAGTTCACGGACAGAAAACTGAAACTCAGCCACTGCCTGCTTGGGTTAACCAAGAATGAACTAGATAATTTACCCTGTAACCAACACTTGCAAGGAGGTGTTCAATTAATGCCTGCCCTGATGTTCCCTTATCTTTTTATAGAGGAAAAAAAAAGCTGCCAGTAAGCTGTTTCAGAGCCTAATGATGAGCCTGTATCTTAGCTGTCATTCATTATTACTGGAATGAGTGAGTCATTCATTCTTTTAATAGTAACTGTGTGCCTATGATGTGCTAATTACTACCTAGGCACCAGGACTAAAGTCCACGATATTCTAGTGGACCTATTTCATAAATGTTCCCGGATATGTCACTTTTTAAAACTTTTTTCATTTTGCAGTAATTCTAGACATATAGAAGAACTGCAGAAATAGCGCCCAGTGTTATCCTATGCTGTCACCTGTAGCCTCTGCTGTTAACACCTCACGTTACCACGGCACCTTTATCAAAATTAAGAAGTTAGCTTTGGCACGATCCTACTAACTAGACCACATTTCTCAAGTTCTACTCTGAGGACTACTTTGAAAGTACCTCTCCTGCTCGTCTTTAATTTTCATACAAGGCTGTCCATACTTCTACCCTCTGCCTGCAGCGACAAGGAAGGAGCTCTAGGAGAGATCTGAGTTATTTCAGTCGGTGTTCATGAGTCTCGATTTCTTACTTCGTAAACCGGATCAATGTGCTCCTGCAGGTAGTGTAGACACTGTCATACTGCAGACCCTCCAGTTTACTGTATTGTTTCAATACAGTAAACGGCACAACATAGGCCACTTACTAAATCGGCATCCATCACAGAGCTAAGCAAGTGAAAAGCCAGGATTCTAAACGAGATATTCTGGCTCCCGATTTAATCTTCAACAAGAACATTGGTAAGTGGTACTATGCTCATTTTAGAGATGAGAAAATAGAGGTTCCCTGTGATCAGGCCAACTTTATTTTTATTTTAATGAACATTCCATCTAGGACATGGACAAACTGAATAGGCGGTATCACCTATGTTTATCCACGCACGGGAAAATGGAATGCACGGGGAATGTACAACCAGAGAGTCGATTGTGACTTTTGGATGGTGATTTATCGCCTCCCAATATTGCCTTTAGGGTAAAATGGAGGGTTCAGGCTAATCTATTTGAAACGCATATTTTAAATAAGTGGTTTTACAGTCCCTCTAGGAAAACAGCAGAAATAATATAAGACCCTAGATTCTTTACAAATTTCTGACATAATCCATGTTTATAAGTAGTGATGTCTACAGAAAAAAGAATTCCAAATTCATCCAATCCTTATGGAGCAAACACATTCGAACAGATGACGCAGGCAAGCTTGCATTTTCATGTCTACAATAATTAAAGATCTCATAGTAAAGACGGAGCCAATTTTTAAACATTTTTAAACCAGTTTTGCATATTGGTACATAGTTACCTTAATTTTAATTTTAGTCTTCCTAGTTTTTCACTGAGTTACGCCACCAACATTTGCTTAAGACTTTCCATAATACTCATTTTAAATTGTTTCGTAGTTTGTTTATATTGTTTGTGACAGAAATAATACTGGTATTAATATCTTTTTGAGATGAAGTCTTACACATATTTATGAAATAAAAAAGCACTAAAACCTAAATTTTTTTAACAAGTTTGAAAGCAAAATTTATTATTTTCCCTTAAGTTTAAACTCAAAATTCATTGCGAGTCATTATCTTGCTTGCATGTTCCACAGGAGAGATATCAGTGTGTTTCAATATAAGGCGTCACCTCAGACCCTTGTGGTGTCATGACAGACGATACATCATATCATCTTTAAAAAAAAAAAAAAAAATTAGCCTGAACTGTGAAACACATCTGGCCCAGGGTTTGGATAAGGGATTGTGGACCAGTATTGCCTTTTTAATAGTTAAGTTATTTATTTTTGATAAGTTTCTAGTAGTGAGATTCCTGGCCTAAAGTGTACAAATGTTTTTACTTAAAAGTATTATTCTGATTTACAATATTATTGGTAATTTTTCAGGATACCTATTTCCTTGCAGACTCTCCCACATTCAATTTCATTTTTAGAATAGCTTTTGCTAGCTTTACAGGATTAAAATTGTAGCTCATTGGTATTTTAATTCCCTTTTATTTAGATACAAGCTAATTTAATCATTTTTCCCAGTGAGTTCAATGAAAATAATCTCTTGACATCAGGCACTTAGAGTTGTGGGAAAGTTCATGTCACGGTTTCTTTACATAAAGTGTCTTTGAACTTTCTTTACACATTTACACACACTCTTTACTTTCTGCTACTTGTATAATGTGCTGTATATATTGACCCTTGACCATCACATTTATTACAGATGTTTGTCCATGATTTTTTCTTCACTTTTAGTTGTACTTTAGTTGTACTGGTTTTCATGGTACAAAATTCAGGTCTTTGAGCTTTTAATTTTTAATCCCTTAAAGTGCTTCCATTAGCAGAAAATTAACAGTTTTGAAGAGTTAACACATATCCTTTTAAAACTAATCAAAATAATATTTTTACAATTTTCTTGACTTAAAAATAAACTCCTGACCCAAATACGATTAGAAAACTTAGTTCATTCCCAGTAAACCACTACTTCACCATAAATGTGTTTAATGCATCACATAAAATTTAGTCAAATAATGTTAAAACTCAGGCGTGGCTTATTGATTACAGCCAACATTGGCCTTACCTTTCTCTAATTGCTAATAAACACTTTTACAACTTTGAAGCTATTGTTTTATTACACGTAAGCCTCTCTGCAATCACTTCTACACAGTCTAGCATAAGATCAGGACAGGCACTCATATGCTTCTAACTCAGTGCTTGGTACATGCCTCTTGGCTCCAAGGGGTGGGAAAGACATATTAGAACTGAACCTTGCACTCAAGTATTTTGCAATTTGTTTAGGAGGCCAGGAAACATTGAAAGTCAAGGCAGAAAGTCATAAGCACAAAAGGAGTGATCCAGACACTAAACATCTGGTTGAGAGGAGGACAAGAACAGGATGAACGTACTAATTAGGTGACTCGCCTCAGATTTATTTTCTAAATGTTGTTTTATAAACACGCCTTTTAAAAAGTACCCGGTAAAAGAGGTCAGGATTAATTAACAGAGAAGAAACTGAGACCTCAGGAAGTAAATTTAAGAACATTAAATAAAATCCAGGGCCCACAACATCAAATTATTTGCTCTACTTTCTAAGAAAGTGGCTATAGGACCAGCATATGTTTGAGCTCCCAGGCGAATGAGGTCATGAGGAAAATGTACACCAAGCTCACAGCGTGCACATGATTGAAAAAAGACCATTTGCTAGAAGAAAATGGATAGGCCTGGAGAGTTGTGCTCAAAACTCAAACTTACACTCAGTAACATCTCTAAAGCACACAGGATGACAAGCATCCTCCCAAAGCACAGCGATCACACAACTCAAGAGTGCAAATCCATAAAAGAAACAAAGTTACACGGGGGTCAGAAAGCCAACTTTCTGACCATTTAGCTTGATTTCAGGACAATATTTAGAACAGTTAATATGTTGAAAATAACTATGCATAAGAACTAAGGCATGATCATGACTGCTTGAAGTGGTTGTGAAAAATTAGATTTTCTAAGGTTTTTTTTTTTTTTTAATAAGCAGTAAACAAAATTTGCTGAATCCTTTCTTGCAGCCATTAAGATGATCACAGGGCTTTTCTCCTTCACTCGATGGCTGTGATAGATTACATCAACATTCGTCAGCTTAACAATGTGAAACTGTCCATGCAACTTGGTCATAATTTTTTAAAACTTCAGTCAGGTTCAATATGCTATTTTTTTAAAAGAATTATTGCTTATATATTCACAGGAGGAACTGGTTTACAATTTTTTTCCTATGTCCTTTCCTGGCATTTCATTTAATCTCAGAAACACCACACAGACGGCCACTAGCACTGTCAATACTCAATACAGTCACGGACAGAAGCAAAAGAAGTCATTTGAATTACTGGAAAGAGAGACATAAAACTGTCATATTTACAGATCATACTGCTAACTATATAGAGCCTCAGGAAACAGAAAGACAAATTGTTAGGATGAATTCAAGTGTGTTGAATAAAAGACCAAATGCTTCCCTATAGCTAGTAACAACTATTTAGAAAATGTAATTTAAATAATATGCTGTTTTGATAGCAACTACAGCTACAGAGTAACTGTACTAAATCTAATAAAAGGTGTTAATTATCTTTAAGCTGAAAACTATGATCACATTATTCAAAAACATTTTTGAAAGGCCTAAATATATGGAGTGATAGCACAGTCATGCAGTGGGAGAGCTCATCATTAGAAAGACATCAGTTCTTCCCAAGCTAATCTGAAAGTTCCATGCACTTCCAACCTGACTCTCAACTGGGCTTTTCGAGAAGATGTTCTAAAATGACTGCGGAAGAACAAACGGTCAAAAACAGCCAAGATCATTTTGAGGAAGGAAAAGTTGGGGCACTTGCCATACCAGACATCAAGATTTATTTTAATCTGTGGTGAATCAGACAATAAGATAATTGTGCAGAAATGACAAACAGACCAAGGAATAAGAGACAGAACCTAGAAACAGACTCATACATCAATGAAAATTAAAATATGACAAATGTACAATACATTTTAAAATAAACAGTGCTTGGACAACTGGTTTTTCATATTGAATAAAATCAGCTTCCTACCTTGCACCCCATACAAAAAACAGTTCAGATGGGGAAAAGCCCTTAATATTAAAGGACAACTTCAAAACGCTTAGAAGAAAATTTGGGAGGGTACCTCTAGGTTCTATAAGAACAAATCATAAAAAGAATGGTTACAAAAGTGAGAACTTTAAAATTAAAAACTACTGTTCATCAAAAGGAACAATAAATAATTAAAACAAAATAGACATAAACAGCAAGAAGATACTTATGAATATAAATAGGAAAGGACAAGTATCCAGCAATATTAAAGAACCAAAAATCTGTTAGGGAAGACATCAAAAACCCAATGGAAAATGAGCAAAAGAAATGCCAGACACCCAGGGAAAATACTCTAGGGCCTCGTTCTTAAACATGGATCTTTTGGCTCCAAAAAGGCCCACTAGTATTCAGTTGTCAATTCCACTTTTACTATTTATAGTGGTTAGGTACTTGGAACACAGAAGTGTTGCGATGGCTCTTGCCCTGAAAATGGATACACAAACCATTAGAAAATATTAAGTGCTAAGCTACCTAAGGCTTTAAAGAAAAAGGAGAGTGTAGTGTGGGTTCTGGTACTCTTACTTCGTCATGTGGTTTCTAACTTTGTAGCATGAATGCATACTCTCTCCCTGCTGGAACTGTAAGGATTGTATTTTTTCCCCTTTCAAATATTTTCCTTCCAGTGTATTTCAGCCTCTGGTTCCGCTAATACCACCGCTGTTATTTCAAAGTCAAGGACATGACAGAAATATTTATGTTTTCTTGCCTGTGCCAAAGGAAGTAGTTAAATATGTGGGTTGTAGCAGCAAACTGTTCACAGTAACAACTACCAACAGTTCTACAAAGGCAAAGATGAGGGGCAGTTATCTGGAAAGAGGCAAACCTCACAGCAGAAAACAGATGTACAGAAGTGCACAGAGGTTCAAGTGAAGATGACTTTTTGGGGGGAGGGGGGCAGTGCAGCAGGCAGGATCTTAGTTCCCAGTGGAAGCGCAGAGTCTTAACCACTGGACTGCCATGGAAGTCTGCACAGAGGTTCCAGAAGCCCAGTGTTGAAATCTGAGTGCCCACTGCACTTCTGGGGTGGGTGTGTGTGTGTGTGTGTGTGTGACTAGATCCACCTGTGAAGAGGCACTATGATTAGGAAACAGAATTACATTATCCTGAGGGACCCACTGGAGAGGCAGCAGAGTGTAGCTCAATTCATAGACTTCAGGTTAGGACTTCTAATATATGCCATTACCACTGTGTGCTTTGGGCGAGTTACTTAGCCCCTCTCTGCCTCAGTTTCCTCATAGGCAAAGTGAGGATAATATTAGTACCCATCTTGTAAAGCTGGCATGAGAATTGAGTTAATGCACATGAGCACTGAATCTGGCATATACCAAGTGCTCAGTGTAGACACAGCTACCATCCTCACCATCACCAAACACCACTGCTGCCATCCTCACCATCACCACCGTCACCACCACCCTCATCACCATCACCACCACCCTCATCACCATCACCACCGTCACCACCACCCTCATCACCATCACCACCGTCACCACCACCCTCATCACCATCATCACCGTGACCTTTATCGACGGTATCACCATCATCACCATCCACGGACTATTTCTTCCAGTAAAGAAATTGTTAAATTATTAAGAAACAACAAATCCAAAATAGGCAACTAAGAGCTCCTGAAGTATTGGTCAGACCTCAAATCTTTCCAGCTGGGTGCACCTTTTTACCCACTTCCCTACTGGTACACTTACAAACTAATTCCGGCCACCTATCAGATTTAGTTTCTTTACACTTTTGCCGGTGTGTGAAAAACATCTGCTCTTCAGATTTCTGCTTTTTAGCATTTACCTTTTCTGTTACTAAGTGGGCAGAGAGAAACGCCACCTACTGAATCTGAAAGGTCTCAGGCTTCCAACTCAAACCCTGACTTACTCAGGATTGGCATGTATTAGGCACTCACATTTCCTGAAGTGTCCTGGAATAACTCATGGGCCGTGTTTAG
Organism: Lagenorhynchus albirostris; assembly: GCF_949774975.1. Taxonomy (NCBI): domain Eukaryota; kingdom Metazoa; phylum Chordata; class Mammalia; order Artiodactyla; family Delphinidae; genus Lagenorhynchus; species Lagenorhynchus albirostris. The sequence goes on along the minus strand of NC_083106.1, from coordinate 3,308,068 downwards.
GGGCAGAAGCCGAGACGTGGGGTTGCTGGCCTGCCGCTTCCTGGTCCTGGCTGACTGACAGGTTTCTCCAGCTGCCATCCGAAGGGAGAGAAGCCTTGACACGACGAAAGCCCAGGGTGGGCGGGGGGGCTGCATGGGGACCGTGCAGAGGAGGAAGGGGACGGAACCGGCTCTTGTTCACTGGAGAGAGAGATGCTGACGTGAGGAGGTGTTGGATGAGAGCCGCAGGTCACAGAGATACGGAGGAGCGGTGAGCGCGCTGGAACGATTAGCGGGAATTATCTGAATTCAATTCCCCAAATCAAAGTGGTAAAACACTGTCAAGTGAAAAGCAAGAAAGGACTGGAGTACCGAGGAACTTTCCTGGACTCTTAGGGGCCACAGTCGGAGGAGGAGGAGGCCGGCTGGAGGAGCGGGTGCAAGGAGCTCGGAGGGGCTGCGGGCGGCCTCGCGAGGCTCCGTGTCCGCCCCTGGGCTCGAGGTGGCCGCCGGCGGTTCCCTCTCCGCACACAGGGTCTCAGGTGGCCGACTCAGCCTTCGGCTCGGCCGACAGGCAGACAGGGCGGAGGGACGGGGGCTCACCTTGCCTTCCGCTTCCGGTCGGGCCTACCCGGCGTGGGTGAGGGCTTCCGGCTTCCTTTGGTTCCGTTTCAGGCGCGTCTTTCGGCTCCTGTCTCAGGCGCAGATGTTCGTTTTATTTCGCAAATGTCTCCCGGTACACAAACTCCCAGGAGCACACAGACATCGTGCTCTGTCCAGCTGCTGCTGGAAACCAAACTGGGGCTCTGAGCTGACCCCCCCCCTTCAGGCGTCACATGGCCTGGGGCGTCCCCACCGGGGGGCGGGCCGCTGCCCACGGGGGTGCCTGGTGGGCGCCGTCTCTGTCCACAGGGCACTGGGTGCTCGCTCACAGGAAGCCACTCTTCCCTGGCTGTCCGCCCAGGAAGGTGGTGTTGCTTTCAGGCCCAGATACCATGAGGGGCCCTCTATCTGCTTAACACATTCCCATGGTGGCCCCGGTGGTGCCCGCCTCCTGGGGGTCACACTTGTGTCGCCCCTCCCCTCGAGGGTGGGCTGGACCCGTGACTCGCTTCTGATGGCTGGAACACAGCAGAGGGATGGATGGCCGCTGGGGGCTGAGTTCAGCCTGTCCTCCCGTCTCCTTGCGGCTCTGCACGAGCTTCTGCACTGGGCACTGCCCTGGGGAGAGGCCAGCCTGGCAGTGAACAGTGGGATGAGAGGTGCAAGAGGCCCAGAGCCAGAGGGACCCGCTGAGCTGCACCCCAACTCCTCCCCCGCTGGAGCCCAGAGACAGGAAGTGTGTGCCCCTTAAACTACCAGGACTTGGGCACTTTTGTTACACAGCAACGGATAACCAGTGTAACTGGCTCTGTCGTTTGTACCCGAAAGAGTCATAATTAACACATCAACCCGGCAGGAGTATTTAAAATTCTCAAATACTTCTCCCTTCAGGTTAGAACACTGAAGGGCCTCTGAGCATATCAGTTCTAGTGTCAATATCTGTAAGGAAATGGCCTTTGAAGAGATGCTACTTAAAATATGAAGTACATTATCTAGAGTTATGTATCCTCTGATGCTTTTCTTTCACTTTTTTTTTTTTTGGCTGTGTTGGCTCTTCATTTCTGTGCGAGGGCTTTCTCTAGTTGCAGCAAGCGGCGGCCACTCTTCATCGCGGTGCGCAGGCCTCTCACTTGTCGCGGCCTCTCGTTGCGGAGCACAGGCTCCAGACGCGCAGGTTCAGTAGTTGTTGCTTACGGGCCTGGTAGCTCCGCGGCACGTGGGATCTTCCCAGACCAGGGCTCAAACCCATGTTCGAGCTCGAACCCTGCATTGGCAGGCAGATTCTCAACCACTGCGCCACCAGGGAAGCCCTTTTCTTTCATTCTTGCGAGAAAGTCAATACCAAAATTATATCACATTAGGAAATGCCTGTTCATTTCCTATATAACACATACGCACATTAAATGTGTGTATCCATGTATAACTAAGAACAATTTGAAACACGTAACTCATATTTTACTAAACTAGGTCAGCATTATTACAGTATATTGTTAGCATTTGAGAGAAATTTTCATAGCCTTTAAATTGATTATCAATGAAATGTTTTTGTGAACAATACATGAAACTAGATTACCTGAATTTAGGTAAACGAAACAAATCAGAGTTGTCGGAAATGTATTCAGTAAGTCAGCGCTATCTTATATTGCATATTTAACAAGTCAAATTTAGGCATCAATTCCCTGGGAGTTGGTAGGTTAAGGTGAAGGAACGCACTTCACCACCGTCTAGGGTAGGCAGATGGGCAGTGTCCACCTTTGGACTCTATTCAGGTAGTTTAGCCACTAACAAGGTGAGAGGGCCAAACTCCTGATGGGAGGGGCACCTGATGGTATCTCATCAGACAACTTCTAAAAGAGGAATTTTATTTCACATACAGAAGGCTCACATGAACAGCTTTCCTTTACCTAGGCCAAGTGTACAACTTTGTTTTCGTTTTAAATAACAGTGTCAGAACTCACAGGTTTTATTTCTTAAAGGATAGTCATAATTTTAATCTTAGTGTTTAGTTTTTTGCCCCACCACGGATGCAAATTTGCTTAAATTTAAGCTAAATGAATTTCGATAATTTATTATAAGCTTATTAAAGTTTTGGATAACTTCCTTTCAGTGACAGAATCTCATCTAGTTCACAGTAGTAAAGAATTCCTCAGCGTTTACAATGCTGTGGTACTTTGAAATGTTAATGGTTACACAGTTTTTTCCATGTTGAGATAAGTAAGCATAGTTACAATTAACTAGATATAAGAAAACATAGACAATAATTCTTCTACAATCATTTGCTTCATTTTCATCATTTAGTAAAGTTCAAACACGTCCAACTAGTGACAGACATAATTAAGGTACATGCCAGGCTGCCAAAGGCACTAGAGCTTGCTCACTTGTAATGCAGTGCCAGGAACATAGCGCTTGATAAGTGACTGTGCAACTGAACCTCCAATGTTTTTGAAAAACAGATTGGAGACATCTCCCCAGAGAGCAAACTAGAACAAATCATTTTCCTGGTATGGAGGAATGAAGACCTAGTACTAGGGATACTAATACTACTAATACTAATCAGTGTGCTATTGGAGACAAACACTGATTTAGAAGTAGTTTTTGGAAAAAAAAATTTAAATTTTAACATAACAGTTCTTATAGGTATGGACAACCAAAACATACTTTATATACATATGTGGTGTGTGTCTTTTTATTATTATCTTTGGTGGCTAAGCACATGGATTTTGGATTCAGAGAGCTGCAACTCCACACCACTTACAATGTGGACTTGCACAAGTCAGTTAACCTCCTAAAGCTTCAGTTTCTTCATCTGCAGAATGGCAATAATAATGAGACCTTCTTCATTGTGTTGTTTTAAGAATAAATTAGATAAAACATGGAAAGCACATAGCTAGTCACCCTTTTGGGGTCAAAAATAGAAATATATCACTCCCATCTGAACTCCTATCTTACGTCAAATCATTTAATCAATCTAGAATTAGGATTTCTGTGGCACAACAAACAAGCTTCTCTCAGATGGCCTGTATCTTGAATTTCATCTAGAAATATTACAAAAAGTCAATTTTTGTTTCAGTAATGAATGTTCATGTTTAAAATTGAACAAAAACCCCAAGTAGTAAAAGAGTTTATATAGACAGACCTGCTTTAGTTCTTCGAATATGTGAACAATATTTGAAGTTCCATAAAGACTAACCATGTCCAAATAAAACCATTGGGCAGTTTGTGACCAGTATTATAGGCAATTGAAATTCACAGCCATATTAGAAGGCTTGTTTCCTTAGAGACATTATTAATGAGAACCAGTTTCAGGAGAGAAAAAAAGGTTTTGAAAGCGACGTAAATTATACATCCAAGCAGCACTGTGGCAGAGAGCCATGAGTGTCAGTGTCTTTGGTCTTTGAGAACAGTGGGCATCTGACAACCAGCGTCAGTGTTTCTATTTCTAAGTCAGTGAGGGATGTGGGAGCAGTGCTATGTGTTTCAATAAAACAGTATGTATCAATAGCCACCTAGTTAAAAAAAATTCTCCTGATTGTTTCTTACAAATCATTTTCTAATATGTGTACCATGATGTACACTTTAAATATTTTACGATTTTGCTTATCAATTGTATTACAATAAAGCTAAAAATTAAAAAAATAAAGACCCATACACACACACACAAATCTCACTTGAAAATACTTGTGTGGTTTTTGTCAGTTTTAATGTTAATCCGTAAGTTAGGAGTGTTAGGAGAAAAAGTCCAAATCTATGTCTTGGAAGTGTTCTGCGTCTATCTTATATATTAAACAACAAGCAAAAAGACACAGCCATCCCCTGACCTCCCCACCCTCCACTCTGGATGTGATTCCATTGAGGACAGGGCAAAGCAGAAATAAATTCCTAAAAATACTTCTCTTTTTCTATTGAACTTCTCTGAAGAGGTGCTTGTGTCCTGCATTCACAGTAAACCAAATGGCATTGACGTGACATGGACCTGTGATTGGCAGGAGAGTCAGAGTCCTGAATCTTTCTGTGTGTGCATTCTCATGAAAAACAGCACTCTTAATGAAATCACTTAGTAGCAATTATTATTTCATGATAACAGGGGCCTGGCTCTCACCATGTTGTAAAATAATAATTACAAGTTATCAACTCTAAAGTGCTTAATTAAACTTACTTATAAGACTTGTAAAATAAACAGTTGCCCTGGGGAAGTAAGGCTTTGGAAACGATCACACAGCCGGGCATCTGAAGAAAAAGCTCTATGTGTTTAAACAAGTCTTTCTCATCAGACTTCTCTGTATAAATGTCACTCTACCATCACTCAAAGACATTGCTGTTAGAATCACTCTTTTCCTTAAAATATAGCACAAAAAGCAGGGTGTCGGGCTTCCCTGGTGGCACAGTGGTTGAGAGTCCACCTGCCGATGCAGGGGCCGCAGGTTCGTGCCCCGGTCCGGGAAGATCCCACATGCCGCGGAGCGGCTGGGCCCGTGAGCCATGTCCACTGAGCCTGCGCGTCCGGAGCCTGTGCTTCGCAGCGGGAGAGGCCACAACAGTGAGAGCCCCCCCCACAAAAAAAAGCAGGGTGTCTAGTCTTCATTATCAAATAAGCTTCAAAGGTGTTCTTCACCTAGTAATTTGGAAGAATGGCTGATAAACAGTGATTTAAACCAAGGAACGATAGGGTTTAATATTTCAAAAGACAGTAAAGGGAAAAAATTGGGGTGAGGGAGGTTTGTGGAAGAAGAGACAGGAAAGAGGAAAGCACACCGCATTTGGAAGAGGCAGGACAGAAGACCTCTGTCTCACGCCAGGTGCAGCTCCCTGGGGTCACGGCAGAGAGCCCAGCGATCACCTCACCTGGTCACACGACTCACAGTGAGACTGCTCACTCAGTGGTTCTGAACAAGCCCAGCGCAGTAGCAAAAACGTGGGCGCTGAGGTGCCTGGAGCACGTCCCCAACAATTGTCCTTCTGCCACTTACTCTCAGGACCTGAGCACAGAAGGCTGATTCCCGTAGTATTCAAGTTCCTGTCCAGACACAGGATCGGTAAAGCCAGGACCTGCCCGTTTGGGGATCCAAATCATCAGTCCGTGGCGCCTAGGACGTGGAGCTTTGCTTTTCTCTCAAGGACAGAGAGAAAAGGCTTTGCTTTTCTCTCAAGGACAGAGAGAAAAAGCTTTGCTTTTCCCTCTTAGCCACACAAGACATAATTATTTTATCATTTACATCTCAGTTTCCCTTGAAAGTTCTATCACCTGGTCATCTGCAATCTCTCTGCTGGATCCATCACAATTTTGCAAAGACCTTTTAAATTGCCCCTCAGTTTTGCTTAATATATGAGCATGGCTTTTTCTTTAAATTTAAGATGATCTACATGAGGTTAAGACATCAGGTCACCAACAGATGCTTAAAAACAGCAGATTAGAAAAAGCAGTCTCGGTTATCAGAAATACAAAACGCTTAGTGTTTTGACGCAAATAATTAAAATATATTACAATCTTTTAAATGAGTATTTATTATATCTGCTATAATTAATATATAGTAAAGAAACTCCCTTTCTAGGGAAACTGAGATGTAAATTATAAAATAAATAGTTTAAAGTACATCCTATTGTGTGGCTAGAACTACCTCCTACAATAAGAAGTAACTGTATGCCTAGTAAGTGATCCTCTCTCTAGTTACTTTAATGGAAATCCACTGAATGGTCTTTTTAAGTAATGCCTTTTTAAAGGTTCATTACAACTTACTCTGTCAGTGGTCACCAGATCTTCAGATTTCAGAAACATTAAGGAAAAAAAAATGATGGTGAGAGTGGGGAAGAGAAAAGGGGGTAATTTCTAATTTTGTAGACTTGTTCTGTAATTATATCTTACACTCATACAGCAGATCTTTACAAATTAAGTGAGTTAGAACACAAATACATAATGATTACGAATCAAGTAAGTATACCTCCACAAAAATTTTGCTACACTCTTTTTTCTTATGTCACCATACATACTGCCGCCTTTCCCCCACCTAACTCACTCCACTTCCACTGTCCTCTGGGCAACTGTCTCCACAATAACACTGAGAGAAACGTAGAGAGATGTGTGCTCGTGAAAGCAGTGAGTAGCAGTCCTTGACAGGCTACGATGACAGGACCCAGGAGAAAGGGGTGTATTTCTGGCTGCTTTTGCACATCCCATGTGTGGTAGGACAGTCACCAATACTTCCTTGAAATAAAACCTTTAGCCTACAAAGAGCTAGCTTTTTTCAGTTTGGGAAGATTCGTTCTTACATATGATTATATTATTTAGTTACACATTGCTTATAAGGCCTTAGCAAGAAGTTTAATGTTCAATCCGTCTTGTCCTCACAATTTGGCACGGAGACCGCGGTTCAGTGCCCAGTTGAAAAACTCTGTATAAAGTTTAGAGAATGAACTGGAAACCTTAGCAGATAGTCTGAAGTCTTTTGCAGATTAAGGTCAATTCTCCATGCAATCGTTTTCTTCTGTAAACTAGCTGAATTTTAAAATTTTTTATGCCCTTACTTTTATTGTTCATTTGTCACGTGGCAAACACTTCCTGCAGGCAGTTTGTCCAGGCTGGGATTTTATATAACCCAGGAAATAGAGCCGCCAGACCTGCAGCTCTGCAACGATTCTGCTCCCCCTTCCTGAGAGAAGCAGGCGCTTCAGAGATTTAAATATAAATGCAAAGACAGTGACAAATAAGTGGAAATAAATGTGTTTAATAGTTTGCCGGTGCACTCAGAATCATTCCATTTATTTAAAACTTTAGAGACGTGTGAAAATCCTATGTGGTTCAGAGCTCTTTTTATATAGCCGTTGAAAGATTACATAACATGCAATTTTGACTAAAAAAGATGCTAACTACTTGAGTCTTTCAAACTCTTCATTGTTTTATAATTAAATTTTCTCGCTTACAAATAACACACTCCACTTATAATTTATACTTTTAGCTAAAGTGAAAAGAGCTGCTTTCTTATGTTTCTACATAAAAACATGGACTTGATTTTGCTATTATCCTTCACTCTGACACTTGCTCTTATCGAGTTTTTCCCCCCACTCACGTTCCCTGAAAGACGGGGTCAGAGGGCACTGAAAAAACTTACATATTATCAGACTAAGTGTTAAAAAGAGAAACCAAGAATTACACACTTATTTAAAAAAATTTTCTTGAGATATAATACATATACCATAAAATTTATCCTTTAAAAGTGCACAGTTCGGGAATTCCCTGGTGGTCCAGTGGTTAGGACACCATGTTTTCACTGCCAGGGGCGCAGGTTTGATCCCTGGTTGGAGAAACAAGATCCCACAAGCCACGCAGCGCGGCAAAAGAAGAAATGCACAATTCAATGGCTTCTAGAGTATTAACAGGCCTCCACAACCATCACCACCATCTAATTAAAGAACATTTCATAACCCCCAAGGGAAACTCCATCCCCTCTAGAAGTCACCCCCATTCCTTCCGTGCCCCAGCTCCTGGCAAACACTAGCCTTCTTTCCATCTCTGTGAATTTGCTTACGCTGGATATTTCATATACATGGAATCATACAATGTGTGGTCCTCTGTGATTGTGTATTAGTACTTCATTCTTTTCATGGCTGAATAATATTCCATGGTAGAGATATGCCTTATTTTGTTTTTCTATCCATCAGTTGATGGACATTTGGGTTGTTTCCACTTTGGGGCTATTATTATATTGCTCCTTTGAACATTCAAATACAAGTTTTTGTGTGACTATACACTTTCAAATATCTTGGGTATATATTTAGTAGTAGAATTGCTGGGTTGTATAATATCTCTACGTTTCACTTTTCGAGGAGCTGCCAAACTCTTTTCCACAGTGGCTGCACCATTTTAAGATTCCCACCAGCAGTGCACAGAGTTCTAATGCCCCCTGTCCTTGTCTACAGTTGATGTTTTTGTTTTTTATTTTAGTCATCGTAGTGGTTGTGAAGGGGTATCTCATTGTGATTTTGGTTTGCATTTCCCTGTGACTAATGATGTTGAGCATATTTCCATGTGCTATCTGACCATTTGTGTATCTTCTTTAGAGTCATATCTATTCAAATCCTTTACCCATTTTAAAATTGGGTTATTTGTTGAGTTGCAAAAGTTCTTTATATACTCTGAACACTAGATCCTTACCGGGTACAAGATTTGCAAACATGTTCACCCATCCTGCAGGTTGGTCTGTTCACTTTCTTGATAGTGTTCTCTGAAGCACAAAAGTTTTTCATGTTGATGAAGTACAATTTATTTTTTTCTTTTGTTGCTTGTGTTTTAAGTGTCATATGTAAGAAACCATCTAAGCCTATCTAAGATCATAACGATTTACATTTATGTTTTCTTCTAAGAGTTTTACAGTTTTAGCTTTTACATATAGGCCTTTGATCTCTTTTGAGTTAATTTTTGTATATAGTGTAAGGTAGTAATTTACTTTAAATGTCCTTCACGTTGCTCTTAAACTTTTCCATATTTACAGGGAAACAGAAAATGATCCAACATCATTAATAGCATTAGAACACCTATAGAAAGAATCCTATCCTGTAACATTTCTAAGCACTTTGGAAGCTCAACATATCATATATAGAGAGAAAGAACTGACCCTTGAACAACTCTGGTGATAGGGGTACTGACCCTCTACATAGTTGAAAATCTGAGTATAACTTATCATCAGCCCTCTCAATATGTGGTTCCTCCGTATCCACAGTTCTGCATCCGTGGATTCAACCAACTGCAGATCACACAGTACTGTAGTATTTACTACTGAAAAAAATCCACACATAAGCGGAACCACCCAGTTCAAACTTGTGTCATTCAAGGGTCAAATATATATATACATATATATGATACATATAAAAATTATGATAACCTAGGGTTAGAAATCCAAAGAATACTAGGAAGAAAAGGTAGGAAATCAAGATTGGCCTCTTCAATGGCAGTTAAGGTCAGTTAATGTCCTAACTCCACCCAAAGGAGCGCTGTGTCTGAACTTGAATCAGATCTTGCTGTATTAAACCAGAGAAACACTGTGACCGTCATTAACCTTATTATTCTCATACTTTCCTCCTTTTGTCTAAAAAGGCAAATAAAACACACCAAGCATGGAGCTCCACAAACTCAAACATGTTACACGCTAAGTGAAAACAGAACACAGTAAACTGTGAAGTACTGATGTGCACTTTATATTCCGCTCTGTAAAGAATATACATGAAGGACTTCCCTGGTGGTGCAGTGGTTAAGAATCTGCCTGCCAATGCAGGGAACACGGGTTTGAGTCCTGGTCCGGGAAGATCCCACGTGCCGCAGAGCAATTAAGCCCATGCGCCACAATTACTGAGCCTGCGCTCTAGAGCCCACGAGCCACAACTACTGAGCCTGTGTGCTGCAACTACTGAAGCCTGCACGCCTAGAGCCCGTGGTCCGCAACAGAAGCCACCACAATGAGAAGCCCGCGCAGCGCAACGAAGAGCAATTAGAGAAAGCCTGAGCGCAGCAACAAAAAACCCAACGTAGCCTAAAATAAAATTTTAAAAGTTAAAAAAAAAAGAATATACATGAAACTGCATCTTTTCCTCCGTTACACAAATCATTACAGAAACTTTTCCATTTTTGACTCTGTTTATGACATATGCTTACTCTAGATTAGTGCTGTCCAATAGAACTTTCGGAGATGCTGGAATATTCTATATCTGTGCTGTCCCACACGGTGGCCGTCTGTGGCTATTCAGTGCTTGAAGTGTGGCTAGGCTGGCTGAGGAATTAAATGTTTAATGTTATCTAATTTTAGTTAAGTTAAATTTAAATAACCACAGGTAGTTGGTGGCTGCCCTGCCGATGCCACACCTTTATCATCTGGTAGCTACAATCTGCTTAAAAAAACAAATACATTTTAGAGTAGATGAGGCTGTCTACCGAAATTGTAAGCTATTTCAGAAAAAGGAAAAAGTTGAGATCTAGCTCCTGTGGTAATCTGTATTGGTTAATTTAAATAGTGATGCATCTCTCAAGACTCATTTCCTCTCTCTCTGCCAAAGAAAAGAATATATGCAGACTTCTGGCTGAATATATCCTATACGCTGCCAAGCATGTAACTAAAATTAAGCAAAAGTTTAATTGCTAATAGTTTTTTTTTATACCCTGTGAAAATCTTGGAAAGCACATAATCACATTCAGATAGAAATGTAGAACATTAGCAAGTTTGTCTGTGAGCAAAGAAACAGTACAGTGTCTGATATCTAGACAAAGAGTATAAAGCATTTTATAACATGGACCGGAGAAGAGAAAGGGGCCTCAGTGCTCTGTTCTAAAAACTATCTTGCTCACTTACTTAACACTTTAGTCTTCATGAGTTTGTGTGTATAATACAAAAATAAATTACTCATGCAACATACTATCTTGAGAATTGGAAAGAACTCTACAGACATAATTCCTTGTAGATAAAGAGATCATCCTTAATCTACTATGTGATTTTGATTTTTTCTTATAATGTAATTCCAGAAAATATTGACAGATATATTAATATCTAGAGAAAACAATTTCTTTACTCAAAAAGGAGTCCTGGCTATTGAACCAATATGTTATATGTAAATTATATGTCTGAAACTAATATGTTATATGTAAATTATATGTCTGAAACTAATATGTTATATGTAAATTATATGTCAATTTTTTAAAAGAAGAGTCCTGGTAAGATCCTAGTCTCCATTTCTTTCTTTGTTTGTTTACATCTTTATTGGAGTATAATTGCTTTACAATGGTGTGTTAGTTTCTGCTTTATAACAAAGTGAATCAGTTATACATATGTTCCCATATCTCTTCCCTCTTGCGTCTCCCTCCCTCCCACCCTCCCTATCCCACCCCTCCAGGCGGTCCTAGTCTCCATTTCTATTCCTGAGTAACACACAGAGGAGTGAACATTGCAATAGAAATATGACCAAATGAAAACAAACAAAGGCAACCTAATGCAGAAGCACTGAAAAAAAAAAAAAAGGTAGGTCCTTTCTTCTCAGGACTAGAACAGAGTCTGGTGAGGGTCCACAGGCAGTGCTCAGGGACTTAAGAACTGCCAAATAATATGCTCTGAAATGTAGAAAGCAAACACGCAGAAAGGTGTTAAATGGGAAATGCCAGTCTCCCTGCCAACCCCCAATCTCCATATCCACTGCCTAGATAAAACAATATTTCCAGGCTTCCCTGGTGGCGCAGTGGTTGAGAATCTGCCTGCCAATGCAGGGGACACGGGTTCAAGCCCTGGTCTGGGAAGATCCCACATGCTGCGGAGCTAGGCCCGTAAGCCACAACTACTGAGCCTGCGCGTCTGTAGCCTGTGCTCTGCAACGAGAGGCCACGACAGTGAGAGGCCCGCACACCGCAATGAAGAGTGGCCCCCGCTTGCTGCAACTAGAGAAAGCCCTCGCACAGAAATGAAGACCCAACACAGCCAAAAATAAAAATAAAATAAATAAATTTAAAAATAAAATAGTTGCTTATTAAAAAAAAAATTTCCCCCTTTATCCTTCCAGAATGTTCTCTGTGCAGATAGTCATACACAATAGGCAGTCTTTTATTTCAACAAGTTAGGTAAGTTTCACAAGCTTGAAGATGTGCTCTGAATTTCCACCCTAGAAACAATGGAGTCACTTTGGACTCCTACTTCCCCTCCTGTTCATACAACACACAGCCCATGCTCCCGGGAGTGGGCAAGAGGGGTGTCATCTCAGGCTTGGGTTTCATCACCTCTGCTCTAAAAATATTTATTAGCCTTCAAGCTGGACTCTACACCATCCTCCATGTCCCCGCACAGTGAGGGCTCTAAAACACAGGTGTGTCACTTCATTCTCTAACCATGTGATGTCATGACATCACCTGCAGGAGAAAATGCAAAGTTCAGGAGCACAGCACTGGGACCCCTGGCTGATCCTTCCCAGGCGCACCCATCGCTGCTGCTAATGTGCCCAGTCCACGCCTCTGCCTCGAATTTCCTTCCCATTCATCCTGCTGTCGGTCCCTCTGGCCTGCAGTCCCTGTTCCCTGCCAGGCACACCCTCATTCATGCTCCTAACGTGGCCCACTGCAGTTGGTAAAATTTGATTGATAGATTGAGTTTTCCAGGGCAGGGCTCCTGTTTTGTTAATATTTTTACCTGTTGTGCCCAGTACAATCTGTGGCTGAATGACAGGACGCCAGATATTTGCAGCCTCTGTATTTATTAAATGGTGAGGAGAGCCCGAGAGCCTCTAGGGGGTCGCTATGGAATAAGCGAATATAAAAATCCGCGGGAGCTGAACCAGCTTCATTGTGTTGTGTCTGCAGAGCCCCGGGGGCCCAGGAACCAGTTCTGGCAGGGCTGCATCTCATCACACAGGACACCGACTGCTAAACCACACTGCAAAGCCTCTCACAGCTGTTAGTGTTCGCACAGCTCCATTTTGCTATTAGCCCCACAGGCTTGTGAGTGGTTCCAGTGCAACCCGCACTTTTAATGCTTCCAGGCTCATCAGCATAAGCCCGATTTCACAGATCCAACAACCGGATTCCGATACGGGTGAAGTGACCAGAGAGAGATTTCTGCTCACTCCCATGAAATAAACAGGAAATAAAACTTACTCCCTCAAAGCTTATGTTCCTCAAGAATTCTGTAAATAAAACAAATAATACATTTGTGACAATGGCAAATAATATAATTTCAAGATCCTGATCTCACCTCTACCAAATCTCCACTTAAAAAAAAGGAAGGAAGGAAGGAAGGAAGGAAGGAAGGAAGAAAGAAAGAAAAGAAGCAAACAAAGCAAAAGGAAAAATTTTAAAGCCCTGCTTCTCTCTCCTACCTCATTAGGCCCTAGGTTGTAAGCTGGTGGCAGTCCTGGGAAGTTTGTGGACTGTGTAACCTTGCCTGCACTAGAACAGCACGAGGGGCCTAACGACAGCCACACTTGGTCAATTGTAGTGGAACTGGACTGTGGACTGCGTCCATCTGACTGGCTGGGGCTGGTGCACCAGCTGGGAACGTGTAGCTGGTGGGTTCTGACTGACGTCAGGGGAGGGCTGCTGGGTTTATTTTCAGAAGTCGCCTTGCTCCCCCACCAGAAGTTTAACATTCACGCCACCATATATATTCTATTGTGTTTGAAAATATTTCTTTAAAAGATCCACCTTAAATATTCATATTTCTGGGAAACTGAAATGATGTTTAACTCTGATAATATTTAAACAAATACAAACTGCTTTTAGTCCCATTGGCAAGACAAAGAATAAAGCATTGTGTGATTTGAAAAAGTCTGACAAGGAAACTACCAACTATTTTATAGGGATTATTTTTCATGTTCAAATAGGATACACTTTGGTTATTATGCAGCATAATTAGACTAAATGCTCCTTTAAGGTTCCTCAACATTTTCATATCCACCTTTCACCTATAGTAAAGCCCTAAGAAAGAGAAGGAAGAAACCCAACCCTTTAAACTTTAACTCCTCTTTCAAAACCCTGCTGCTTCCTAGTATCTATTTTAAACATCACATCGCATCACATCCAAAGTTCTCACTGCGGCATCCGGGACCCTCCTCTGCCAATTTCCATTCAGTCCTTCTGAAACGCTGGTCCTTGCCTGATGGGGACCCACTTTGCGTGGTGAGCAGCTGGACCTCGCAGGGCTGCTTTCCTTCACGGGGTCTCATCACCTTATCTATAAACATGGGAGGCTGGGTGACCTCTAGGTTCCCTTTCTAACTCTATGATCTAGTGATTATGACCACTTCTTATTGCAATATTAATTAGTACTTTACTCTCCAAATGAGTCTAGTTGGGAAAACAGGGTAGGAGGAGAGGGGCGCAAGGGCTCTGACCCCCTTTTTTTCCTATAATAACTGAGGAAAGATTGTGCTTGTTGATTTTGATGGGGAGCAAAGACTTGGACAGAGTGAAAAGTCTGAAGGACAGTCTATTTCAGCAGCAGCAATGCTGGGATATTCGGAGGCATGCACTGTGACATGGACGCACAGCCCCCAGCCCTGCAAAGCACACACATTCCTGGACTTGCCTGTGAACCAACCATCATTTTCACAGAAATCAGTAAAGCGAGTTCTTCATCCCTAGAAACCTGATTCTTTCAACAAACTCATTTTTATCATTTCCCTGGGCCAAATCACTTTTTAATAGGCAAAATGATCTGTGAAAGCATGCATCCCTCTGAATTTTTGTTTTTTTTATTACTTCAGGTTCAAGTTAATGAGCTTTTACTTATTTCTATTCAAATAGCACAAATTATTATTTTTAAAATATGCACATGCATAACTGGTCTCTTCCATCCTTGGCAGAAGAAATAATCACTTTTTTTCTTGAAAATATTTCTTTTTTACTTATTTGAGAAATGCATGTTGACATTATGGGTCCTCTTAGAAGTTTCCACATCGAAATAATGTTCAGGATAAAGTTTGCCTCGCGTTGCTAGGAGAGACAATATTTGAAAAGCTGTTCTTATATTTTGCAATGACAACTTGTTCCCTATCGCTTCATTACTTTTTTCATATTCTCAAATAGAAGTATTAGCTTAAAAAACAGAAAACACTTCTAATTTTCAAATATTTATTTTTTCTTCCTACAGAGAAAAGTTCAGATCTTCAACTTTAGTAACTTTGACCAGGACACAGCCAAGAACCAAAAATAAGACAGAAAAGAGGCCACTGACTCAAATTTAGGCATTAAATGAGTTCCCCACTGATAGAAGGCTAGTTTCGGTTTAATAGTTTATGGTCAAAATTTCCAAGTAACGGCCTATTAAGAAGCAGGAAAGAGAAGGAAGGAGAGGGTTTCCAGAATCTTAACCAAGGATGAGAGCAAAAAGTGACTTTGTCAGTGTGACAATAAGTAAACAGACAGAAACACCATAAAATCTAGATATAAGAAAAAAAATCACATGGGGCCATCAGCGCAACAGGGAAAACAGCTCTCAATCCTGGAAATTTTTTTTTTTTTTTTTGCTGTACGCGGGCCTCTCACTGTTGCGGCCTCTCCCGTTGCGGAGCACAGGCTCCGGATGCACAGGCTCAGCGGCCATGGCCACGAGCCCAGCCGCTCCGCGGCATGTGGGATCTTCCCGGACCGGGGCACAAACCCATGTGCCCTAGCATCGGCAGGCAGACTCTCAACCACTGCGCCACCAGGGAAGCCCAACCCTGGAAAATCTTAAACCATATGATTCAACAAGTATGTTCAACATGTTTCAGGGGTTTTATGTTTGTCTTTTGTTTTTATTTTTAAGGCTGAGATTGTTTAAGACATTATTTCAGAAAGACTACCATCAAAAAAAGATCTGGCATTTCAATTGTCTGAGAAATTCACTTCCATATAACCAGTCTCTTCAAGAACCCCCAATAAATGGAGACCTTTTAAATTTAAACACTCTCTCCCTCTGAAAGCCAGATAGAAAGAAAAAAGTAAAGTAAGAAGTCAATGTAAAGTGAAAGAACTTCAAGTGTGAAGGTAGATGGATGTGACATGGACGCGATTATCTTTAATTTTGTGCTTTCTTTTCATCTCAATTTCACTCTAAAAATAACTATTAAATAGCAAGGTTCTTAGGAATAGATTTGCAACACTAGAAATGAGAAATATCTCTTTTAAGAGAATGCTGAGGGGAGAAAGCAAATTGCAGGGACATATAGAAATAAATATGAGTTTTTAGGTGTATTTTTAAAACACACGTAGAACGACTACATAATATATGTTCTTGAATATGTATGTAACAGTTTAATAGAATGGCCTGGAAAATAACAGACCAAATTCCTAATAGTCATTGCTCTGGAGAGTCAGGAGAGGGCTGGGCCTCAGGATCAGAAAGAAATTCCGGGCTTCCCTGGTGGCACAGTGGTTGAGAAGCCGCCTGCCAATGCAGGGGACACGGGTTCGAGTCGTGGTCCAGGAAGATCCCACATGCCACGGAGCAACTAAGCCCGTGAGCCACAACTACTGAGCCCGCATGCCACAACTACTGAAGCCTGAGCACCTAGAGCCCGTGCTCCGCAACAAGAGAAGCCACCGCAATGAGAAGCCCGTGCACCACAACGAAGAGTAGCCCCCGCTCGGTGCAACGAGAGACAAGCCCAGGCACAGCAACGAAGACCCAACGCAGCCAAAAATAAAATAAATAAATAAATAAATTTTAAAAAAAGAAAGAAATTCCAATGTTACTGATAATCTTTCCTTTACTTGAAAGAAAAAGATTGTTTCTTTTTTCTTTATTTGAAAGGAAAAGATCATTACTTGGAACTATTGTGACAAAATTATAACACAATTCTGGATGGCTGAAATACAGCTCTGTTTTATTACTTTCTTTAATTTTCTTTTTTTAGTTTTTTGTTGCTTTAATTGTTCTAAAAAAATAAGCATGAAAGAACCCTCTCTGGGCATGACACAGAATGGCCATGACTTTGAGGACAGTCAGGGGCTAGGTACTTTACTTTACTTTTGGCACCTTTCCGTATCATTATTTAGAAAAGAAAAGTTAAGACAAACCACAAGCAGCCTGGGAAATGGTGTGAGGCTGAGTGATGTGGAAGCTGATGCTGCTTATTGGTGGTCTTTGGAAACAATCCACATTCTACTAAAGACAAATGTGGATACTTCCAGCAGGCCAAGTGGAAAGTTTTTTCTAGTTTATCTCAGTAATATTATCAACAACACAGTCAATGGGGAAAACAAGAGCAAACCATTCAAAACCATTTCAGAATTGGCTTGTTGCTACAACAAGCATGGTAATCACTGCCGTGGAGAGGATGCCAGGTAGAACTCCAACCTCTTCAGAACAGCTGACGTTTTCCTAACATGTAGAGTGGCCATAACGACCACTTTGGCCGCACAATACCATCCATCGTTAACACTTCCTTGGCAACCATTTAACACCCTGACTTTTAAATCATCCATTATTTTGGCAACAGGAAGAATATTTGCTGTTTATGAACTTTTAAAAGATCATCAGCTGAAAACAAGCCTGCTTCCTGTGACTCACCACCTCCCCTATTCATGAAACGTACCCACTACTCTGAGGACGTACAACCTAATTCCTTGAGGAAAAAATAACATACTGTTTGCACCTTTAATGGGAAAATAAAATCTTACTTTGGGGATATTAGAAAAAAGTCCTAATGTTGACTGCCCATATTTTATTCCTCTGCTACTGATTAATAGAAAGAATGAAACTGATTGAAAACAAATCATTTTGTCGAAGCAATTTTAAGCATTTTGGTTTACCTTTTAAGGTTAGTTATTAAAGTATGCCTGTAAAGCTCATAGTTAGCAAAAATACAAAATTAATTCATATTCAACTTTCAACTAGTATTAGATTTTAAGACTTATACTTAATTTTCAGCTGGAAAAAAATGACCAATATTAGTATTACTTCCAGAAAGGGATGGTTTCATATTCTTATAAAATTCACTTGAATAATAAATTTAATCAGCTTTCACATTGCCAATGTCTTCAAATAATTTTACCACATTGGTATATCTGAGAAGAAATCAGAGAGATTTGCCAATAGTATTGAGATGCTTTTATTTATTAACTATTTTCAAAACCTTCTACTTGATGAGAAGAAAATACTCAAACTGTTTCTCATCAAAGTTTTGTAGCTATGAAATCCACACTAATTAAAATAAACTCATTTTCAGAATGAGTCCTGTTAATTTTATAAACCAAGTAGCTTTTTCTTACTAATTATGCATATATATAATAACACACATTTAAATTTTTCTAAAGTATAAAATGGCTAAAAAGTAAGAAAATTTGAGACCAAACATACGAAGTCTCTCTGCTTCCCTCTTCTTCTGGTGGATTATAGTGACGTCCAAATAGATCCAACAAGTTCAGAAGTTGGTACAGTCACTGGTCATTTCTGCTCATTTCTATGAATTCAAAAGACTGCAGTAAAATATACAAGGCAAATGAATGTTTATAAATATAAAAGAATTGTTTTCACTCTAACTCCTTACAGAACAGGGAATTTTTTATATACATATAATTATTAGCAGTAATTGACCTTAACAATGGCATTACTTACTTTAAATTAACTTTTGTGAACTCTCTCAAGTTCACAAAGCCTTTCCATGCACTATTCTTCACGGTCTGTGGTTGAACTGCCCTCCTCCCTCCTTCCCCTTCCCTCTCCTTCCCTCCCTCCTTCCTTTCCATCCCACGAGGGCCTTGTATTCAGCTCTGAAAACGTTTAGGAGGCCGTGTCCCTGATCCCTGAGAAACTCACAGGCAAGTCAGCAGAGTGGAGGGGGGTTAGCAGGGCACGTATCATTCCATTTAGAGACAGGGAAACTGAGGTTCAGAGAGGGTGAACAACTACCTAAGGTTTGTTCAAATCAGCAGCAGGACTTAAGTCTCCTGGCTGTTTTTCCAGCAAGATTTTTCCCTCCACGTAAGGATGCATATAACAAAATTAATCATATGTATGTGTGGGTTTTTTCCTCTCATTCTCTCCACTTTAAAAATAAGGAATGGGACTGAGTGAACTGATGAGGATGATTATAATTTTTGTGACTTTCTGTTTGAATAAAAAAAAAATCCCACAAGGACTCAGGGGCAAAAAAGCATACAAATCAATTTTCACAGCAAAGTAAAGGAGCTGCTGCAGTGGAGGATTCCTGGACTGAATGTCAATATTATGACATAGTGTGAGTGTGTTTCGTGTTTGGTAATTGCAATCATTGCTTTTGTTGTGGTCATCCATTTACAGTGCTTGGTGTCAGTTTATTTACCTCTTGTAAAAATAAAATACAGGGCTTCCCTGGTGGTGCAGTGGTTGAGAGTCCGTCTGCCGATGCAGCGGACACGGGTTCGTGCCCCGGTCCGGGAAGATCCCACATGCCGCGGAGCAGCTGGGCCCGTGAGCCATGGCCGCTGAGCCTGCGCGTCTGGAGCCTGTGCTCCGCAACGGGAGAGGCCACAACAGTGAGACGCCCGCGTACTGCAAAAAAATAAATAAATAAATAAAAATAAAATACAGTGTGTGTGTGTGTGTGTGTGTGTGTGTGTGAAAAAAGAGCTACTTCTTTTGCAA
Organism: Lagenorhynchus albirostris; assembly: GCF_949774975.1. Lineage (NCBI taxonomy): Eukaryota > Metazoa > Chordata > Mammalia > Artiodactyla > Delphinidae > Lagenorhynchus > Lagenorhynchus albirostris. The sequence goes on along the minus strand of NC_083106.1, from coordinate 3,288,425 downwards.
GCTCCAAGTGCATACAAATAAGTTTTTTCTCTTGTTAAAAAAAATAAAAATTAAAAATAAGGAGCAGTGGGTATGATGTAGGGAGGTAAGGGAAAGAGAGTCTGGATTCTGCTCCCCTGTTATCTTCAAAACACGAATCAATGTTGGTATCTGGTGCTCTCCAGTTTCCTGAAGAGCAGTGTTGGGTCCAGTGTTAGTTGCAGCTGAACCTCGGCTTCCCTCCCTAGGACTGGCGTGTGCGGGTGGGATGGAGGCAGGCTGGCACTGCAGATGGGGTGGCCACCGGGTCGGAGAGTGGACTCAAGGTTGCGTTGGAGTAGCAGAAAAGCTGCTTTCCTAGAATGTAATTTATTTGAGGAGGCATAGAGGGAGACGGGACAAACATCATGGGTCTTCAAGGGAGGCAGTGGACTGATTTTTCTCCTGAGAAATGAGCGGTTTCTCTCTGCTACTATCATAGTTTTCACATATGACCCTTTTCTAAGGAATGGTTGTGACCAAGGCACTGATGATTTAACCCAGTGGCCCCCACACTTTTTTGGCACCAGGGACCCATTTCGTGGAAAACAATTTTCCACAGATTGGAGGCGATGGTTCAGGTGGTCATGCGAGCCATGGGGAGCGACAGATGAAGCTTCGCTCCCTTGTCCACCGCTCACCTCCTGCTGTGCGGCCCGGTCCCTAACAGGGGTTGGGAACCCCTGATTTAACCCATGAGAATACAGCCAGAGCCTCATCTTTGCGATCAACGGCAGTGTACCTCTAGGAAGGATAAACTATGATTTTGAGTCATTCTAAGCAGGAACGTAAATCTGGTGAACTTTCTGTTAAATACAGGTAGGTGCTCTCCTGTTACCATCCCTAGTCTAGGGAAAGTACCAGACGTGCAAAACCACTCAGAAGATGGATAAGATGGAAAGGGTCTCTTCCCCCGGGACATCTGCATTTATTGTTATTTAATATTTAATGCACACAAAAGAATGTCTGTATAAAGCACAGCAGTAAGTTATGAAGCATGAGAATAAATGGACCACTGTGAGTCAGTCATCAAACGCAGAACGGGAACAAGGTTTCTCATTGCCGCGCTAGCCTGCTCCTCCCTGCTCCATCTCCAACTTCTCCCCAGAGGGCCTCATTTTCTGAAATTTGGGTTAATCATTACCTCCTTTTAAAGAAAGCATTTTGGGACTCCACTGGTGGTCCAGTAGGTAAGACTCCACACTCCCAATGCAGGGGACCTGGGTTCAATCCCTAGTCGGGGAACTAGATCCCACATGCCACAACTAAGACTTGGCACAGCCAAAATAAATAAGTAAATACATATTTTTTAAAAAGAAACCATTTTTATCACATATATATGTACGTCTTGAATGATCCATTGTTTAGCTTTGCTTGGTTTGGGGTTTCAACAATGTCACCATAATCATAATATGCTAGTTTTCACTTAGCATTCTGTTTCTAAGATTCATCCACTTTATAGAGTGTAGATGACATAGCCATTTTCACTTTTGTCTAACGTTCCACTCTGCGAATAAAACAATTTTTATTCCTCCATCCTCCTGTTGATGGACTTTCGGGCTTCCTCTAAAGCCACTGGACACATCCCTGGACCCCTAGCAGATCTGAATTCACTTTCAACTGTCATGATGCAGTATGGGTTCCTGTCTTGCAGCTGTCTTTCACCTCCTACCTTCCCACGTGGCCACAGCAAGCTGCTTCTCCCACTTCCCCCTCCTTCTCTGATTTGCTGAGAAAGGACCATTTGCCACCTTCCAATTCACTGCTGCCTATGCCCTGCACCAGTCCACACACAGTCACAGAGCATACATCATGCCCTGCTTGTCTCTTAAAGGATGAAAAGCTTAACAGGGCCGTTCCACACCACCCTCACTCCACATAACCTCTCATATAGCATTCTGATCTCACCACACCTCTTCCATTCTCTTCATCATCTGTGACGCGCCCCACAATGTCCTGCCACGTTCCCACCGACCTCCAGGATGAGGTCAGGGCCCTCCTTGCACTTTTCCACTCCACCCTTTTTGCTGACATCTTTCTGGCCCTCAGCATCATTTCACTTACCCATTAATGAATCATCATATGCTCTAACTCTGAATAAATGATTTTTAAGAACTCATGTGACCTTCATCTTGATCCTGCAATATACTGCCTTGGAAGACCTTATAAGCACTTGAGGAAACTTCAACCCCAGCATTCAGAACTCACCACATTCTCAATTCACCACAACCATCTCACCTGCTACTTCATATAGTCTCACACCTACAAAATCTGCTCTTGTATTCAGTCAACAAACATATATATATGTGAACTTGAGAGAGTTCACAAAAGTTAATTTAAAGTGAGTAATGCCATTGTTAAGGTCAATTACTGCTAATAATTATTATATGTACGTAAAAAATTCTGTGTTTTGTAAGGAGTTAAAGTGAAAGCAATTCTATTATATTTATAAACGTTCATTTGCCTTGTACATTTTACTGCAGTAGCTTGACTTCACAGAAATGAGCAAAAATGGCCAATGACTGTACCAACTTCTGAACTTGTTGGATCTATTTGGATGTCGCTGTAATTCACCAGGAGAAGACAGAAGCAGAGAGACTTAGTATGGATATTCTCAAATTTTCCTAATTTTTAGCCTTTTTATACTTTGGAAAAATTTAAATGTGTGCTCTACATATGTGTGTGTGTGTGTGTGTGTGTGTGTGTGTGTGTATATATATATATATATATATATGGAGAGAGAGAGAGAGAGAGAGTGATGTTGACATACAACTGAATAAGACATGATTCTTGCCCACAGGGGGCTCACAGTAAGTGGGGCATGCAGGAACACAGACAGACAACTATAAACTGCTCTGGTGAGTTCAAAGACAGAGAAGCATTCTATTAAAGGGCACACCTGGGAAGGACACCTACCCTCTTCAGGGCTGGGGGAGGAGGTGCTCAGTGACAACTTCCTGGAGGTGAGTGGGATCTGGCAGAGCAAAGAGGAAGAGTCTATTTTATAGAGAAGGAAAAACACGAGCAAAGGAAATAAGGAAATAAGAGAAACATATCATGGTGAATGTGTGGAACTTCAAATTATTCCAGAACTTCTCTACCACCTCTTCTGAAACTGCTCCTTCCATAATCCTCTCCCTCTCACGTCAACACCTCTCTTCCTCTGGCTCATTCTTTTCAGTCTACAAGACTTTCTAGGTCTCCATTCTTCTAAATGATCCTCCCTCAACCCTGCCGTCAGCTCAGGGGAAAGTCCTCTACAGCTGCTCACCACCTCTACCCACCATGGAGCCGTGATCCGAGAGTGGGGCAGAGACTACCACTGCCCTTTTCTCTTTCTATCCTCCCATTGGCCCAAGACATGGGAAGCATTATGCAGGATACAATCCAAAATTACTCGGCACTCAAAAACCAGGAAAATCTCCCTTTTTGCATCGGGAAAGACAATCAATCAACCAACGCCAAAGCAAAGAGAACACAGATGTTGCTATTCAAATACATCAAAGCAGCTGTTACACAGAAAGGATTTGGAATTTTAAATTTATCTTGTATAAGAGAGTCCATGCTACTTGGAATAAGTTCCCTTTCTCAGGACAGATGCCTGTCTTGCCTCAAGTCTGAATGTTTTATTGCCTTTTATGTCCTCTCCTTATATTCAATTTTCCCCTTCTCAGATTATTCACATTTGTATCTCTAAGTGGTACAAGTTTGAATTCAATTGCAAAGTGCCTTGAGTTTGTCTAAGGAAACTGAAACTTGACAAATAATAAAAATACAAAAACAGAAAAACAATCTTATTCCGAGCATTCCAGTTTTAATGCTCTCAGATGACCAAATCAGCCTTCAGAGCGTTCTCTGTCCTACTTCTCACTTTACTTGTGGTGTGACCATGTTCACTATAATCTCAAAGGAGAAAAAAAAAGCCTTGTAAAGAAAGCAAAAACAATGACAAATAATAAAAATAATAATGTCTAGTAACTTTTTTTTGCCTCAACATTCAGGGTGAAAATGCAATAAAATAGTCTTTAATATTCAGAAAGGCCAGTCATTTTCTTTCAAAACGTAATTGAAGTTTCATGCTTAATGAATCCCAATATGGAAAATAACAGAGATGCTGAATCTAGTAAAGTGACAAAAATGCGTTTGTAACAATTATCTTCATACCAAACCAAAACGGGTAAATCATAAGAGAACAGTTAATAACCCCCTAATGTGATTAATTTGAAATGCTGCACTTTCCAGATAATACATTAGAGCCTGCGTTACAGAAAAAAAAAAAAAAGAAAGTCTGTGAAAGTTATAAATGGAAAATGGTAAGTAAAATAGCACAGTTCTGCAGATGCCCAGCAAATACCATCCGACACTGGGTTCTCAGGAGGATGGAGAGCAAATTGACAAGCCCAGGAAGGCAGATGCCTGGTTAACAACGTCCACGCCAGAGGACAGCATCATCTATGAGGATTTATTCCAACCATCTCTGCGCTCTTCATAGTCACCAAATCCTCATAATAAATAACTACTGAGGTTACGTGCACAAGGCACAGTACCGAGCTTCACCTTCCCGCATTGGTGTCGTCTGTTGGTCTGAATTTGCCGGAGGTCTCTGACTCTCAACTCTTCTGCTGTAATATCTGATACTGACTGTGCTCTACTTAGCATTTGCTTGTTGTTGAACTTTCTGTATTTGTTTGGTGTCTGACCATGGGCAGGTACAACTCTGGGTGATGCTTTGCTATTCCTTATTTGGTGCATTCAGCCCCAAGACTGGGTATCGGTGCAGAATGAACCAAAAAGAATTCACAGAGATGCAAAGACAATAATATTATCATCCTTTCAGGGGTTTATGTAGTAGAGAAGATGAAGTACACACACACTAACCATCACATTAAGGTGAGAGCTTATGGTCAGCAGGATAAGGACCCCTCCCAAATGAAGTCCATGTCCTAATTTCTGGAAACTGTGAATGTTACCTAATGTTGCAAAAGGGCCTCTGAAGATGTAATTAAGTTACAGATCTTGAGATGGGGACATCATCCTGGATTTATCAGGTGGGCGCAATGTAATCACAGGGGACCTTAAAAGTGGAAGGCAAAGATAGAAGGAGAGACAGTGGGAGACTTGACTATGGAAGAGGAGGTCAGGGTGATATTCCATGAGAAAAACTCGACCAGATGTTGTGGGCTTTGAAGATGGAGGAAGAGGCCTACTAACACCTTGATTTAGCCCAGTGGGACCGGCGCTGAGCTGGTTAACTCACAGAACTGTAAGGTAATAAGTTCTTGTCGTCTTAGTCCACTACATTTTTGGTTATCTGTTACATCAGCCATAGCAAATAATACATTGTCCCAAATTAAGAGCAAAAAAGTCCACAGAAGGGAGAAATATGCAGGAATGTGGGAATAAAGGTAGTTGATCTGCTGTCTAAACTAAGTGTAATCTGAAAGTTCTAATTAAAGTATGTTCACCTTGAAGTCCTTAAATCAAAAGTTTCTTAATAATTCAAAATTTAATCACGAAGTTAGCATATAGCTCAGTAAAAGGACTAAAGTCATGTGAATCACTGACAAGTTAATTGGCCTCCGGGATTTCACTGTCATCCTCCCCGTGAATTTGATTTATTGCTTCAGAGAAATGATATTACTAATTTAAGTCTGCCTCCCAGGCATTGCCATAGACACACCACCTTATCTCATCTCAAGTCACAGAAATTGATTTGGTCACCCTAACTGAAAATCACTCTATAACCTAGTCAGAGGGTCTAGAGTGGGGACCAGGTGTGGGAAATCTGATTAAGTGGATTACAAACTGCCCCAAAAATAGATTGAGCCCAGTGGCAGCTCTGACGTGTCCAAGCATTACACTCAAAGTTAAAGATCAATATGGTTTCACTGTGTTTCATTTGACCTTTCAGAGATGAACACTGGACTCAATTACCCAACCCTCCCCTGTCATTTCCTGTGGAACTTGGAACTCTGCTAACTCAATCCATCATATTTCCCCTGGGTCCACATATAACGTAGTATCCATCATAAACTAATTCTGAAACTAAGACGCCTATTCAGAAGAACATCGAGAACCACATCTTATTGTGTGCCCAGTGACATCTTTACTGCCTCTACAGCTGCCTCATGACCTAATTGATACCCGTTGTGTGGAACAGTAAATCATGTAGTCAAATTTCCAAAGTAAATTATGTACAATTTTTAAATGCTGCTGAATACAAAGAAAAGAACAAAATGACCTATATAAATATAGATTTTAGTATGTTATTTTCATATTACTGCAGGTTTTAAACACCTACTTTGTAATACTCTCTGATGTTTCACACACACTTTCTTGCCTTATAAATTGATGAGTAAATGACTTACATACTCTAAAAAACTATGTAGTCCTTGAAGGCAGTAACCATTTTATGGCTCCCTGGCAATCTGAAATAAAGTATTCAGTTAGCAAGGGCTTGGTGAGTATCTGCTTAACTGGAGATAAGAAAACTCTACAGGAGAGCATCTTATCATAACCATCCAGCTGCACAGACCCAGGGGGCTGTTACAGAATATAATGTAAGTTACTATCACAGTCATAACTTTACTTTGATTTTTTAATGTGTGTCCTATCAGTCCTACTAGGGTATATTCTTTTTAAAGGTCAGGAACAGATAGTTTAGATTTTTATCCTCTACCATAGCATGTAATGTGGCACAGTTTTACTCATTCATACCATTTCTACAGAATGAATGAATAATATTAAGAAACAGTTATGTGTACAATAAAAAAGAGGTCACCTTTTCAGACTGAGGCTTTTTAGTAGTTTGATAATTCTTTTTTAAGCCTGGTTTCTAGAGGAGTGATGGGCATTGATCATAGAAGAGAAGAAGAAGATTCTTTTCAAGAAGAAAGATTTCTTTCCCAGAAGCACAGAAGGAAAGCATCAGGGCATGGCAAGACTATTGGTTTAGAGAAATCTCACACTCAGTACTAAAGTGTCATAGAATCGTTGCTCCACAAACTTTTAACTGGCTGTTGCTAGGTCAGTTTAAAGAGTCTGAAAAAACACTGTTTGAGAACCAGGAGTGATGGAAGAGAGTCCATCTAATTACACCCCATTCATTTTAGAGAAGAGGGAATTAGAACAGAAGAGTTAAGCGACTTGTCAAGTTCCACCTGCTAGTTAACTTGAAAGCCAGGAGCAACCCAGGTTGACGATATGAAGTGAATGAACTGGTGTCAGGAGAAAGTGAGAGAAGGCAATGCAGGTACGAAAGTGTGTCTGTAGCTCATCTGACTAGTAATGCGCCTACTTCAGTGTGGTGTAAAACTAACTTTATTGGCCCTCAGGACTGTTTATCAAACAACCCACTCCCATGTCCACCTTGTGGGTGTTTGCCCTCTCCTTTCTACTTTTCTTCATTAACTTCCTGCTTGTGTGCTTACTCTACTGGTCTTTCTATTTGACAATTAAATCCTTTCTTTTCTTTTCAATTTTTAGCCCTTTCTACAAAGGTAAGGAAATTAAGAATTGATATAAATTGAATAAAATTAAATAATTCAAACTTTCATCTTCCAATATGGAATAATATAGAACAAAAGATGAAATGAAAGGTATTGTTTCTATTTTTAATAGGAGTTAAATGTAAAAAATAGCAAGTGATGCTAAAACTCTTATTTAAATGTGCACTTGAAAATCACCATCCAAATAGCAACCTTCTAGTGAAGTTCCAATGTCCCCAGTAATTTTCTTTTTGTTTTTTTCTCACACAGACCAAGTTAGCTGGTCAGAGGGTGGGAAAATGATGGATATTGGGATAGACAAGGTAGATTGGGTTTGAGTGGCGATGACTGTAACAGGATTTAGGTGGAAACTGTACAGACAAGATGGGATGAAGATAAGTAAAGGTGACTGTTGGTATATAATTGCTTTAGTCCCATTTGGACAAGTTCAAACGAGGTCAGGTAGAGTTGGGGCTGGGACTTTTCAGTACCAGGGAGAACTCCTGGTAGATTGGTACCTGTGGGAAGACCTGAAGCAAATGTTACCCTTTAACCTCCGAAAGTCTCACAGGTCCTCTATTATAATAAGCCCTAATGCCAGAAGAAGAAGGATGGATTACCATCCATGTAAAATCCAAGACTTAAAACTTAGTGGGATAATTCAACCTCCTTGTAAACTTCAAAGAGACTCTGCTTTGCTTTCTACAAGTTATGTGGCACTAAACACCTTGTGCAGTTGTCCCAACCCCAGTCTCCCCATCTGTTAAATGGTCCTATGATACCTTGTGAGAGCTGAGGGAGGCTGTTTACATTAAATGCACCCACTGGGGCTGTGATGTCACAAGTTCCCCACACCGCTAACCTCTACCTAAGGATGAGCAGTTCTACAGCTCTGCAGGCCCGCATCCCTCCCAGCTTTGCTCCAGTTCACGCTGCCATACTGAGGGTCTCTTGACTGTGACATGATAGTGTTTTCTCCCCAGTCCACACTCAGAGTTTAGGAAAGGTATCCTTTCTTCTCTCCCTTGCAGGGACATGGTGAGCAGAATCTCTTCAACCACACTCCAGTGAAATATGTGTTTTCAGAGACTTCGTACTTTGGAGCTCATCTAACTCTCATTCTCCCCCCCGCGTGGGGTTCTGCAGCCAGCTCTGCGGGGCATAGGTCTAACACTCCCATCATGGGGTACAAACCCTCAATGATTTCCTGCTGTTACAGGCCTGACAACATAGCCCTCACCATGTAGCCCTGCCTGTCTGCTGAAGGTGGGCTCGTCTCCTGCCCTCCAACACCGCCGTCAGTGCCACAGAAGAGCCGCCTTCCTCCATGTGCCCAGACCCGGCATGCGGTGTTCTCAGGCCTGGAATGCTGTCCCCTCCCCACCTGCCCTAATCCACTGAAGACAAATGTGACCACTTTCAGGAATCACCAACCATTCAGAGCAGGGTTCCAACCTCTAATATGAATTCCTCAGTCAGACAGAAAGATGTCACTGAAGTTGCCCCTTGTGTTCTGCCTCTTGCTGGATCAAGGGGAGAGAGGGCATCTCCTAAAAGGGTGCAGAGAGGAGCACACGTGCATCGGCACTGCCCCCACCGCGGTGAAACACCCTTGTCCAGGTCTCCCTTGTAGCCCCTTCCAATAGCAAGTCATCAGCGCTCACCCTGCGCCACTCAGGAGCCCCTGGTAGTGGTACACCCCCTCCCTGAGATGTTTGTTTGCTTCCAGGATGCCACTCTCCCTGGCTCTTCTTAGGAACTTGCACCTTTCCCCCCAGCCTCCACTGCTGGATCCCTTTCATTGCCCCAAATTCCACAGGGTTCAGTCCTGGGGCCACTGCTCTTCTCTACTTGATTCTCTATCTCAGGGACCCCACTGGCATTCGGCCTTAAATGCTGTCTCCATGCTGACCACACCCGAGTTTACATCTCCAGCCCAGACTTCTCCTTGAACTGCAGGCTCAAGTATCCAACCTCTCACACCTTTTCCACTTTGATGAAACATTCATATGAGATTAACACCATCCAAAATGACCTCCTGACGATCCCAGGCAAACCTCCTCCTCTGCTCCATTTCAGTAGATGGAAACTCCATCCTTCCAGTGGCTCAGGCCAGAACCTTCAGGTCAGCCTTGACTCTTCTCCCCTCATTCACCCTTCTGATCTAGCAACAGATCTGATTGGCTCTGCCTGCAAAATGGATTAAAAATGCATCCTCTATCACCTGAATCTTTATAATAACCTCCTTAGAGGTCTCCCTGCTTTTTCCTTGCCTTCCTGTGTGCTATTATCTAAACAATATCTTTAATAATATTTTTAAAACACAGGTTTTATCATGTCGCCCCTCTGCACTAACCCTGCAATGGCTTTTCTCCAACACCCAGAATACAGTCCAAGCCTTGGTTCTGGTCGACAGGGCCTGTCCCGTCTGGCTCCCTGCTGCCCCCTCCACACTTCTCTTGCTCGCTGCACTCCAGCCACTCTGGCCTCCATGCTCACCTCCGGGTACACACAGCACGTTCTCTTGTACTTGCTGCTCCTTCTGCCTGGAGCACTTGCCCCCAGATGTCCACTGGGCTTACTTCCTCGTTGACCTGACTGTCTCTTCAAATGGTGCTTTCCCTGACTACTCTCTGTACAGTAGCATAGCCCTTCCATGGTAATGTTGCTTCCTGATACTTACTACTTCCAGATGCATGTTGTTAGTTTTTTGTTTACTGACTCCAATCCCTAACTAGAATGTTGGTTCCTTGAGCTCAGGGACCTTGCTTGTTCATAGGCACAGACAGAGAAGTAAAATCAATGAAAATGTGTTTCCTTTTAGACAATGGAGACCCATCTATATGCAAAGGCATCCATAGAGTAGGGGGCTTGATATGATTGGAAAAAGACACCGGTGTCAAAACAACATCCTTCCAGAACTGGAAGAGAAATACTCAGGCACGTAGGGGAAGGGATTGGCTTTGGACAGGAAGTGGGGTATCCCTTATTAATTAGGGCTTGGATTAAGGCTAAGCCAAACAGACAGAGGTAGAACTAACTAAGAATCCAGGGGGACAAGAGCTGTGTAAGAGTGATGAGCCTAAGGACCAATACAATATTGATGAAGAAGAACAAAGAACAGTGACTAGCCAACTTCAAGACCCACTATAAAGACCCAATAATCAAGATGGTGTGGTATTGGCAAAAGAACAGACAAATATAGATCAGTGGAGCAGAATAGAGAGCCCAGAAATAGACCCACACAAATAGAGTTGATTGATCTTTGACAAAGGAATAAAGGCAGTTCAACGGGGAAAGGACGGTCTTTTCAAAAATGGGGCTGGAATAAGTGGATTTCCACATGCAAAAATATGAATCTAGATGTTGACCTTATCTCCTTCACAAAAATTAACTCAAAACGGATCACAGAACTAAAGTTAAAATGCAAAACTAGAAAACTTCTAGAAGATAACATTGGAGAAAATCTAGGTGGCCTGTGGTTTGAGGATGATTTTTTAGATACAATACCAAAGACATGATCCATGAAAGGAATAACTAATAGGCTGAACTTCATTAAAACTAAAAACTTCTGCTCTGTGAAAGACAATGTAAAGACAAAGAGAAGACAAGTCACAGACTGAGAAAAAATATTAACATACATATCTGTCCAAAATATACAGAGAACACTTAAAATTCAACAATAAGAAAACAGACAACACAGTTTAAAGATAGGCAGAAGGACTGAACAGACAACTCACCAGACAAGGTGTACAGACGGAGTTGTGGACGCTCCCAAAATGGCAGAGTAGGGAGGCTCTGAGCTCACCTCCTTTCATGGGCACACCAAAATTACAGCCATTTACAGAAAACTATCCATGAAAAAAACAGAATCTCCCAGAAAAGATCTTCTACAACAGAAGATACAAAGAAGGAACCACAACAAGACAGGTAGGAGGGGTGGAGTCACACTATAGTGAAGACCCATTACCCCAGGTGGGTGACCCACAAACGGGAGAATAATTACAATTGCAGAGGTTCTCCGCAAGGAGTGAGGGGTCTGAACCCCACATCAGGCTCCCCAGCCTGGGAGTACTGCCCTGGGAAGACAAGTCCCCAGAACCTTTGTATTTGAAGGTCAGTGAGGCTTACTTTGGGAGTCCCAGAGGGCTGGAGGAAATAGAGACTCCACTCCTAAAGGGCACACACAAAATCTCACATGCTCTGGAACCCAGGGCAGAATCAGTAATTTGAAAGAATCTTTGGTCAGACCTATCTGCTGACTTTGGAGAGTTTCCCAGAGAAGCAAGAGACAACTGCAGCTCACCCAGGGGACACAGACACTAGTGGCAGCCATTTGGGGAGCTCCTTCTACCACGCGGACACTGGTGCTGGTGGGCACCATTGTGGAATCCTCCTTCTAGCTTATGAGCTTCAGGACCCAGCCCCACCCTGGCCCAACAACCCATAGGCACCATACTGAAATTCCTCAGGCCAAGCAACTAACTAGCAACTAACTAACTAACACAGCCCCACCCACCAGGAAATCAGAAAATACTTTGAGACAAATGAAAACAAAAACATAATAATCTAAAATCTATGGGACACAGCAAAAGCAGTTCTAAGAGGGAAATTTATAGCAATACAAGCTTACATCAGGAAACAAGAAAAACCTCAAATAAACAACCTAAACTTACACCTAATGGAACTATAAAAATAAGAACAAACAAAACCCAAAGGTAGTTGAAGGAAAGAAATCATAAAGATCAGAGCAGAAATAAAATAAAGACTAAATAAAATAGAAAATATCAATGAAACTAAGAGCTGGTTCTTTGGAAAGATAAACAAACTTGATAAACATTTAGCCAGACTCATCAAGAAAAAAAGAGAGAGGGCCAAACCCCATAAAGTCAGAAATGAAAAAAAGAGAAGTGCAACAGATGCCACATAAATGCAAAGGATCATAAGAGATTACTATGAACAGCTTTATGACAGTAAAATGGACAGCCTAGAAAAAATGGACAAATTCCTAGAAATGTACAATCTCCCAGGACTGACCAGTGAGAAATAAAAAAGTATGAATAGACATATTATAAGTAATAAAATTGAATAAGTAATAAAAAAGAACTCCCAACAAGCAAAAGTCCAGGACCAGATGGCTTCACAGGTGAATTCTACCAAACATTTAGAGAAGAGTTAACACCTGTCCTTTTCAAACTACTCCAAAAAATTGCAGAGGAAGGAATGCTTCTGAACTCATTCTATGAGGGAAAACCAGACGAAGATATCACAAATAAAGAAAATCACAGGCCAATATCACTGATGAACATAGATGCAAAAATCCTCAACAAAATATTAGCAAACCAAATCTAACAATATATTAAAAGGATTACACACCATGATCAAGTGAGATTTATCCCAGGGATGCCAGGATAGTTGAGTAACTGCAAATCAACCAATGTGATACACCACAGTAACAAACTGCAGAATATAAAACATATGACCATCTCCAAAGATGCAAAAAAAGCTTTTGACAAAATTCAACATCCATTTGTGATAAAAAGCTCTCCAGAAAGTGGGTATAGAGGGATACCTCAACAAAATAAAGACCATATATGATCACAAATATCATATTCAGTGGTGAAAAGCTGAAAGCTTCTCCTCTAAGATCAGGAGCAAGATAACAATGTCCACTCTCAACACTTTTATTCATCATAATATTGTAAGTCCTAGCCACAGCAACAAGACAAGAAAAAGAAATAAAAGGAGTTCAAATTGGAAAGAAAGAAATAAAACTGTCATTGTTTGCAGATGACGTGATACTACATATAAAATATCCTAAAGATGCCAGCAAAAGACTGCTAGAGCTCATCCATGAATTCAGTAACATTGCAGCATACAAAATTAATATACATAAATCTGTTGCACTTCTATACCCTAACAATGAACTATAAGAAAGACAAATTAAGGAAACAATCCCATTTACAATCACACTGAAAAGAATAACATAGCTAGCAATAAACCTACCTAAGGAGATAAAAGACCTGTACTCAGGAAACTATAAGCCACTAATGAAAGAAATTGAAGATGACACAAACAGGTGGAAAGATAAACTGTGTTCATGGATTAGAGAAATTAATATTGTTAAAATAACCATACTACCCAAGGCAGATTCAATTCAATCTTTATCAAAATACCAAAGGTATTCTTCACAGAACTAAAACAAATAATTCTAAAATTTATATGGAAATACAAAAGCCCCTGAATAGCCAAAACAATCTTGAGAAAGAAAAACGGAGCTGAAACACGTGCCCTGACTTCAGACTATACTACAAAGCTACAGTGATCAAAACAGTATGGTACTGGCACAAAAACACATAGATCAATGGAACAGGATAGAGAGTCCAGAAATAAACCCACACACTAATGATCAATTACTCTACAGCAAAGGAGGCAAGAATATACAATGGAAAAAACACAGTTTCTTCAATAAGTGGTGCTGGGAAAACTGAACAGCTACATGTAAAAGAATGAAATTAGAACATTTTCTCACACCATATACCAAAATAAACTCAAAATGGACTAAAGACCTAAATATAAGACCAGATACTATAAAACTCCTAGAGGGAAACATAGGCAGAACACTCTTTGACATAAATGGAAGCAATACTTTTTTGATCCATCTCCTAAAGTAAAGGAAATAAAAGCAACAATCAATAAATGGGACCTAATTAAACTCAAAAACTTTTGCACAGAAAAGGGAACCATCAAAAAAAGAAAATACAACCTAGTGAATGGGAGACAATATTTGGAAATGACATGACTGATAAGGGGTTAATATCCAAAATATATAAATTGCTCATACAAGTCAATATCTAAAAAACATACAAGCTGATTGAAAAATGGGCAGAAAACTTGAATAGACATTTTTCCAAAGAAGACATACAGATGGTCAACAGGTCCAGGAAAAGATGCTCAACGTTGCTAATCATCAGAGAACTGCAAGTCAAAACTACAGTGAGATATCAGCTCACACCAGTCAGAATGCCTATTGTCAAAAAGACCAAAAATAATAAATGTTGGCGAGGATGTGAAGAAAAGGGAACCCTCATACACTGTTGGTGGGAATGTAAATTGGTACAGCCACTGTGGAAAACAGCATGGAGTTTCCTCAAAAAATTCTTAAAAAAAAAAAAAACTATAAATAGAACTACCATATGATCCAGCAATTCCACTCCTGGGTGTAAATTCAAAGAAAATGAGAACACCAGTTTGAAAGGACACATGTACCTCATGTTCATAGCAACATTATTTACAATAGTCAAGATATGGAAGCAATCTAAGTGTCCTCTAACAGATGAATGGATAAAGAAGATGTGGTATAGATATACAATGGACTACTACTCAGCCATAAAATGAATGAAAATTTGGTCTTTGTAACAACATGGATGGACCTGGAGGTTATTATGACTAGTAAAATAAGTCAGAGAGAGAAAGACAAATACTCTATGTTATCACTTAAATGTGGAATCTAAAAAATAAAACAAACTACCAAATATAACAAAAAAGAAACAGAACTCACAGATATAGAGAACAAACTAGTGGTTACCAGTGGGGAGAGGGAAAAGGGGAGGGGAAAGATTAGTAAGAGAATTAAGAGGTACAAACTACTATGTATCAAATAAATAAGCTACAAGGATATATCATACAGCATAGTAAATACAGCCAATATTTTATAATAACTGTTAATGGAGTATAATCTATAAAACTTTTGAATCGCTATGTTATAAACCTGAAACTAATATAATATGGTAAATCAAATATACCTCAATAAAAAATATATACAGATTGAAAATAAATATATGAAACATGTTCAATGTCATATGTCATTAGGGAAAAGCAAATTAAAACAATGAGATGATAACTGTGTCGCTACACATCTATTAGCATAACCAAAATCCAGAACACTGACAATACCAAATGCTGGCAAGGATGTGGAGCAACAGGAACTCTCATTCATCACATTGGGAATGCAAAATGATGCAGCTATTTTGGTAGACAGCTTGACAGTTTCTTACAAAATTAAACATAATCTTACTATAAGATCTAGCAATCTAACTCTTTGGTATTTACCCAAATGAGCTGAAAACTTAGGTTCACACAAAAACCTGCATATGGATATTTATAGCAGCTTTATTAATAATTGCCAAAACCACGAACCAACCAGGATGTAAACTAGTACATGCAGACAATGGAATATTATTCAGCGCTAAAAAGAAATGAGCTATCAAACTATAAAACGACAGGGAGAAACTTTAAGTGCGTATTACTGAGTGAAAGAAGCCAACCTATAAAAGCTACATACTGTATGATTCCAACTACAAGACGTTCTGGAAAAGGCAAAACTGTGGAGACAATGCGAAGATCATGGCTGCCAGGGAGGAGGAAGGGGTGAGTAGGTGGGCCACAGAGGATTTTTAGGGCAGTGAAACTATGCTCTTTTATATCGTAATGGTAGGTACATGGCATTACCTACCATTTGCATTTGGCAAAACCCATAGAATGTACAACATCAAGAGTGACCCCCCCCAATGTAAACTATAGACTTCAACTAGTAATAATGTATCAATATTGGCTCATCAATTGTAACGCATATGCCCCACTAAAGCAAGATGTTAGTAATAAGGGAAACCTTTGCAGGGAAGGAGTAGAAGAGAAGAAGAGGGGATATAAGGAATGCTCTGTTCTTTCTGCTCAACTTTTCCGTAAACCTATTAACTACCCTAAAAAATAAAATCTATACAAAAAGTAGGGGCACCAACGGGAATAATCTATTTTAGGGCTGGGCCCACATGGCTGATAGTTCAAAAATCAATGTCATCTTTTTACAATAAGTTAATGACTGAGAACTATCACAAGGCACAGGCCTTATAAGAAAAGGAATCATTCACTATGAAGACGATAAAATTCCACTTTACAGACTCAAAAATCCCGTCATCAGAAATAAAAATGTAATGCAAGGTTTTTTGACAAGAGGACAGTTTTTTCCCCTTGCTATTCCTCTCAGCTACAGCACACTATAGCATGGGGGTGAGATCAGCCATGGTGCCCTGGAGTTCACCCAGCACCAGGGACTGCTCTCCATCAGCTGAGGGGATCCCCACCATCCTGCCTGATGAGCTTTACCAATGAGAAGACTGAGACTCACAGCAGTTTAAGCAACTACAGATCATTAGTACCACGTGAAAGCTGCTCTCATCAGGCCTGCTGCTGGATCTCCTCCTTGGGTGTCCCTGCCTACCCACCCCATCAGGGATACACACCCCATTACTCGTGATTTTAAGGAAAGTGGGCAGCTGCTTCTGAGCTAGCCAATGGCTCCACCAACTTGCAAACAGAGCTAAGGATAGGCAGTTAGATACGTGGGCCAAAGGCTGGCATTTTGCATTTTAACTTCTGTTTATAGCTCTCCAATGTTAAAAGAGAATAAAGACCTGTTCGAAAGATTTCTACATCTAATGAAAAAGAAATATGCACAAAATAACAGTAATTTGAATTTATTAAGTGTTTATTATGGGCCAGGTACTGGAATTGACATCTTACTCATATCACCCCATTTTACCTTCAAAAAATCGTGTGTAAAATAGGTATAATTTTTGTTTTACAGATCCAAAAACAGAGCCTCACAAAAATTAAAACCTGCCCAGTGACTCAAAGCTGGTAAGTGGCAGAGTCAGGATCCCAAGCCTGAGCTGCCTCCACAACCCAGGGTCTCGTTTATGTTAATGCAATTCCACTCTGCACACTCACACCCACAACTCACCCTCACCTTCAAACATGCACACGCACCCACACTCGTGCACATTCACACTTGCTCACACACACACTCAAGCACTCACAAGAATGAATTTCTCATTTAGCCAAAAGGCAACCTAATACTGAAACAATAAGACCCTCTGAGAATTGATTTCTGCCAGACATCATTGCGCTTTAAAGGGCAGGTCTAAAGTGAAGTAATGATTTTATCATTGAATTGCATAAATAATTGGGAGTAAGTGAAACTTTCTGGAATAAGGAACTTACAGTGCTAATGAAAATGGTCTACAAAATTATTAATGAATAAACATGAATTTGCCTATTGTTTTGAGCCGCACACAATCCTATAATAGAAAAAATTAAAGTTATATAGATACTCTATTATAAAAGAAAACCTTATGTGACATGAGCTTATTTTAGAGCTCTGTCAAAACAGAACTGTCATTTCGATGTCAAAAAGGGAGTTAATTTTTCTGCATCTCCGTACCCCACTCTGCCAGCTATTGTTCCTGTCATCTCGAGGTGCCTGAACTGACTTTCCTGGAGGTGGTTCTGAAGAGCCTGACGCAAGGCACCCCCTCTGGAGGGTGGCTGCCGACGCCCTCGTCTCTCTGTTTGCTCCCCTCCACTTTTCTTTTGTTCTTCCCTCTGGAAATTCTCTAACCCTTCTGTCCTTTGCACATTCACTTGGCCATTAAGCTGTCTAAAGAAATGCATTTCCAGCAGTGATTTTACTGCCCATGACCCTCATCGGCTGCCATACAGCGGCGCCCAGTATGGGCTGTGCTGGCCACTGAGGGGTCTTCATGGAACATCGCAGGGGGCGGGGGGCTTCCAGGGGTGAAAATGGACCGATGCAGTCAGCTGAGTTCAGCAGACTGCGTCTCTGACATTCATTCCTCTCCTGTGTGGGGAATGTCCTTACTTATCGTGACCTGGGTACACAACTGAGGTCAAAAAGAATACTGTCTTGTAGTCCTCCGCTCCCGACACTCATTCACATTGTCCTCTGGATCGGCCCTGCAGCTACACTATGTATTTCGTTTTTTGGGTTTTGGTGTTCCTTAGCTTTTACGTTCTCAATGTTCATCTGGAGCCCTTGCTCATAAAAAGTTGGTGAATTCAACACAGTCAAAAGAGAACTCTTGACCAGGAATATTCTATAACTAGATTGCATTGAAATACCTCTCAACTCATCCAAAAATTGGAGAGGAGATTTTGTCAGTCTCGTTAGCCATTTGCCTACCCATCTGGGCCAATGGAGTTTTCCCCAGAATGGTACAGCCAAGTAGTAGTATGTCCAGCAGTCCTGAGTGGTATATATACAACCATACGGTTATGTGTGAGAATCAACTAGTGAGTTTCCAACATAGTAGCCAATACTATCTCCCTTTCACATAAATTTCACAAAATAATAATAATTATTATTCTCGAATATCTAAAATCAAATCTCCCCAATTATTCCTTAATGTCTTCTATAGCAACTTTTATTTTTTGTTATTCCAAACCCAGATCCAATCAAGGTTCATGCATTGCATTTTGGTTGTTATGAGTCCTGAGTGCCTTTAATCAATAAAGCCTCGTGCCCTGGTTCCCTACACTCCCCTCATTTTCACAACATTGAAGCTGTGAAGAAACCAGGCCAATTCTTTTGTAGAATGTTCCACTTTCTGGATTTTACTGATCGTTTCCTCATAGTGTCATTTAACTGCTTCTTCTTTAACTTGTATTTCCTGTTTACTAGAAGTTAGATTTAAACAGGGTAACCATATAACTTATCCTCCTAACTGGAATACCTATGAGAGTAAAAAGGGCCCTTATTAATAATTGTACCTGGATACCAGGCAGGAAATAGGAAATAGGTGCAAATAGGTGAGCGGTGACCTTGGTCCGAAGGCTTGATCGAGTGAACTGTTCAGGCAAGGACACCTCCTAGGTGATACTGTCCACTTCACACTGTCACGATGCTCTGTCTCATGACCTGGTTAAGTCGTGATCGTGGGATCCCCCATTGTATGGGTTTGGTTTTACTATTTGCAATTAATAAGTAATTTGTGGAGTGATTATTTTATGGTGTGCCTAGAGAATATCTTGTCCTTCAGCAGCTTTCATCTAATTGTTCTGAACCCATTTTTGATCCTTGTTAGATTTATTACTTCCTTGGGGGTTGCGAAATAGTTATTTTCTAAATCTATCGTTTATCCTACATTTATAAGAGCTTGCATTTTTCATAATAGAGAGCTTTTCCTCGTTATCCAGGGTAGACTACAGTCCCTCCTATAAAGACAGGGTAAATCCTTTCCCTGTAATTTACAATGGTCAGAATGACGACTTGGGGGTGACAGTCACATCCAAAGGGGGAGCAGTGTATATTCTCTCTTTCTTCTAAGTATTACCATCGTTTGAAGATGTTTTATTTACTCAATATTTTACAATCATTCATAGTAATTATTCTTTTTTATGGTAAGCAAATTTTAATATGATCGTAAGTTCAGGAGTATTACAGTCTGAAAATTTAGCAAATGACTAAAGCATTGCAGTCAGTTTTAAAATGACAATATGTATATTTGGAAGATATTCTTAATCTTTGACCTTGAAAGACAAACATAACGTTTACACACCAAATGCTTTTGGTTTCGAGCAGAGCGGAGCAGTTTGCTCACTCGTTATGGTTTTCTGTGTATTCTGTTTTCTCTACTTTATGTGATACTATATAATCTAATTATTCTGAGAATACAGCAGCCTAGGTAGGTGAGGGTGTCAGTAAATTCAGGTCGGATTCCATTACCAGGCAAAGCTTGAAGTGAGATGCTTATAGAGTTAGTATTTTTGTCTTTTGCGTCCATCCAGTTGAAGAAATAGCTCTTGAAGCCCTGCAGTGGGGCAGACATCCCGCTACTCTTTCATACATACTCAAAAATATACAATTTTAGGGGCTTCCCTGGTGGCGCAGTGGTTGAGAGTCCGCCTGCCGATGCAGGGGACACGGGTTCGTGCCCCGGTCTGGGAAGATCCCACATGCCGCGGAGCGGCTGGGCCCGTGAGCCATGGCCGCTGAGCCTGTGCGTCCGGAGCCTGTGCTCCGCAACGGGAGGGGCCACAGCAGTGAGAGGCCCGCGTACCGCAAAAAAAAAAAAAAAAAAAAAAAAAAAATATATATATATATATATATATATATATATATATACAATTTTAAAATGTCAGTGCTTAGCTGGAAAATTTTTAAACGTCCGTGCTTAGGTAGCTTTAAAGTTTCAGATTTTATTAACATTACATTTCTCAAAAATATAATCTTCGTGAACAATTGTAAATACACAGTAAAGTTCCTGACTGTGTTCTGCCTATTTGCTAATGAAAAGTGAATAAGGTAGATTTTGTGAAATCAGGTCCTTGTAACAGAAAACTCAGGATAAAAACTATAACAGAGAAATTATGGGGAAACAAGGTACAAAGTCAGTAGAGACTTTTGAATGTTTGATGTTTGATCCAGTGGGTCCCAGAGTTAAGGCATTCTGTCCCGCGTGTGTCAGAACTTGGCCATTTTGGCCGCTCCCCGACCTCACAAGAAGACAGATTCCACTCATGTGTTTGCAGAACCCACACCGCTGTCCAAAGTCTGCAAATAGCAGTCATCTCTTTAAGTGGTGGCTCAGAGCGGGCCTGTGGATGGGAAAGAGGAGCCTGGGATCCACCACCACATGTGAAGCTGCCTCATCATTCATGGGAAAAGCTGAAAATCCTCACATGGAAATATAATATTTTAATGACATTAATCATCAAAGTTATATTTAAACCAGTAGCATCTAAGGGTTGCTGAATTAATTTCAGTGAGGATATGATTATTAATGATAAAAATTAGCGAAAAGAGGCTCCATGGGAACATTAATGGTCCAATTTAAATTTTGGCAAAAAAAAAAAAAAAAAAGACCGCAAAAGTGGAATTCCCTTGGCAGCCTGCAAACCCTGTCTCCGATTTAGAGCTCTAATCTAGCTTCTGCAGTGAATGAAAATCTGTGAAACAGAAGATGCCGTGGACAGAAAATCAGGATAGATCTGTGCTTTCACCGGTCACCCCACCTCTGCCAGCTTCCAGGGCTTTTTGTTTATATGTTTTGGTGGGTTTAAAATCTTACAAAACTAATGACTACCTGGGTAGGATTTCTAACCTACACAGAAGAGCAGAGGTTAGAGATAACTGTTCCTTTTCAAAACTTTTTTTTAACCATTTTAAAAAATTGAAGTATAGTTAATTTACAATGTTGTTGGTTTGGGGTATAAAGCAAAGTGATTCAGTTTTTTTGTTTTAGTTTTAGTTTTTGTTTTCCTTTGGCCTTGCGGTGTGGCATATGGGATCTTTGTTCCCTGACCAGGGATAGAACCCATGCCCACTGCAGCGGAAGCACAGCAGTCCTAACCACTGGACTGCCAGTGAATTCCCCGATTCAGTTTTATATATTTATAAATATATATTATATATATATATTCTTTTTCATATTCGTCACTATTATAGGTTATTACAAGATATTGAATGTCGTTCCCTGTCGTTGTTTACCTATTTTATATACAGTAGTGTATATATGTTAATCTCGAACTCCTAATTATCTCTCCCCCTTTTATTTTAAAATTTTTTAAATATATTTTTAAGGGCAAATCTCTGTCCTGCTTCTTGGTGACAGCTTACGTCACCTCATTTTCCTCCTCTCACTGAAGAGGCAGATAGCAACTATGTTCTTCCCTAGAAGCGGCTTGGAAACACGCTTTCTGTTTTGGATTTCAGTCCACAGAGCAGTGTTGCACCCCTCTGTTAATTAGTTCATCCATTCAGTAGGTGTGCGGTGAGCATCAGTGTGCACAGTTCACACCACATTTTACTTTTCCCTACGGTCTTCTTAACTAGGAGATTTTTCCACTTAATCTTTAACGATCTTCAGAAATTGATGGTGATTTTCTTTTTAGACTTGTGTCAGATGAGGTTAGCACTGGCCTAACCCTGATGTCTCTGTCCCTCTTCCACGGATATTACTGTCCTTACTAAACAGGTCCTAACTTGGGAGCATCAGTACTGAACCCTCAAGTGCGGACCCTCCGAAGCGCAGGCCTTTGTTCCTGGCCTGCAGCCCATGCCTCCTTTCGGTAACCAGGTCGCCTCGCTGGTGGTGTGGCCTGCAGCTGCCCTGGGCCGTTCGTCGGGCTACTCGCCTTAGTTCTTGTGAGAGCACGTATTAAAGACAAAGGCGGAGGGAGGTCTTGGAATTTATGCTTTTCCAGGAGCAGATTTCAGTCGTTCCTTGTGTGAGAGTGAGATCCCTGGGGCTTTCTTTCTGAGCAGATGTACTCAGAATCCAGGATTAATAGCTCTGTAAAACTAGGCTAAGGAACATTTTTAAACGCAAGTTACTCACGCGATTCCCCAGGCAGGATGGTATCATCCTGGGAGCCGTGAACGAGAGCAGGAGAAAAGAAAGCTTAGACTGTCTTCTCTGCGACTTGTCAGGGGCTGAGACCTGCCTAAGCCAGGCTCCATCTTCTCATAATGGACTGCGTCATGTCACAGGAGCCTGGAGACGGTCTGCTGGTAAAGGTGTAAGGAAACTGGGGAATTGCACCCTGTGGGTTGGAAACCCTGCCATGGGAGGTGGATACAGACAGGCGGGGGCCAAAAATCTGGGGGCACCTACAGGAAGCAGCCGTGCTGCCCGCAGGGTTCTGGAGTGAAAGCCCCTCTGGCCACAAAGGAAACCCCCCCGCACAGTGTGGCCAGCAGGGCCTCGGAGCCTCTGCCAGAATCCCGGCAGCGAGGAGTGACCTGTGTGCTGCAACTCCACCTGCCACTTAAGATGCGGGTTATGGTCTGTGTACCTGGTGGTAGCTTGATGTGCTTCAGGGAAGCGCAGGGACTTGTCCCTGGTCAAACTGTTAATTAGTGATCAAGGCACAGCTGAAACACATGTCCCATCCGGTAGCCCCAGAGCAATGGGTGCAGTGGTTGGTATTGCGGGTCCACATCTGCAGATTGCAGCACCAAGTTAAATCCACTTGCGTGGCGGCAGCAGCCTGAGAGGACGCAGAGAGGGGAGTCACCACTGCTGTCACGGCAATGATGAGTCAACCGGCCACTGAGAGGTGAAACGGCTCTCGTGACGGAGCTGGGATGAGTCTCCCTGTCCTGGATCCTGGTCTAGAACTACAGCCATCACACCAGATCGGGGGCTCATTGTAAAGGCAGGAGTTTTTAGCAGTCAGCTGGTCAGCTCAGATCTCTGCATCATCACTGCTTCCTGAACTGTCCTCTGGAATCCTTAAACCCGCTGTCTCTTTCTGCAGAGACCTTCCTCATGCAGGGGGCTAGAGTGGAGCCTGAGCACATCAGCTTCATCAAAGTGAATGGCATTTCAACAGCATCCCCCTCCCCTCTTTTTACATTCATCGTTTCACTTTGGCTTGGCTAAGGAACTCTAAGGCGGTATTTTGTTTGGATATAAAGAAATTGCTAAATTACTAGGACATATTAATTGTCCTGATTCAAAGATTCAAGCAGTCACAAGTTTAAACTCATTTTCAAGCCAGATCAACACTGTGTTTCTACTAGATAATTCTTGATATATATTTTGTCATAGAGCCATGGGAAAAATGTTTCTAGGGTTGAATCTTTAAGCCTTTCATGTTCCCCCGTTAAAGATCAAAATGAAAGCCTGTCTAAAGGACAGTTATTTCTGGTTTCGGCATTCTATCAATGGTCTTTTAGGGTCTTGAATAAGACGGCCTCTCCTACAGGTGACCCAGTAGGCACTAAAGTGGGCAGTTACGGTACCAACAGTGGAAAAGGGCATGCAGAGAAGGGACGGATGAAGGTGAGTCTCATGGTCACTGATAATTATGCTGAACAAAAAGATCTGTACTACCAGAGTCCAAAAGTTATAAACAGTGCCAGATACCCCGGGACAACCTCTGCCAGCGCTAAGGTTGAGCCTCTCCTCCCCTGCCCTTGATTCTCTCATCGCCCTGCCATCTGCATCCTGCTGTGGGGTTCATTTTCTTCCCACACGACTTCCACTCCACACCCAGCAATTCAAAATGGTTCCCCCCTGCCTACTCCATCAGCTCTGATCCCCAAGCTGAGGAGGTACTAATATAGCCACCATCACTTTCAACACTTCACAACTTGGACCTGGCTCTAGGGTCGTCTGGACTGAAATACCTATTAAGTGAACTTTCTACCAGGCCCCTACAGTGATACTCAGATGATGAAGTGAAAAGCTTTCCTGCTAGGAGAGGCTGGCATGGAAACACATAAAGGACGATCTGAATTGGGAGCCTTGGGAAGGGCTCCCACAAAGGTGTGACCAGGGATCTATCCAGGTTGGTCAGGCCTGGAGCTTACAAAATCATGGGGATAGTCCTTAAGAAAAACATTACAGAATTATGACTCCAAAATTAGGTAACAAGCCTTAGAAGGGGCCTGTGTGGATGAGGCCTATGCCCTAAAGCTTAGCTTCAAAGACACCGGCTTTCAGGTATGTTTCACGTGTGTGAGACTGCAAGGCAGGTGTCTTTACCCTCCACCACCATCCTTGTGCTTTGGCTCAAGAGTTTAATCCACACTATGGAGACGCCTCAAAAATTTAAGAATAGAACTACCATATGATCCAGGTACCCCACTTTTGGGTATTTATTCAAAGAATACAAAAACACTAATCTGAAAAGATACATGCACCCCCGTGTTCACTGCAGCTCTATTTACAACAGCCAAGACAGGGAAACAACCTAAGTGCCCATCAACAGATGAATGGATAAAGAAGATGTGGTACATATATATGCAATGGAATACTACTCAGAAAAGATGAAGTCTTGCCACTTGTGACAACATGGATGTACCATGAGGGTATTGTGCTAAGTTATTTAAGTCAGATGGAGAAAGACAAATACTGTACACTTGTACATGGAATATACAAACTAATAAACAAACAGAAACAAAATAAGTGAACAAACCAACATAGACACGCAGATACAGAGAACAGAGTAGTGGTTACCAGAGGGGCAGAAGAGGAGGGGAGGGTGAAACAGGTAAAGGGGATTAACTGTATGGTGATGGTGGAGCCTGTTGGTGAGCATGCTGTGTTGTATACAGACGTAGAAATATAATGCCACACACATGGAACTTATATAATGTTATAAATCAATGTTACCTCAATACAATTTAAAAAGGGATTTGATCCAGCATGTTCTACCTGGAATCCCCTCTCCCTGTCCAAGTTCTACCTACTTGACCTGACCCCGTTCATCCCAATTTCTCTGTAAAGCCATTCCTGATTTCACGGTTTTCAGTTAATTCTGTTCAGCGTATCGTCCACCTGCTTACGGCGACCCTCGTTACAGCATCCCATAGAATTTTTCAGTTGTTTCAGGTTAGATTTATTTTGGCAAATAAATTATAAATCTCAAGAGGGCAGGGCTTGGTTTTATGGTGGAGAAAACCGCTGTGTCTGGCATGACGTTGAAGATATGACAGATACTTACAACTTGCTTGAGTCATAGATGGAAGGAATGATTGAACTTGGTAATATTCCACCTTTTGAAACCAACAGTTAGTGGCACCAAGGGGCATATTTTTTATAGTGCAGCCCGTCTTACCAGATGAGTCATCTCAATATAAACTGGTAACCTCCCAAAATTCATCATTCAGGCACATAACATCTCTGAAATTACACCCTTGCTCTGTTCTCTTGTCATTACACATATTCTCGCTGGGTCATCTCAACTCCTCCCATGATTTCAACTCTTTCTTATGTGTAAGGGCCTTCAGACATGTATTTCTGGCCCAGCTCCAAAGTCATATATCTAACTTCACCATCATGTCTCTGTGTCCCTACGGAACCAGTACTAATCACATCCACAACTAAATACAGGAGGGCGGCTGTGAGAAAGAAAAAAATTTAAAATATCTTTAAAACTATTTTCATGTCTATGTCTCTGTACTAGACCAGAAGCTTTATGAAGGTAGAAATGAGTCTTGTTCACCTTTAAATGCTCAGCACGCAACCTATGCTGGAACAAAGTAGGAATTTAATAAATCTTTGAAAGGGTAAATAATGTGCAAAATTATGAGAGAGTTCATGCGGTGAATCGCTAAAAATGGACATTGTATATAAAATGTTCACAGGACGTCTTCATGGGCTGCCTGTGCTGCACATTCCACTCACAAGAGCCTTTGGACGGGGTGTTTATCATCTCCCTGCCTCCACACACTGCTCCATGCATGCAGGTGGTTATTAGCCTGAGGGGACTCCCCTTCCTACCCGGCCTAGGCAGGGGGAGGCAACTTGAACTTCCCTCCCCTCCCGCCCCTACAATGGCACAGGAATGAGCTGGCCGTCTAAGCGCACCCCATCTCCCTCACGTGTGACACCCGTGGCCTCTGCTTTTCTCTCCTTTTCTAAATGAAAGAACCATTGTTTTTGACACCAAGAATGCAACAGTAGACGACTTTGAAGAACTTAAAAAAATGAAATAGGAGGGACTTCCCTGGTGGTCCAGTGGTTAAGAATCTGCCTTCCAGGGGCTTCCCTGGTGGCGCAGTGGTTGAGGGTCCGCCTGCCGATGCAGGGGACAAGGGTTCGTGCCCCGGTCCGGGAGGATCCCACGTGCCGCAGAGCGGCTGGGCCCGTGAGCCATGGCCGCTGAGCCTGCGCGTCCGGAGCCACAGCAGTGAGCGTACTGCAAAAAAAAAAAAAAAAAAAAAAGAATCTGCCTTCCAATGCAAGGGACGTGGGTTCCATTCCTGGTCGGGGAACTTGGATCCCACCTGCCGCAGGGCAACTAAGCCCACGTTCCAGAATTAGAGAGAAGCCCGTGCGCCATAATGAAAGTTCCCGCGTGCTGCAACGAGCATCCCGCAAGCCACATCTAGGACCCGACACGGCCAAATAAATAAATGAATGACATAGGGAACAAACTTATGGTTACCAGTGAGGAAAGGCGGGGGGCGGGGGGAGGGGAGGGATAAATTAGGAGTTCGGGGTTAACAAACAGACCACTATGTATAAGATACACAACCAACAAGGACCTACTGTAGAGCACAGGGAAATAGACTCAATATTTTGTGATAACCTATAAGGGAAAAGAATTTGAAAAAGAATACATATATATATGCATATATATATATATATACATATGTATATAACTGAGTCACTTTGCTGTACACCTGAAATTAACACAACATTGTAAATCAGCTGTACTTCAATTAAAAAAATGAAACACAGAAAACAAGCCTATGTTTAACCAACTGAAGTATCCTTCAACTGAATTTTACTTTATGAGTAAAAACATTGGTTTAAAAAATGAAATACTAAAAACTCAGGAAATAGGTGTGTTTGGAGGGTGAGTTGATAGGGCAGATTGATAGGGAATATTAAACGGAAAATATTTTATCAAAACAATGACTCATTCTATATTCAAACGTCCTCACACTGTAATATTTTCTTCTAAATCCACGTTAAAATGTTGACAGCTGCTCCAGGAATGTGCTTCAAATTCCATCCTGATATTATAATTTTCCCACTTTCAGTCATTCATTTGCTTTCAGTTATTTTGTTTTGTTTGGTTTTTGGTCCCTATGCTGACAAAGAAGACAGGAATGTTCACGCTGTTTTGTCAAAGGCTGGGTGGTGGTGAGGGCTGATGCACCCGGCAGAAGGGGAATCAAACGACGGAGCCCAGCACAAGGAAGCGTGCCGGGGAAGATGGGGTCCTTGGCCATGTGGCCAAGGTCGATTTCCTCTGAATGGCCAAGAAGCTACTGAGAACTTGGGGTGTGCAGCTGGGGGTGTGGGGCGGGGTGCCTAAGTGAGGGGCAGGAGGGTGAGGGAGGAGGGAGCCCTGAGCACTGCGGGGTGCTCGCAGGAGGGATGTCAGGTGAGATCCGAGCAGTCCCAGTGCAGCGGCGTTAGGGGAATAGCCCTGCACTGAGGGTGCTGGACGAGGGCAGGGCGTGCAGCCAAGGGCTGGGGGCTCTGGCTGCAGAGACAGCTGAGGGCCAGGTGCGGAAACCTGTCTTGCCTTTTAAAGCGGGAGAGAGCTTCGAACCGCAGAGCACCTCCAGTGCGCCCAGGTCCCAGGTCGAGGAAGACCCATCTGTCCCAGAGGAGGAAGTTCCAAGGGGAAGCGCGTGGCGCAGCGACTGTGATGGCCTGGGCCACCTTCACCTGGTGCAGGGCCCCAGGGACCAGACTCAGCCCGAGCCAGCCTCCGCGAGGGCATCTCCTTGGCCCGCGCTCGTAAATGAATGCTTGCAAGCAGGAAGGCTCCCAGTGGGGGGTGAGAGACGCACTCCCCCACCCCATGGAAGGTATCAGAGGGGTAGGTCCTGTCCTTGGGTATCTGGGTCACCCCCTTTCCTAAGGGTTCGCTCCCCATTTCCAAACCCGGTCCCTTCCTCCCCAGTCCTCACACCAACCACCTCCCCAGCCCCGAATCTCTTTTAACTCTATTTACAAGTATATTTAGCTATTTTTTAAGGTGACAGGAGGGAAGAGAAGGGGTCCTAGATGGTCTGAAACAGAAATCGCATCAGGGCCCTCCCCTTCTGGCTGTCTCCTCTCAGGGCAAGTGACCAATATGTCTTTATATTATTCCTATTGAGTTAGGTGTTACTTGGCAAAGTTAATTTTGTCCTTTTTGGAATGTGCCACCTTTATCATCATTAAACATTTAAAGAATTGATTGAAACTTGGGAGAGTCTGCAAAGCAACACACAGGAAGTAAGGACCTGGGACCCAGCTTTCTGTAGGGACCAGACAGCGGAGAGGCTGGGCTCACAGTCACCACTCTGGGTCAGGACGCTGGCCCCAGTTCCTGAGCTCTGCACAGAATGCTCCATGATTTAATCTCTCTTAGCCTAGTCCCTTAACCAAAGAAAAATAATAATCTTGTATAGCTTAGGCTTCTTGTAAGGGTCAAGTGGAAAAGCATATCTCCAGTAATACGTATCATGATCAGTAGCGTTACCTCTTCCTCTGCTCCCTTCAACCCCAAGGCATTCTGTGGGGCCCTGGCTGACAGCCTGACAAAGAGGTCCCTTAAACAGCAGGAAATCTCAAACATCCACATTCCTCGACTTCTTCTGGAATCCATGCAACAACTGGCCCCATACATTTACCATCGGAAAAAGATGAATGAAATTGTTTCCAACTTAAGAGGTGTCAGCCTACTTCCAGAATGCTGGGATGTGATGAAAAAGAAAACCCACGATCCACCTTTTACAGCCTGGGTTGCTTTACAATCTTGCTAATTCCCCCGCCCGCTTGTCCTCTCCGGAGCAAAGGACCGACTGCTTTGGTCTGTCCAGCGTGGAAGTCCTGACCCCTCTTCAGTCATTGCAGTTGTTTTTGTTCATCTGATGAGGCCGTTGCATTAACACATCCAAAGGTCTGTGAAAGGATAAGCCTGTCTGCCCGTTCCACTGTCAGGGTGTCTCCTGGGGCTGTCTGATCCCTTCCCAGGGCCACGGGCAGAGAAAGGGGACAGCAATGTATAAGGAGAGGTATGGTTCATCTCCCCAGGGCCCTGCTCTTCTCGATACCCACACGGAGGCTCTTCTGCGGCTCTGTGCCCACCCTTAATCTCGGAGGCCACCCTTCATTGTAGGCACATACTGGGAGATTAGCGTGTGCTGATGTCAGCACGTCTACCGTCAGTCCAGCAGCCTAGTGACCCTTCTCACCCAGCGCCGCTGGATTTGGGAACCATGTTTACGTCCACCGTCAGTCCAGCAGCCTAGTGACCCTTCTCACCCAGAGCCGCTGGATTTGGGAACCACGTTTAGTAAACTTGGAAATTCGAGCAGCATACTTGTGTTCACTCTTTTGAGCTGAAAATAAATTTTAGGATTTTTTTTAGGTCTTCAAATCTCTTCAGTGGTCAGCAAATATTACTAAAATAAACATTTTTAGTTTTAGAATATAAACGTCAGTGTGGGCCTAATTAATTAGTCAATTTCTGCCAGGCTGCAGACTTTGCACATCATCTACAGATGGCCATCCTTCGCCACCCCCAGGGGTTACTTTTTGAAATGTTCCACGGCCGGCAAAACCCAGGCCACTCGACACAGAGGGTCATAAAAAATAATGGGTCAGAGATAAATAATAAAAATAGCATCGAGGATATTTTTATGAAAAGCAAATCAGATTTCCAGAGGCACCTACTTCCAAAATAAAACAGACTTTTCAATGACTAAAAGCTGACCCCAGTAAGTAACCTCTCTCCTGAAACATGGTTGAGGTGTTCTGACTGAGGCTGACTTTCCTCCCAAATTGTTTATTAAGCAGAGACTGCATTTGATTCAGCCGCTGTTGGATTGAAATTTAATGTCTTGAGCATTTCCATGATCCCCTGTTAAAGAGTTAAAGGCTTGTCAAAATGATTGTGTAACTGCTTGGCCTCTTACAAAAGGATCAGATGAATAAGAACGTCTTTTTCTGGGCTTGCCCTCCTCTCTGTGCATTCCAGCACCAGAGTTTAAACAGGCAATTCTGTAAACGACCTCACAGACATACCCATAAGTCTACTGGAGTCAGGAGCAGTAAATATTGTCTTCTTTTGTAGAAGACGAGTTTCTAGTCTTGGGTGCATAACTATGGCAAAACCACAAAGGATGAGGGATTCCTACATAGGAATCACTTGATGTTAGAGGAGCACCTGCGTCCAAGGGCCCCGCGCTTCTTGCCCATGCGGCACATGAATGTGGGTCTCAGCGCCCAGTACCCACTCGTCCTTACCTGTTTCACACTCTGCCACCCAGTCTGCTCCAGGTCCTCCTGGAACTGGGGGGTCTTCATTACCCTACAGCTCACTTCCTGTTTACAAACTTGTCTCTATCCTGAGATGTACTCTTCTACGTGCTTCCCGACACAACCCAGACTCCACTGTTTACGTAGTGGGGACTCTCCTCAGTGGGGCTCCCTGTCTCCAGGGCCTTCCTTTAGAAACTGGGAGCCTCAGCCTGCTAGGACCTCATGCGCTGACGGCAAATGCACCTTCAGAACCAGAATCAACTGCTTTACATATTGGGTTTTATTTAGTAAATTTAAAAGGCGTGTTGATTATAAAACAACAGAAATCCTTATAACTGAAGTGCTTACACTGTCCCCTTACAACCTTATTTCTTTGCACTTAATAACTACACGCTGCATGGTCTACCATATACCACAGTGAGGCCCATTTTCCAATATATTTTGCAAGTTTCCAGTCTTTCCATCACAAAGAGTTCTTTAGGACCAGCATATACTCTTGCAGCTTCAGTCGTACGCCTGTCCGAATGTAAGAGAAAACTTGAGATGAGGAAGGGGAAAGACAGTCCTTCAGTCAGCTATTAACGTGTGTGTTTGATCCTCTCTCTCAAAAAGAAAAAAAGTCCGCATTATTCATAAGTTAAATATACAGATGTGGGACATGCATGCATATTGCCCTTTTTTGATACTAGTAGGATGTGTGTTGACAGTACAGGAAGTTGATTCATCTGTTGGGATCTTCACTTAGTAAACAGAGGCAATCACTTTCTGCCTCTCCCTGAGCCTCTCCCCATTTGTACAAAATTAGTGTTAAGTCCTGAGTTCCACACATCACTCCTTATTTCACTCCTATCAGCTGCCTTCCTGCCCTGCGCACAGCACAGCAGGCCTGGATTACAACCTGTTCTCTTGGCAGGAAAGCAGTGACAACAGCAGATCGATCGGGCGTACAGTAGAAAAGGAAGTTTGCAGAGCAGACCTGGGCCCAAGACTTGAGGGAGACTGGGAACCACGATGCCATGAGGTCAAATGAGTGGTATGGTCATGGAAACGTTGACCATTAAGTTGGAAAGAAGAGGAGGCAAGTTCAACGTCAACCTCTAGTTATTCAGAGCTTTTAGAAATTTGAGAAGATCGTGCGTTAAGTTCCCAAAATCCTCTTAGAAATTCAGATTCGAGCTGAAGACACAAAAGCTATTGCACTGCTGGCGGATGGCTCGTCGCACAGGAGGTCTCCCCCCCCCCCCCCCCCCCCCGGTCAGTGGGAGTCGGTGATGGTCACATGTTCAGCGTGGCTTGAGTTCGACTGTTTTTGGAGTTAGGTGTGCCTGGTACCAGTTTCCACATGTGTCTGTAAAACCACGTTCGCATTTCTTCCTGCCACTAACTCCAATGTGCCGGTATGTAGAGAACTGAGAATTTCTTCAGGACTAAGAGAGGAGGAAGGTCACAACATAAAGAAAAGGATCCATATTTTTGAAAGCCATCTGTGAAGCCCTTCAATGAAGGCCGAGGGAGCCTTCTGTGCACAGCCAAATTTCGATTGCCTCACCTTCACTGCCTTTGTTTACTTTTTCATCTCTTGCTCTGTAGTTGTGTTGCCAAATCATTCCAGGTTCCCTTTCTAGCTCACTCTCAGGAAGCATTTATCTCTGTTACTTCTCATAGTTACCTTGTTTCTTGTTCTGGCTGTTATGTACGAGTCTAGATAAATACAGGTACTCAGATTTCCTGGCAAAGATCCCTTTCATATTTACTTGCCGAGGGCAATCAAAACATGAAGCCATCACTATGTCAATTGATTTACACTATGGCCTTTGCACGTGTCAACGTGGAAAGTATCCTTTAAATCCAGCTGAGTTGAAAGCACTCTTCTCCATTTAAAATGATGGAGGCTGTGTATTAAAAGGACAGGCTGTGATTTTCTTTCATGTGAAGTAAAAGGCATCGTTGCTTGCTAATATTCTCTGACATAATACTGGCAATGTGGACATTAAATATAATTAGAGCATTCTACATCAAACGTTTTGCCAACACCGGGCACAGTTAAGGAGGTAAATAACTCCTGTCAGCAAATCATCCTCAGTTTTAGCACACTACAGACTTTTGAAACAAATTATTTCACCCTAAGTATTATTTGCCACGGGACTAAAGTGTAAGTGTATACAGTTCATGTAGCAGAGAACCACATGCTCTGAACCGGGAGGCTCTAAGATGTGCCGTTCCACTGAGAAAGCGAAGCCTTGCTCCTCCCGGAAGAGGCAATCTGAAATGTCAGGGACCCTTTATCCCCTGCAGCCCTGGGCTTACGGCGCGGCCCTAAGTGCCTCTGCTGTGCCCTAGCCCCACCCCATCCAACCCACCCCCAACCTGCTGCTCTCCCACTTAGCCCCCTTTTGTAATTCCCTGTAGCTTTCAGGGTCAAGTTCAACTGCCCTCCTTTAGGAAGCAAGGCTCTTCCTTCACCGGCCTTTGACCTTCTCCATCTCCTACTGACTTCACAGCCCACGCCCCTGAGCTCTGAGCTGCTGCCGAGCCCCCTGCAGGAGCATCTCCGTAGCAACACCCACCCACCACCCCAGACCACTTGCCTGCTCTCCCCTTAGCGATTCTCCCAAAGGCCCCTCACACTCACATTGCAGGAGGAATTCAATCACTCCGTCTTCACAGACCAGCAAGCACTCTTGAGTTTTCTGACTGGCCCAGCACCACGTCTGGCTCCCAGCAAGCATGCTGGGTACTTAGTGGACAAACCTAGCAAGTAAACAATGATGCCTAGGGTCTACTTTTTAATATTTGTACAAGACAAGGCTGAACCACTTGTTTTCTACAGGGCTCTATCAGCAGGTGAAATGCTAGCATGCATGCTGGGATCAAGCCTGTAATGGGGTGCAGGGAGCAGGGGACTCCACAGAAAGAACTACTGATGCAACCTGTGAAATGAATTCCCCAAGTCAGCCGAAAACACAAAAATACCTCCCCGCAGAAAACAGACTTGATTTTCCCCCCTAGATGATAAATAAATTCACTGTCTGTGCAACGTGATGGAATCTGCTGGCGGGACCTGTAAGAGGCTTGGCAGGCAGCCTTCCCATGGCTCTCTGAAGACTCCCCTCTGGACCAAAGGCGCATCTAGCAGCCTGCCCCGAGGATGAGGATTTCTACATCCACACTTTCTGGCCTCACATTCGGCAGGGCAGGTGGTTCAGGAGAGGTGAACAGGAATTACTCCCTCTTGACCTACAAGAAAACGTTAAATTCTGACAGACTAGCAGAGAGCACAGGCTTGCTCTGCAACCAGCATCTGACTGTCCACTGACATTCCTTCTTTCAACTTTGTCCAAGAAAAATGCCCAAAGTTTATTCGGATCTGATTAAGTATTTCGAGGTGTGATAACTCATTGACTATTTTATGACCATTGCCTTTCTTTTACTGGGGGACGTGGGAATGAGGTTTCCCCCTTCCCTTACGGGCATCTTCTCCTGGTGGTCTTGATGGCTACTTGTGCCCCGAAGTCTTGCGTTTGCCCTTTTATTCACTCCAGAGTTACTTCTTCAGAATGCTTAACTGTCATTGACCAACTATCATGTCCACGTGGATAATTCCTAAACTATACCATCCATCGCTGTGCGTGGCCCTGAACACCTGCGTTCTGCCTCTGTCTGCTGGAGGGTTGACCACCATCCTTTCAAAGTCAACCTCTTTAAAACAAAACTCTTTCCCTTCCTCAAAAAACTTGTTTGGCAGAAGTACAGCCTGCTGTGTGCCCCTCACCTTTCTGGCTTCTTCTGCCCCGTAACTGTCCCCCCATGGCTCTTTCCTCTGAAATGTCTCTCACAGCTCACCTCCTTCTCTCTGTCCGACCATAGCCAGGCTGTCTGGCCCAGTGCCTTTCCTAACACCATCCTGGAACTACTCCTAGATTAATCTTTTTAAGATATTTTCATTTAACATTTTTCTGGTTAAAAGGAAAAAAAGCCAGCACAGAACGGCCCAGAAGCTATAGTCCAAGCTGCTTAGACTGGACTCAGGGGTCACTGACAATCGCACTCGAATTGTCTTTTCAACCCTTCCTTTCACTTCGTCACTAATCTCCACTGAGGCCAAGCTGGCCTGTCTAGAATCCCAGGAAGTACGTTTTCTGTCCCCAGGCCCTCACCTAAATAAACAAGTCATTCTAGAAGGGCTGCTTAATGAAATCTCCCAACCCGGTTCATTTCCTGGGCTCCATCTCTGTGGTCTCCCTCTCCTTGGCCGTTTCCGTCTCCCGTCTGGGTCCGGTGTACGCAGTAGGCTGCAGTCTGACTCCCCAGGGCATGAAGTGTCTCCTGCCTTCTCACAGGCTGCCTGCTGACAACAGCAGGGAGTTGACGTTCACTGCACTTAGCTCTCTGCTCAGCTGCTGGGACCTTCGGGTCAGAGTGTGCGCTCAGAGGCAACATCCGTTCCGAATTGAAATGTGTTGACAAACTGCTCCCTTTACCACTTCCATGGAGTTGTTCATTTAATTTTGTCTTATGCTCATGGTCTTCGATGTTTTTTTGTTTTTTGGTTTTTTTTTTTTGGCTGCGTCAGGTCTTAGTTGCAGCGCCCGGGATCTTCGTTGTGGCATGTGGGATCTTTTTTCTGTTGCGGCGCACAGGCTCTTCTTGTGGCACGCGGGCTCCTTTCTAGTTGCGGCCTGTGGGTTTTGTCTTCTCTAGTTGTGGTGCGTGGGCTCCAGAGAGCGTGGGTTCTGTAGTTTGCGGCTGCGGGCTCTCTAGGTGAGGCAACCGGGCTCAACAGTTGTGGCATGCAGGCTGAGTTGCCCCTCGGCATCTGGGATCTTAGTTCCTGACCAGGGATCACCTCCTCGCCTGCGCTGGAAGGCAGATTCTTTCCCACTGGATCACCAGGGAACTCCCCGGTCTTTGATCTTAATGAGAACATTTTTATTGTAAACAACCTCAAGTTCTTTTGGGAGACAGGAAAGCTGCAAACACATTTTCTGTCATCTACTTACTTTCTATCCACTCAGAAATTGTATTATGTATGCGGTAGGTAGCAGACAAATATTTTTCAGACGATAATAATATATTGTGCACACAAAGTATGCTATTTCTAATTTCCAGGTTCAGTGTTTTAAAGAAAAAAATATTTTTAATAAGTTCAACACAATTGATTAGTAGTCAAGCAAGAAACATTGAGGATCCTGAAGAAAAAAAAAAAAGAAAGAAAGAAAGTGTCCTCCTACAGCTCTACGTGAAATAAGAAAACTGGCTTTTTTTCACACCACCAGTACTGTTCATGGAGTGCAAGATTATAGCTGACCAATCAGCCGAGCTATTTTTAATGTGAATAGGGGCTTTTTCAAAAGTTTCAAGTTGCTTTAATAAAGTTTAAGATAACAATATCATAATTAATGATTAGTGAAATATAAGTTGGAGATCAGAAGTTAAAAACAGGAATGTTTGAAACTATATATTTTCTCCAAATATTGCTACCTATTATGGTACAATGTATTGATCATTTAGTCTTTATATTCATTTCTACTCTGTACACAACAACCTGCAAAGACGGCACGATGATTTTTGCCTTGCAAAGAAGAAATTGAATCTGACAGAGGTTAAATAAGTTTTTACTAAGATTAGTTCACAAATACGCTACAAGGATAAGCTTGCTCTAAGGATATCCTATATAAATGTAACTTTAAATTGATGCCCACATGAAATACTTAGGTATATCTGACAAAATATGTACAAGATCTATATGAGGAAAGCTACAAAACTGATGAATGAAATCAAAGAAAAAATAAATGGAGAGATATTCCATGTTCATGAATAAGAAGACTCAATATTGTCAAGATATCAATTCTTCCCAAACTGATCTACAGATTCCATACAATCCTAATAAAAATTCCATCAAGTTATTTTATGGATACCAGCAAATTGACTCTATAATAGAGAGGCAAAAGACCCAACATAATACTGAAGAAGAACAAAGTTGGAGAACTGACACAACCTGAATTCAAGACATTATAAATCTACAGTAATTAAGACGGTGAGGTATTGGTGAAATAATAGACAAATTGATTAATGGAACAGAACTGAGAGCCCAGAAATAGACTCACATAACTACAGTCAACTGATCTTTGACAAAGAAGTAAAGGCAGCACAATGGAGCAAAAATATTCTTTTCAATAAATGGTGGTAGAACACCTGGAAATTCACATGCAAAAATAACAACAAACAAACTTAGAGACCTTACGCCCTTCACAAAAATTAACTCAAAATGGGTGACAGACCTAAAGGTAAAATGCAAAACGTAAAAATTCTAGAAGATAAACATAGGAGAAAACCTATGTGACCTACAGTTTGAGGATGACTTTTTAGATGCAACACCAAAGACAGGTTCCACGAGACAAATAACTGAAAGGCTGGATTTCATTAAAATTAAAAACTTCTGCTCTGTGAAAGACAATGTCAAGAGAATGAGAAGACAAGTCACGGAATGGGAGAAAATATTCACAAAACACATATCTGATAAAGGCCTTTTCCCAAAATATACAAAGAGCACTTAAAACTCGGCAATAAGAAAACAAAGAAGCCAATTTAAAAATAGACAAAAGAATTGAACAGACAACTCGCCAGGGAAGATATACAGATTGAAAATAAGCATACAAAAACTTGTTCAATATTACATGTCATTACGAAAACACAAATTAATGCAATGAGATGATAAGTATGTCACTACACGTCTATTAGAATAAGCAAAATCAAGAACATCGACAACACCAAATGCCGGCGAAGACGTGGAGCAACAGGAACTCTCATTCACTGCTGGTGGGCATGCAAAACAGTACAGCTACTTTGGAAAACAGTGTGACAGTTTCTTACAAAACTAAGCATAAGCTTACTATACACTGTGGCAATCACACTCTTTGGTATTTACCCAAATGAGTTGAAAATTTATGTTCACACAAAAACCTGCACTTTTATAGCAGCTTTATTCATAATTGACAAAATTTGGAAGCAACCAAGATGTCCTTCAGTAGGTAAATGGATAAATAAACTGTGATACATCCAGACAAAAGGAATATTATTTAGCTCTAAAAAGAAATAAGCTATCAAGCCAAGAAAGGACATGGAGGAACCTCAAATGCCTATTTCTAAAGTGAAAGAAGCCAATCTGAAACGACCGCATGCTCTCTGAGGTGGGTGGCTCTAGCAAATTGACCTAAATTGATACGAGGGTGCCAAGGGTGTTATGAAAGATGTGGTATATTTATTGCCTTTTAAAAATCTAAAAAATTCTGAATTTGGAACTACATTGGACCC
The DNA here is from genome assembly GCF_949774975.1 of Lagenorhynchus albirostris. Taxonomy (NCBI): domain Eukaryota; kingdom Metazoa; phylum Chordata; class Mammalia; order Artiodactyla; family Delphinidae; genus Lagenorhynchus; species Lagenorhynchus albirostris. Next base: position 3,250,024 of record NC_083106.1, on the reverse strand, counting down.
TGAGGGTTTTGGGTATGGGATTGTGGGCTTGCAGCACTGGGAACCTGATCCAGGGTTGGAAAGAACACCACATGGGTGGTCAGGCTACCAGGGTTCTCACTGTACTGCTTGTTACCCACCCGGCTTCTCAGGCCACCCAGCAGCTTCAAATCCCCCTCCACTGACCATGTAATGGGACGAAATGACCCCAGCCTTGCCTTCCATGAAGGATTATTATGAATATGAAATGAAATAATAGATAAAAGCCTATAAAATGATTCATACATTTTTGAAAAGATTTCATCCTAATGTTAAATTATTGGACCAATGGAGAAAAACAGGGAGTCATATTTATTTTTGATAAAGTATTTTACAACAGTTTCCTCCATGATTTTCCATATTCTTTAAATTCTGATTCACTTCATATGATTTAAAAATTCCTACTTCCTTATGTACATAGGAATACAATACAGTAGAAATCAAAATATAGAATTTCTAGAAAACTGTTCATATAGTCATATTCCTCAGCTTGGTGTTCTTTTGCTATAACCGAAGAACAAAAACAAAAAAACCCTAAGAAAAGAGCCAAACCCATGTGGAAAATGATTATAGCTGGGCAAACAATAAGACGGCCCATGACAAACGGAAAGTATACAAGGATCTTTAATTCCTTCCGTTGCATGTGCAAGGCTAGGTAGGCATCAGTTGTGCTTCTCTGCTGTGCCCAGTAAGTCTGGTATTATAGGGCAACTGACAAATCAAATATTGAGGTTCATTGAGCTATTTCTGCTGATGATCCTTGGCACCAGAAAGATGAAAGAATCATACAGTGAAAATGGACTCTCTGTGTGCACCTATGATTCTGAAAGGAGATTGAGAGTAAAAAAAAATGCATATGATTTTATCTCCAGTTTCCTGTTCAAACAAAAGAATAAACACGGTCAAGGTCAACGTTACATGCAGAAACAGATAAAACAGGCAGGGAATGAATCTTTCTCGTCATTGTACACTCCAGTGCCCAGCTCCTTCAACAACGAATGTGCTCCATAAATATCAGTGGCTGAGTGAGTCCGTCACTTGACAACAGCAAAAGAATCCCTTCCCTGCTGTTTTGCCCCAAGTCATGCAGGGCAGGGTGTCTTTATTCTTAAGGGGGTAGGCATTTTAGCTGGGTTTTGAACTCTTGTTAGGAAAATCTAGACCTCACATTTGGCAGAGGTCAAGGAGAATAGTTTAGCAATCAATTAACTCATCAGTGACACTGCTGTTAAGGAAAATGCCCAGAGAGGAAAGAATGCAAGATCAATCATGTCTGATGGGAGAGGGATCGGTGGGAGGGAGAAGTCAGGAGCTGAGTCACCCAGCTTGGGGCATGGATATCATGACAGTGTTGAACTTGAGTGAAGAGGCAGATGTGCACAGGCTTGGGGAGGGGTACCGGGAAGAGGGCAAAGCTCAAGAAAGGTGCTGAGGTCCTGGCTGTGTGATGTCATCTAGAGATTGGTCGTCTTTGAGGACTATATTTGGCTTTCCAACTTCCAGTTTTATTTCCTTTGCTCACAGAACGATAGAAATGTTGTACTTTAAAAAGTGTATATATATAGTTGTTCCTACTAGCCCATTCTGTTCCCTTTCACCGTAGACCTGGTGTGGTGGGGGAGGGGGTAGCTCTGGTCCACAGGGTATGAAGGATGGTCCAGCTGAGGCATCAGACACCCCATCCGTGGCTCATTCAGCTGAGTTGCCTCATACACCACACTCCCCTCTCTGCCTCGTCCCTCCAGGTTCAGCCCTCCCAAAGCTGCCTGTTCCCAGAGGAGAGTCAGCCCCTGATAAAGAAACATGAGGAAGGCTTCAGTTTAATATTTATCGATCAATCATTTCCTACATCCTCCCTCTGCTAGTTCCCATAGGGGATATTATTAAAGGAGCTGATACCGTCACGAAGCTTATGAAGGCTTCCAGCTGGTGAGAGAGAAGCAGCTCAGAAGTAGTCAGGAGCAGGCGCTCGGGGGAGAGCCTGCTTGATATGCGTGGTTCCACTCGCTGGCCATGGGAACTCGGGCTCTGCTTCAGGGTTTTCTCTGTACAATGGGGACAGTAGTAGGAATGTTATGACGGTTAAATGAATTCATGTTTGAAAAGTTCTTAGAACACTGCCTGGTAAGTATTAGGTACTATGTAAGTGTTTATTAAATAGATACACACAAAACAGTTAAATAATTGCAAGCAGCACAAAATCTATTGATAAGGCTTTGACTAGAAGCCAACACCAAACTATGGTGCAGAGCGCCGTGGGTGTTCCGCAAGCAGAGAGAGAGAAAGAGAGGGAAGCACAGCCCCAGGGAAGAATTCACGGAGGAAACGGGACTGCAGGCTTTCTTCCTGGTGGAGATGCACTCGGCGTGGGGCATAGGAAGCAGAATGCAGATAGCAGGAAGCCCCTAAGAAGGAATGATGGACATGGGGTATTACAGGGTGGTGAGAAGCTGGAGAGAAATGATGCTGGAGCAGTTAAGATGGTTCTGGTTGCAAATGGTAGGAACACAGCATAAGCCAGTGTCACAGAAAAAAAGAAGACAAGAAACCTAGAGGGAAAACTCAATACCCAAGCTACAGGAAGGGCAAATACCTGGAAATCAGAACTCAAAAACTCTCAAGATGCTCTTCCCACCTCTTGCTTCTTCTTTGCTCTGCTCAATGTTTGCACCCTGCTTCCCACAGCAGACCGGAGTGTTTCATATGGAAGAGAACAGGGCTACTGGCAGCTATAGAGATCAGATCTCACTGCTCCAGCCACTGAAGAGGTTATTCACTGGCCCAGTGGGTCAGGGCCTCACCCCTGGACTGAGGCACGGGGAATGGCAGGGTCATGTGTGGACTGCAGCCTGCTGCTCTGCAGTGAGGGAAAGGCAGTGGGATAGGGGAGGACGCTCCCCAGAAGAAGAGACAACTGGAGGGGGCAGCCAGTCCACAGATACTGCCCCCCACCCATGGATGTGATAAGCTAGAGATATGCTTATGATACGCTGAATATTAAGGTCAGATTGAAGATGGTCTTGAATGTCAGGTCGAGCAGCGGACACGCAGTATCATGTATGGGGGCCATTGGTGTAAAGTGAATCAAGCAAGCAAGAGCTACTGTTCTACAGAACCCTCCCCAGTCCCTGCCATCTCACAGGAATGGAGAGAGGAGACAGAGATCAGAGCAAGGAACACTGGATTTGGAAATAGGATAACTGGGTTCAAGTTTTGACTTTGCCAGTGAGTTTAGAAAAAAACAGCTTAAACTCAGTTTTAATTTCCTGATCTGTAAAATAATATATGCTCTGCTGTTTATCTCACAGGGATCTGGTGGCAAATGAGACTGTACCCATGAAATTAAAACGTACCATAGAATTCCAACGTTTGCAGAATGAAGGGTAGAGCAAGCCTATCCAATCCTATTTGTTCCACTTCCTAGGATAATGCTTCCCTGCTGTTGATCATTCGCCAGGTACTGACACGAACACATCACACATAAACGGCATTCGTTTCTCACACCTGCTCTCAGAGGTAGGCATTCTTAGCCCATTTTACAGATGGGAAACTCAGTTGCAAAGAGGCCGTCACTGGCTAATGGAGGGATGAGACTCTGCCTTTCGTGGTCTCTCTCACTCATTTGTAAGCTTTTGTCGGCTCACTCAGCTGTCACTTCTTCCCCATCCCCACCCTCATTCCATTGCCTCCTCCCATATACAACCACCTTTTCTCCCAGAGTCCTCTCTAAATAAGAACCAAAAGGGGGAAATGATGAAGAAGGAGAAAGAGCAAAAGAAACTTAAAATAACGTTACTCATTTGCTAGTCTAGGCTGCCTAGGTTTGTTTCCTTTGTGCTCCTTGGATGTAATGGCAATGAAAGAAAAATGCATGTCTTTGGGGAATTGTAAAGAAAGTCAGTTAAAGTCTTTAAGTTCAAGTATTTTTCAATCCCTGGGTAAGGGTGGCCAAACACAACACTAAAAGCAGGATGTAAGCTAATTTATGAAGAAAAAATGTATAAATTTGTTAACTATGGTTAGCCTTTAGTTTAGAGGTGTGATGTGGTCCTATCAAATCAGTTTGCCTATGGGAAATGTAAAAATGAGATTCATAGACTTTAAAGAAAGAATCATATTATTGTATGAATGATTGTTTCAGACTCAGAGCAGATTTCATATGAGCCTGTTCTCTTAATAATGAGCAGCAAAATCTGAAGGGCTTCCAAAAATGGTTGCTAAATGTTCTCAATAATTTATTTGGATACTAATGGTGAAAACGTCTTTCAAAGTGATAAATAGAAGACAAATTCCTGTTTTTACGTCAGTTCTGTTGGACAGTATTAACTTATGTTTAGCAGATGTTGAGTTTCAAATCCATCTAAACTCTTGAAACTTTTAATGATTTCTTTACTTCTAGGTTTTAAAATGTCAATTAAATATATATGAAATGTAAGGGGCTGAACAAGAAGCTTAATGTATAGCTGAAAAATATATGCATTTCCCTAAGTACATTTATGAAGCTTCCATCTAAGCTTGAGTTCTGCCTCTCCACTGGCTGTGTGATGTCCTGCAGGCAACTCGAACTCAACATTTCCAAAGCCAAGTTCATCTTCTTTCCTAAACCTGTTCCATCACCTGTACTCCTTTTCACCCTGTGTGCACCCCATCTGCACACCTTGCTGCGATTTTTCAACTCCTCCTCTCACCGCCCACATTGTGTCAGTTGCCGGTCTCAGTTTTTCTATCCTAAGCACTTCTTGCTTCTTTAAAAATGCCACTTCTGCTGTGAAATTCAGCTCCTCATCAGTGGCACCATCCATGTTTCTCTTGCCTCTTGTTTCCATCACCTGCATCCACCCTCAACACTGCCACAAGCAGAGCTCCTCTCAGAGACATTCTTACATCTTGTGCACATCCCCATCTGACTGTAGGTTGCAGTTATTCTCCTTAGTTCTCCAAAGAGTAGTCATCCACTCATCCTCCAGGCCTCATCCAGTGCCTTGATCCCCACTCCAGTTTGTCCTGAACCCCATCAGGCAGATCCCACTGCTCCTCCTCTGGTTTTCATAGTATTTGGCCCAAACCTTTACTGACACTCTTACTATATTGCATTTCAGTGGCTTTGCAATATAGGCTTTTTGCCCCAGCTGAGGGCTTATCCAGGTAAGCCTCTCAAATCGCCCTTCCCACATCCCCAGTACCTGACACACATTCTGCCACACAGGTGGAGTTCAAGAAAGGTTTCTTTTAATATACTGTGTTCTTGGATTGGAATAATCATTATTGTTAAATAACCATACTACCAAAGGCAATCCACAAATTCAATGCAATCCCCATCAAATTACCAATGGCATTTTTCACTGAACAAGAACAAATAATTTTAAAATTTGTATGGAAACATGAAAGACCCTGAACAGCCAAAACAATCTTGAGAAAGAAGAATGGAGCTGAAGGAATCACGCTCCCTGACTCCAGACTATACTACAAAGCTACAGTAATCAAAACAGTATGGTACTGGCATAAAAACAGATACAAAGATCAATGTAACAGGATAGAGAGCCCAGAAATAAACCCACCCACTTACAGTGAATCAATCTACAACAAAGGAGGCAAGAATATACAATGGTGAAAGGACAGTCTCTTCAATAAGTAGTCCTGGGAAAACTGGACAGCCACATGTAAAAGAATGAAATTAGAACATTCTCTAACACCACACACAAAAATAAACTCAAAATGGATTAAAGACCTAAAGGTAAGGCTGGATACTATAAAACTCCTAGAGGAAAATGTAGGCAGAACACTCTGATGTAAATCATAGCAATACATTTCTTGTGTTTGTCTCCCAGAGTAATTGAAATAAAAGCAAAAATAAACAAACGGGACCTAGTTAAACTCAAAAGCTTTTGCACAGCAAAGGAAACCATGAACAAAATGAGAAGACAACCTACGGAATAGGAGAAAATATTTGCAAACAATACTACCAACAAGGGATTAATTTCCAAAATATACAAACAGCTCATAGAGCTTAATATAAAAAAAAAACAACCTAATCAAAAAATGGGCAAAAGACCTAGATAGACATTTCTCCAAAGAAGACATACACATGCCAAGAAGCACATGAAAAGATGCTCAACATCTCTAATTTTTAGAGAAATGAAAATCAAAACCACAATGAGATATCACCTCACATCAGTCAGAATGGTCATCATCAAAAAGTCTACAAACAATAAACACTGGAGGCAGTGTGGAGAAAAGGGAACCCTCCTACACTGCTGGTGGGAATGTAAATTAGATACAGCCACTATGGAGAACAGTAAGGAGGTTCCTTAAAAAACTAAAAATAGAATTACCATATGATCCAGCAACCCCACTCCTGGGCATATATCCAGAAAAAGATGAAAACTGTAATTCAAAAAGATATATGGACCTCAATGTTCATAGCAGCACTATTTACAATAGCAAAAACATGAAAGGAACCTAAGTGTCCATCAACAGAGGAATGAATAAAGAAGATGTGGTATATATATATATATATATATATACACACATATATCCAATGCAATATTACTCAGCCATAAAAAAGAATGAAATAATGCCATTTGCAGCAACATTGATGGACTTAGAGATGATCACACTAAGTGAAGTAAGTCAGACAGAGAAAGACAAGTGTCATATTATATCACTTATATGTGGAATCTAATAAAATGATAAAAATGAATTTATTTACAAAACAGAAATTGACTCACAGACATAGAAAACAAACTTACGGTTATACCAAAGAAGAAAGGATGGGGAGAGGGATAAATTAGGAGTTTGGGATTAAGAGATACATACTACTATATATAAAATAGATAAACAACAAGGATCTACTGTATAGCACAGGGAACCACATTCAATATCTTGTAATAACCTGTAATGGAAAAGAACCTGAAAAAGAAAAAAAAAAAATATATATATATATATATATATGCGCACACACACACACATATATATGTATATATATATGAATCACTTTGCTGTACACCTGAAATGAACACACTGTAAATCAACTATACTTCAATTTAAAAAACAAAAAAAAGAAAAGTTTCTTTAAGTGAATAGATGGACAGATGATAGGCTGGAATAATTTCAGAGATGTTTGCTAGGTTGTCTCAGTGTTATTCAACCTATTTGGTTAATACTTTATTCAGTAACCCAAGGCACTATTTTAAAAAATCTTTTTTGTAACTCCCCAAACACAAGTTAATAATATAAAATTCAGGAGGGAATTTTTTAAATAAAGTATCTTTTAAATCTTACAAATTATATTTGGCAAAATATATGTCTATTATTACAAATACAACCATTAAAAATGGTGTAGAAGAATGTTTGCTATATTAAATAAAAAATAGATTATAAGGGCATGTATGATTTATTTTTGTTATATATATATATATATATATATATATATATATATATATACCACAAAAATCTGTAGCAAAAGGTTCTAACGGGATTATTATCACTGATGTAGGATTAGGAGTTTTAATTTTTACTTCAAAACTCCCCTATAGCGCATATTCATTATTACAGGAAATCTTTTGTAAGCTTTTGCCACAAATCACCAGGATCACTTCAAAAGTTCATCATAAATAATCAGTTGTTTCCTCTCCTCTCTCCCCATACTTCCTGAGGTCTATATTTCTCTAACAAGTGAGTGTTATCAGCTCTATAATTAAATGTGAACCTTGATCTCTAGTTTATTTAAAGGAGTATAAAAAACAGTCCTGTGCAGGCTTCCCTGGTGGCGCAGTGGTTGAGGGTCCGCCTGCCGATGCAGGGGACACGGGTTCATGCCCCGGTCCGGGAAGATCCCACGTGCTGCGGAGCGGTTGGGCCCGTGGGCCGTGGCCGCTGGGCCTGCGCGTCCGGAGCCTGTGCTCCGCCACGAGAGAGGCCACAACAGTGAGAGGCCCGCGTACCGCAAAAAAAAAAAACAGTCCTGTGGCTCAGAGCATCCCGGAGAGAAGACACCACCCAACAGGGGCCCCATCAGAACCACAGGGCTCCCAGGACACTTCCCTCCTGCAGGCTGAAATTCATGGAATGTTGCATTTGCACAAGAGCTTACTTCAGTAAAAGCAAAACGTAAATTACTATTTAACATAAAGGAAGCAAAATGACATATTAATGGACCTCAGTTCTTTCACTAATCAATCACACTTTCAGATGAACTCTCCCTGAAAACATACTTTCATAACTACACTGCCTATTGTCCAAAGCAATCTTTTTACTAGTCATAATATACTGCATATTCATTGCAGTAACATTCAATGGCTTTAAAATTGGGGAAAATACTATGATATGGTGAGTGGAGAAAATAAATTTGACAGGCTATTTGGTAATCTGGAATCAATACACATTAGAATATTATTCCATTAGACGTAAATCAAATTAATGGCACTGTCAACATTTTAACTTCGATGATGGCTAAAAGCTATTTATTAAGTGCTAATCAACTCAACCAATTAAAACCAAATATTAATCACATATGGCATGACAAATCTATTCATGCTTTTGATAATTGAAAAGTAGCTAAGACTATACAATGCCTGAAGATAGCATTATGCTCAAAACTTATAGCTCAAGAAAATACCGTATAAGTGGATTTTATATAGAACAGAATCTTAGAATCAGCTTTTTAAAGGGGAAAGAATACTTTAGTATTGAAGAGAAAATTAATTTATAACTATGCATATTAGAAATCAACACCCAGAAAATAAATCTCAGTCTTACAGTAATTCCTAAATCTTTCGCTCAACTTCCAGGAGGCTTATTAAATTATTAGTTTCTGCAACAAAGCCAGCTGCCCCAAGATGACTGTAAACATACTCATACAAGACACAAGTATTTGACCACATTTAACAAAACTACAGTGAGATAATTTGAAACGGAACTTCTTGTTCCATCGATTCTATTGAACTTTAATTAGTAACCAAGGTGGTACCAGGGATGGTGACCTGTAATATTCTTCCTCTGGATTAGTGCTTCTTTTCTATTTGTCCAACCCTCACCCCCAAATGTAAGCCCCCTCAGGAAGGGGGTCTTATTTGACAGCATAGCAGGAACAACATGCAAAGTGCAAGGCACAGAGTAGGTGATCAATAATTGTCGAATAAATAAATGTAGCATTGAAAACTATTTTTTTTTTTTTTAGAGATCCAATGTCTCATTCAGCCTTCACCAACTTGTGAATATGTAAACCATCCAGAATAACTTTTTGTTCATCGGCTTTCCCATCACTCCACCACAGAGCAGGACTTCTTCCTTTTTAATGAGTTCTAGCAGAGAAGCAGATGTATACCTGGAATGAAGGCAAGCACTCCTTTTCCATTGCAGAAACCAAAAACAAAATGAAAACCCCAAGGAAGGCTATTGTCATGCTTCCCAATTTGTTCTCAAAAAAATAAATCAGGAGCTCAGTATTACACATTCTAAGTGCACTATTTATAGCATGGCACAAACCACTTATATGCTCAGTGGAAAGACCTAGAAGAGAGCCTGGCAGATAGTAAGTGCTCAATAAATACTTGGTGAAAGAGTGAGTGGTTAGTGTGGACTTAGACAGCTTGATCTATGATCTGTCTTCCAAACTCATAAAAAACTTCCCAATCCTCGCTCTTCCTCAAAAATGTAAATTACTAGTGATAGAAAGAACGAAACAGTTGGGAGTCAGCTGTGATGGGGCAGGTGGTCGCTCATAGTTAGTGCTATTCAGCAAATAAAAGATTGAGTGGCTGCTCCCTGCTCGATGCATTCCCAGAATTGAAAGGAAGGACACAGAGCAGAAGCAACTAATTTCAGACGCATAAGCTTTAGATTCTAACAGCAGATCCTGAGCCGGATTCCTGACCCAGGCTAACAGTGCTTCAGTGATGTTGAAGTAGCCTCTCAGAGCTCCGCCCTCACATTCAATTTCCCTACCTGCTTCTCCTCAACAAGCCCTTTCCTTCCCTGTTCCCCTTCCAGAACTAAAGTGAAAAATCATTGTCTTGACAGCCTGGAGAAAAAAATGGAAACCACTTTGATGATGAAGCATTTAACATTTTAATTACTGATAATTATGATATTGCAAAAGAACATAGGAGATGGCATTATTTAAATATAGAAGACAAGTTTAAGTTATGCTAATGTGTTCCAGCTTGTCTATATATATATATATTTTTTGACAGAATAGAAAGATCGGAGTCAGCTACCTGACTTGAGTGAGCTACTGGACTGTCTTCACCTTGTGATTAGAAGTGATGACATTCTAGCCCTGAAGGATGGGAGGTAGGGTTAGGAAATCACTGTTCACGCAAAGAGATGACTTCAGAAAGGTCAACTTTAAGCCTAAGCAAGTCCGATGGTGTTCTGAGTTTGAAGCATCTGAACTTGGCAAAAACTTTCCCTTTTAATCTCACATCCTCAAACTTAAATATATATGCTTAAATGACATGTACACGTTCCAATATGCCCTGATTCACTGATGACGATCCTTTTTACTGCTGCCTGAAAGTTTTTTGCTGTTTCAAAGTCCCGTGGATTTTGAATTTAGAAATGCCTGGGTTAAATCTATGTTTCTGCTGTTTAAGTGCCTTGCAATCCTTAGAAAGTTATCTAATCTCCTGGTGACTCAAGTGCTTCCTTATAGGATTGCTGGGAAGCTACTTGAGAAGACAGAGAGGGCCTGGCACACAGCGGGTATTTGGAAATCGTAGCCCTCCTCTCCTATGACTAATTATTTTCAGTAAAATTTAAGTTTTGATAGTTATTTAATTTTCAAAAAGGCTGAGTCTTTCCCCAGGGGGGTGACAGATGAAACCAAAAGAAAAAAATTGCTTGCAAAAAAAATCAATCTCAAAATATCAGATAGCATGACCAAATTATGAATGAGCTTTTGATGGGGGTAATATGGATTTGAGAAGCTTTTGCTTTGGGCAAAATTACATAATTGTTATGTAATTCATATGGACAACCATTGAAAATGCACTTTCCTCACAATCTATGTTTATCTCATCATAATCTTCTTGTCCGGATCTTGCAAGGGCTTATTCATCTTATTTACCAAATACCTAGGCTCCCGACTTCGTGCAAGTCACTTTACCTCAATCCTCACCTCAGAACAAAGGACGTACTGCTATTTGTATTTGCAGATCATAACCGGGTTCAAAGACCTTTTTTAACACGTCAACATCACAAAGTATTTGGTGCCTTCTTTATGTTTCTTGGAAGGAGTTTTTCAGCAGCTTTATGTCTTGATTTTTTTTTCAGGACAATCTATTATCTTTTATTTCTTGCAAAAAATTGATTTCCATTTCATTCTCACCCACTGAATTGTTTGAACAGTTGCATTCATTTGTCTTAAACTATTTATCTTAAATCTATGGAATCACAGAGTTGTTTACTGCATTATTTAGACATTTCTTTAAATTCGCCCCTCGATGGATGCTCTCAGAACAATGGCATATCTGGGTTAATCTGTCAGGCTCATGGAAGTGAGAGAGCCTTGGACGAGGAGGGAAAACCACGGAGACCTGGGCAGGTCACATTTTTATGCGGCAGCTTCACTCTTTACAAAGGCAAAGTAATACCATTCCAGCTCTCAGCTGTTCACGTCACTGCCAGAAGGTGCATGTTGATGCCTGGAGACGGTGTCTATGTGCTAACATGGACGTTCCTGTGACAAACTAAAACCACTTTAAAAACACGGCTCCAGTCTGAGCAACTCTCATCACGTCCCCGCAGCCTGGGCCAGGCCCACCTCCTCCAGTCCAGACCGCTGCAGGGGCTCCTCCCTGCTCTACCCCCCTCAGCCCAACAGGCAGCCCAGGCCTCCTGACCCCGCGACACTCGGACACAGTGGCGTCCTTGCTTCCGGCTCGGAGCCTTTGTGTTTGCTGTTCCTTCTGCCCTGACACTCTTCCTCCAGGCGGTGCCAGGACTGTGCAGATCTCTGTTCCAGGGTCCCCTACCGAAGACACTCCTCACAAGCAACCCCAGCTCACACACACACCCCATCCCTCCCCGGCCCTTCACTCCTGGTTTCTGTCAACATCGATTAGCACTGACAGTACACCACATAGTTACTTGTTCTGAGTTCTACTGCTTGTCTCCCTCGCTGTGAGCTCTGGAGAGCAGGGGCCTTGTTTCCTGTGTTTATCGCCGCACCCCTAAAACCCCACGTGTTCACAGAGCAGGGCTCAGCGCCTGTGTGCGGGCAGCTGGGTCAGCCAATCAGACGCGGAAGCTTCTCCTTAAGTTTCTGACGTCTTAGGAAGGCAGCTGGGCCCGATGGAGAAACGTTCCTCTTGACCGTACTGAGTGAAACAGTATCGGCGAGGACGCTCAAGCAGCCTTCTCATCCACGCCTGCTCTCGTCAATTCACAGAGCTCCGGATTCGCGCCCACCCGCACTGGGAGGCCAGGCCCGTTTGGGGGCGACTCAGGACAGCTCCGGTTGCCCGCCATCGTCCCAGGGCCGCACAGCAGATAGCTGGGCCGTGTCCTGACGCCCGTCTGCCCCAGTGGCGTGGCTACTGGGCATAGGAGGAAGAAGGAACCCAGCACAGGCCCTGTGCGCCAGCAGGTGTCAGACACCCACTTGTTCGCCTGAAACCAGGGTCAGCCTGGAGTCGCTAGCCCGAGGTGGCTCCACCAGGTGGTGGGAGATGCGCGACCCCACCCCAGGTAGAACCGCTGTGGCAGCGTGTGAACTGACCTCCCGTCACTACCGTGCGGGTCTTGGATGGCCAGCACGGAGACAGATCCCTGGAGACCTAGGAGCCCTTTCCCCTGTCTCAGGCGAAGTGGTTCTTAGCAACACAAGGAGGACGAGTGATCTGCGGGCATGGGCCACCGCCCATCATGCCATGGGCCTCAAGCTGTGGGGTCCCCAAACCCCAACTGAGGCCAACTGAGAACAGTCCAGCCACACTGCAGCTCCCTGACACTTGAGGAAGGAACACCTGAAGCCGGGGACTCTGGAGCCCAGCCCTTACATGCAGTCTACAGAAGATTCCACCTGGGTTCCTCAGGCCATCTGGTCGGCCACAGAGTCAAGACAGAAAAACACAAACTGCCGGAAAGCCGGCCGAGGCCCACGAGGAAAACAGCAAGACCCGGGATCTGCCCTGGTCGACCTGGTTAGCTGGTTAGCTGGCCTCCAGCTAGGCTCTTTGGCCCGTGGTCCCCGTGCCTGGGAAGCCTCCACGACGGTGCCTGCTCTCAGGACCCCGCAGGAGTGGCTGCCCCTGAGTCTGGGGCTGGGGGGCAGGCTCTCCACCCACCACACGGAAGAATCGCCTTCCAATCGCCCGAGTTAAACCTCAAACCCCGAGAGACCGCAGCCCCAGCCACTCCAACCCTCTTTTTATCATACCTCACCGCCTTCATGATTTTCTCATGAGGCCAGGCCTTAAAAATTAGTATCAAGAAACTCCCTTTTTCCTCAGAAATTCTAAAATATTACAGCCATAATTTTGAACAAAATGCAGTTTCAAAAGAAAAAGAATTCTCAAGCTTCTTAGAAATGAACCCCACACACCTAACTCCCTATTATCACAAAATTACAAAAGAATGGTTTTCCTTTGTGTCAGCCTTTGAAGTTTCAGGTCTTCCTCCCAGTGTTTTCCCGAAATTGGATTTCTTTATTCACAGAGCTGATGAAATGTCCTGGCCTTCTCTCTTCTTCCAAAACAAAACACGCTGCTGTAGAACCCCAGGTACCAAGCCCAGAGCTGCACGTAGGCGCAGGACGGATGGTGCTCCTCGGTCCAGCGCACCGGCCTGCGGGGTGAGCGCCGGCGCGACGTCACGTGCTGAGTGGGCTCCGCAGGGAGCGAAGGTCGCGAGTAAACCCTGTCGGGGAGGTGGGGGTCGGGGGCACCGAGGGGGCGCATAGCGGGAAGTGACTGGGAGGGGAAAAGCAGGGAGCGCGGACAGAGAGGACACAGAGCGGGGAAGGACGGGGGGAGTCTGGGCGTCGGAAGGGCCGGGAGGGGGCCGCCCGTCCCGCCTGGGGCGGCGCCACCTGCCTCCGGGTCGTCTGCCTGCCCAGGAGGTGGCCCGACGGCCGGGCCGGACAGAGCCCTAGGCGGCCCGGCCCGGGAGGGCGCAGGGACTGCGTGCGTCCAGACCGGACCGGCGCGTCCCACAGGCGCAGGGCAGGCTGGGCGCGCACGTTCCACCGCGGCCAAGGTCACCGCGTCCCCGCGCCAGGCCAGACCGGCCAGGACAAACGCAGGAATGACGGCAATGGCCGCGCCCATGTCTCAGCCCCGCACTCGTCAGGCAGTCAAAACACACAGAGCAGCGGCGGGGGCTTTGCTAGTGACGTCGGACCTGCACCCCACGCTCCACGCGAACGGTGAACATTTCTCTCCAACCCACGGAAACGCTCGGCCGCGCCTCCCATGCCACCTCCCCCAAGACGCAACGACCACTAAAGCCAACAACACACAGGAACATTTAAATTTAGGAACGGATTTTCCGTCACTAAGTGGATCCAAATTACAACAGTATTTCAGTGGTTGCTAAAAATTGAGATGATATTATTAAACACACATTACTTATTTTGATACATGGCTTTAAGCCTATTTTTCTTTCTAATGCATTTTAAAGGTTAATGAGAAAAAATGATTGCCCATTAACTCCCCAAAGTAAGGAATCTGGTCCAGACTAACACAGGAAGATACAGATCTTATTTCAATGCCAGAAAACTCCCCCAGTGACTCAGAGCCTGCTGGAACCAACCTTCTGCAGAAGAGAAAAGATCAAAATCAGGCTTAAGAAGTGGAACTCTAACAAGAAAGAAACAATTCTATCTAGAGAAAATGATTTGTTCTAAGGCATACTCCTTCCTTAGAAATGTAATTAGAAGCAGCATCATTATTTAATTTATTGAATACCTACTATTATGGGCTGGACTCTGCAGTAGGTATGGAATATAAACAGGTAAACTCCTTGTGGGGAAGAATTTCAAAGCCTAGGGCATGAAAATCATTCCATACCAACGTGAGAGCAAGTTAGGTCTGAAAAATAATGCTATCTGGGGACTATTAAGGAAGGTTTAAAAAAATGTGAAACAGGTAAAAAAAAAAATATATGTGTATATATATATATGTATCTGACATTTATAAGTATGTGCACACATAATTACATA
Source organism: Lagenorhynchus albirostris (assembly GCF_949774975.1). NCBI lineage: Eukaryota > Metazoa > Chordata > Mammalia > Artiodactyla > Delphinidae > Lagenorhynchus > Lagenorhynchus albirostris. The sequence continues at coordinate 3,234,843 of NC_083106.1, read as the reverse complement.
TATAATTTTAATTATATATAATGTTAATACTCCCATTTTATAAAGAGATTGAAGCTCTGAGGTAAAATGGACAAGATAGCACAGCCAGAAATACTTCAGTTTGAGAATCTGAATGCAGTTTTGTCTGTTCCTTAGAGCTGCATCTTTTAACCAGACTTGTCAAAGCTGGAACTAACCCTTCAGCAGCAATAACCAATGTCCTAAGGGAAGGAGGCTGGCGGCGGGGGCAGGGAGTGCCCACAGCCTTCACGCTGGGTCAGTTTCCTGTTCAGGGCTGGGTAAGGAGTCCAGCTCCCTCCCACAAGCATCTCCTTACTTAGTAATACCTGACATTTGTTTAACAAAGAAAAATGCTTTCACTCTTAAGGAGGCAAAGGCTTATTTAGGGCAACGCATCAATGTTAATGAGTTCAAGTTAGCCAGTCTAGGAGGTATTGTAAAAACAGCAGATACTGAAGACCCTGCCTCTGATGGATTTTAACTGGGTTAGCGCTGGTCTGGGCGGGGGGCCAGGGATGAGGAGGGAAGGAAGATGAAGTGGTGAGGCTCTCACCTGAAGAGAAAAGGCAAGAAGGAGAAACGGGGCAGGAAAAGCGTCCTGTCATTCCCAGGATGCTGAGGCAAGCCCACCGTCCTTGTGGCTGGGACAGGCCCGTGGAAGCTCTGCGGCGCCGTCAAGAGCCCGCTCACAGGGCACAGCGGCCCCCTGGTATCACTGCTCTCCCAGTCAAGCCCCCTTGAGGGGCTGGTGGTTTTGTCAGACAGGCAGTCCCGCTGTAAAAGCGAGTACTATGAACCAGCGTGCAAAGTTAGGCGCTCCTAGGCTGCATTTACTCTCTAAGTGAAATGATATCCTCGAGTGGGCGTTAATTGGTTCCAACCTTGGCTGCCTGTCTTGTCCTTCCTGCCTGAAACACTCACAGGCTCCCTTCTGTGATGATTTCCTAAGAGTCCTACTGTCCCAGGCAGGGGCGTGTTTTCACTGTCAGAAACACGGAGTGTGAAATTTGATCCCTGCAATCGGCTGCAGAACTCACAAAGCAGCCCAGCTTGCTTACTCTGTGAGAGAAAATATTCACTTTTTTTCCCCAGTCAGGATTGTGATCAAAATCAAAGCTGAACTATGAGTTTCATCTGATGGAGAGAGATCCTACTGTAAGGCTTCTGAACATTTATTTTTCCCAAATGCTGCCTTTGTTGGCAGACCTGATCCCTTTTTATGTTGGTATCTACCATGTAGGAGGTGTTTCCTTTTTCTCCAGCAAAAGAAAGGTCACCCTCATTGGGCCTTTGTGGGTGCTGCAACCTCTCAGCCAGAGTGAGCAGAAACCCTCACTCTTCGTCCCAGGGCTCAGGGCAACAGCATTAAAAAAAAAGAAAAAAGCAATCCTTGCTCCATTAACAGGTAACTATGCTCATGGAAGAAATTCTGCAGAGGTGAAGGGAAACACAAAAATTTAAATGTAGGGTCTGCTTCCCTGGCAGACCTGGTAGTAAGCTGAAACTCCAGACCCCACCCCTGCAAATATTCTGGAAATCTTACTTAACAGCTAAGTTGATGAGACGTGGAGATTCAGTATCTTGCATAGAGCTGGAAAACTGGTGAGCATTTTGTGGGTCAGAAATGCTTTTTCAGACTGGAGGTCTAGAAGTAAAATTTACTGACAAGTTATAATGAAAACAGAATCATCACTTTGTCGCCTTGCTTGTACTGTTTTCGGTAGGAAATGCTTTGGGGACTCCTCTGTGAAGGCTCCTCCGGCTCTAAGTTGGTCTCCAGACAGAATCTCACCCTGCCACCCACCCCTCTCCCTGGAGTGGGAGCCATGCTACCTAAACATTGGAGAAACAAGCAAAAATAGTAACAGTCCTCCACAGTAAATAATGAGCAATGCTCTCATCTAGAATACATTCAAAAGCCAGCTTTCTGGTCCTTTCCAAAAATAATTCAGGTGGACGTCAGCACAGATCTCTCCACACACCACGTTACGAAGCCATGGTAAGCCGTGTAACCGTCACATGTGGCTTCTCCACATGCTCAGGAGTGGAAGGGGGCCTCCCTCTGTGCAGCCCACGAATTGTCCCTGTGATACTGGAACTCAGTGTCCTAGGGAGTCAGACCAGCTTCTAATGACCCATCCTTCTGTGCGGACGATAAAACAGAGACGTCCAGTCCCCTCTGTGAAGCATGGTCTGAGCAGCTGAGACCACTAAAGCAAATGAAGAGCTGATCAAACTTCAGTTCTCCGTTCCTTGTGCCAATAATATACCCATTCCTACAGGGCCAAACTGATACAAATGGATGATTCTCACGAAATCCAGACGCTAACTTTAAAGTGTTCATTCTTAGCAGGATGAAGCTGTCAGATCTTTAACATCCACTTTTCTATTCAAACCTAAATAACCAACTCTGAACTTCGAGAAGGAGTCATAGAAAAGCACCTTTCCTTTTCTCTGAGAATGTCCACTCACTGATCCTAACTGGCAACCAGATGACATTTTATCTACATAAATAGCCTACGTAACTTTTTAAAAACAGATTCATATCTCTCAAGCGAGAAGTCAGTCCCTTCTGGTAAGAAACAATTGCCCAGGATAGGAGTTCTAACTTAAATTTACCTTTACTATTTTATGTTTCTGTGTATTTAAAAATTGCAGGAATCTTTTTTTTTCTTTCTTTTTTTACTGGTTTCTAAGATACTTATTGGCACTTTGTACTCTGTGCTTCTTTTGTACCTCAAAAATTTCTCTATCTCTTCCACTTGTCAAGATACCACATTGTTTTGTTCTGGTTTTGTTGTTGTTGTTGTTGTTTTTTGCTTAAAGAAAAAAGCTAGGAAACAATTAAAAAAACACACAAAGACATCTAATGCCAGGCCAACAGGACATCAGAAGACACATCACAGAACCATGCTTGTTTTGTTTTATGATGGAAAACCATGGAACTTTAAGAAAGTGAAGGTGTTTTCGAGGACCTTCAACTTCCACACTAGGAAAGTGTACGATTTTCTTTTAAAAGAGATATACATGTATTTCTTAAGCCAAATGGGAAATCCTTGGTTCCTGTCACAGATAATCACACGTTCCTTCCATTGGACAGAGAGGAGGGGGCGGGAGCCAGGAGGAGGGGCTGCAGGAAGGGCGGGAGCTGCCCCACTGCTGCTTCCTACTGGGACCTGAGGGGCTTTCACTTGATGAGGTTTGCCCAAGACAAGCAGAGCTGCCCAACTGCGGGGACTCCTAGGCTAGAGGGCAGGCAGCGCCCTGCCTCATGTGTCGACTTGGTCACCTGGCATGTGGGGGGCAGAGGTGCCAAGGGAACAGCTGCCCTGGTGCTGACCTGAGCCGGCCAGAGTCCTAGAAGCTTTCTTCATCTCCTTTCATGGCACAGGTATCAACCGGCAATGGACAAAAAGGCCAGCCCTGTGAAGGTTCTGATTTCCATTCCAGGTAAGAGCCGGTGAAGGTCAGGTGTCAGATCCCAGGGAGCCAAGCTAACAGTTCATTATCCCAGGAAAGATGTAGACACAGGCGGGGTCCCCAACTGGGAGCTGAGGGCTCACAGATGGGTGCACAATTAGCCCAAGGGCTTAAACTGGACGTAAGATGCTGAGGTTGTCCTGCCAAGATCATGCTGTTTAGTGCAACCTAAGGGGCAGACAACCTGTAGAGACACACGTCCTGCAAGCACCAGGGGCCCAGTCTGGAGAGGGATCAGAGCGGGCAGTTTTGCCCCGGAGTGGCTGGAGAGAGAGCAGGAAACACACCACTGGATGCAGAGCACCGTGGGCAGTGGGCCCACTTTCCAGGGGCTCCGGATGCCCGTGTGAGCCCCCGTGTGACTCCACAGAGCACCTGACCTGCGGGGCCACGGCAGCAGCCTGGGCCTGGCACGCAGGTGAAACCCAGGCCCTGTCGCCGGTGGGGTGGGAGCTCCTGCCCAGACACGGGGAGAAGCTCAACAAACGCGCAGCTCTCGGTTCCCCGCCAGGGCGGAGGCCAGACCTCCTAACCGAGGGTCACGGCTCCTCCCCGAGCAGCTCCCAGCGGCCCCAGGCGCTGCAGAAGATGCGCCAAAGTCCCGCAGCTCTGGAAGCCCCACTGCCTGGTGGTCGAGTGCCTGGGTGGGTCGGGTACCTCGTCATCCTTCCCGGCTGCCGCTGCAGTCAGAGCCCCGTCTGGCCAGTTCAGGGAACAAACGCGAGAACGGTGGAGAGGGAGCCTCTCGGTGGGCAGGGACCTCGCCGTCACACATCCCGAGTCCAGCTCTGCTACTTTCCACAAACTACGCCGCCATGGGCAGGTGGCTCCCCGCTGAGCCTCAGAACCGCTCCTGAGAGCACAGCACCCCTTACTCCCTGAACACCGCCTGGCCTGACCCTGGCCCTGCCCTGGAGGCTGCAGGGGAGAGAAATCCAGCTGCTGTCCCCCAGGACTCGTGTGCAGAGAGGGTGGGTGTGTCGAGGTCCACGGAGTGTGGAGAGAAGCCCTGCCAGCCAGGCTCCCTCCCGGCAGGGAAGCGTCGCCTGGAGTGGGGTCTGACCCTGACCAGTGCAAACTCCAACCCAGTGCCCGGGAGGCAGGAAGCACTAATACTTCGGTCCCTTTTGAACCCACGTGCAAGGTCAGGGCTATGACGGTGGATCCAGGGCTGAAAGCACACGCGCCAAGAGGGCACACGGATGCCAGACAAGGCTGTGCCGGAACTATACGTACGGGCTGCAGACAGAACTCCAGGGGCAGGGGCGGGTGGGCAGGAAATGGAGTGAGCCCCAGGGTCGGGAGGAATGTCCTCAGCCTCAAATATTCTAGCATGTGTCAGCAGTTAAGCAGGTCTTTTCAACGTAACGGGCTGGTAGATGACCCCACCGCCATCCCGAGACCTCAAGCTATATTTTAGCAAATCATGAGGCTGAAACTATTTTTTGACTCTCATTTTTCTCTGTGCTTCCTACCCTGGATGCCCCAGGGTATCCCTTTATAAGAACAGAGCCTTGCAGATGTCTAGGATGCCCTGGTCCCACTCCACCGGTCACCATCCGGCAATTTCCCTTTGTATCCTGATCTCCTTTCTCTCTAAGACATTGTGCCTCAAAGGCACATCCGCTCCTGCAGCAAAGGCAAAGACAGGGTAGCTGGGATTCCACTGAGATCACCTTTCTTCTTCCCCCGCTGGTCTAAGCGCTTGGACACCGTAGAGCCTTGGAGAAGCCTTACTAGGTAAGGAATCTGGGGCTGGCCTCCCACCAGGCTTCCAGTGAGGGCTTCTTTGCTCTCAGCTTACTGAACCAGTGTGAGAGGTCTCTGCAAGACTGCAGCCACCCGGGTGCATCAGCCCATGCACCTGGAGCAGAGAGCACCTGGGGAGACAGCTGTCTGCTCAGGAGGCGAATGGCAGCAGGCAGGTGTGTACAGGAGGGGAAGGGGAAGAGAAGGAGGAGGAGAGTGTCCGCAGGTAAGAGCAGGAATGAACAGGAAGAAGGAAGGGTAGACCAGGTAGAGAGAGATTTTCCTAAGGTAACTTCCCAAGGGCAAAAACTCCTTGATGACTCCAAAGAATGAAAACCTTCAATAGCTCCCTCCTCACCGAAAGAAAACAAATCAATAAAAAAAAACCAACTCTTTGGCCCGTTGGACATAATCATTTGAACTGAATATGAAATTGCCATTTTTGTAGGTCAAAAAATAGTCAAATATTAGTGATTCCATGCGGTTCAGCCTAAGGCCGTGCCATCCCCAGGGTCTGGACAAGTGACTCTCACACCCCAAAATTTTTCTCTTCTGAATCGTGATCTTGTCCCTATCAGGGAAAGCATCAGCTCTGTGACATCGCTCAAACCATTTGCCCAGTCTAAATGTCTTCCCCTCTTTGCTGCCTGCCCAGGCCTTCCGATTCTGAGCCGGGGGTCATACTGCAGTGGATTAACCAGGATCCTACTAGACCGTATCCCCACTCCAGGTCTCACTAGTTTCTGAGGAACTTTAGAGCACTGTCTTCCAAATGTCAAGCATCTCACACCCACTGTATTCATTTCATAAAGTTCTGACCAGTCGTGAGGTTGGTTTATCGCCTCTCCAGGGTCTTTCATAGCTGCTGGAAATACACGATCAGCCCTTTGATCTCTATGACTGCGGACAGATGCTCACGCTACGTTGTCGCGCTTCTGCAACGGTGTCTTTCTGCTGCTGGTCATTCTTTATATCAGTTTAAAGTGGATCCCGTGCGGACAGCAGCCTTCGGACTAGGTTTATTTCCAGATGGGTCATTGAGAGAATCATGCCACAGGATGGTGACTGTCTACCGTCATCCATATCCCAGGCCTAAGAGGAAAAGCGGGGTCTTCAGAGTTGCTGGACCCTTAGGAAGCCACTGCCTCCTGGGAGCGTCTAGAGAGTGGGGCTTGGGAAGGCCAGAGAGGAGCATGGAAACTCATCCTCCCAGAGCTTCAGAGTAATGAAAACTCCAAACAAGGAATCTGAAGGCCTGGAGAAATGAAATACTGGACGGACGGATGAGATTTTAATGCTTACTAAGAATATAACCAACACACTTCACGCTGCAATTCTGAAATGCTGTTATCTGCAGAGTCACGTACGGCCACAGAGTTGAAGTGGTGGTCTGTTTTCTTACCTGGTAATCTTTTCCCTTTTTATTATTTTCCCTACTTCCTACTATGTGGGTTCCATGTTTCATCTTTTGCTCAAGTTTTTCCTTTGAAAATGTAAGTAAACATTTGCTGCCAGAGGTTATTTTAGAAAACAGACCCACCCAGTTACCTCACCGGTCGTGAATAATGTTTAACTCAAGGAGTCCTGAGGTCCCCCTAGGAAATCTGCTGATTTAGGCGTGGCTTACACCTCTTCATCTGTAAAACTAAGCAGAGCCAGGAGCTCTGAGTGGAAGCTGAGGTGCCTTCCTGTGCCCGAGGACTGCAGGAGTGAGTGGATGACCTCACCCTCCTGTAATCGTGGGGTTCGAGAAACACCATAAAACCATTCTGTTCCCTTCCCATGATTTATGACCTCGCTGAAACCCTTTGGGGGAATAACTTTAAAACCATACCTTCCCATTCATCATTTTCTACAGTTACTAAAAAGCCCACATTGATGGAATGCCTATTGGATGAAGGGAAGCTAAGCCATGAAATGATGGATATAAACAAGGGTTTTCTAAGATGTTTTTTGACCTTTGGTATTCTTTATGTAAGATAATTTTTGACATAGTACTTTTCCACTTTTTTATTGCGATATAATTCACACACCAAGAAATTCACCACTTTAAAGTGTACAATTCCGTGGTTTTAGGATAGTCACGAGATTGTGCAACTATCACCACTGACTGCAGCACGCTTCCATCAGCCCCAAAGAAACCCCAAGCCCAGCTGCCGTCACTCCCCAGTTTCTCCTCCCCCAGCCCTGGGCAGTTGGTTTTACACTCCCCAGTTTCTCCTCCCCCAGCCCTGGGCAGTTGGTTTTCATCCAGTCAGTGTTTCTCAGGAATCTGTGGCTGCTTTGGGTGACCAAGAGTGGGCACTCGGTGGCTTTAGAAGGGCTGAGTCCTGATTCCAGTGATGTTTCTGCCACCTGTGTGAGGTCAGGCAGGTCTCCTGACTCTGTCCTCTGTCTCCTTGTCTGCACGTCAGGGATCATACTGCTAGTCAAGTGGGCCACAATGCCAGCTGTGCCAAAGGCCCCGGCGCACAGTAGATACTCACAACGTGCCCCTGTCCTCCAGGGAAAGCCACCTCCTGTGAGACAGGACCCCGTGGGGCTGTGCACGCTGGTGGGGGGCTGCTTCCTGGGGGGCAGCTGTATTAGGAGGAACATGACAGCGTCCTGGGCTCTGGACTTGGTTTGATGATGGGCACCAGACTCTGCACTAGTGGCTGTGAGGGCTGGAGCTTCTGCAGCCATTTGGTCAGCAAAGCCCGGGACAGGTCTGCTCAGAAGAACTGAGGTAGCTGTGGAGACGTGTTGCTTGAGCTCTGTCATCAGGGGTTGGTCAGCTAAGACTCTGGCCCCAACACCAGCCCCTGTGCGGTGTCGTCTCCCCAGGAACCATGGGAGTTGGTCTATTTTCTCACTTTGTCATACTCCATAGACCCTCCCTCTTCCTTACTTTCCTTCTTACTCAGGTTGGATCCATGACGGGGACATTCAGCTCCACCCCTCTCCATTTCTGCACATCATCTGGAAAAACCTCTACTCAAAAAAAAAGCCCAATATCTTCTTTCTCTGGAGCATCATGGGGGGCTGCTTGGGGCTGATTTCAAGACACACAATGGGACCCTGGTGTCAGCCCTTACTTACGATCACGACTTCAAACAGGCCCGCAAACCACTTGGCATTTAACTGCAGTTTCTGGCCTGCTGGTTCACTGTCTGCAAATCCAACTTTCTCCATCCTTCTCACATCTTCCCTCCCGGTCTACTAGGTCATGCCACCTTGCATGTCTATCCCCATCTTTTTTCCTCCCTTCTATTAAATTAGAGGATAGAGTGTTCGTCTTATTTCAGGCTAATCTCTGTGGCCTGGCCCTCCTGCTTCTTACCTGCCCCGAACCCGACCCCAGCAGCTGCCCTGCCTCTGACCTACAGGCAGCGCCTTCTGCAGTGGCTCTTCCTGCTGAGAGCTCTCGATTTGTTCAAGCTCTTTCGTACACGCCAGCGGGAGCCTCCTGGAACCTGGCTCTCCCTCCAGCCTGCCCCCTAGTCCCTCTTCCCTGTCACCCTGAGTCCACAGAGATGTGTCCCAGCCACTGGCCACTCCTCCACTTTCCACGCATGATCTGACCCACAGTCGTCTGGCTCTGCCCCCTCCCTCCACGGACTCAGCTCTCGCTCCTAAATGTAAGGGACATGTCAAGTCCTCCTCTCAGCAGGCCTCTCAGGTGACCCCCCGCAGCCTCGTGAACACCCCCTCCCGCTACTCCCAGGTCGCCTGTTCTCCATCCTCTTCCCAGGGCCGCTGGGTCACCTCTGCGCTCAGTCCCAGCTCCTCCCACCCTCATTCCGGCAGAGTCCAGACCCCTCCTCTGAAGGCCATCCCTCACCCCATGTGCACCTGGTGTCTCCCCAGGACGTCTCAAAGGCGCCTCAGGTTCAAGGAGACCAAGCCCAGTGCCCACCGCGCACCCTCCAATGTCCCCTCTCCCACGGGCCACCGTCCACTTGGACAAGCTAGACCTTCTCTGTGTCACCCAGCCCCCCACGCTGACTTCTGTTGGTTCCACCCCCTAAATGTCTCAGATCCTTCTGACCCCCGGCACTAGCCTGGTCCAATCACTGTCACCTCTTTTCCAGACGTCTCCAGGGCCACTAGTTCCCTCCAAGCTGCTCTCTGAGCTGCAGCTGGAAGGGAGACCTGACCCTGTCACGGCCCCCCGGGCTGAGAATGCTGTCCAGGGTTCCCCTTGGCTTTTCTGCTCAGGATTAATGTCCTAAGTGCCGAGGCCTGAGGTCTCGTCCCACGGTCCCCCACCTGTGCCCCGGCCGCCCCGGCCCCGTCAGCTGCCACACGAGCCACACCACCAGCACCGCCAGGGCTCACTCGGGCGCCCCTCCTCAGGGAAGCCTTCCCTGACCTCGCGTCAGCCCCCTCTGCACACTCACTGGTGAGATGCTTATTCGCACCCCTCTCCCTGCCCCACAGGCAGGAGCTGCGGTTGCTTTTGCGCGCAGAGGAACCCAAGCTCCTGCATGGGTGGGGCATGGCGTAGAAGTGCTCCGTAATGTCCAAGGAATGAGTAAATGAATATAAGTGATTTAACACTGTCCTATCATGAGTGACAGAAAAATGCTCATGAAACATACTTCCATGGAGTGCAGCTCAAAGTTCGATCTGAATACAGGGATACACTGTATTTATTTACAGAGAATCAGCAACTCCCCGACTCCACTAAGTAAGTGCTGTGTAAATCCATCAGATACCAAACTACCAGCTGCCCAGATTGGGGCTGGAGCATTAGCATATGACAAAGACCTCCGGGCGGCGTTGGGCAGAACAGTGCTAGAGCCAGGTTCCAGGTGGTGAAATTCCAAGGCAGGAGGAGAACGGGGCAGGGGAGATGCTGAGGACCAGCTCTGGGCTGGCGGACCTGATGCCAGGCCAGATGGCGCCAGTGAGTGGACATGGGCCTTTCACACAAGTGCGCTGGTCTCTGTGCTCTTCTCTGTGAACTGTAGAGTGGATTCGATGCTCTTCAAAGGAGGAGGAGATGAATTTGGAGCAGAGAAGGCCAGGCTCTGTGGAGGAGGTGCAGCTTGAGAGAAAGTCAAAGGGATGAGAGAGGAGAGCCTTCTATGAGAGGGGACCGGCGACGACAGGGACGAGCTTTATGGAGTCAGGAAGAGCAGTGAACTCACTCTTTCTCTCGGTGAATCCACAAACACCTGTGAAGCATTTACTTAGTGCCTGGGACTGTGTGAGGCTCAGGGGACAGAAAAGTGACAAAACCTATTTGTTGCCTCACACCTCTGTGGCCCATGAGTCACTGACAAGCGATCGTTAAGATCGTGACTTGGTCGGTGTAAGGATCCAGGCGAGCCCAGACTGCTATGGCAGCTGAGGCTTGGAGGCTGCAGCGTGGGGGGCAGGGCAGCAGAGGCCGGCAGGTTGTGCACGCCCCACCCCATCCCCAGGGCCAGCATCCCGCCACTGTGCAGACGTCAGCGCTGGGGAGGGGGTTAAGACTGCAGGCAAAGTATCCTGCAGGGAACAGCTGTAACAATCCAAGTGAACCAGATGACGCGGAGGAGAATGGAGAGACGGGATGGAGCTGAGAAGCATTTAGGAGGTTAACCAACACAATGAGATAACACTTCACACCCATTAGGAGGGCCACTGTTTTTTTAAAAAAAGAAAAGAAAAACGTGTTGCTGAGAACATGGAGGAATTGGAACCTCTGTGTGTAGCTGGTGGGAATGTAAAATGGTACAGCCACAGTGGAAACTAGCATGGTGGTTCCTTAAGAAATTAAACATAAAATTACGACATGAACCAGTAATCTCGCTTCTGCTTAGGTACCCCAAAGCAGGGAATGCAAGTCACTGCAGGGCTGAATATTTAGTTGACAAAACACTTGAGATTTAACGTTGATATTTTGCTCAAGTCAAGGTTAAAGAAAAGAGCCGCCGGTGTTCAAAATTCAGGTATTAAGTTGAGTAAAGAGACTGTGAATTTGCTCTTAAAATGATGGTCCTCCTCTTTCTTTCAACTTCATATTGTGGGAATATTCATTCCTTCATTTGAAGAACATTCATTAAGTTTGTGCTAGTAGCTCAGCATTATACTGGGCAGAAAGAAGATGTACATTCTTGTCCACAGCTTCCAACTCATGGCTTGATGTCTAGCCATAAGGCTGCTCTATCCCCTCCCCTCCTGCAGAGCAGATGTAGAGAAGCCAGGCACAATGAGGGAAGGGTGTCTCAGCAGGAAGGAACGGCACATGCAAAGGCTCAAAACCCAGCCAGAACATGATGAACCTGAAGAAGCAGTGGTCGACCAGTACCCCAGGCTTCCCCATGTGGTCCTCGTTAAGAAATGCCATCAAATTCTTACTGCCATACTCCGTTAATTCCCAGGAAAAGTCCAAGGTCTCCAGCACAGCTCACCTCTTCCACCTTCTCCTGCCACCTATTCTATGAATCACAAATCAGTCACAAAGCAAAGCTCACCTGTTCCCCTTTATATCTGTGCCATTGACCTTGCCATTTCTTGGGCCTGAAGGAATTCCTTCAGCATCTCCCTCCTCTTCTGCATGGTAAATGGTCACGTGTCCTTCAAGATCCATGTAAGATCTCACCTCCTCCAGGAAGCCCACCTTGACCTCTCCCAACCCAGCATTCTGTCTCTCACTCCTGTTATGGACCTTGTAACCACAGGCTCTGATCTTCTCCCAGCACATGGGGGGTGGTTAACCCTTTTCAAATATCTTTTGTTGCTTTCCTTTTTTGTTATCCAGAACCCAGTATTATGTAAACTCAGTCAATTGGATGTTTCTTCTAGGACTTTGGATGACTGATGCAGAAAAGCCAAGGGTCTAGGATTTACTGCACACCATCCAAGGTGCCCATGGTCCAGACTGGTCCTGCCTCTGTCCATGACCTGGGCCTGGTTCCTGAGACGCCTCATGATACTCTGAGCCAGGGGATGTCCTCCCAATAGGTTCCTTCCCTGATTCTGAGCTGGTTTGTGCAAACGAGAGCCCTGACTAGTATGCGGACTGAATGAAAATATGTGACATCCGGGGCTGTCCGCTGGTTTCCCACCTGCGAACTCCTTCCGAGTTGACAGGACTAATTTGGTGAAAAAAAGCCCTTCTAAAAAGTCTAGAAACTCTTCTTCCACATGCCAAACTCTACCACTGACTTATTGGTGAGTCATTTTGCCACCTACCTTCCCCACAAGGGTGTCGTTAGGATTAATGAGTTAATATTCAAAAGTACTTTATGCTTTAAATAGTGCCTTTCAGCAGAGGATCTCAAAGAATTATAATCACCATAGCTGTCCAATAAATTATAAAGAGGTTTTTTAAGAACTATCATATTTATCTCAAACTTTTAATGAGAAATCGACTACAATTGCCAATTTTCCCTTCAAGAAGTGGTCAAGACTTTTTGAGTATAAGAAACTGCAAAAAAAAAAAAAAGAGAGAGAAACTTACATAAAAATGTAAATTAGATTTCTTTTATTCCAGCCCTCTTCTCAATAGGTCGACTAACAACGCAAGATCTCTATGGCTCCGGGGTACTTCCAGTCTCCAATTCATAGGGTTGAACGATTCTGCAAAGTTGAGAAGGTCCTCCCTGCTAAGTCCACAGTGCAGATCCATATGGGCTCTCAGCCTCTGCTTCTCCAAGCTTCTCCCTTTTCCTCTCCATCCTCCTCTCCACCCTCCTCTCCATTCTCTCCATCCTCACCTTCATCCTTCTCTCCATCCTCCTCTCCATTCTTTCCTTTCTCTCCTTCATCCTCCTCTACCTCCTCATCTCCTCCCTCATCTCCATCCTCATCTCCCAGCAACCTCTCACAGATGCCTCCAGTCAGACTGGGCATCCTTGGTTGTGTTGTCTGTAGCCTAAGAACCACCTTTCAGCAACAAAGGAGCATTGAAAGGCATGGGTTTTTTATCTTACTTGGCAGGAATTTCCTTTGGCACCATTCTAGAGCTGATCCTTCTTTCCCTGAAATACTATTTGCTTACCCTTCCCTCAATAATCACTTGTAGTCATTAACATATCAGAAAAGCAGATGTCCACAGAAGTACAGCAGTTGAGCACGACTGAGCCAGATGAAGGTGCTGGCTCACTTCATTAATTACACATTCTCACAAGTTACTGAAACTGCAGGAGAGGGATGTGGGAAGACACAAAGGAGGGTCTGTGAGTCTTAGGGGTGCCCATTTGTGTTTCTAGTATATTCTAAGGCAGAGTACTCTAATGACTTTGATTGCCCATTCCTATCAGCAAAAGAAGTTTAATACACTCCTATTTCTGGTCTACTTTTTACCAAATTATACACAGAGGAAAGGATCAATACACTAACATACCATGTGCATTATAAAGTATACACTAAAATACAAAATGCAACAAGAGCACCCTATCTTAGAGACCGCCTTTCTAGAACTTAATTTGGATAATCTCTGTCTATACTCTTCCTTACCAGGGGATTCAAAATTCAGTTATATTTGACTGTATTTAAAACCACCAGGTTTTATTCGCATTTGTAGACTTAGCATCTCAGCTCGGTATTTTGCAAACAGTAGGTGTCCAGCAATTAATTTCAGGATTTTGAATAGCCGTTTCTCTCATTTACTTTTGGATCTCAATTTCCTTTTAGCTTGTCACCATTGCAAGACCCAGTCTCACTTTGTTTTCTGGCTCTCTAGTGAAAACCTCTACATTGACTAAGTGCAGAGCAGGGAACAAGGCAGACCCTCCAAAGAGCCCCTGATGCTCAACCCTCCTCACCCACTGCCCCAGACGGCTCGGCCAATGCTGGCCAGGGCTGGTTATTGTTACTGCTGACTTCTGAGAGTCCTTGGTGGACCTCAGCCCAGCCTGAGCATGTGGACATCTCTTTGCTGCTTCCGAGCAGAATGTACTAGAGTATTCACTGCAGAAGGTGAGCCCAGCTACCTGCCCTTTGAACCACACGACAGTGCGGTGAGTAGGCCTACACCTCCACTCTGGGCAGCTGGTGATCTGAGCTGTCCCTGTGGTTGCTGGGCACTTGCTGGGGTCCTCCTCCCTCTGGTGCAGAGGGAGAACGGCCCAGAGGGAGAGAGACATCTGCAGAGCGCCTTGCATGGGACGGAGCAGTAAACAGTAAAGAGCTGTGAATAAATGAGTGACTTAGCTCTCACAGGCTGATAACCAACCGCTTCATCTTAGTGTTTCAGTGGCCATAGCAGAGCAGGGCTTCAGTTCATATTTGTCGAAGGAAGAGGTAACTACATCCTTGCTTACTTTAATGTGAAAGTAACTGGAATGGAAAACAAAAAATATTTTAATTACGAATATGATGTAAGTTATGCCCAGAGTCCTGCATCTTTGCTGTGACTTCTGCTCAACCTGAATTGCTACACGATTCTATTGCAGCTTCACAGTATTTCTCACTTTCATGTAGATACATTAGAAAAAGTGATAGGACGGGGGAAAGAAAGAAAAAAATATATGAACAATTTGCAAAAGATTTTATAGATGTGCTTTAAAAAGTAAGATGTTACCAAAAAAACCCAAACGAACTTTTTGGCCACCGCAGTATAACAAAGGCCCTATTCCTCTTGAAATGATACACGCTTGATAACTTAATCTAACCAAAATCTTAATGTGCTTGCCTTTGACATATTAAAAACTTGAAAGATAACGTTACACATTTTAAAAAATGTTAAGATTGTCATAATCAATCAACCAGACAAAGCCGGGTAATTCAGAGGCAGAGATGACAACGTTGATCTCTCTATTTTCACCCAGCCTGGTGATGTAACTGCATGACTTCCATTAAATGAGCCACTTAGTGCCACAAATGTACCCATTAGAATCCCTCCACAGTTCTGTAATTACTACTGCGAGGAGCTTGGTGGTTAAATCTTTGCACATGCTAAAGAAACGTAGGCATTCATATTTAAATCCAACTCCCTTGCCTCCACCTACTTTAACTCTCCAAGTGAGTTAAAATGAATAACAGAGTGAATGCAAGTTTACTTTGGAAATTCATCAAGGCCTTCTCCTGGTAGACGATATGGGACAGTTGATGATTTTGATTTTAACTTTACTGAGGTTCACTCAACTGCATCCAGCATGTACTGGGCACCAAGGACTACACAAAGCACCCTGCAGGATCATTTCTTTTTATCCTCATCATTCTCTCACACAGCACAGAGAGGTGAAGTAACCAGGGTCGCACAGCAAGCTAGCGGTGGAAGAGGCAAGATTCAGCCTCCGAGGTCGGACATGATCTCACGCAGTTAGAATGCCCACCTTCCCTCGTTCTCACTGTGACATTTATTGGCCACTGGCTAACCTCCCACAGTTCATTCCACTTCTCTGAAGCTGGGCTGCTTCCCCAATGAAGCTGGGTCACGTCTGCTTGTCTACCTGAAAGGTTGCTGTGAAGATGGGTGAGATCTTTGCAAGCAGAGACGTGTTCGTCTTCCCTCGACAAACATGAACTGAAGCCCTGCTCTGCTATGGCCACTGAAACACTAAGATGAAGCGGTTGGTTATCAGCCTGGGAGAGCTAAGTCACTCATTTATTCAGAGCTGTTTACTGTTTACTGCTCCGTCCCATGCAAGGCACTCTGCAGTGCCTTCAACATGTGGATATATGGCGTGGGATAAGGCGTGGCACGTGTACACACACACACAAAAACACAAGTTCCCACTGCACCTGACCTGTGTGGGAGACAAGATGGGTCAGGGCCCACCCCGTAGATGCACCCCTTTGAGTTCGGGTGAAAAGACAGGCTCCCGCACAGACTTTTAAAAAAACCCGTGCTAAATGAGGCAGGTGGACAGGATAAGCTAAAGGAATTTGTGGCACGAAGAGACCACTGTGGGCACAAGAGGAGGCCCTGGGAAGATGGAGAAGATCCCGGACAGGATGGAAGTCCAGCCCAGGGTAGCATCTGCCCGAGGTGTAAGAGCCACGACTGGCATCCAGAGAAGGCAAAGACGCACGGAGAGGATTCTCTTCAGGAATGGGGATGTCAGTGTGGCAGGCGTGGGGGGTGCGGGGGGCGGGGGGAGGGAGCAGAATAAACACCTGAGCTTTATCCCTGCAGGGCAGGGTGCTCCCTGACAGTCTTAGGAGGAGAGTGGACGGTCAAACCGCTTAAAGAGACCTGTCCTGGCAGCACTGAGCTAAATCCATAAAGAGACACCAAAGAGAGAGATAGGAGAGATGGGGGCCTGCCCCACCCTCGGAGGGCAGAGGATGCGGGTCAGAGGCAGCTCTGAACACCACAAGCGGACGCCCCCAGGCCTCCAGGGCAAGCTGCCTAGAAGGTCCTGAAACGGGAGCATCAGGTCAGAAGCAGAGGGGAGGCTTGTGGGGGTCACAGCACAGGAGGGGACAAAAGCAGAGCTTCGTTGTAGTGTGACTTTGATTTTCACCAACTAGGTCATTCCTGCGGAAAATAGACATATGTACCAGGGCCTGGAACGTGGGAGGGGCCGAGTTTGAGCTGTGGAGTTGAAGGTCATTCATACCGAGGTCAAAGGGCCTCAGAACACTGAAAGCACAGCAGGGAGAATGGAGGAAAGCTGACGCGTCCTGGGTCCAGACTGAGGTTCTGTGAGCAGCTCTAGGCGCAGCCTCTCTTGTGAAAAGCTCATCGTGAAGACTCTCGGAGGAGCGCGTTGCATAATATGCAAATCGCTCCCCAGTGAGATTTAACAGGGAGCAACTAAGGTGCTCCAAGTCACTCCGTTATCCATTTTCTAAAATGAGCCTGTGATATCTAACACCCTCTAATTGAACCTGAGCTTGGAAATGTCTTATGAGTTATCATAAGGCTAGAATTTGAAGTTCTTTACATAAAAGTTAACTTAAAAGTTCAATATGTTTAAAAACCATAGGGCAGGATAGAGATAGCTTTTAAACCCTGTTCATTTGACCTAATAAATTTCATTTTATCTTCCAGGAATATCCCCAATTCTTGTTTTTACTCTTTAGTCATAATTTAAGGAGGTTGAAAGAATTATATTAAAGGAATAACAGTATAATAAGACCAGCGTCATTGGGTAGAGTAGGGAGCCTGAAAGGACACTATAAAAACTGCCTAGGATCTTGTTCAAATGAGGACTTGTGGGTCCCACTCCCCAAGGGATGTTCTGGATTGTGGCCAACACACTTCTTTTTCAAAACAAAAAAAACACAAGAGGTGATTCTCATCAATTCACCCTGGATGCACTTTTTGGACAGTGTGCTGTATTTTCTTACCTTAACATTTATGGAAGTATCAACTGTTATGTTTTTTTTTATATCAGAACAGCTTAAGAGTTAATGAAACATGAACAGACAATATCATTCTGAACCTAACAACTTCTGCCGATTTAAAGCATTCTTGTAACCTACTTGGTGGGCTGTACTGAGAGTCACTGTGTGATGCTGCAAACAAACCTTCTGAGATAAAGCATGTGACGAGAAATGGTTTAAATATCACAGGGTCTGATTCAAAGGTTCCAGTGAACTTGAGATACAAAAGCTGGAGGTACAAACTTAAATACCTGATGTGATGTAGACTTAGTAACAATTTTTTTTATATTTGAAATTTATCACAGAAGGCAGTCCAGTCTAAACTGACAGAAAAGATAGCATTTTATATGTTTTTCTACAAATTATACCAAAATGACAAAAGTCAAGGTTATGATGGCTATATTAATGGAATTCTAAAAGAGGGCACCTTATGGGAGGGACCTTGGCAAACCACAGACTCATGAAAAAAGAAAAGAGAAAATTTGAGTGACCATGAGAAAGGATTGGGAAGAAATAAAGTTGAGATACTGAAAACCAAGGGCGATGAAATGTGGGAAGTCGGTGTTTAACACCAGGCATCGGAACCATCCCCCCGACACCCGTGTGGTTGATCTTACCCATGAAGAAAGCAGAGACACGTATCAGGAACGATGTATCTCTTACCAGGCTCATGCACATCATTGCTGGAACAAAACATTTAACCCACTTATTTGGAAAAATACTGCTAGAGCTGATCAGAACGGTCAGGATCTAATAAGTAGGTTCAGACAGCTATGGTCAGTTCAACAAGGGGTGTGTTTCTCTCTAAAACTTAAAGACTGCTGGTGGTCATTATTTATGTGCTCTTAAACCTCATAAGGGAAATTTTAAAGCTCTCTGGAATCAACCAAACATACGAAACAAGATTAAATTGTACCGTTTGACATACAACTTCCGAAGGTGCATGAATCTGCCAACGTCTGCTAAATATGTAAGTGATTTATTTTATTCTCTTTGGTGTGTTTGATAAGAAGACAGTAAATCTGACCAAAGACTAGGTATGAGAACGCCAGACTTTCATTAATTAGTTAAACAGGAATATCTCAATGCAAAAAAAAAAAAAATTCCCTACTATGGCTGTCTGTAGAATGCAGTGATTCTAACAGTGAGTAAAGAAACACAAAGAGGTGTCTGAACTGGGAAAGTAAATCTGGGGGAGGGTAGATCCTTCAGGGCAATTTCCAGAACACATGCTAGCTCGTAGTCAATCTTTGTCATCTTTAGGCATCTAACAGAGAATGGGCACTTTGTGCCTTTCTGGCCATGAGCTGTTGGTGCCCCGAGCAGATGGGACTTAACAGTAAATGCTATCATCGCTGCAGAAGCTCAGGGAGAGCCGTGCCCTGCGGAACTAGGGTCCAGAGCCATGCCCCACGGTTTGTAGATTAGGAAGCTCGACCAAATTTTGACAGAAGCCCAGAACTATCATTCCATCCGCCTCTGTCTGAAGCACTGAGGACTGATGCAGTTACAAATCCTCCCGAGTGGCAAATTACCCAGACGGCTCTGACAACCCATCACCTGGCGTCAGGGCAGGTGCGAAGCGGCCCAGGGGACAAGGTGGATGTCAATAACTGCTTCATTCCTTCAGGCGCCAGGGGCTCCTCCTTCCTGGTGCCCCCTCCCCCGCGCCTCTCACCATCACTGTCAATCCACAGGCTGAGCCTAGTTTCAGTTCAAACCCTAGGGACAGACAGTTCCCTGAGGAACTCCAAAAAAGAGAGCTGTTTCTCCTTTAAGCAGTTTGTGGAAGGAGGAAACGAGCAATCTAGATGGACAATTTGGAAACCAAATAAAAGCAAAATTGGATGAGAAGTGAATGCCACAAGCCCTGCGGGAGTAAAGCAAAACTATGCATTCCTTCCTTTCTTCCTGTCCCTGGGAAGAAAATCCTGCAGCCTGAACACTCTGTCCTATTAAAAACTAGTACTTAGGCTTCGAGAGCGGGCCTGCGGCTCCCCCAGTTAGCAGTGCAGTAAGTGGTGTTGCTCTTTCTGAATGACTTTCCCAACCAGGTACGGGTTGGACATACCATGGCATTTGGAATAGGTGCATCCAATGGCAGTACGCCTTGTTTTGACAGCATCTTCCCAAATAAGTAATTAGTTTCTTATTCTACATATAAATCTGATCACTGCAGGTAAAGCCAGATATGCTAACATTCAACTTCCTGCCCTTTAGGATTTACACAAAACACAACGGCAACGCATGAGCAAGGAACTCGAGAAACGCCGCACCCCACTGCTGAAGCCCTCAGTACATGCAGTGATAGTTGGGATCACTATATGAGAGCATAGCTGTTCTTTTTTTTTTTTTTTTTTTTTGCGGTACCCGGGCCTCTCACTGCTGTGGCCTCTCCCGTTGTGGAGCACAGGCTCCGGATGCACAGGCTCAGCGGCCATGGCTCACGGGTCCAGCCACTCCGCAGCATGTAGGATCTTCCCGGACCGGGGCACGAACCCGTGTCCCCTGTATCGGCAGGCGGATTCTCAACCACTGCGCCACCAGGGAAGCCCAGCATAGCTGTTCTTTACGCTGACACAGTGGGTGTAATTAAGCTGACGCAAGTGGCTATAAATTATCAGAGGTCCATGGCTTCTGATTTATTAGCTAGATTTTTATCACCGTTAAGAACGTTTCTCTGGCATCGTTACAATACACAATACAAACAACACTTAGGATAGCACAAAAGTATGGCAAAGTCCCTGCCTTATATAAAAACAATCTGATGGAAGATCATGAACAAGTTAGTAAGGCATATGAAAAATCAGGAGGAAGATAAATTGCGGCCAAACAAAGGGGCAGGAATCTTAAAAGTTTGAGAACACTCAAATGCAAATTAGCTGACTTCTTCAGAAACACAGACCTGCCTTGACAACACTTCTGATAGAGAGTCTTGCTTTGAAGCAAGCTGACTCCCATACTGTAAGTCCACGGGTTTTTGGTTTAGTTTGGGCGGGGGCGGGAGGTCAGCTGGCAGCAGTTAAGGGAGAAAAGATGATTTTTTTCATTTATCGAGAGAACAAAGTTAACTTAAACCTGAAGCATTGAGGTGTGAATTGTCATATTTCTCTGAACCTAAACAAACTTGCCTGAATCTCAATCTTCATTTCATTTCCCTGGGTCTTCTGGTGACAAATTATATTCAATCCAAATTTGTTTTTCAGTGGTGTAGGTCAAGTTTGTTAAAGTCTTGTGGACCTTTCAGAAGAGATGAAGTACCAATTACTGAAGCATTTCTCTTGATTTTTGTTTATTCCACCAGTCAACAACACATTGCCTCTTGAGTGTCATCCAGACCTGCTGATTAAATGTCCGTATGACATTTTATTCCTTCTTTCTCAAGTGCAAGTTTGGGACATAAATGCACCACAGAGACAAAGCAACCTGCAGGACAGCTCACTCCTGCCCAGGCTGATTCGTTTGACGTGTATTTACTGAGCACCTCCTACCTGCCGGAACGGTTCGTGCTTTGGCACTATGACAGCCAACAACTTGGGCCACATGCCCTGTTCCTGAGCAGCTTCCATGTGGGATAACTGGGAGGGTGTGTCCCCCAGGGGGTTAGGACATCAGGCCTGTCTGTGGGCTGAGGAGGAGAACGTGAAATTGGGTCATGGGGGAAGGTCTTCTAGAGAAGGTGACCTATGAACAGAGACCCTAAGGACTCGGGGTGGGGCTGCCAAGAAGCAGGCGGTGTGCCCAGGGACAGGAAGCAGGCTGGGCGCTGGAGGGGGCAGGAGGTGAGCCCAGAGGGATGCAGGGGGGGTGGGATCCACCGCGAGGGCCTCTGTAGGACCTTGGCTTTTCCCCTGAGGACGAGGGGAGCAGGTCGGGAGCCACCCCAAGGTAACAGTTCCTTCACAGAGACCTGTTCTCTCCCTGTTCTCGAACCCGTGCTCCTCCCGGCCCAGCATTTTCCAATTTTGACACAAACATGCCGCATCCACCCCCGCCCAACCCAACACCAGGTCTTTCACATTCCACTGTGGGAGAAGCCACCTCACACGACCTTAGAGCCAGAGAACCAAGAAGAAGGGGGGCTGTGAGAGTCAGGGGCCCCCAACCTCTGGATGAGTCAAGCTAGTTGCAGCCAGAGCTCCCGATTTTTCAGTCAGGAAGTCTAGATACTTACATAAAACCTCTTGGCTTGGAACTACTGACAACTAATTAAAATACAGCTGACCCTTGAATCAGCCGCGTTTGAACTTCTCCAGTCCACTTACACATGGGCGTTTTCAGTGTAACTGCTGCAGTCCTACACGGGCCCGGCTGTTGCATCTGCGGATGCAGAACCGCGCATACGGAGGCAGGGGCCACGTAAGTTATGCCTGGATTTTCAATTGCGAGGAAGGTGGGCGCCCCTAACCCCTCCCTGTTCAAGAGTCACCTGGGTTTTAAAACTGCTCAGGCCCGAGTGATTGGGCCAGATGTGCCCAGGTGTGGCAGTGGTCTGATGGGAACATCACTCCCCACTACCTCAGCGGCGGGACTTTTCTCCGACGAGGAAAGAAAACCAGCGGCAGCGTCCACCTGCGTCCGCCGGGTTCCCCCAGCTCCCACGCAGCCACGCCCTCTGCTCAGACCTGCCGAACGCACTTCTAGGTGAAGGTCGTGGACGGTCCAGTGCATCATGTGAGGGCGGGAGCTGTGGACGAAGGGGTGGGACGCCTCTGCTGCGTGCTGTGTGGAGACCTCGGAAATGATTCCTTCCTCGATTTTGCTCCGGTTAAGTCTCTCCAACTGCTCCTTGCACATCCACACCAATGGCCAAGCACACGGAATTAGGCAACAACTCGGGTCAGAAGACTCCTTCAGGCCTTGTGGTGCGGTGAACTGTGTTCCCACATCCATATACTGAAGTTCTAACTCCCAGTTCCTAGAATGTGGCCTTATTTGAAAAGGAGTCATTGCAGGTGTAATTAGTTAAGATGAGGTCTAACTCGAGGTGAGTGGACCCTAATCCAATGTCACTTCTGTCCTTATAAAAAAGGGAAATTTGGACACAGCACACACACAGAAAGAATGCCATGTGAAGATGACGGCAGAGATGGTGGTGATGTTTCTAGGAGCCAACAACACCCAGTATTACCAGCAGCCACCAGAGGCCGGGAGGGCACCTGGGAAAGGTTCTCACAGCCCCAGAAGGAACCACCTGGGCCGACACCTGGATCTCGAACTTCCAGTCTCCAGACTGTGAGAGGATGAATCCATGCTGCTTAAGCCCCGTCAGTAGTATTTTGTCATGACCCCAGCAAACTGCTGCAGGCCTTGTTTCCCTGTTGGTGGTTGACCCCTGTGGCCCCTACCTGCTCAGCTTCCTAGCTAGGCTTGTTCTTCTCCCAGCCTCTGTGGGGTTTGGGGGTCTGGATTTCCATCGTTTGTTTCAGTTCTGACTCGGGATTCCCATCCACTCACTCCCTTTGGTGCCAACACCCAGTAACAAGCTCACATCATCTCTCGAGTCCCAGCTTTCCTGTGTCTTCAGGTAGAGCGGGCCATCCTCTCCTTCCACTCCACCGCCCTTACTGTGGTCCACACCAGCTGTTCTCAGGCTCTCTGGTTTGGGACCTCTTTCATATATACCTCAATCCAAGCAGCATCTCAGCAGACTGACTGCAGAGGCATTTCTGAAGATCCACTGTCTTCTATTAAGCCAGCCATTAAAGAGATCTGCAAAATGTAAACCAATGCCACTCTAATTTTTTTCTGTTTTTGAAAACAGTTGTTTTTCATGGCAATATGTTGTTGTTTATACTACATATAATGGGTTTATTCTGTTCTTTTAAATAAGTTCATATATGGTTTTCACAGCATTAATTTCGACTATGGTTATACATTAGTATCAATAGATAAAATTCACACAAAAGTTCTCTGGAGTCCTCAGTAAGCATCAAAGTTTAACAAAACTAATTATTTTTTCTGCTTCCTCAAGGGCATTCTTTTTTTTTTTTTGCGGTACGCGGGCCTCTCACTGTTGTGGCCTCTCCCGCTGCGGAGCACAGGCTCCGGACGCGCAGGCCTAGCGGCCATGGCTCACGGGCCCAGCCGCTCCGCGGCATGTGGGATCCTCCCGCACCAGGGCACGAACCCGTGTCTCCTGCATCGGCAGGCGGACTCCCAACCATTGCACCACCAGGGAAGCCCCTCAAGGGCATTCTGAAGTGAAGCTTTCGGTTTTCTATTTTTTACAATGAGAGCAGAGTGGTGAAGACCCTGATTCATGCCGGGGAAGCAGCAGCTCCATCCACCTCTCAGAGCAAATGTCAACCTACTAAAAGATCGAATAATGTCTTCGCATTGTCAGGAGAAGACGTTGACCTCCGCCCCCGAAAGTGTGTTGGGACCCCCGGCGGGGGGTGGGTGGGTAGTCCATGGGTCACATCTGCAGAGGAGAATATGCCTCTTAGTCCCCAGGAATTAGTCAGTTTCTTATCGTTAATAGCTGAGAAGTCTGTTATACGCCTCACATACTGTAAAACCACAGTAAAATCAATTAACTTTAGTTGTATTCTTCCTGTAAATACGATGTGTTCTCAAAATAAAACTGACTCATAGTGGAATCAGTTCTCTTCGTTGGGTTTGGTGGAGCCTGGAAACGCCGGCGCCTGGGGGTGGGTGCCCTCTGCTGGTCAGCCTGGGAAATGACTGACCTAGCAGTTCTCTAATGGTCCAGGCTCCTTCTGTCAAGTATCCCCTTAAGCAGAAGGTACTCGTTTTATCAACTACATACTTTATTTACTTTTAATAATTTACTTTTCAATAATTAAAATGTTTATTAGGTCAAGGTTATGATGTCAGAATTCAAATGATTAAAAATATTTGGTGACATCCAGGCACCTCATTAGGTAACTTTAAGCATAAACCAAAAGTCGTCTACTTGTTTATCTTCGTGAGCCATTGTGATTTGGATTAAGCAAATATTTTGATTAGCCAGTCCTACTGCTCTTGGGAGCCGTGTGTGTGTGTGTGTGTGTGTGTGTGTGTGTGTGTGTGTGTGTGTGTGTCTGTATGTGTGTAAAGGGAGAGAAAGAAAATGAACAGGTAGATTCAAGTAAGAGAAAACAGACTATGGAAAGAAAACTTTCAATTTACACATAGAAGACAGCTTTCTACCTATATCTTTACTCTAATAATTACCATTATCACACATTCAAGGGAGGTTATGATCATGCCTTGCGAGTATTAAAACTCTTCTAAGCGTTATTCAGGTTTGGGATAAATTTACATTGACAATCCGTCACAAAACAGAGAAAAACAACTGAACTATTTTTTATTTAGCAAGAATCAGCTTGGTTCCGTCAGATGTATGGTTCTGAATGTACCCCAGGGGTTCTGCCCACTTGATAGAGGCTCGCTGGCCATTCCTGATCAGTTACCCACCATATACTCTTCTAAATGGACGTATGTCATACGTTACCCGAGCACTTGCGAAGTGCTGGACACTGTGCCGGCCTTTGGGAAAGGCCAAAGGTTAATAAGGTGCATCTCCAGCCCTGCTGGAGCCTCGCAGCCCAGTACTGCCCAGCAGTGCCAGCAGTAGGCGGGCCGTTGTGGACCCTCTGGGTGGGCCGCCCTGGGCGCCGAGGGTCGGGGGCGTTATCAGTCAGGAGGCAGAATCTGAGTTGGCTTCACGGAATTGTCGTGATTCTATCAGGCACAGATGGGAGGCTGGTGTATTCCACTTTGACAGATCACATGAACAAAAGCCTTAAATCAGAGATGTTCTGATTGTATTCTGGAAACAAGAATAATAAAGCCTCACGTTTAAAATACATCTATAACCCCACTTGAGGAATAGTGGTTTCCTACTGATGGAAGTAATGATGAGACCACATTTCCCCAGAGCGTCCACAGGCAGCCCGGCGGTGGGTGACGCCAGCCGCAGACCAGTCCTCACGATGACCCCTTTCCTCTTCCCCGACTTCTACTGAAATGGAAAGTCAGGCCTCACTGGCAGGGCTCTGGTAGCGGCAGCAGTGCTGGAAAGTGCTCTAGGATGGTTGCAGATGGCGAGCTTGGACCAGGACCACGCATCTTCTTGTGCTAAAGGAGCAGATCATGACTGAGAACTGGAAGTTGGGTGATTCAGCTCGGAAACTGGCCAAGTGATTCCTCATCTGACTTTGCAGAGTGTACCTGAAGCTTATTACAGCATGTGGATATGGTTTAAAAAGATACTCACTTTGGGCTTCCCTGGTGGCGCAGTGGTTGGGAGTCCGCCTGCCGATGCAGGGGACGCGGGTTCGTGCCCCGGTCCGGGAAGATCCCACATGCCGCGGAGCGGCTGGGCCCGTGAGCCATGGCCGCTGGGCCTGCACATCCGGAGCCTGTGCTCCGCAGCGGGAGAGGCCACAACAGTGAGAGACCCGTGTACCACAAAAAAAGAAAAAAAAAAGATACTCACTTTGCCCTGTTTTGATGAGGAAGGAAATCACCTCCTCTCTGGTGGCTGGCCTTCTTAAAAAGCTGATGCCTGGGCCCCAACGTGAAAAGCCATGTTGTGTCATCCTTAGCAGGTTTAAGCCACTCAAGATACTGAATGTATTACTGAGATAAACCACTTGAAATCACAGAAGTGCACATTACCTGTGTCATGAAAACAATATTTAAACCTCTTCCCCTTTAAAATGCTCCTAGGATCCGCCTCCCACTGACGGTCTGCACACATCAGTGTGGGGAGCCTGGCCGCCCTTCCTCACGGACAGTGCTGAGGAGGTGCCCTCTCCGGGCTATTACCTGACCACGTCTGATATCTGTGCTGTTCCCTCTGCAGGCTGGCCAGGGAGGGAATCACCTGGATGAACTCCAGCTATTCTCCCTGCCCCCCAACCCTGCTCTGTGCGAAGCAGGCAGGGGGATGCAGTTGCAGCTGCTGAGTCTGTGGCAAATCCTCTCTGCACCAGAGCTGGGCCTTGGTCATGCACTTTTCCCACGTTACAGCACAGCTCGCGGCTCATGAATTAACTTCAGAACCTTTTTTCCTAAGACGCAGGCATGCAACTACAAAAGAACAGGGGTGGCGGCACACACTGTCCTTGGGTGTGAGCCGGCTTATTCTCTGCACATCAGTGACTCCACCAGACGCCCCACGACGACACCTCCTTTTCCACTTTCCCTGCCCTTGATGTTGCGCGACACCCACGGTGCCGTCTGACAAAGATTTCTTCCAGTAGCTTGTTTTGCTTCTCCTCTGAAGATAGCCCTGTCATTACGGTGGCGGTGGCTGTCACTAAGTCGTCTGCAGTACTGCCACCTGTAGCCCCTGCCTAGTATGACTCTGAGTGACACCTCTGTAGTTCTAGCAACTTCTTTTCCTCTAGTGTAAAAATGATCTTTTCACAAAGCATCGTTCTCTGAGTGCTCATTTGCTTTATCTGAAGAGGTACCGTGTTTGGATGAAAATGACATAAAGTGTTTGATGGTGTCACAGAGCTGATAAAATTTCATGATAGAAATATATTAAGGACTAGGAATTAATGAGTCATGAAGAAAGCCCAAGTTCGGAAATTTACTATTATGTTTGCTCTCCAAACATGTCTGTTTTTACCTACTTGTCCAAAACCATCCTGTGTGCAGATTCCGTTCATTTTCACATTGGAGTCATACTCACTCCATTATTTCCACTCAGGAAATTACTTGGAACTGCAGTGTTCACATAGATGTTAAGACTGCTTACACTGTGGCAAGATATCAAGTTTGTGCCATAATTCATTTTTTGTGAATTAGCAATGTACAGAGAAAGAGCAATGCCAATGACATAATAAGTGATAGAACATAGAAAAGAAATGATGTAAAAAACTTCACTTTGTCAACCATGTTTTATCAAACCAATGAATGCAATTCTTGTTGCACTCCTATAACTTTAGGAATGCAACAATAATTCAGAATGTAACTGGATTCCTGTGAATAAGATAATCAGCCTTACATTTCAAATTGTAAAATGTCTGTGACCCCGGAAGCTTTACTACCTGTGTTCTGAAACCACCGAGCCACTTGGAAGAAGGCCAGAGACCGCAAATGGCTCACAGTCCCCACACTCAGGAAACGCTAATTTGGAAACACGCTCTCAGGACAAGCTGGGGCCCGAGGCGAGTCTAGGTCTTGAGGCTGAGCAAGCAGAAGCCGTGAATAAGGAGATAGATTGTGTGGAGGGCAGACGTGCAGATGGACGCGCAGAGGTCCGAATGCCCTCAGAGCTGTGAGGTCCTTCCCAGCCTGAGGACTGCAGCACTTCGCTCTGTGTGCCGTGGAGTCAGGGTCACCGGGACAACCGGTGAGTGGGCGGCAGGGACGCAGGCAGGGAGGCTGGGCTGAGAACCTGCCACCTGCCTGGAGGTCCAGCTGAAGTCGTGCGGAGGACTAACTCGGTTTGGCCTCAGATGACAGGAGTGCCCGACCCGGCGACTTGGTGCTGCTTGTTTACTTGGAAAGAGAGCCCAGGGAGCAGGGGTGCGGGTCGGGACGTGCGGAAAAGGGAAGGAGGAGAAGCCATGAAAAGGGGGCATCGCACAAGTTACTGCGGGAAGCCCCGGTGAAGCACCACTGGGCGCCCCTCTGCTGGCCCCTTGCCCTCGGGTGCAGGCTCCTCCGGGGGCTTGTGCGTGCCAGGGGCCAACCCGTCTGCGGGACGCGGACTTGCAGGCAAGTGCACGGCGAGGCGGCGTCAGGCGTACATCTCACGGTGTGGCGCCTGTCGTTTGCGACCTGCGCGCCAGGCTTCCTGCAGCCACTTCAGGAGCTGCGAGTCCCTCCGTCAAACACCTTCTTCAGGTGTCTCGTGGGAGGCCGCATGCACCGGGGGAAACGAAGGTAAGGGGACAGGCCCACTGGCCGCCAGGGCTCTGCCACCAGTGGGCAGGGCAAGTCGAGTATAAAACAACGAACTAGAAGAAAGAGGGGCCAAAGGAGACATCGTGGGTGGCTGGGGCCCCCCGCCTCACTGGAGGGTCCGGAGAGCTTTCGGGAGGTGGTAGCGCTTGACCTGGGCCTTGAAGGGGAGGTAAGATTGTGGTGAGAAAGAGGGTAGGAAGGCAGGTGTCTTCAAGGCCCTGAGACGCCCCAGCATTCAATGGAAATCAGGCCAACAGAGAGACTGAGGTGGGCTTAGACCAGCAGGGCCGCGGGGAGTCCCAGCTGCTGAAGGGGCCTGGGGAGCCCCCAGCACGCCCGGGACACGTCCGGAGCCCGAGCTGGGCTTGGGTGGACAGCCAGCCGGGACGCTCGGTCCCACCCTGGGGTGGAGGCTTCCTCTGCTGCCAGGGGTCTTGCTGACCCTCCAGGGCTGCTCCAACCACAGTGAAGCTAAGGCTTGAAACTTCGGCGGCTTGTGCTCCATTAGCAATTTTCAAAAAATTCGCCATTTTAAAGATAAAATTAAATTAATACATTTGTAACCTTGGATGAATAAATAATACCTTTAAGTACCTAGCATGATAACCATATGTCTGAGTCTAATTGTATACAGTGCACGTTTATGTTCCTGGTTACCCAGGTGCCTCCACACCTGTACACGGCTGAGAGGCGTGGTGCCCAGGTCGATCTCACCCCTAAATTACAAGCTGACATCATATGAGCTTCCTACTGCTGCTCTAACAGATTACTGGTAGCTTAGAACAACACACATTTATTATCTTCATAGTTCTGGAGGTGAGAAATTCAAACTGTGTAGTAGGGGGGCTAAAATCAAGGTGTTGCCGGCCTGCATTCCCTCTGGAGTCTCTAGGGGAGAATCTGTTTCCAGGCCTTTTCCACCTTCTGGAGGCGCCCTCACTCCTTGGCCCATGGCCTCTTTCTCCATCTTCAAAGCACGTGACTCCAACCTCTGTCTCTGTCATCACATTGCCTTCTGCGACTCTGGCCCTCCTCCCTCTTACAAGGTCCCTTGTGACTACACTGGACCCACGTGGATCATCTAGAACCACGTTGCAGCCTCCCTGTTGCCGTGTAAGGTACCACATGCACAGGTTCAGGGGATTAGGACGAGAATGTCTTGGGAAGCCATTACTCTGTCTACCGCAACATGTTTTTAAACTAGGAAAAAACAAGTCTCACCATTTATTCAAGATTTCTGAATATGTTACACGTGTTCCTTGTCCTTTACCCTGGAAGCACCTCAGTATTTTAGGAATGTCATCCTGAGCGATGGGGTGACCAACTGGGTGACAGGAAGTGGCTGCTGCTCCTGGATTGCCTTTGCTTATTTGCTGACCTTACCAATAGCAGTTTCCCCCCAAAAAATCCCGTGGCAATAGCTTGCTTTCGGATGAATTGGCTCTTCCATTGAACGTGGCTTCATGACCACGGATGACTCCTGAAGTCCGGGGATCACAGCAGGAAAGTCTCACCAAAGACAGACACTAGGCTGTGGATTCCCGCTGTACACGTCTGAATGGGGGCATCTCTGGTTTGGTTTCTACTCTCATTCTAAAACATTTAGCAGGTTTATTGTGCAGTAAACAGGGAAACAGTAACTGATGGAATCTTCCTGTTATCAACCAGGTTCCCTCTGTGCAAGAGAAGGTGCAGTAGAACCTTTTCTGTGGAAAGAGTTCTGAAGCCTGGCTCTACCACTTACCAAGTGTGTGCTTTCAGGCAAATGATTTGGTTTCTCTGAGCTTTAGCTGCCCTGCTTCCATGAAATAGGGATGATAACCCTGCCTTCCACAGAAGGTTGCTGTGTGAAGACCAAACGTGATCCTGTGTGAAGGATTTAGCTCAGTGCCTGGCAAACAGAAAACTCTCGGAGAATGTGAAATATTATTTTTTTATTGTTAAGTTGATTTACAATGTTGTGTGAAATATTATTATAGTTAACTTTATTAATCTTAGTGTGAAAAGACAGGGTGGATAGAACTTTCAATCCTTTCATTGAAAGGATTCTAATTTCAAAAGTGATTTTCTTTAAAGAATCACATTAGGATAATTTGGAGGTGAGAAGAGGACTGCAGGGGCAACTGATGGCCAAGTAGCCTCTGGGCCTGGTCACTAATCTGCAAGAGTGACCGCACGAGTAGGGCGTGGTGTACCAAGGCCTGGAGGAGGCCGACTGAGAGAATATGTGACCTCAGCCGCCGCGCTCGGAGGGACTGGGGAGTGAGGGAAGGTGGGGGCACCCTCAGCGAACAGGTCCTGGAACTCACAATGAGGGCAAAAGCAGATCAGGCAGAAACGCATCGTTTCTGAAAGGAGCCTAAACGACGGGGCTTGTCAACCAGTCCTAGATTCTGAGAGCCACGTGTAGGTCAGAACAGTTATTCATTTTGAAAGCAGAGTGCCTTGAGGAAGAAACGAAAGTAATCACTTAAAAATTATTTTCCTTGAACTGAAAACATCAGGCGTGCTTACTAGAGAATCCAGGCCACCCTCGTTCTAAATGCTGGTACTTCAACTCTAAATGTCAAATCGGCAGGATTAGATTATATACGCCAAATTGACGGTCAGCGTGCACTGGTCAGAGAGTGCGCGGATGGGGAGTTTTAGAATTCTCTTCTTTCTTACAACTGTGCCCCCCTTGGCCCTCTTCCTGGCCTGGGACTGCAGCCGAACCTCACAGCAAAGCAAACTCAAACTGAATTCTGCAAGGCCGGCAGAGAGATCGCAGCTCTGAGTTGAGTCTCCGAACTCTTCTCCCTGGGACGTTATGATCATTCGCAGCCTTTCTGCTCCGTGACGCACAGAGGTTTGGCAGCCGCTCTTAGAACTGGGAGGCGGTTGGTTCTTAACTATTGAGGATCCCAAGTAAGTAGTATCTCGTGCAGAGGTGGCTGTAACTTTGGGGAGAGAAAAAATCTAACAGGAAATATTTGGGAACGACAGCTTCACTTACTTTGCTATCCCAATTTCTGTGTTTTTCAGTTTTCAGATAGGATTAGTCAGAATGAAAAGACATTCCAAAAAATCTTTCCCCCATTTTTGTTTGTCTTCTCAAGTGCCTAAGAGTTGGCCCGTCTGAAGTTTTAGTTTAAGTGCTTAATTCATTACATTAGGTTTTCTTTTAATAAATAGAGATGAACTAGTCTTCAAATGAGAATGACATGCTCGCTTATTTTAAACATACCAGCATCTGAAATAAGTAATGTTTAGATACTCCTTTCCTTCCTCATTTGACAATATCTACGATGAGCTAGTGGGTTCATCACAGGTTGTTTTTGCCTTCTTATTGAACGTATGTATTTATTCCTAGGCAGACCCCCTCCCTGCCCCTCTGTGTGCTGGTCTCCTGACCCTGGGGGAGGCGCTGTGTTTAGTTTGCCTGGAAGCCCCAGTGCATCTCCTAGTTAGTGCTCAGCATGTATCAGACACATAATAAATGTTTGTGGCATTAATTACCTCAAGAGTTCCTCAACAACTTTCAAATATATGAGAGTCATTTAAAATTCTGACTGTGGCTGCCAAACCCAAAGGCCCATCTCACGTTATCCATAAAAGCTTCTTCAAAAGCCACTTTATGCAAGTATGTTGTTGTAGAAAGAGTCCGGGGCTAGTTATCAGGAATATCCTGTTCCAATTCCCGCCCTGCCCTTTACAGCTATTTGACCGTAAACCAGTCACTTAATTTCTCCGAAGTCCAAACCCTGCTCTTAAAAGCCAATAAAGGAAGCAGTCTGAGCAGTTATAAAACATTTGGTAGGCTTAAATATCTGAGTTAAAACAAAAGAAAACAGCAGAAGAAAATAGATCAGAAATCAACCCCCTGCCAAATCACAGGGAATTATCCTGGTTCTAGTGATGACAGAAGAAAAGAACAAAATGCGTATTCCCAGGAAGGACTGAAAATGAGGGCTTGTGTCAGTTTCTAGGACTTGAGCGTTCTCCTGAGTAAACTTCTAATGTAAATGGCTTCAGCCTGTGTTGATCAACGGGTACTTACGATTTTAATCCTTTGGAGGCTAGTAAGGTGAAGTACTTAAATCACCCCCATGAGTACTTAAATCAGCCCTGTGAAGTACTTAGATCAGCCCTAATGGTTACCAAATATCCCTACATGAAGCTGAGCAATAATATAAACTACTGGACACCTACTGTATACCAGGCATTAAGTCTACCACCCAACAGAACTGGTCGTGACAGATGACAGAGAAATGTAACCCATGTGGTGTTCTCAGTTATTACGGGCTTTAGTTAAACAAGCTGGTTGCTTGTACTGTAGTCCAATTGTTGTAACTCTGCCATTGACTCAGGGAGAAAAGACAGAGGGTAACTACCTCTTCTCCTAACGATACCCTCATAATACTGAGATCCATACACGAGGATGTCAGACACCAATCATTTTGGAAGAATTAGAGAAGATACTGATTTATCTACTAAATAAAGTGTGAGGTCTGGACCCATGGCAGCCGATCCCAACCTACACCAACTGTCGGTCCCCTAAGCATTTCTTAATGATTGCATCGCTTGTCTTTTTGTATTACTCTTAAAAACTGTGCACAGTTCTTCGTTTCAAATACATTTTTTTCCACTTCCTGTTCCTCTCTAGGAAACTGATTACCAGTTTAATAATAACCAATGTCCCTACTGACCCTGACCAGTGTCCTTTCTTGGGCTAAATTACTTATCTACTTTTGAGCTCTGGGGAGGTGAGGAAGCAAACAGGGTTATAAGTTGCCTTTGGGAATTTGGGGTCTGCTACTGGGAGGAAGTTTGAATGTCCCAGTGGGGACGAAGTGCGTCATACTGACCCACAGATACACCGCTGAGAATCTGATGGAATTTTTTTAGTGGATTGGAGATATGTTTTAAGTTTTCCCTCTACTTCCTAATTTCAATTGCTAATACTGTGGACTGTGCAGACTTTTGCAAAATAATATTAAGAGAACACATAAATACACATGCTTTTAAACATTCGGCACCATAATTTACATAAAGTACATTGATTTTAAAATTATTTTGTGGGCTTCTTTGGTGGCGCAGTGGTTGAGAGTCCACCTGCCGATGCAGGGGACACGGGTTCGTGCCCCGGTCTGGGAAGATCCCACATGCCGCGGAGCGGCTGGGTCCGTGAGCCATGGCCACTGAGCCTGTGTGTCCGGAGCCTGTGCTCCGCAACGGGAGAGGCCACAACAGTGAGAGGCCCGCGTACCGTAAAAAAAAAAAAAAAATTATTTTGTAGTCAGCGAATGACCATTGATAACATTAATTTGAACAAACCTAGTAATAACATCTTCCTTATCTTGCACAAAAGAAGAAATGAATTCACAGAACAAATTCACACCATAGTTAGAGTGTCTCAGGAATTGAACCTCAGATCTGAGAACCAAGGTAAGGCACCCTGGTCACTTTTCCTAATGCAAAATAAATTCTTTCACTATGTGGGTAAGTTTGCTACCAAGGAAAAGACTGTGCATCTTCCCCAAAAGCAAGTAGGTTCATTAGCTATAGCTCCCAACTTTGAATCTCATTCTCCGCATTTGTAACTCAGGGTTGGGATGAAGACAAAATGAGAAAATGCAACACTGTGTGAGCTGTAAAATCTGAAGTCTTATATGTGAGGTATGATTATTGCTGCAATTTTTATCAATCTTTTAGTAATCCTCCCCACTGTCCCCTGCCCAGTGAGCAGCTCCGGCTGTTTATATTTTCTGACCAGTTTGCTGTTGCAATGATACCATTTATGCCTCATTTTCTCACAAAATGCTGTTTGCTGGGGCTCAGAGAACAAAGCTTCAGCCTCAGTCCCTTGGGGAAGGCTGGTAATAATAGGAACCTATATTTGTATTATGTTTTCCATTTATGGAAGCAGAATTTTCATCATAATACTTAACAGTCAAAACACGCACACACTTTGAATTCTTAAATGATCATTTTTAAAAAGAAAAATCCAGTAGTGAAGAATACTGGATTATTTTTAGGTATTTACCCTTTCGCTTCATAGTATATGTTTCAGTGGATTGATGAGCAAAATAAAAAGAGAAAAGCCCACCTTATTTTCATCATCCAAATTAAGGGGGACAGTTATTTTTGCATCTAAGTTTTAAAACACATCCTTCACATCTCCTCTAAACATACATCTATCAAGATGGTCTCTTGATAGCAAGAATATTCATTAGTTTAATCCCAAATTGGTGGGGGGTTTTCTAAGTTAAGGAAAGTTCTTTTAAAACCTAAAGTAAACACTAGCTGTTAAAACAAACGTGTTTTAAAAATGAGATCAGCAGATGTTTGCTCTCTCGAGGGGAGGGATGAATTTAAGAAAACTACTGCCTTTCAAGCTCTGAATTTATAATACGAAGCGATAAATTATCACCATTTTGCAGATGTTCAACAGAACAGAGACAGAGGTTAACTGACCCTCCCGGGAGAGCAAGTGACGGTGCGAGCCAGAAAGCAAGCTAGCCCAAGCCTCCTCTCTGCTGTCAGGGCTTTCTTCTCATTCCCAGAAACACTCCAGGAATATTATTCTTGTTTGGGGATGTGTTGAGAACTCACCATTTAAGGAGTTCAAAGAATTGGTGGTTGAAGAGATTTTAAGCAAAAGAGATCATTTTGATGTAATCTTTCCTGAGCATGCAGTTCAAAGTGAGGCCTTAATCTTAAGGCAGAAACACCCCCGCGGGCATCCCTGGAGGACACTCCCTCTGCCCCAAGGGCCTCTGCTTCCCCCTCAGGCAGGCCTAAGGCCAAGGAGCAACCTTGCCCAATAATGGTGGAAAACTCTCCATTTTCCAGCCTACGAAGGATTTGACCTCATTTGCTTCCTGCACTGGGAGTTTCCCTCAGCAAACGCAATTTCTCCTTTGACGCTGAGACCCAGACCCAGGGCAGAGGTCTGGCTCCCGGCCCCGTCTCGACTGAACGCCCGGGGTTTGGGTTCCAGCTCTGTGAGCAGTGGTGATGGTCCCTGGTCCCCTTGGCTGTGTGGTCTAAGGACAGCCTTTGTCCCACTGGAGGCCACTACTGAACCTGCGTGGGTTTAAATGCATTCCTCTTATCCTAGTGACGTCTCGCACATCACCTAAAGTAGTACCCCCGCTTGTCGTGAAGGAAAACACAGTCGTCCCTCATCGTTCCCTCCCGTCTCGGTGACTTTCCCGCCCACCTGAGCCAATCGCTGTGGTCAAAGAAATGAAGGGCACTGGTGGGCTTTAGATAAGGGGGGAGGGGCTCACTCCTGGAGCCCAGGTGAGAGCAGTGTCAGCCCTCACTGTGCAGGCGGGAAAGGCGGTCCTCTCTAGGAGGGAGGCGGGGATCACGCAGAAGAGGCAGGCAGCGCAGGTCCCTGGCCCTTACTATACGCTCAGTGAAGCTTGCGGCACCGATACCCTGCAAAACCCCACGGTGACACATCAATCCAGGTCCAAACCCTTCCAGCACATAAAGGAGAGCTGGGTCTCCTTGCTGCAAAGTTAATGAAAGCAGGACTTCTCAATAGGTTTTCTAGTTACTAGTTTTAAAAACGGAAAAAGATGTTTTATTTGCTTTCATTCATTAGACATAAATGAAAATAGACTATTACAAATGTACATGTTTC
The DNA here is from genome assembly GCF_949774975.1 of Lagenorhynchus albirostris. Lineage (NCBI taxonomy): Eukaryota > Metazoa > Chordata > Mammalia > Artiodactyla > Delphinidae > Lagenorhynchus > Lagenorhynchus albirostris. The sequence goes on along the minus strand of NC_083106.1, from coordinate 3,198,854 downwards.
AGGTATAAGACTGATAAGGGAATAATAGCACGAGCAGAAGCATGCACTAAGTCACTTCATAAGGGCGTCATCTAGCCTGCTTTGTGGCTGCCCTGTCGAGGCTTTGCAAGGGCAGGAGTGCACGGCACTGAACAGAGCTCCTAATGAGTGCCAGGCTGTCAGTCACTTCTGATATTCGAGCCCTCTGAAATCTTGATGCAGGTGAATTTTCCATATTTTCTACTCTCTAATGAGACCTTCACCCGACTTTGATATTTTGTGGAAACACCTTGATCTCCTCCTTTGACTATGTCCCTCATTCCTCCCTGGAAGGCTCCCCTTTCTCCAGCCTGCAACTAGGATCAAATCCCACTCCCTCCAGGCAGCCTTCTCTAGCGGCTGCAGCCCTGGGTCCTCGTCACCCCACGCCTCTGCGTTCTCTTCCGGGTGTGTGTCATACCTGGGAGATGCGTTCACACCTGCCACCACCTGCCCATGCCTCACTGGGGGCCTCAAATCCAGCATTTCCCAAACTGATCTTACTCTACTCAGTCCCCTCAAGACATCTGCTGAATGGTTGTTTCTCTGGGTTGTTGGTGTCACCCAATCAGCCATGTGAGGAGCTTGAGTTTCCCTCCACCTGACACCGACCCTCTCATCTCCCTGTGTTCACGTGACCAGGCAATGTCAGCTCTGCTGCCTCAGCACCACTCAGGGCACTGCTATCTACATCCCCACAGCATCCCTTTACGTTCAAAATATTTGCAGCTTTTACTGATTTTTGTTCCAGTTTAAAAAGCAAAGCACACATGTTAAAGAACACTAAAAACATACCAACATATAGTTTAAAAGTAAAATGATAAATCTATGTCACAACTGCTAGATGATCCCCATTAACGGTTTTACTTGGACCATGCTGTACAGATGGTGGTGTGGGCTGAGTTTTTTTCCTCCGCACAACATTCTTTTATGAACATTTTTCTTTTACTGAGATTCCTTCATTTGGCGTTTTATGGTCACATAATATTCTATCATACTTTATTTCCCAGTTTTTGGACGTTTAATTTTTTGCTATTATAATATAATACTGCATGAACAAATTTAGACTTAAATATTTGTCCACATTCCTATTTTTTGGCTAGATTCCCAGAAATAGAATTAGTGGATTGAAATGAATAAATATCCTTAAGGCTCTCGATACTTGCCAAGGAAGGTGAAAGTTTTATCCCCACCAGCAGCATAAGAAAGTTCACATCTCAGTCTGAATTACTAATTTGCTGGGTGGGAAAGCTGGTTCTTTTCACGTTTCAGTCCTTGACTAATGATGCTGAACCCTTATTGGTTGTTTTAGTCAATATTTCGTCTCCTGGCTCTGTTCCTGTCCTTTGTCCATTCCTGAGGGGAGGGGGTGGAGAGATCACAGTGTAAGAGCTCTTCCACATAAACCCTTTGTTCTGTTTATAGTGAACACATTTCTCTAGTTGGTTCTTCGCCTTTTAATTCTGTTGAGGATTTTCCGTTGTATAATACAATAGCATGTGATTCTGTCAAAGTCTTTGGCAACTTCTGATGACAAACCTTAAGGGCAAGAGGAAGTCTTTGAAGCAGGTGCCCAAGATTAGGTTTTCTTCTGCAAAGGGTCACTCCAGCTGCTGTGCAGGGGATGGTCTGGAGAAGTGAAGGTGTAGTTTGGGGTCCACAGTGACAGGCCACTTTATGGCAACAGAGTGGGCACCCAGCCCTCTGCCTGCCCACAGCCCAGCCCCTGGTGGAAACGCTTCCCTTCAGACACGCAGCATCCTTGCTTCATGACCCTCTGTAGCCTCACACAACCATACGTCCAGTCCGCTCACGTCCTGACCTCTTGGTTGGGGTCCTTAGGTCACCTCTTCATTCACACTTCAAGTGTATCTTCAGTAACTGCATTCACAAAGGTTCCCTTTATTTCTGGACTCTGGAAGTACCTTGTCCTAAACTCCTGCATATTTATAGCGTGTTGGTATCCGTATTTTGTTTTTTAAGCAGGTTTTTTTTTTTTTTTTGGCTGCATTGGGTCTTCATAGCTGCGTGCGGGCTTTCTCTAGTTGTGGTGAGCAGGGGCTACTCTTTGTTGCGGTGTGCAGGCTTCTCATTATGGTGGATTCTCTTGTTGCGGAGCACGGGCTCTAGGTGCGCAGGCTTCAGTAGTTGTGGCTCCCAGGCTCTAGAGCGCAGGCTCAGTAGTTGTGGCACACGGGCTTGGTTGCTCCGCGGCATGTGGGATCTTCCCGGACCAGGGCTCGAACCCGTGTCCCCTGCATTGGCAGGCAGATTCTTACCCACTGCGCCACCAGGGAAGTCCCTGTATTTTGTTTTCAGAGCTACTATAGTATATATGTGTTCATTTTGTTTATTGATGGTGGTGAGGTGATTTATGACTAACTCCCATATGATGAAGTAATTGTAAAATATAAATATTCAAAAATTTAAATATTTAAAAATTTAGAAGTCAGCAGCAGAGGAACTATAAATAAGAAAATGCCAAGACAAGAAGAGAAAGGAAATAAATGTGCTAAATTGTGTCACATCAGGCAGCTGGTGTATTTCACCTCAGGTTAAGCTCTGAGCTTTGCGCCAATGTTAACAGGTAGATGGAGGCGTTTATCTGGTTTATATATTGTCCAAAGGGACTCAGTGCCCCTTCTTCCCAAGAACCTGAAGCCTGTTTTCTAGTGTTTTGCCCCCAAAGTAAATTTTCACTGGGCTTCACTGAGCCATCAGGCTTCCTGAGCAATAAAGCGTGTGCTCCACTGCTGTGAGCAAACTCAGGGTAAGCTTCTGAGTGTTGTCCTCTGATGAAAGCTAAGTCATCAAAACCCAAAAGACAACAGACGCAGCAAAGACCCTGGACCCCTGGAGCAAGACTCCTCAAAGTGAGGCCCGCAGCTCCTCTGGAGGGGACACAAACGGCTCCCAAACTCAGTCTGTTATGGCCCCCTGGCACGCAAGTCATGGGGTTTCCGTTTGCATGCTGCTAAAAGCATTTTAGCCATTATTAAGGGGTTATGAAAATGTGGGATTTGCGAATTAAGTTGTGTGTGCGACTGAATTTGTTGAGGCTGATTCAGGATTCCTGGAGCCAGCGCTCTGTGCACACAGGAAGCAGCACCTGCGCATTTTCTGGCAGGACACTTTGTCATCAGTGCACTCCTTGGTGTTGTCGTGAGTTCAGCAGGCTTTTTTGCTCACCATACTCCTGGCTTCCTCATTATAAACTGCTGTGGCTTAAACTTCATCGTCACCCTTTGGTTTGTTAGGGGTGGTGGAGTGGCCATCCATGTTTATCTGGTAATGCAGGGGGGCATCCACAGATCCCTAACCTGTAAGCCAGTCCTCAGTTTGGACTGCAGATCCAGTAAGAACCAGCCTTACCAAGATTGCTAAAGCCTTCCTCTCTCCACCTTGAATGGGCGCATCCAGGGGTCCTCCCCGGTTTATGCTGCCTGTGAGTTTGAGCTGTTTCAACACTTAAAACTTACAAGGGAAGTGGAGGGAAATCGAGGGACCGTTTTTAAATACTGTAGGCCAGGGGTCCCCGACCCCCACGCCGAGGACCAGCATCGGTCTGCAGCCTTTTAGGGACCGGGCCTTACGGCAGGAGGTGAGCAGCGAGCGAGCAAAGCTTCACCTGCTGCTTCCCCATCGCTCGCATCACCGCCTGAACCATGAGCCCCAACCCTGCCCGTGGAAGAACTGTCTTCCATGAAACCCATCCCTGGTGCCAAAAAGGCTGGGGACCACTGCAGTGCAGGCAATGTTTTACTAATGTGAAATCATGTGTCTAAGCTCATAAAAACAGCATGTTTATTTGGTAACTCTCTCTATTCAGTTATCACACATGCCTCCTTTCGCAAGAACTCGAGAACTGGAGCAGTAACCAGCAGGCCTTTTGCTTTCACCGTAGTGGCTGCCACCGGGAGACTTGGCCGCATAGACCGAGGGGCATCACTGCGAACTTCAGGAGCCTCCTGGGAAAGCGAAGTGCCTCCACTAAGAACGGCAGGAATCACAGGTGGAAGGAAGGCAGCTGCCAGCAACCGAGCTTCCCTTTCAGTCCTTTCATATGTGAATTCTTCTCTCACCTGTCTATGGAATATCCATCCAGAGAGAATACACTCGGAGTTCCTATTGCTGGGAAGTCTGGAACCTCTACCGTTAAAGTCTAGGCCAAATCCAGTCCTGGAGATGGACGGTGGTGATGGCTGCACAGTGATGTGTGTTATTAATGGTAAATTTTTATTATGTATAATTTACCAAAATGTTTAAAGGCCCCCAAGTCTAGCATCCTGAGCATGAGAAGGCTGCATTGTGCCTTACTAATTTCAAAGCCACAGCACCTCAATTACACAACAGTATTCATAGACATTTTTAAAATATTGAGCAAGAGGCTTATGACAAAGATGCCTTCCATTCTATTTTCTTTCTCCATCCCTGCTTCCAAAAAACAGTACAAATAGGTTTGTGTGTATACAGGAGAAATGCAGCTCGAAAAAAGCAGCATCTGTGGAAGTTGTGGGGCTGCCGGCCCCACCCACCTTACAGACCTGCCATGCGCTTGTCTTTTCAGGCACAAAGCAGGCGGCGCCTCAGACCCCACTCCAGTGACACAGACTGACCCTCTCCAACTTGGCAAGAGGTCCGCAGAATGGATTGTCCTAATCTGGTTTTGTTGCTCTAAGAAACACGATCATTCTTCACACACACACACACACACACACACACACACACACACGCACGCAAAGCTGTTGAAACCACACTGCACAGGCAAGAATGGGGCTGCAAATAAGCAATTTCCTCTCAGGGTTCCTTGTCGTCAGTGGCCCTTTGATCACTTCCCCTCCCCGCTAGGGTCCCCTCCACAGCCTCCATGGGATGCAGCTTTCACGGTGGGACCACTTACTAGAAAAGGACTCACCTTTCCCTGCACTTGGTATGCGCTCAGGGAGACAAGGCTGGAACGAAAGGTTGTGCAATAGTGAAAAGCCTCACAGGAGGTATTCTTCTCCTCCCTGCCCCCTTAGGAGAGTCCGGGGATTGTGGGAGGAATGGAAACCTTAATGAAACGTTGGCTGGCTGGGCAGGTGGCTGAAAGGTCATGTTTGCTGTAAGGAGTGCTGGTCCTTCTGGGGTTCAAGTCCTGGTCAAAACTCTGGCCAAGATGCACAGTAGCTCACTGGGATGGACCCCCTTGTCAGCTCAAGTATTTCAGATACCGAGGGTTTTCTAAGTGGGTAAGTTTCTGCTTAACCCTGGAAGGCTTGGAATTAAATAACAGGGTGATGAAGCTCATCCATCCTTCGTCCTAATCCTTTTGTCAACTTTAGGAACCATCTCTGCCTATCTTTGTCAGATTATTTGATAACTTAGAGACTGAGAGATGAACCTTGGGTCTATTTGGGTTGAGCAATTTATTTTTAATTATGAATGTGATTTTTAGGTGGAAGGTCTAAAAAGTTTTCAAGCGTTAACAGGACTTGGGATTCACACATCCCTGAGCCCTATTTGTTGATTCACTGGAGTTGTTTCAAGTCCCACACAGCTCACAGCATCCATGCCTTGCAGGGGGCACATCACCCCTGGCAGCAAAAGTCCTGGGCCATCCTCCTCCCACGAGGAAAAGGAAGGAAATCCTCCTACGGAAACTTCTAGAAATCATTCCTAATTCTGGAGCTTTTCTTTTTTTAAAAAAACTGCTTTATTGAGGTGTAACTGATATGCCAAGAACTACACATTTTTAATAAGTATAATTTGGACAAATGCAAACACCTGTGATACCATCCTTACAACCAAGGTAACAGAACCAATACCTCCCAGAGTTTCCTTGTGTCTCTGTTGTTGTGTGTGTGTGTGTGGGTGTGTGTGGTAGGAACACGACATTAGATCTACCCCCAACACATTCTGAAGTGTACAGCACAGTACTTTAACTATAGGCACTTTGGGGCACAGCAGATCTCTAGAAATCTTCCATCTGGCATAACTGAAATTTGTACCCACTGGACCACAACTCTCCACATCCCCTCCCCCAGCCACCAGCACCCACCATTCTACTCTCTGCTTCCATGAGTTTGACTGTTTTAGATACTTTATATAAGTGGAATCATGCAGTATTTGTCTTTAGTGACTTATTTCACTCTGTGCTTATTCACTTAACATAACGTCCTCTAGGTCCATACATGTTGCTGCAAATGGCAGAACTGCCTTCTTGTTTAGGGCTGAATAATATCCCACTGTATGTATATACCACACTTTATCCATTCATCTGTCAGTGGACACTTGGGTTCTTTCCTTCACTGTTGTGGATGATGCTGCAGTGAACATAGGAGCGCAGATACCTCCTTGAGATACTGATTTTAATTCTTTTGGATAAATACCCAGGAGTGGGACTGTTGGATCATACAGTGGAACTATTTTCATTTTTCCAGAAAGTAATACTTTCTTTCTCCATCTGTTGATACTTATGGGATTCGTGGATCATAACAGAGATAATCGTGCTGTGATGTATTTCCCAACCGGACTGGGCTGGATAGAGTCCCCTCAAAATTCACGTCCACCCAGAACCTGTGAATGGGACCTTATTTGGAAATAGAGACTTTGCATATATAATTAAACTGAGGTCATATTGGATTCGAATGAGTCCTACATCCCACGATAACTAGTGTCCTTACAGGAAGGCCACGTGAAGACAGAGGCAGAGATCGGAGTGATGCAGCTGCAAGCTAAAGGCCTGCCAGCAACCCCAGAAGGTAGAAGGACGAGGAAAGACCCTCCCCTTCAGAGGGAGCATGGCCCGGCCCACACTTTGATTTCAGACTTCCAGCCTCCAGAACTTGGGGAGAACAGATTTCTGTTATTTTACGCCACCCAATGAGCGGTCTTTGGTTATGGCAGGTGTAGGAAACATAGACCAATATTTTCCCCACACCATGGAGGTTGTAAGTATCAAACCAGGTGAGAATCAGGAGGCCTTAGGGGCTGAGTGGAGCAGCTGCATGGGCACTGCAGCAGGAGGCCACTTGGCCACACGCTGGACCCACAGTGTGTGTTTCTGAAACGTCAAGCAAACCTCCCAAACTCTCCCAGAGGCCTCTCAGAGGCAGAGCAGACCCAGTGCAACATTAGAGCTGTTGTTTTCAGCTGTCCCTGAGAAGGCAGGGGACGCAGCCCCGCCCAGTGTATGGGCGGGTCTCAGCCTGTTGGCATCCTCGTCTCCTAGACGGCTTTTGGCACACACTGTGGGTTCCTGTGAGGCCTGACCACAGGAAGGAACAGATCTTTACAAAAACAGCTGGATCAAGAGTCATCTTTGGAGAAATCCCTCAGGCAAAAAGGATACTAGTATTTCTACTGTTATCTATGGTGTTTTGACTTATGAGCTGAATACGTGGCACATAGCATATTGTTTAATCCTAACAATAAACTTATGAGGTAGAAATGTGTCCCCCATTTATAGATGAGAAAATTTAAGGTCAGACAAGTTAAGTAATTCAGGCTTAAGTAACCCAGGCCCAGGCTAAGAGGTTGCAGGAGGTGAAGCCAGAGTTCGAATAAATGTCTATCCGTTTTTCTTTAAGTCATGTGACACTCTGCATGGTTTCCTTCTCCCTTCTCTGGAGAAAAGGATGGGAAGAAATCATGTTTGAAAATATTCACTGCACTGCTTATCCTTGGTTTACATTAACTGATGTGATCTGATACTATAGCTAGTTTTACTTCCAAACTTATGGATTATGTGTATATGAGGTGAAGACAGTTTGGTTCACAAGGGTTCCAACATGCAAGACTGGGTGGGGAGGAGGGGCCAGTGGGGTTGCTTTACACCAAGGAGGGGAGGGGGCTGGACTCACCTCCTGAGGGGCCATGTGGATGGAGCTGTGGTTGCCTTTCCAGCAGGTGGAAGGTGGTCTATTTGGAGATGCACGTGTGACTGGATTTCTACAGAAAGTGGCAGGTGAGAGCCAGGTGTGCATGTGGCTGCAGCATTACCAGCCCAGTTTGTGCAAAGACCCAAGAATGGGGGGTGGGGGCGATCACTGTGGGGAGGGTGAAGGAAACGGGAGGGTAGGTCAGGACCTTCACTTGGGTTCCGAACTCAATAGGCAGAGAAATCTAAGTAATACCTGAATTATATATAAAACGAATCCTACATAGAAGGGCAGAATTGTTTAAAACCCCAAAAACCTCAGGCAAAGAAACTCCATGTGTTCCATGTAAATGTGCCTCAGTTCTACAGGAAATCTGTCATGATCAGTAATTTCCCAAACCAAGTTCAATGTTCAAATCTGAGGCTGCTTCCAGTTTGGTGTCCAGTCTGAGGTCTTCTCTGGGCCCTTCGCAGGTCAGCTTGGGCACCATATTGATTCATTCAGACTCACGCCCATGTGAACAGGCAGTAAGGACAAAACCCAGGTCACGTCCTTTGCTGTAGATAGTTGTTGTTTTTTTTTCAATTGTTCTTTTGAAAATAACAATAGTGCTGAATCTTCGGAATTCTTTACCTTTCCTAGTGATATTATTTGAGGAAACAAAGTAAAATGCTAACATACTCTGTGTGCCTTCTCCACTCAAACAGCTAAACAATATTATCATCGCTTGAGCGGCTTTCCCAGAGCCAATCCTTAACAAAACTGTGAATTAATATTACTACTCATGGGGCTTCCCTGGTGGCGCAGTGGTTGAGAATCTGCCTGCCAATGCAGGGGACACGGGTTCGAGCCCTGATCTGGGAGGATCCCACATGCCGCGGAGCAACTAAGCCCGTGCGCCACAACTACTGAGCCTGTGCTCTAGAGCCCGTGAGCCACAACTACTGAGCCAGCGCGTCTGGAGCTTGTGCTCCGCAACGAGAGGCCGCGACAGTGAGAGGCCCGCGCACCACGATGAAGAGTGGACCCTGCTCGCCGCAACTAGAGAAAGCCCTCGCACAGAAACGAAGACCCAACACAGCCAAAAATAAAATTAAATAAATAAAAATTAAAAAAATATATATATATATATTACTACTCGTGCGTATCCTCCATACCTGTCTTTATAAGCCCTGTCCTCCACCACCACCCTCTCCACACAGATGTCTGAGCCCATGTGTTGCTTCACAATGCAGTGGAAGGCTTTCAAACATAATAATCCACACCGAGGAGTAAGTGTGGAACAAGTAACTCGAGGTGTGCTCCCCAGAAGGGTCTTTGCATTTTATTTTCATTTTAAAGAATAAAATCATTTCTATTTTTAAAATATTTTTAGTATTTGCCTCTGAAAAACACAGTGAAAAAGGCAAGACTTAGAAGTAAAGAGTAAAGAAATTTTAATGGTGGGCAGGAGGGTGGGGAAAACACTTTTAAATCCTTCTGTCATCGCAGGTTATATAAGGCGGGAAGCAGGGACCCTGTGTGCAGATAAAGTCAGCCCTGGCTGGTCCCATCCTCAAGGAGGCAGGTTCCTGGTTCAGTCAGAAACATGCTAGAAACTGAGAAAAAGTAGTAGTAGTGACATTTACTAAGCAGTTACGGTACCAGGCACTCTTCTGAGCACTTCAAATACACTGTCACAACACCGCAGTCAAGGGGGTATGATCATTAGTCCCATTTTACACTCAGACAGAAGGGAGGTAACATCCAAAGGTCTTATTCTAGTGACTGATGACTGTAGGGGCAGCCCCTAAGCACCATATGCCATACGGCATCCTTGGGCCACTAAATCCCTGGGACTCCTCCTTTGGAAGTAAGTGTAGGATCAATACAATGTATTTTCTTCACAGTTCCAGCTCAACAATGAACTGAATTAGATCTTTGAAAGTGTTGCTCTGGCCTAAATTTCCCCTGCTCAATTTACCGTGTGGTTTCTCTTGCCTGATTAGACCCAGACTGATACAGAACTGGTACCAGAAGCGGGGTTTTAGTCTATGTGGACAGATGCCCCTGCTCCTGGAAGGATGTATCTGTTTTTTAGAGTTCAAGATGAGAAGGTGTTGGGGTCTCTGCTGGATGCAGAGAACTGTCTTCTCAGCTCGTCCTGGACACCTCCATTTCCAACAAGATTCCTAACGTTTTCCTGACCACGCATATTTCTACCCATTGAGTCCTCTGACATTTCTGAAAGTCTCCTATGTTCCTCTGCTCCTACCTCAAGCTTCTCTGTCACAGCTGGGCCAAGGCCTGCTGATGGGTAGTGATGCCATCTTTCCCTGGTATTAAGTGTTTCAGTTTCCAATCATAAAATCATACCACGTGAAGACTTTTCATTGGGAACAGGCTCAGCTAGCAGGTGGGTAGGTTTAGCAAAAAACTACAAGTCATTTATCGAACTTTCTGGGCCAAGCACTTTTTGCCAGGAAAGTTTTCCTTCTAATTCTTAAATCCATGTGCATCTCAAGGGAAATTTAATCCGTGTGTTCCTCATCCATTCACACTTAACTCATCATTTTGTCATTTCGTAAGAGCTTTTGAGGTTCAAGAAGCCTTCTGTGTAGTTTCATAAGCCTTTCTTTTTGTTCTTTAAACCATGTAAGCCACATTTTTTTAAACAAAAAAGAAAAAGAGCAAACAACCAGAGTTTTAAAAGACTTAAAATCGGTTGTACATTAAGAAAATGCCAAGATGCTTGGATGGCTTCTAGGCTTGTCCAGGGCACTGTACCTTCTTCACTTCTCAACCAGAATGTTGAGCAATGCTCTGGCTACTAGGAATGGAAAAATCGCAACTAATTTCAAAAAAAATCAACACTTCCAAACCAGAAATGTTTAAATAAATAACATCTAAACTCCATCCGGCAATACGGTAAAACACTCTCTAAATACAAACAAATCGCACCTTTTAGAAATAGTTTCCTAGCTGAGGACAGGGCAACAAGCAATTTCCAGGTTTGGGGAAATGCACTTGACTAAATATACATCGTGGGGGAAATAAGGATCATATTAGTCCAAACAGCCATAGTGAATTATTCTTTTTTCTCTCCCTGACTATTCAACTGCCCCCGACTCCATCACACATCTTCACAATTTTCCTCATTGTTGCAAAAATACAAGTCATGTGGAAAAATGCTGCCCAGTGATATTATCTGTACCACATGCAAAATACAGCTCCCGGGCAGAGGGCTGCCGCACGGCTTGCGGTGGATCTGCAGCAGGGCCGCGCCCCCAGCACCCGTTCCCACACTCACCTCTTGGCTCCATCTCGTCCCCTGATTCCTGAGAACCCTCAGGTAGGAACAAGCTCTTCGGCCAAAACACCACTGATCTTGGCGACACGACTCCAGCACTGAATAAACTGGCATACGTGGCCGACTTCTGCCCCTGCTATATCGCTGACCGTGTCAGAGAAGGAACCCTGATTCCAATGGTCCCCTGAGAGATCTCTCACGGAGCGTCTCTGGTTTTACTACGCGTATTTGCGGACGTGTCTGACTCGTCCGCTAGACTACGGCTGTGCTAAGGGGCATCCGTGCCCCTCACCCCGACCAGGTGCCCCCACCATATGCAGCATACAACGGCACAACGTTAGTCTTGGTTGAACGAGCCCGTGACATCAATCACGAATGCCAGGTGAACTGCAGAACCAAGCATCCAGGTAGCTACTAGTAGGTCGAAGTGAAGAGCATTCAGGCCTGGGACAGGCACATGTCAAGTGCTCGTGCCTAGCAAGTCCCACTGCTGAGTCCACCCGCGAGTCCATTTAGGTTTGGGGAACAGCGGAGAGCAACGCAGGGCCAGGCGGCTTGGGAGGGGCTGCTGGGATCCTCCACCTCCCTCACCCAGAGGTCAACTGGCCGAGAGGAAGGAAAGGTGGGTGGGACCCAGAGCCACGGGGCTGTGGTTTGGAACGTTCCGTGTTGCCATCGACCCTCTGGGGGCCCTGGTGGAACATGGGGCAGGTGAGTGCAGTGCTCAGTGCGTTCAGCACGTGGCAAGGGTTAATCTAGGTGGGAAGTTAAATAGCCGACCTGGCGCTTCATCCCCGATCCACACTCAGGATGTGTGACGCGGGCTGAACGGTCCAGACCCCAAAGAGAGGCCGCGCCCCCTGCGTTGCCCGACCCGCTCCAATCCCGGGTCTCCCTGACTGAACTTCTTAGTCCCGAGGGGAGGTTTTGTTTAAGAAAATTACTGCAAACGTGTTCAGCGGTGGGGTCTCTGGGGATAACTGGAAAGAACACGGGGGAAGGATACACACACAGAGGGAAGGAAGACGGTGCCAGATACGGCGTCGAAATTACAAGGTTTACACATGCCGTTGTGTGGGGTATGATCACACAGCTCTGCGGGGACTACACAACAGAGGCTGTAAGCTGCACGTCTACACAGTGGCTCACCACTAGATGGAAGTGTATACCAAATAAAGAAGCCAAGCCAGCCTGAGAACTGGAAGTTTTAGGTGTGTATGTTGTGATTTTCCAGACTTACTAAGATTCCAAATTGCATGTTAATATCTCTTTTAAAAATCCATAGGTGAACGTAGGTGAACATAAGGTGGGAGCTGCAGCAAAGAAAGGTAAAGATCACAGTCTGGTTATTAAGAACCGGGGCCCACAAATAACAGGTGCAAACCTGTGTGTGTGGTGGTTTTGACGGTGGGCTTTGGGGGAGGGTGGCCTCTCGGAATCGCCTGGAAGCCCCTTGGAGGGACTGGAGACTAGCTTCAAATTGTGGAGGTAGGATCGCATGGGGTGGCTGGTGACAGCCTCCTTGGGTTGTCCCAATCCGCCCTTCTCTCACATCGTGTGCCGGCAGCCCAGGGAAATGCCAGGTGAGTGGCTGTGTTCTGCTGAGCTCTTAGCCCTGGCGTGTGCTGTGCATGCAGATATACGGATGCGTGTGTGTGCTGAGAGGGAGGACAGAAGGACTAAGCGAACTAACCTACCATGTCCTTTGGTCTGATATCTACCTGTTTCTACGTCTACATCTACATCTATACAGATACGTTCCAAGACCCCAGTGGATCCTTGAAACCCAAGGTAGTACCGGACCCCATATATACAATGTCTTTTCCTGTACATACATACCTATTTAATTTATAAATTAGGCACAGTAAGAGATTAACAACAACTAATAATAAAACAGAACAACTATTACAATATGCTGTAATGAAAGTTATGTGAATGTGGTCTCTCTTTCAAAATATCTTGTTATACAAATTTAATGCCTTTTTCATCTTAACTAAGCACTTATCATGGACTGTCGCCATAACTTTTGCAGTTTGAGGTGTGACCGCAAAACTGGTACAGATTTCTTTTCCCTTCTTCACAATTTCACAGATAGAAGATTCATTTTTACCATAGATCTTAGCAACCTCCGCATATGATTATTTTTCTTTCCTTATGAAGTGAAGAACTTTTTACCTTTACGCTTTTTAAAGGAAGCACTTTACTTCCGAATTGCCAGCATCACTCCTCTGGCGCTTTGGGGCCATTATTAAGTAAACAGGGTCACCTGAACACCAGCACTGTGATATCTCAACAGCCCACCTGATGACTGAGGGCTGCTGAGTGACTAACAGGCGGGACGCGCCAGACGAAGGGATGAGTCACGTCCCGAGGGGTATGGAGAGAAAACGTTTCATCAGGCTCCTCAGATGATTCAAAACTTATGAATCGTTTATTTCTGGAATTTTCCATTTAATATGTCTGCATCAAGGTTGACCGTGGGTAACTGAAACCTCAAAAAGTGAAACCACGGATAAGGGGGCACAAATGTATCTGTATCTATATAGAGGAATGATAGAAATTACTAAGTTTAACTACGAGATTTTATGTATTTCATGTAACTTTACGTGTGTGTTTAATCATCTCCTCACATATTTATTGGAAGCCTATGATGAGCTATATACACTGTGCCAAGGAAACTGTAAAGACAATAAAATCGCATTCATCTCTGTCAATAACTATAGTGTAGACAGCCTGAAAACGCTCTTGTCACAAACTAAAAGTGTTAGATAAAATGTTTTTAAAATCCTTGTATGTGCATAGCTGAGTTCACGAGTGAAATCCTAGGCGGGAGTGTGGACCCCAGCTGCCCCTGGAGCCCCGGAGCTGGAGCAGCCCTAACAGTGTCTGCTACTGCTGAGGGTTTAGTGACCGCCCAGGAAGTCCAGAGACAGGCCTTGGGCTCACCCATGCGAAGTGAGTGGAGGTACGAGGCCCCCACATAAACCCAGAGCCCAGAAGATGCTCAGTGAGGCTGAACAAGATGAAAATCAGACCCGCAAATGATCACAAATGGGAACACTTCGTGGTGGCCTCAGTTCCTTGAGGGGAAGATACGCAACCAGTGAAACTGTAATCATGAGCTGACCTGATTTGGGGTTCAAATTTACGCTATGAGCACAAGCTAAACAAGAAAATTGTTTTACAAATATTGTATATTAATGCATGTATGTGGAATCTAGAAAAATGGTACAGATGAACCTAGTTTCAGGGCAAGAAGAGAGACGTAGACATAGAGAATGGACATGTGGACACAGCGGGGTAAGGGGAGGGTGGCATGAATTGGGAAATTAGGTTTGACATAAATACACTACCACGTGTAAAACAGATAGCGAGGGGGAACCTGCGGCACAGCACAGGGAACTCAGCTCGGTGCTCAGTGATGACCTAGATGGGTGGGATGGGGGGGTGGGAGGGAGACACAAAACGAGGGGATATATGTATACATATAACTGATTCACTTCATTGTACAGCAGAAACTAACACAACATTGTAAAGCAACTACACTCCAATAAAAAGAAAATTGTTTTAAAGCATTGCCAGATTGGTAGCACCAACAATCAGCTGAAGACCATTACAAGGCAACTTCAAAGTTATGGAGGGGGACCTGAGTGTCAGACACACAGGAAAGAGGGCTGTGTGAGGACGGAGGAAGAGAGTGGAGGGATGCAGCCACAAGCCCAGGAACACCCGGCGCCACCAGGACCTGGAAGAGGCAGGAAGGATCATCCCCTGCAGCCTTCGGAGGGAGTGTGGCCCTATGACACCTTGATTTTGGACTTGTGGCCTCCAGGGCTGTGAGTGCATAAACGTCTGATTTGTAAGTTACCAAGTTGTGGTGCTTTGTTACAGATGCCCCAGGGCACCCACACATCAAGAAAGAGTTACTAGTTCCTGACTTTCAACCCCGCGCAACCTCCAAGCCAGTCAGAAGAAGACTAGAGTCTGTAGCCCCCACGTGGGCACGACCACAGTTAACCTCACAGGAATGGGAGGCTGTGTGTCTCCTTCACGGCTGTATTAATCCTCTCTCTAACCACTCACAATTTCCTCTCTTAGAAGCAGTGTGAGGATAAAGGCCCCTCTGGCTCACTTTTTACAGCACCAAACACAACAGTAGTGAATGAATGATTAGGAAAGCCCATGACTGTACCAATGAGAAGAATAGTAATATTTATGAAATCAAAATTTGTAGAACTATTTTATTTGCCCAAATTAAACAAAGGAGAATCTGTAAACAAATACATTGGCTCTTCAAACGGTGATGAGCTGTGATTGTTAATGTCCATGGTAGGGCAACTCAAGACGCTACAAGACTGCCGAATCCTGCCAAAAGGCAGTTTCAAAACCTAAATATCCATAGCGGGATCTGACTGCAAGAAACCAGAAGGTTTTAACTCAGGAATGTGGTTTTTTGCCCCCATCATAGCCCTTTTGAGATGACTAAATGAGAACTCTGTGAATGTCTTTATGACAAGCTTCCACTGGAATTTTTAAAAATCAGTATGATGCGCTGCTGATGATTATAATTCGGTGATACAAATTAGATGAGCCTCTGATGTCTCTGAAATGTAGTGTGTTAATGGTACATACAGGTTCAAAGATACAGATATGGAACACCAGGATTTATATGAAATTATCACAAGGCTTCGATGGAGTCCTGGACCAATTCAAAAGAGCAAGTTTCATATGAAGTTTCAAGCAAGTTTCTCCTTCTCTTTGAAGGTGCCTTGATCTCTGCACAGTCATCTATGAATTATATTACAGATAAGGTAATTAAAAGGACTGCAATATGGAAAAAAAAAGTTGTGGAGCATAGAAAGCAAGCTCTAACATACATTTAATTGGAGTTCCCGAAGGAGAGGAACACTATGTAAAGACAAACTAGTAGAGTACTTGAAAGGCATCAATCCTCAGGTTTAGGAAATACAAAAAACCTCAGGTAGAATATATGATTACAACATCCACATTATAAACATGGCAGAGATCAAGCAATAAAGCAAAAGTCCTCCCATCACAGACAACTCGTTTTACCACAGTTTCAGAACCCTGACCTTGCATACATTTTATGTATCTTCCATGAATTCAGGGTCAATGCTGCCTGTGTGATACCCAAGAAAACCCAACAAGAGAGGTGAAATGGTAAGGAATGAGATTTTGTGGGGAAGGGTTCCACAAGCCATGGTAATATCTAGTAGCTCTTGTCCCTTTGGGATTGACATCACCCCTGCAGAGAACGCATGATCCATGATGCATGTCACTGGGCAACACTGCTTACTGAGAAGTACGGGTTACAGGGACCAGAGAGAAGTCCCAGATAATTAATTGTTTGCACAAACTGCTATTTATCCAAAAGCACACTCTTGGTAGTTGTCTCCTAATGTGTTTGGTCATGTGCAGCACATCCCTGAGCAGGGACATTCCCATTTCTTGGTAAAATATTAATATACTGGTCGCCACAGAAGAAAAACAAACAGTTGTGGATACCCTGGTTTGCCTCTTCTGTGGGGACTGGGGGGCCAGCAAGCCTGGAGGGAGAGGCCTAGTTCACGAGGTACCTTTTGAGCTGCTAACCCATCAAGGCACACACTAGGAGACCCGGATAAAACCGGCACTTCCCTGAGCTTCTCCTGTTCTCAGTGCAGGAGAGGATCTCAGAAATTCTCTTCCTTTCCCCACCCAGCGTCCTCCAATCAGAACACTATCTGGTATCGAGAAACTCTACGGACCACCCAGACCAATGGCCCAGGAACCTTTCCTCACAGGGGACCCGGAGGCTTATGATTTCTGTCACTCATTTAATCATTCTCTCCCTCCCCACAGGCACTCCCAAGCGCTGGCTCTGTGCTGGGTGCTGAGAATCCAAGGACACCCTAAGAGATGGGCCCCTACCAGCATTTCCTGAGCACTTGCTCTGTGCTGATGAGGTAGGAGATAGATGGGCCCTTGGGCTGGACAGCTGGTGTTTGTCAAGTGGACTAAAATTGAAGCTTCATTCTCACTCAGACACTCCAAAGACAAAGCTAGTGGCAGAAGCTGAGCTGTGCTGAAGTAAAGAGATAAGATGACCACTCCTGAGGTCAAGGAAAACTTCCCCATCTGCACATGTGCAGGAAGGCCCCTTGGGGGTCAAAAAGGGAGGGGGCACCACCCCATAATCAGTGTGGACATGCACCCCAAAGGCCTCTGCAGTGGGATCCATCTTAGCAAAAAGTTGCACACACATCTTGGGGAGGGTCCTAGGACCAATCAGGTGTGAAAAATGAAACAAGATAATTGGCAAAGGTAAACAAAGCCCGGAAGGACCATCCTACATAAGTGATTTCAATCACCTCTTCACTGTGCTCCTCATTAGAGAGGATGTCCACACCCTTTCTCTCTGGTTGTGTATTTCTGGCTAGCTTCTGACTTAAATCAATAAACTGCTTCTCTGTGTGCTCTCCCATACGTTGCACTGTGTCTCTAATAATAAACTCTGTACTTGTTTTTACAGTTTTTGCCTCCTTGAAACATTCTTCCTTTCAAACAGAGCAAGAGCCAGGGAAACTTTGCCTCTAGCCTCTAGCCCCTGGTGGTCTAGCAGCTAGGATTCCTGGTTTTCATCCAGGCTACCCAGGTCCAATTCCTGGGCAGGGAACTGAGATCTTTCTTCAGGACCGCTCACTGCTGTCTCTCTGAGATCACTGGGTGCTGGGGACCATGGATACCCTAAGAGATGGTGGCCAGCCCAACGCAGGGTGATGACTCCTTCAGACGGCAAGTTCAAACCACGGTCTCGCAGTGACCTTAGCTAAATGTAATTTAAGGAATCATTTACAAGGAAACAAGAGGGGCTCTGTGTTATTTTGCAAATAAAAAATCATCTCACGGACTTTTAACCCAGCAGAGTACAGAGATTGCTATTTCTTGTTTCCAGTGGACGGCAGCAAACCCTGGAAAACATGACCCCTCAGGAAAATAAGACAGGAAGGTGGCCTGGCTGCTTGTCGATGACACTTACTTTTCAGGCAGGAAAACTGTAGATAGACAGATGGGGGAGGGAGTGAGAAATGACCAATAACAGATCAATGGCCTCGTGATGATGGCTTCAGCTATCTAAGTCATGTTTTAAATCCTCAATTTTTGACTGTACTATGTTTAGACCTCATGAGAAGTTAATGAGTTTTGTCAGGAACCACTTTTCTTCACTCTCCTTAATACAAAAACATTAAAACTACCATTAATGACGTGTCATGCATGTTCACTGATTGTACCAAATACAACAGGCAGTGGAGGAGGCTGTGTGTGTGTGGGTTCAACGGGAACTCTCTACCTTCTGCTCAGTTTTGCTGTGAACCTGAAACTGCCCTCAAAAACAAGCTTATGAATTGCTTTAAGAACAAACACAATAATAGGTTACTCCTTTTCCTCTATATATACTGCCATGGTCTCCAGAGTGTCCCTGGGTGTAGAGGGAACCTTCCTGCCATGCTCTGAGAAGCAGCTAGAAAGTCAGAGGATGAGATAGCACCCCTCCCCCTACCCGTGAGACAGTTAAAAGGATACATGGGGTGTGAGTCATGACGTAATGACATTAGATCCCTGTTATTTTAGAAATAACGCCATCTAAAGCTGAAGAGCTGGGCTTCCCTGGTGGTGCAGTGGTTAAGAATCCACCTGCCAATGCAGGGGACATGGGTTCGAGCCCTGATCCAGGAAGATCTCACATGCTGCGGAGCAACTAAGCCCATGTGCCACAACTGCTGAGCCTGTGCTCTAGAGCCCACGAGCCACAACTACTGAAGCCCACGCACCTAGAGCCCGTGGTCCACAACAAGAGGAAGCCACCGCAATGAGAAGCCCACGCACCACAACGAAGAGTAGTCCCCTCTCACCACAACTAGAGAAAGCCCACAGGCAGCAACGAAGACCCAATGCAGCCAAAAATAAATAAATAAAATAAATTTATTTAAAAAAAAAAGCTGAAGAGCTGTCCTTATTTTCAAATTGAGAAAGAAACAAGGGAACTAATTTGTATATTTCTGAAGGGATCTGCATCTGGTACCAGCAGGCAGGTCTAAACAATGTTTCAGTTTTATTCACCATCCCCTGTCCCAGACTATCTTATCCCCTTTGAATTTTAGAAGAAAACAGGAAACTCTCCTCCCCTCCACCACCATTTTCTTTCTAGTAGACTGGTTTTCTAAAGTAGCAAACCTTGAACATGTTCTAAGACTAGCGGCTGACAGCCATGGATAGTATTTTCAGCCCCTTTTAATGTTCTGAAAATGTGTCATCCATTGTGTTCCGTAATGGGTTTTGATTTTCTGTCTCATTTTAAGAATGTTTGGAAGGACTCTTGCAAACAATATGAGAGTAGCATTACATTATGGCAGTTCAACATTTAAGGTAGTTTTCTTTTTCTATGTTCTGTCTTTGTACCTCTTTTGAGATGTACAGGCTCATGTCAATGATAAGTTCATATCAGAGCTTCAGGTGTGGATGGATCTGGGGGCTCAAAGGCATCAAAGGATGCAGGTGTTTCTCGTCACTCAGCTCTGTGTCCCCCTGATGGTGTCAGGAGGTGAGGCCTTTGAGAGGTGCAGCCCTGCCCGGCACCTCTAGCCGCTCACAGGGCACCCTTTTGTGAGTGTCCAGCCTCACCCTTCCCAGAAATAATCCAGGGGAATTGCACTGCGTCTCCATCCTGTCCAAACTGAAGACCTGTCCCCACTGCAGGGCAATGATTCTGTCCAAAGGAAGGCTGACCATGAACTTGGGAAGAATCTCCAGACACACAACACAGGGCTCTTGCTTGTGAGTTATACTCTCTTTTTTACCTGCAATGAATCATCTGTAACAACCATGTGTTGTTCTATAATGGTCTCATTTTATACCAGTCTCTCCACTTAGGTAGAAGACGCTTATAGAGTAGAGGAGACACACATGTTAAAAGGGTTGACGTTTACCTTTCTTTAACTTCATTTTGAAATAGCCACTCACTTGCAAAGGGTTGCAGAAAGAACATAAAGTCCTTCCGCCTCCCCAAATCTTACACAGCCACAGTACAATGATCAAGATCAGGAAGTCAACACTGATACAACTACCTTAACTCCTGAGTCACTATTCAAAATTTGCCAGTTCTCCCACTAATGTCCTTTTACCGGCTCAGGATCACGTATTACCTTTACTTGTCAAGCCTTCATAGAAGTCGACGTTTTTGACCACGAAGTGCTGGGCCTGCTCCTAAGTCAGACTCTTTCCACACATCTCATTTCATCTTCACAATCTTGTTAGTTTGGCTTCTGTTATGGTCAACACTTAACTGATGGCCAGAATGAGACTCAGAGAAGTTAAAGATCTTGACAGAGGTCACACAGCAATCAACTGCGGTGCTAGTGTTTGAACCAGATCCATCCTTCTCAGGAGCCTGAACTCCTCACTTTATGTGTCCATACAGCTGGGCAGCCAGATCACAGGTAACAGCCCCATCCCGTCTTCCTTCATGTCTTTCTCTTGTCCCAGGAATCCACATGTTAATATACTCCAGAGCATGCAGCACCGTGACAACTGTACAGTAGGAGTTCAGTAAAGGATCTCCACGTGCAGTTGCACAATCCAAGTATTTTTTTCTAACTTAAATAGGGTTTGGAATTGCAGCAACCTGAATACCATGCTCTAGCTTCTAGCTTCAAAAGTTGTGCTATATGGACTCTGAATTTGTTTCTCAGCATATAGCCACTTGGTGCTTGGTTGACTCATTGATTGCTTTCGGTTCAAAGGTGACAATAAAAATTCTTTGTGGCTTGAGTTTTCTCGGTGGAGCCCAACTGATGTATGCATGGCCCTGGTCAACCTTGCCTGCCACTCTTTCGTCTTCTTGACTTGTACTTCAGGGACTAATTATACATTTGCAGCACCTCCTGGATGACAGAAGTTTCAAAGAATTCTCTGAGAATAAAATATGACTTGACTAACTAAGAGTTGGTTCAAAACGACAGCTGATTTAGGAACTATGTACCGAAAGGGTATTTGCCAGTGGAGGTCCGTCTCTGGAGGAATATCATATGTCTCTCTCTCTGTGACATGTTTAACCTGTTTTGTAGCAATTTGGGCCAGGCCAGAAAAGACATGTTTATCAAATCTGCAGATGACAGACTTACGAGATGTGGCTCACATGATAAATGACAGACTCGAACTACAAAGGCCCCAACAGGCTAGAACACTTGACTGAAACCACAAGATGAAATTAAACAGAGATACATGTCAAGGCCTGCATCTAGGATCCAAAAATCAATTGCCCAAGTACTGGATAGGGAAAACCTAGATTTATAGCTGTTCATGTGGAAAAGACATGGGAAGAGTCTCAACAGACCACAAACTCTACATGCAGCCAAGTGCAGATCGGTCTACTGTGAAAGGGACCACCATCAGTACCACATCCAGAGGAAGAATAAACAGAACAAAATAAGTGATGGTTCCACTGTGCTCAGGCTGGCCACACAACAGCGGGAGGATTATGTTCAATTTGGAGGGCCACATTTTAAGATGGAAACACTAGAAAACACTTATACATGGCTGTTCCAGACTTTGAAGTGTCCTAAAACCGACATCGTAAGAAGGAAAAACCCTTCAACTGGTCCTCATCAGCCAGATGAGTGGCTCTAAGCTTGGTTAAGTATCAAAAACACCCGGGGAGCTTTAAAAGTTTCATATCTGGGGGATTCTGACGCAGAATCTAGACATCTGCATGTTAATAAGATTTCCAGCTGTTTCTGATGAATAGCTCGGACTTAGAGTCACTGACCTAAGGAATAAAGTCTGAACTCCTTAGCTTGGATTTCAGAGAAGTATAGGTTCGAGACCACCCTCCTACCTAACTTCCACTCTCCACTTGTTGTGGGTTGAACTGTGTCCTCCTAAAAGACACGTTGGAGTCCTATCCTACCCCTCAGTTCCCATGGATGAATGCGACTTCATTTGGAAATAGGGTCTTCGCAGATGTAATCAAGTTAAAATAAGGTCATTCTCCACTAGGGCGGGCCCAATCCAACATGACTGGTGTCCTTAGAAGAGGAGAAAACAGAGACACACAAGCACAGAGGGAAGGTGGCTGTGTGAAGACAGAGGCAGGGATCAGAGTGATGCTGCCAGGAGCCCAGGGACGCCTGGAACCACTGGCAGCTGCAAGAGGTGAGGAAGGATCCTCCCCGAGAGTCTTCAGAGGGAGCAGGGCTCTGCCCACACCTGAATCTTAAGACTTCTGGCCTCCAGGGCTGTGAGACAATAAAATTCTGTTGTTTACGCTACCCGGTTTGTGACACTTCATTACAGCGGCCAGGGAACTAAGACACCCCTCTGTGTAGGGTCCTCACCCCACAAAAGCGAGCTCCTCCTGGCCCCTGCACAGGTCCTGCCAGTCCCTCCTGGCTTCGCCCACACGGTCTCTCAGCCTCCCCAGCCCCACGTGTCTGAGTCCTGCTGACCTTCCACACTCCTGCTCCCATGTGCTTCCTCCATAAAGCCACACAGACACCACCGCCCAGACCCCCCAAAAGCAGCACCTCATCAGATCGGAGCCCTTGCATTTGGGGTCTCTGCTGCAGCACACTCGCCGTGTCCTAGCTGATATAGGACACACCCAGTTGTCCCTACAGAGCCGTGAGATGCAGAGGACGGACTCCATGACCATCGTTTCAGTAACCAAAGCACCCGGTACCGTGCTTTACACATAACACACATGTAGCAAATATTTATTAAAAACCTGGAAACATGAGAATGTGTACAGAGGAGATGACGAAAAAGACACATACTAGCTACCTTGAGATGTTTAACCATCAGTTGGGCAGGAATGTGGGCATTTTTTTATTTTTGTGGTTCCAGAACTGAAAGGAACTCAGAGAAGCAAAATGAACCTCCTCGCAACCCCGAGTGCCCAAGAATTAAACAAGCCGCCTAGAGAAAGGATGAGCCCTCTGGGTTTGGAAACATAAGGCAGAAAGAGTTGATGTTTGGTCAGGGCTTCTGGCAGTTGAATTTACAAGCCAAAGTTCTGAGGAGAGTTCCAGAGGATGATATACATTTGGGAGATATTTGTGTGTGGACCAGATTTAAAAACGTGAGCCTGAGTGAAACCACCTGGAGAGACAGGTGTGTGAAGAGAGGCGGAGAGAGAAAAGATCCACGAGAGGACAGGGCTGGGAGGGGGCCTTGCAGCATTTGGTGCTGGGAAAGGAGAAGGAGATCCAGGAGGCGAGCGTGGTTGGCTGTGTCTGCCACACCCGGCACTCCATCACTTCTTAGGTCTCCTCTCTGAAGTCAACTGATCCAGAGGGCTCCCTGGCCCACACTGCTACTCCCCCGCAGTGGTGGGCACCCCTGGGCCGTCACTGCCCTGCTGTTCTGTGCGGGCGGCCTGCAGGCACGGTCACGTAGCACGGGGACCCACAGATCTGCGCCATGAGTGCAAGCATGCTGGCTAACTTAGGGGACAGCACTCAGCTGCCAGAATTTAGGTACTTTATTGCTGAAAAATACTTCTGTTAGCAACTTGAAAAAAACCTCTGAGGTCTTGATCCTCCCCCACTTTTTGACTAGAGATGACATTTAATGGTGATCACATCCAATACACTAATATCAGTTTAATTTTCACTTGTCCATTAGTTCATTCTACAAAGATTGAGACCCACTGTGAACCGATGTAATATGTGCTGGAGATAAACAGTGTGAAACAGAAGTAGGCCCTGCACCTGCCCTGGGCCAGCTTCCAGTCCAGTGCATAGAGAGATGTTTTATAAAAACAGAAAAATACCTTTGTGGTTACAAATTTCGACACGTGCCACGCAGAAAAGGCACAGGGCGCTCTGAGGGATGTAATTAACGTGGAGACCTTTCTGAAGAGGCCCCACTTCAACAGAGACCTACAGGAGGACACCAGTGCATGTTTGCCAGGCTGTGCGGCTCATTCCAAGGTCTTCAGGAGGTCGATCTACTGGCTGAGTCCAGGAGTTTGCTACAAAATCAACTGCAGCCACCTTCTCGGTGTAAAAATAGCATCTCCCTCTGCTTATGGAGTCGGGTTGCTCAGCAACCTGGTTTTTTCCTATTTCTTTTTGAATCTCCCCATACACTAATTTTTCATTGGCCCCTTGGGTAATTAATCTGGAAGGGCTGATTGGTCAGAACAATCTGATGAGTCATGCTGGCGAGAGCAAAGGGGACTGTGATGCCATGAGGGAGGGAAGCAGGACTCCTACAGGCCTGCTGCAGATGCCGGCCGACCACCTGGGCCAAACCCGGGGGCCTGCCACCCCAGCCTCAGGCTGGAGGGAGCCACAGGGAGGTTTTCAGAGGCACATGGGGGTCTTTCCAGGTAGCACTCAAGAGTAAAGACATCCAACCACGGAGCATGAAGTCACCTCTCTCTCCTGCACACACACACCTAATAGGAAAGGACGAGGGACTGAAGCTGAAGACCTTACAAGCCCGGTGAATAGTGATTAGTAACAGAAAAAAAGAGTACAGGACAAATGAGTGAAAAAGTTTAACCCTCCTTCCAAACTCCATTCTCAAGGCCAATTCAGTCACTGATCTGCAAAGCAAAACTGCAAACTTCACCTTTCTTCAGCACTTTTCATACAGTTGGTTACCAGATAGCACAGCAAATATTACATGGAATAAATATTCGATATTCCCTGGACTAACCACAATATTGGCAACAGAGTCTGGTTAAAGTTTTGAGCAAGCTAATGATTAAAGCCAGACACAGGCCCTCTCTTACTTGGCAGAGAGATCGTGTTTCAGATCACTGTCATTGGGCGTGGTTGACAACACAGTGGGAAGCCCAGAGTGGGAGTGTGAGATCTAGAGGGTTAAAGCCCCAGTGTGGTCCACACCTGCACACATACTGAACTGTCAATCTAATTTATGATGGACAGGTTTTGGTGATTCCACAAGGGAAACATTCGCCCAGTTGGAAGCACCTTCTCCATAGGGATGGGGCCCTGTTATCATTTTCTGTCACATCTCCAGCACCTAGCCAGGTGCCCATCATGACACTGATGTTCCCTAAATACTAGTTGGATGAACTGATGCATGCATGAACGAATGGACCTCCACACCAAACAGGAAAGGACGGGCTTTCTTTCCTGTTATTCCTGACTCCATACCAGGTATCTCTTCAAATTCACTTTGCAGAGCAATTCATCTAAAATATAACAAATGATCATATCCTCCTCTGTTGTAAGACATCCAGTGGCTCCCATGCACACAGAGTAAAAGCCCAAGGTCCTCAGCAAAACTACGGGCCTGCACAGCCTACCTCCACCCCCCTCACCCCTCCCCACACCACACCCTTTGCTGTCCACCCTCCACCAGTGCAGAATGGCCCTGCACACTGATTTGTGCAGCTGTGTCCTGATTTTGGCTCTCTTCTCTGCTTGGAACGGCCTCCTGACTCTCTCAGCTGTTCCTTTAAGACTCAACCTAGAAACCCCCTCTGCCAGGGGTCCTCCCCTTTCTGCACTGTGGTGCCCTGCTCGAGTTTTCCTACTCAGCCTTAGAAATAATCAGAGGGCATTAAGATAATCAACTTTTCTTGCTACCTCTCTGCCATATGGTGTGACTCCCCAGAGGGGACGTGTTTCTCTTGTTTCTTTGTTCCCAAGGCCAAGCACAGTCCTGTCACATAAAATTGTGCAAAGGGGGCTTCCCTGGTGGCGCAGTGGTTGAGAGTCCACCTGCCGATGCAGGGGACACAGGTTCGTGCCCCGGTCCGGGAGGATCCCACATGCCGCGGAGCGGCTGGGCCCGTGAGCCATGGCCACTGAGTCTGCGCATCTGGAGCCTGTGCTCCGCAACGGGAGAGGCCACAACAGTGAGAGGCCCGCGTACCGAAAAAAAAAAAAAAACTGTGCACAGGTTTAGCTGATCTGATATTCATTGTTGAAGTCTGAGTATTTACAGATATTTGTACATTCTGTAGTCAAAGTTGCTTTCCAAACAGTCTCAGTCTGTTATTAACAATCGGTCATCCTTCTTCTTACATCATTTGTGTGAGCTGTAGAAAACAGTCGTCAATATTTATTTCCAAATTGAATAAAACAAAGATGAGTCTTTTTTTTTTTTTCAGTAAGTGCATTGGCCACATATGCAGATTACACTTCTGTCTCATAAGCTCATGGTCTTTCCAGAATCTTTGTTCAGGGAAACCCACCCCATCTCATCAGAGATCCACAGAATGTATGTCATGATTTGAATCTGGGCTTCAGTGGCTGAACGTATGTGATGCTGAAATACGTAAGAAGTAAAACAGCTTCTGGGAAATGAATATTTTCCTTAGATTTGTGTTTCTGGCTTCAAAGTCTCAAACTATCAGTTGACTAACTGATTTTTATCCAAACTGATTGGTGGGTTTTGGCATCATATGCATAGATAGTATGTTCTTTTTCTTGTACTTTGCTTGATATCATGTGAAAGCGTGATGCTCCCTCACAGAACTTGCTCTCTGCGGTGGTCTGTGTTCCCTGTCAGAGACAGTTATCTGTGGCAGAGTTGGCTACATGACCACTGGAATTTGTGTCCTCCATCCACAGAAGAGAGTTCTAGAAAGTGGCTTCCCACCAGGGATATTTCCCAGCCTTACTCTGCATCCAGAGACGGCCTCACGGACGGCCCTTGCCAATGGCAGGTGAGTGGAAGCACCAAGTGTCCTTTCTGGACCAAAACGTACAAACAGATGTGCTTTCTCCACACTTTTTCTCCTTACACAGTCTGAGTGCAGATATATGGGTTCCTGGGGGTGGCAGGCTGGGATGAAGGGGGCCTAGGTCCCTGAATCTCTGAGTGGCAGAAACCTGCCTGTATCAGGAACACACTGTCATGTGAACGAGAAATAAAATTCTTTTGTATTTCAGCCTTTTTTTGGTGGCCTATTTCTTACAGCAACAAGTGTCAAGGTCACTAGTACCCTATCGAATTGAGCAAAGCAGAAACATAGGTCATTTTGACACTCTTTCCTCATGTCCTATATTTAATTCATTACCAAGTCCTGCTGCTTTACTTCCTAAGTAAAATTGAGGTAGGGTGAAGGAGAGTCATAGGATGTTGATGAACTAGATGGGGTCTAGCTTTTATAGAATTTTATAAGAAGTAGTAAGGTAAAGAGTTTGAATATTCATTCTTGTGCACTGGGATCCCATTGGAGAATATTAATCAATTGAGTTTTATATGGTTTCCGTTTCCAAAAATTGACTGCTCTGACTACACTGTGGTAGGACAAGAGAAAAGGACAGAAACCAGAAGGAAGGCTACTTCAGACAGAAGTTGGACAAGGCTTTTAGTAGTGGAGCTGGGGAGCAGTGGGTGGATTTAGGATTGATTCTGGCAATAAAGACATTAGGACTTCTTTAAGGTTTGAATGTCACAGGTAAGGAAGGAAAGAGATCAAAGATGGCTACTAGCTTTGGTTGGAGGTTCATGCCATTTATTGAGATGTATAAGCCTGGAAGAGAAAAAAGCAATTGGAGTACAAAGTGAGAATTCTCCTTTGGACATGTTAAGTGTGAGATTTCAATTAGACATCCACGTGGAGAGGCCCAGAAAACTTTGCATGTTATAGTCTGATACTCACTGAAAAGATGAAAGGTGCAGGTAAAATTTTGGAAATTACTTTCATAAAGATAATATTTAAAACCATCGTTTTGGATGAGATCACTTAGGGAGAGAGTGTAGATACAGATAAAGGCTGGGTACTCCAACACCTGGCAAAGAGAGAAGACTGAGAACAGCAGCTAGAAAATAGGAGGTAAGATGTCACAGAAGCCAAGAGAAGAGCACACTTCAAAGAAGAGGAAGTGGTCAACGATGTTGAAATGCTGTTAAGGAGTCAAGAGGACAGAGGTGTGAGCCCTGGACTTGGAAGATGCAGTCACTAGGGAGCTTAATAAGGACAGTCTCCTCGGAGTCCAGAGATGAAAGCTGATGTAACAGGCTAGGAGACAACCCAGGCTGAGAAAGTGGGGACGGAAACATCTGCTTCCAAGGGGGAGCAGAAAAGGAGGAAGTAAGTAGCCGGAGGTGATTATGGGATTCAGGAGGGTTGTTTTATTAAAGATGAAAGATACAAGAGCATGTTCTATACTGAAGGGAATGATCAAGTCCAGGGAATCACTGGTGGTAAAGAAGAGAGGAATTGCAAGACAAAGTCTTGAGAAGAGAGAGGGGGGTGGGGTCCTGAACACCAGAGGAGGGGCAAGGGGATCTCACCTGTCTTAACAGAAGGGAACAAAGGGACCTCTACGGGTGTGGATGTACGCAAGTCAGGAAAAAGATAAGGAAGTCTCTAAGATGGATTCTATTTTTGCAGTAAACTATGAAGGGAGGTCACTGGCCAAGAGTAAGGAAAACTAAGAAGTAACTCATAATTGAAATTAATACCTAATGATGTAAGATATAATGACTTGCTTTAATTTTTCAAAATATAATTCCACTCAATATTTTTACCTATTTATGACATCATTTTGGTCCCTGATTTTGGAGAATCTCTCTAAGGGGACTTTCTCAGGTTCCAAGTTTCCTTGGATGGCAAGGACCTCCTATACTCTAGATTATTAAACAAACAAATGTAAATGTAAGTAAAAGAGGTGTTATTTTTTTACTTTACCTTTTCTCTAAATAAGAGTGTTTAAATTTCCATTAATTTCACTTACTTTTTTTCACTTAGTACTTCATTTGTGCATAACCATGGAATCTCACCCCAAAAGAATTTAACCCCACGAGTCATGTACTATCTTTTCCCCCTTTTCCATCAGCACGAAATCTGTCCCATTCAAAGACTTCCACGGAATGATGACCACCATAGAATAATTTATGTCACTAATTAATTAATGGGTTTGTGGTTTTGTATGCTATTTTAGCTCTTCTTTCACATATGTGGCTAAATTCTTTCATCCTCTTTAGATACAAATGTTTCACATCTTTCATTATTTTATTCACCATCCTTATGAGCTTTTGTGTAATAGAATGTGTCTACTTACTGTATAAAAGGAAACGCCACCACCACCCAATTGCCAAACTACCATGATGTTGATGTTTGTGAGGAATGTTGTGCCTTTTACCCAAAGCTGAATGTTTTCACTACAAAATTCTTTTACTTTTCGAGAGTAATAATAATTTCATAATAAAACCTTCCTAATTTCAACCAATAGAGGAGAATCATTTGAAATGTTGAAAAGACTAAATTTTAGAATATTTGTAAAGAAATGATATTACTTTGTACTCATGTCTATAAAATCTACGCAGAGAGGCTGTTTTAAGTACTAGACAGAATTAAATTGTTATTCCCAAGCAACTCAGTCCTTAACAGTTACATGTGTTAATCTCTCTTTAAGAAACATATGAATCTTGCCAATACTTATTAATTTTATTAACACATTTTATCAATTGTCAATGTCATGGCTATACGTGTAAAAAGTCTAAAACATAAACGTGTATATCACATCCTGAGTTTGCTATTTTTCCATACCACCCCCTCCCTCCCTCAAAAAGTCCCACAGTGCCGTGAGGTGGTCAGTGGTGACAGAGATACCTTCCTTGTGCTCCCCTGAAGAGGCCTGTTCTGGACCCCTCCGCCTCCTCTCCCACCCCTCCCCACTCCGTCGTGAGCTGTCCCAGGCCCCACTGGACTGCTGCCGACACACTGTATGTAGGTGAAACATTTCAGTAGACTATGTGACGGTGGGTAATCCAGTTGAGTTGTATGAACCAGGACCAGAAGGACTCAGACACTTGGCCAAGCTCAGGCCGCACGCACCCGGAACAATCCCCATTGTCTGCAATCCTTAGACCCAGGCACACACCGCACTGGCAATGACTTCCAAATGAGGTTCTTACCCAAGTCCCAGAGGATAATGAAGAGATGGGTTCTAGCTGCGCAAACATTTCATAAGAAAGGAGTTGTGATCTCAGAATAAATCCAGTCACACATTTTTTTAATTCATCAACCAATAAATGAATCATTTTGGGGACATCTAAAGTACAAATACTTTCATCTCAGTCTTTTTGAGATCTCTTAAAATAGTTTTGGAATTTATTTAATCACGGGGAGGGGTTGGTCAGGGGGTTCAGAAAGAGCCCATCACACATTTCCCATCAGACAAGAGGGTCCTGAAAGGCAGCAACACTGTCTTGCAGCCCCTGCAAACATGCTCCGTGATTGGTAAAGAAGAGTATTTATGCTCCACAAATATTAGATTTCCTCCCTCAGGACCAGGATGCTCCAGGAACCACTCGGGTACCCCCATCCTCTCAGTTTACAGTGAAGAAACTATGGCTGGAAGAGGTGAAGTGATTTGACCAAGTCACACAGTAGCTTAGAGTGCAAGTAAACACATTTACTTTATTTAGCAAATAAGGGTCTGGAAACTACTGCTGGTAAAGTCCTGATGCACCAGAGGTATTTTATGATTCTTCAGCCAACCATCCAAATATTTGTTCTACTAAACTTCCACCACACAGCTCTGACGTTGTGGCTTACGGATTGTCAGTGAGACTCGGTTCCTTACCTCTGCTTCTTTCCTTCTTCTTCATCCCGTTTCTCAACCAGTAACACACGTTTGCTATTAAGCCTGGACAGTAAGCATGGTCATGGGTCCAGGATGGAGGCTCCAGCCCAGGAAAACAGTGGTGCTACCAGCGAGGCGCAGACGTCCTCATCCATGGCTAAGGCTCATCTTCTGGCGGAGGTGAAGGAAAAGCCTGGTGAAGGGTTCTAAATCAAGAGGTTAGTGAACTACCAGGCTGTGCCTGGAAATCTCTGACTCCAGAATGAAGCTCGCTCAGAGGCAGAGGGAAAACCAGTCGGCTGGTTAGAGGAAAGTCTTCAGTTCTGCCACTTAAACTAACAAACTAACAAAAGTACCTGTCAGGTTTGGGGACAGCACGAGGAACCCTCAGAAGACTAGGGTCAACTTTCCCACAAGTTTTGTTCTAACAAGAGGAGGAAGCCTCTTAAATACCTGGGAGAGGAGGAACAAGAACCATGTGAAAAGTAAGACGATGTTTGCAGGCCCAGGCAATCTTCATGAAAATTACTGGGAGAAGACAAGGCGGATAGACAAGGCGGATAGACTGTTGATGGGAGGTTCTGTTTCCTGTGGGAGCTGTTCTGCCACCGGACTTGAAAAACTGGGTAAAGCCATGGTGTTTGGTTTGGTTTGGCCTTTCTCAGGTGGAGCATTTAGCACCTGCAGGGCTCTCCCTGGACCCCAGAGAGCACGGACTAACAAATCACTGTTAGCAACAGCTTCACAGCTCGGGTTAAGAAATGGGAGGGGAAAAGGTAGATTCTCCATTTGCAGCAGATGAGGAAACCAGGAGGCACTGTTTTCTGAGCAGAAGTCAAAGACAGCAGCCACATGGCAGACTTAAAATGTCTTGGGCCATTCTGAAGAAATACAGGGAAAAGAGCAATGATCATAAGGAAAGCAGAGCGCTTAATTTTCCTTGGGAGTTGCTTATTACAAATGTGGATTCCATTGCCAGCTGGGGTCCAGAAACCCTTGCAAAGAGGCAAGGGGAATTAGGAAGTTTTGATGCACAGCCTGCACATGATAAACAGATGAGAAATTCCAGTGAAACTTGGAGGTGCTGCCAATGCACGTTACACACTTGTTAGCTGACAGTGGGGTTTAAGATGCAATTTTTCACGGTGAAAGGCAGTCTGCCTAAGGGTAGACAGAAGATGTTATCCGAGTACCTGGAAACTCCAGTGTCACAATCTACTGACGGGAGATGGCTTTGAATTGAGCAGGGATTTTCCAAGCTAGAGTCTTGATAAACTGTACGCTTTTAACAGTGTTTGGTGAAACTGAACCAGAACGCTGCTCTTTTCTCTCTTCTGATTCCCCCTCTACCACCTTCCTCTACATACCACAGGCCATCTGCTGTAATCTGTAACTGGTGACAACAGAGCAGGTGTAAACTGTAGGAGAGTTACCAGATCCTGCAAACTCTGCACTTCCTTAGGACAATAGCTGTTTGGATTGTAAGCTGACCAAATAGATGCATTTGGGATTTGGGGTCGTGGTTTCCATGCAGAAATGAGGGTCTGGAGAAAGCTGGCTTCTCTATCTTGATACAAAGCTTTATCTCGATAATTCATTGGAGTGTCAAGAAAATGGAACACAAAAGTCACAGAGTTGTGTTGGAATTTGGAAGCAGCAGAAGGATCCACATCTGTTCCAGGGAAAACGAATTTTGTTGCAGGTTCTGAAGAAGGTCCTGACTTTACCAGAAGGCACTCTCACTAAGGCCCTCTGGTCAGGACCAGCCAGACAGAGAGAAAGAGGACAGGAGGAAAGATGCTTTTCAGTTATTGTAGGATTTTAATTACTCCGTGAATAGGTCTTGAGTTGACGATGGGAGGCAGTTGAATGAGAAATTTTACAAAGTTATAATAAATTTTTACGATTGCTCACCTTGTCGGCTGCTGTCTGCTGGGCAAGGATACCACCCCTTCGGGCAAATAGGAAATAAAACAGAAAATGGCTTCAAGATAAAATTAACTGAAGCGGTGGCTTGATACTTTACAGAGGTGTCGGGAGCAACATTGAAAAGGCATCTATAACTGGCCACCTCCTTGGTTCCAGGTGGAAGCTGGTGCAGGCCGACCCGAGAAGCCCACCAATTGCTCCTCTGGGCCTGCACCAGGCTCCCAAGGCTGGGCCTTGGTCCTGAAGGATGGAATCCACCCAGGAGCTCGTGGTGCAACTCTCCTGCCATTCCAAGACCTCACTTGAGAAGGCCAGCCAAGCCCACACCTGGCCACAGGCTGGCCAGCAAGCCCCCCAAGGTCAATGGGAAGAGGCCAAAGGAAGACGCCGATGCTTTGCCCCCGACCAGCATTCTCCAGGACGGGGGTCCCACCTGCTCTATGAAGCGCAAGTGGGTGCAGGTGGTGGTGCTCCAGGCAGAGGGAACCCTCCACCGGGCACAGCCCCGAGTGCCTCCTCTTAGAAGCCTCCCTGTGTCTCCTCTCTCTCCTCTGCTGCTGGACCTTGGGATGAAACTCCCATCTGGGGGGCCCCACCATCCACCTGGGGTTCTGCCCCGCCCCGGGGGAGTCAGGAAGGGGTTGGATGCCCCAGCTCCTCTCACGCCAGGGCTTTTGGGAGAGTCGGTCCCCCCGTGGCTGGCTGCTCTTGGCATCCCAGGGCTGAGACCCTGGGGACCCCGCGCGGGGAGACTCCCGGTTAAAGCGAGTCACAGCCTCTTGCATCTGCGCACTGTAGCATCGACCAGTCACCCCGGGGTGGAGGGTCAGATGCATTCGCGTCATGGACGGGAGGAAAGCAGAGCCCAGCGCACAGGGAGCTGGAAGTCGGCGACTGTCACCACAGCACGGTCAATGCACGGATCGCTCCGCTCCTGTCCTCCCCTGAATAACTTTTTTTTTTAATTGGACTCTACTTGATCTGCCATGCTGTGTTAGTTCCAGGTGCACCGCAAAGGGATTCAGTGATACACATATATATTCTTCTTCCGATTCTGTCCCATCACCGGTCCCTACAGGACACTGAGCTCCCTGTGCCATACAGCAGGTCCCTGCCGTTTACCTACTTTATACATAGCAGCGCCGACCCCCTTCTTCAAGCCAACGCTAGGTCTCTCCCAACGACCCCCAGGTAGTCCCCCCGCGCTCCTGAAGGGTTTCCTCCTTCAAACACGACCCCTGTCCAGATCCCTGCGCTGTGACGACGGCCCTCTCAGCGAGGGCTGCTCAGTCCGCGCCTTCTCCTCCCGCCGCCTTGCGGCCCTCACGACCATCCCCCCCGGCCCCCCGCCGCCCGCAACACCTCACCGCCGGTCCCCCCGCCCCGACTCCCGCCGGCGCCACCCCCTGCCCGCCGCGGCTCTCCCGACACCAGGGTCTCCTCTGTCCACCTCGGGCTGCATTCCTCTCCTCAGCCGCCCAACCGTCACCGGAGAAGCCCATTAACACGTCCCGGGAAATAAAACCAGAATCTGGATAATAAAATAGAATCTAACCTTTTTTTTTTTTTTTCCTTTGTGCTTAGTCTTCTGTCACTTGCTCACAGGGCACCGCGCACTGTGAGAGGCCTCTCTCCGGGCCCTTCAGACGTGAGCTCCTCCCGGGACGCCGCCCCTCAGCCCCGAAGGGCGCGCAGAGGCGGCCAACACGGCAACTCAAGATGGCGGCGGGCAGTGTGCAGAGAGGCTGCGCACTGGATCTGGGGGCGGGCGGCGGCCCCGCCCCTCGAGAGCCCCGCCCCTCCCCTCCCCGCTGACTGGGTCCCTATAAAGCGGCCCTGCCCCGGGCCTGTCGGGAAGCGGGAAGCGTGTGCTCTAGAGCTGGCGCCTCTCTCTTGTTTGATCAAAGGTTAAAGCTCTCCTTTCCTTCGGAACCGGACTCCATCTCCCATTGGCGCAAGCGACGCCAGGCAGGAGGACCCTGGTTGGGGCCTGACTGGAAAGTGTCAGGTAACGCGACACTTCCACCCGGTCCCTGTGACTGACCACGGCTGGCAGCCGCCCGTGTCCAGCTCCCCGGGCCCATCCCTGGCTCTGCTCTCAGTGGTCACGGCTTATGTGTGGTGCTGCTGGACGGGCCTCACTGTGGGTCACCAGCCCCAGGGGGAGGGGGGCTCCCACTGCTCACAGCGCCCCACACTTCGGCCCTCCTCCAGACCTCCTCCATCCCGTCCTCTCCCCCCTCCAGCGTGCGTGGCCTCCCTCACTGGTCGCCGGGCTTCCTGTGCCCTCAGGGCCTCGGCCTCTCAGGCGTCCTCTCTTCCCTCTAGTCCCTCCCACGTCCCCACACTGCCAGGTCCACCATGGACACCCGCTCCCCATCCCACCAGGGTCCAGCAGCAGTGGGCACAGCTCAGCACACGCGGTTGAAGGGCTTTGCTCACTCGAAATCCGGGATGGGCTGCTCCCCTGTTATTCCTCCTCCCCTGCGTCCACCCCTGTCCTAATCCCTTCCTGCTGCCCCCCATCATCAGAGCTCGTAAACTCAGGGCCCTGACCCTGGAACTGCTTCCCTTTCCTGTCTTGACCCCTCCCTGTCCCCTGGCTTCAAATAGCATCGGTGCCGGTGACTCCATGTTTAATTTTCCACCTGAGCCTCAACCCTGAACCCCAGACCCAGACATCCCACTGCAAGCCCAGCTGTGCTCAAACCTGCACCCCTGACACACTTCCTCCAGGCTTCCCATGTTGTCAATGGGAGATCCTTTCTCCTCGTTGCCCAGGACTTCAATCCCGGAGTCCTCCTGACCCGCCCCCTCTCACCACCACACGAGCCCCCTGCAGTCCTGGTGCCTGATGGCTTCACGGTGTGCCCAGTGCCCCAGACACCCCCCCACCACGGCCGTTGCTGCTCTGAGGGAGGCGTCACCTCCACAGAGTCAGGAGCCTCACAGAAGCCTTCCAGGCGTCCCCAGCTCACCTCTCAGGACTCTCCCCTCACTGGCTGCTCCCCGCTGCAGGATTCCTCAGCTAGGGGTCCACACAGCTTGCTCCCGCCAGACCCAACTTTGAACACTTGCTCCCCCATACTACCCCAGACACATGCACTTAATAGCTCCTTTCCCTGCTTTATTTTTTTCTTGGTACTGATCACTGTTTTAAAAATGTACTTGTTTATTTTCTCTTTTCTCCACTAGAATGTAAGCCTCAGGCAGGGATTTTACTCTAGTTTTCTCTTTATTGTGTCCCCAGTGTCTTGAATAGTGTCTGGCATGGGCTAGATGCTCCACAAACACATGTTGAGTGAAAGATGTGATGTGATGTGAAGTGATGCAGTGTGATGTGATGTGGAGTGATATGATATGATGTGATGTGATATGAAGTGATGTGATGTGATGTGATGTGACGTGATAGGACAATCCCATCTTGGATTGAGACCCAATCCAAGGTGACCAAGAGTGGGCATTACTCAAGGATGTGCTGAACCTTTAATGAGTGGGGTGTTGGTGACAAGGTAATCTACTTGGGCAGAAGACTCAGGAAGTCAGAGACAGTGCCCGGGAGCTGAAGGGATGACATGTTTACATTCAGACTCTCCCGGACGAACAGATGGGAATATTTTGATTGCTCATCAGATAGTCAGATGGCATCTAAATAAATTGCTGACAAATTTGCTAAGTACAGTGCTTTCTATTTGGAAGATTCACAAAGCAACTGACGTACGTAGTGTCTACCAGCTTAAGACAATACTGCCAGAATTAAAACTGTATTTGAAATTTTCTTTTAATAACATCTTGGGTTTTTTAAAAAGTCTAGTTTGGTTCTTCAAAAGAGATAAAGCTTTAGTTCCTAGTAAAATGAATTTACTTCCTCAATTTCTTTATTCGCATATACTAGAAGATCCTATAACTACACTGCAGTTAAAAATTGCAAAAAATAATTTCCAAATTTTGCAAATAAAACCTAACATGCATTTACAGTGTTATACTTTGGAAAGCCCAAGAAAAAGAATGTAGATTTTGGGATAAGGACACTTGGATTTGAATTGCTGATAAGACATCCTAGCTATTCAGAGCCTTGGTTTCATCATCTGAAAAATGGGAATCCTGATGTGCACCTTGCAGGCCTACTGTAAGGACTGGAACCGGTATAATTACAGTAACCGTCAGAGAGCCCTGCGTGCAGCACATGCTCCAGAGTGGTGCTACCAGTCAATCACTAAAAAACAAAACAGAACAGCCTATCTCATCTTGATGCTATTAAAGGATTTTTAAGAATTGTGATGCTATTACAACTCAAAAATTCTCATAACTCTAGAAACCCAAAACATCAACAAAAGCCATCAACAAATCCGTCTTTTTTATTCCAATGAGTCAACTTACTCATGGAAAACATAAAAGGTACCTGTTGCATTATTCCCTGAACACTTTCGCAAAGAACAGGGCTCCTAAAATGGCATGCAAGGACCTTGTTACATAACTCTGAGTTTCTCAAAATTACATAATTTAAGTTTTTTTCCCCAAAAAGGACTTTAGAATCATAGACTTTCCCTAAACAAATGATCTTGTTCTACAGATGAGGACTTGAAGACCAGCTCCCATCTGCTTGTACAAGCAAGACCTGGCATAGTCTCCGGACTAAGTCATGACGCTGTCATCGGCACTGTGACCGGGGCAGCCAGTAAAGAGATGAATAAACCGTGGAAAGGAGAGTCCAGGCCTATAACATCCTTTCAAATGAGGCCTCGCCCACCTCTGGTGCCCTGGCACAAGCATTCCTCTATTGCAAACATTCTCCACCAGGAGCAGAGAACTGCATGGGACATGGGACCCTGGCTCACCCTCCAAATCTGCACAGCCTAGAAGGGATGGCAGGTCACACACCTGGAGAAAGCATCACACCAACGTGCATGGTCAGTGCCACGTGAGGAGGGTAAAAGCCAGTGTTTGAAGAGCCCGGGGCGGGGGGAGCGGGGATCATTTCCAGGTGCTTAGAGGAAGCTCTCAAGGGACAGGAAGTGAGCAGTATCTTCTCTCTGGGAGAGGTCTGCCCTTGCTTCCACATGGTTCACCACTGGATCTTCCAGCGGGTGTGAAGACGTTATATCTATTCACACACAGTCGGTCCTCATCAGTCACGGATTCCATATCTGCGAGTGAATTCACCTACTCGCTAGAATTTATTTGTTACCCAAGTCAGCACTTGTGGTGCTTTTGCTCATTTGTGGACACATGCAGAGAGGAGAGAAATTTGAGTCTCCTGATTGATGCATGCTTTCCCAGCTGAGGTTGAACGAGGCCACACTCTGCCTTCTTGTTTCAGCTCGTACTGTAAATAAGTACCCCTTCTGGAGTCTGTTTAGTGCCACATTTTCCATATTTTTGTGTTTTGTGTGTGTGTGTGCAATTTCACTGTTTAGAACGGCTCCCAAGTCCAATGCTGAAGTGCTGTGTAGTGATTTATGGGGAAAATACATTTGTTAGATAAACTCTTCAGGCATGAGTTACACTGCATTTGACTATGAGTTCAGTGTCAACGAAACAGCAGTGTATATTAAATAAGGTGTCTTTAAACAAAAACACACATGAAATAAGGTTTTGTATTTATAAGTGAACATAAATGTGTGACCAGAGGCTGGCAGGAACCTAAACCTGTATTCCCCCTGGGAGCAGTGGTTCAGTGTTCACTGCTTCCATGTTTGTGGTGACTAGAGAACAGACCTACCATGACAAGGAGAATTGACTGTATGTACATATACATGCACGCATACATAGATATGCACGTATGCATGTACATGTGACTACATAAACATGCATGGGAAGATATGGCATGTATGGTCATGGTTTCATGAAAGGAGACTGTCATGATTCAATAAACTATATTGTGAAACCTGGAAATCTCAGGAGATGGGAAGTGAAATCTAAAAGAAATGCATCAGGAGTCTGTGCATAAATCACTCATTGGTGATATCCCAAATCCAGGATAAGACGTGAGTGAGAAGTACCATGTCTGTGTTTCTCTTAGCTTTGCAGGGAGATTTTATATCTTCCTTATAACAACTCTAACTTCATCAAGCCTGTGACAGTTCCAGCACACAAGAGCTTCTTTTTTGTTTGTTCGTTTGTTTGATTTTTGCGGTACGTGGGCCTCTCACTGCTGTGGCCTCTCCCGTTGCGGAGCACAGGCTCTGGACGCGCAGGCCCAGTGGCCACGGCTCACGGGCCCAGCCGCTCCGCGGCATGTGGGATCCTCCCGGACCGGGTCACGAATCCGTGTCCCCTGCATCGGCAGGCGGACTCTCAACCACTGCACCACCAGGGAAGCCCACAAGAGCTACTTTTAATGCAGCTAGATGATAATACTTTTCTCAAATTTTCAATATTCTAAATATTTTAAGTGTCACAAATTATTTGTCTCCAAATAGTTTATATTAACAAACTTTAAATGTTAATGTTTTAAACAAAACACCCCCCCAATACATGCATCTCTATTGACGTGAGCATAGAAAAAAAAGGAGGCTTTTCCAACTGTCAACATTTTAAAGCAGTGTTATCAGTTTTGAGGTTCCCATAGCAACATGTTCCATTGCCTAGGTGACAGTGATCTTATGATGTCACCAGTGAGCTAAACTAACTTGGAAAACAAACAGACATTTCCTCCTGAGTGTCCCCACATCTCAAAGTTGCCTCCAAGCCTTAGACGGTCAACGTACCAAGTGCAGCTTCGTGAAGAGTTATGAGGACAATTTCATAAACATGATTCCAGGATTTGACCTGTTAAAGCATCTTTCATCTTCAAGGGGTTTACAACACTAAGCAAGTTGTCCTTCATGTTATCCCATGGAGATTTCTCCCAGCTGCAGAACAGATGCCAGAATGAAGGCACAGCATCTTGGGGGAATATGCTGCAGCTGCACGAAGGCATAAGGGAGAGGGTGAAATGGAAGATGTCCAGTGATGCTGTCACCAACTCAGGCAGTAGGAGCCACTCTGGAAAAAGTTGATGAGATACGTGAACCACCCAAGGCCAGTTTCTCCTTTCTCAAACCAAGTGATATTAGCCAACATGTAGGAAGATACACCCATCTTGGTTTCATTCTATTAATAGTTCCATGAGTATGTAATCTCATACAGGAAGTTATCCTACACGCACATGTGTGGAAGAGATAGTTATACGAGTGGGGAGTATTTCAAAGTGCATTTAGGACCAGAAACCTAGACTTGGAAAAGGATTCCATGTTCTTTTCCAATTCGTCTCACAACTGGTTTGTTTGAATGACAGATGTGGTCAGGATGCTTCTAGAGAAAAAGTGAAATTTAGAGAACAGAATGTCAGTCCTGATTTCAAGGCACAGAAACACTGTCCTGTTGCATATTCTTCTTCCAAAATAATCAAATATAATTTAAGCACTTTATAATTCACCCAAAGGGGGCTTTTAACCATCAGCATGGAGCTCTAAGTTGAAAATGTACAATTGCAGAGTACGTCCAAAGCCAACTTTCTTTTGCAAAAGGAAAATGTGTGCTCTAACTGCTCATGTTCAACCAGAAGTGTGAGAACCAGGCTTAGAGGATGAGGCCCAGCCTCTCAGGCCAGCCAAACATTAGGTTTGACAAGTGTAAGGCTGAGGCTGAGAGAGAAGACAGGGTCTCTTCTCTCAAATTGTAATGATTAGAAGAAAAAAAAACAGTGAATTTTAAGAAAATTATAAAATAGAATGAGAAATAACTTGAGAATAAGACAAGAAAATATAATGAAATCTAAAACCTGATATAGACCATATATTCCATGTGAAGGCTAGAGTGAAGAGTTACAGATCACAGCAGGCTAAAGAAGGAGGGTAGGCCTTCCCGCCCCAGCTGCAGCTTGTCACACTTCAGGCCATGTTTTCTCTACAGCAGAGAAGCAGCAAGACAACAGAACCGAGGAAGGTATAAGACACTTCCCCTGCCTACGACAGAGCACTGCTACGTCTTTGGCGATTCCTGTTTCCAGTGACCTGGCCAGCCCTCAAAGGCTCCTGCACGGTGAGGCCCCAGGGCATTGCACATCAAATCAGATAGCACAGTGCTGCATCAGTGGACCCCATGGTCCAATGTGCTCTGATTTTGCTTTCCTAAAAGCCAAGATTATTGCTACAAGCCTAGGTCATGGCCACGCACATACTTCAAAGCTTCTCCAGCTTGTTTCTTCAATACATCACTCAGTCTGCTCAAACACCGCGGCTCAAAGATCGGAGCACCTTTGACATGCTGATGACCGTTGTTTTTAGTTCCTATTTTTTTATTGTACTTCTGAAACAATCCAAAGTCTGAGACAATCCTGGAATTAAAATGTATGAGTCCACAAGTAAAAGACATTTTGGTGTGAAGGTAATGCTTAGTCCAGTTTAAGATGTAAACTATAACAATCAATGCGTAATGACTTTTGCACAAGGTGGCATTGCTATGGGAACATTAATTTGGGAATGTATAATGATTCTGCTTTAAATATTCTTTAAAAATATATTGTCAGCAATTGTGGGAATTAATGCCAGTTTCTACTTTGCAATCTGTTGATCTAAACATGTTTCTGCAAAATCTGCCAGTAACAAAAACATAAAATATCTGTCAAGCGTCATGAGGCTCCATGACCTAATTCCAAGTTTGATTTCCACATGTTTTTTTTGCTATAACTGGGTCAGTAAGTACTCAGATTCAAAACTGGAATTTAAGGCCAAGCCTTCTTGTTGGCTTCATCTTACAAGACAACAGAACAGCCAAAGCTAATGACAAAGAGAAAAGAAAACAAGACACCAGTGCTTTCCTTCTGCTGCCTCTTTCTCCTGCTTTGTGTTAGATCTGTATGTGCACTAAACTCGTCTATATTGAGAGTGACGCTGTGTGGCTCTGGGTTAAAAGATTGTAGAAACAAGAAAACAAAACAAAAAATGGATTCCTTTTGGTCTTCAATTATTAACAATTCTGTCTCTTCTGAGTGGTTGTCAGACAAATTAAATATTAACTTGCTCTGTGGGATGTGGACCAACCGTACTGTCGTTATAATAAATTAAAACAATGTCCTCTGTTAACTGACACCACCACTTCTGTCTTTACCATATGGGGATCTTCAAAGAGTCATCTCTCTTGTCCAAGTTTGGTGTTGATAAGATATTCTCAGTTACAGGGAGCAGAATATTGCATGAAAAATAGTTTAAATAGTTGGAATTTAGTATTTCACATAAGTCTCAGGGTTGGGTGGTTCCGAGGTTGGCTAACTCAGCAGCTCAAAGTCAAAGCTTTGTTGAAATCTGTTTGGATTTCCTTCCACTGCAGCAAGATGGCAGCAGTAACTCCCATCCCTGCACTCATCCCAGGGAAGAAGAGGGTCGTGGCTCGCACCCCAAACTTCATTTTATTCTAGGAAAAAAACATTTTCCCAGCAACTATCTCCTGCCACAGAGGGTAGGACTGGGTTACATGGCCCATGCTAAACTACCACTAACAGGGGTAACTGAATTACCATGATTGTCTTAAGTCAATTACAATTCAGCCCTGGACTAGGAGGCGGCCACAATCCCAGGACACTCGGGAGGTAAAAACAGGGACAAAGGGAGATTCTGCCAGCGGCAAAGAAGGAGGGAGAGAGAATGGCTGCAAAGAGTGTCTGCTACACATCCTGGCACAGTCTCCGTACCTGGGAGATGCTGAAATCTAACGCTTAGTTCTAAGGCAGAATCGGAGCAAATTTAGGAATAAGATTTTGGCTTCCACTGTTATAAATCTATGTGTACATTTAATTTCCACCTGAAGGGGAAACTACATGGTCTGAAGTCTGTGATCTGTATCTTAGTACGCTGTGCCTTCCAGCTTGTGTTTTCTCACTGAGGCACCCAACCATCTGCTTCCGAGTGAGGGACCCGGCTCCCTATCCCTCTGGGGGTTGGGCCTCATTCTCACCATCCCCCAATAAATGCTCAGTAAATACAGAAAGCCCACTGAAATTAATTCACTTAATGCTCCAAAAAGGAAAATAACTTTGTAATCCAACAATCCCAGGGTGATGTAAGAAAATATAGACTAATAAAGTAAATTTGAATTCCGCATATTAGAAGCTGTAGGAATTTTTAACCACGATGGTCTCATACAGAACTCTTTGAAGGTGGGATCAAACATGTATGTAGTTTTTCTTCAGTAAACTTTTTTAAATGAGAGATTTAAGTTCACAGAAAACTTGAGCAGGAAGTACAGAGTTCCCACATACGCCCTGCCCCTGCCCATGGGTTGTGTCCTCTCAAGTTACAAATAGTGTTGGAAAACATGGATAATTAAAATGCCATATGCATTTCCAGGTTTAAAACAAGTGAATCGAATGCTTTGGGTTGTTTTCATTCAGAAATAGACCTCGGACCACAGTCAATCTCTATTGAATTGAGGTTTAATGTCACTGATACTTAACTGATTGTAAACCCCATTACCTGACTCCAGAAGGAAGGCCAGAAATTCTTCTTTCCAAACAATAACTATTTTACTTGCCAACAGTTCAGCTGAGATTTACAACTTTTTCTCATAGAATTGCTTGAATGACAAACTGATTTTTGCACTTAAACTACCTGCATTTGAAAATGGATTTAAATATTCCATTTGAATATATTACCTACAATAAAGCATGTCAGTTTACATTTTTTAAACCTAGTTGGCTACGCTCTTGTTTCCAGAAGCACTCCTGAGCAAAGACCACACCTCCTCCCAGGCTTTCCCACGCGAAGCCTCCCTCAGGGGTGGCAGTGAGGGCACCTGGGAAGGAATAATACAAGTGACACGGACTCAAATTCTCTCCAGGGACATGTTTGCAACCTCGTGATAAGTTACAGAGAGCTGTTTTCAATGACAGATGACAGAAACTCTGGCTCCTACCAAACAGCAGAAGCATGAATGTAAATCACATTCTTCTGGGAAGTGCTTTGTAGCCACAGACATGGCAAGTTGTCAAGGTTTAAAAACCTGACTCTATTCTTGAATAAACATGGGAATAAGGGAGTTCCCTCCCTAGAAGCCCATCTTAACGCTGAAAACTTTCTCTTCCTTATGCTCTGTCAGGAAGCACAGAGATCTGACGCCTGCCATCTCTGATTGACCAAGTTCTTTAGAGAGGAAATCAGAGCCAGAGTTTTGTCCCTGTGCCCGTTCCCTTTCCAAC